>NW_024070198.1:15946185-16546185 GCF_014754425.2 Oryx dammah
AGATGGGCTCGATAAAGAACAGAATGGTCTGGAACTAACAGAAGCAGAAGATATTAAGAAGAGGTGGCAAGAATACACAGAAGAACTGTACAAAAAAGATCTTCACGACCAGGATAATTATGATAATGTGATCACTCATCTAGAGCCAGACATCTTGGAATGTGAAGTCAAGTGGGCCTTAGAAAGCATCACTAGGAACAAAGATAGTGGAGGTGATGGAATTCCAGTTGAGTTGTTTCAAATCCTGAAAGAGGATGCTGTGAAAGTGCTGCACTCACTATGTCAGCAAATTTGGAAAACTCGGAAGTGGCCACAGGACTGGAAAAGGTCAGTGTTCATTACAATCCCAAAGAAAGGCAATGCTGAAGAATGCTCAAACTACCACACAATTGAACTCATCTCACTTGCTAGTAAAGTAATGCTCAAAATTCTCCAAGCCAGGCTTCAGCAATAGGTGAACCTTGAACTTCCTGATGTTCAAGCTGGTTTTCGAAAAGGCAGAGGAACCAGAGATCAAATTGCCAACATCTGCTGGATCATGGAAAAAGCAAGAGAGTTCCAGAAAAACATGTACTTCTGCTTTGTTGACTATGCTAAAGCCTTTGACTGTGTGGATCACAATAAACTGTGGAAAATTCTGAAAGAGATGGGGATACCAGACCACCTAACCTGCCTCTTGAGAAATCTGTATGCAGGTCAGGAAGCAACAGTTAGAACTGGACATGGAACAACAGACTGGTTCCAAATAGGAAGAGGAGTACGTCAAGGCTGTATATTGTCACCCTGCTTATTTAACTTATATGCAAAGTACATCATGAGAAATGCTGGACTGGAAGAAACACAAGCTGGAATCAAGATTGCCGGGAGAAATCTCAATAACCTCAGATATGCAGATGACACCACCCTTATGGCAGATAGTGAAGAGGAACTAAAAAGCCTCTTGATGACAGTGAAAGAGGAGAGTGAAAAAGTTGGCTTAAAGCTCAACATTCAGAAAACGAAGATCATGGCATCTGGTCCCATCACTTAATTGGAAATAGATGGGGAAACAGTAGAAACAGTGTCAGACTTTATTTTGGGGGGCTCCAAAAGCACTGCAGATGGTGACTGCAGTCATGACATTAAAAGATGCTTACTCCTTGAAAGAAAAGTTATGACCAACCTAGATAGTATATTCAAAAGCAGAGACATTACTTTGCCGACTAAGGTCCATTTAGTCAAGGCTATGATTTTTCCATTAGTCATGTATGGATGTGAGAGTTGGAATGTGAAGAAGGCTGAGCGCTGAAGAATTGATGCTTTTGAACTGTGCTGTTGGAGAAGACTCTTGAGAGTCCCTTGGACTGCAAGGAGATCCAACCAGTCCATCTTAAAGGAGATCAGTCCTGGGTGTTCTTTGGAAGGAATGATGCTAAAGTTGAAGCTCCAGTACTTTGGCCACCTCATGCAAAGAGTTGACTCATTGGAAAAGACTCTGATGCTGGGAGGGATTGGGGGCAGGAGGAGAAGGGGACGACAGAGGATGAGATGGCTGGATGGCATCACTGACTCGTTGGACGTGAGTCTGAGTGAACTCCGGGAGATGGTGATGGACAGGGAGGCCTGGCGTGCTGCGATTCATGGGGTGGCAAAGAGTTGGACACGACTGAGCAACTGAACTGAACTGAAGACAGAATCATCACTTATATTGAACAGAAGGAGTCAGGGTTTGGGAAATTTTTTCACTTTACAATATTGTATTGGTTTTGCCATACATAGACATGAATCCAACACGGGTATACATGTGTTCCCCATCCTGAACCGCCCTCCCACCTCCGTCCCCATACCATCCCTCTGGGTCATCCTAGTGCACCAGCCTCGAGCATCCTGTATCATGCATCCAACCTGGACTGGCGATTCATTTCACATATGATATTATACATGTTTCAATGCCATTCTCCCAAATCATCCCACATTCGCCCTCTCCCACACCGTCTATAATACTGTTCTATATATCTCTGTCTCTTTTCCTATCTCACATACAGTATTACCATCTTTCTAAATTCCATATATATATATGCGTTAGTATACTGTATTGGTGTTTTCCATTCTGGCTTACTTCACTCTGTATAATCGGCTCCAGTTTCATCCACCTCATTAGGACAGATTCAAATGTATTCTTTCTAATGGCTGAATAACACTCCATTCTATATATGTACCACAGCTTTCTAATCCATTCGTCTGATGATGCACACCTAGGTTGCTTCCGTGTCCTGGCTATTATAAACAGTGCCGCGATGAGCATTGGGGTGCACGTGTCTTTTTCAATTCTGGTTTTCTCAGTGTGTATGCCCAGCAGTGGCATTGCTGGGTCGTATGGCAGTTCTATTTCCAGTTTTTGAAGGAATCTCCACACTGTTCTCCATAGTGGCTGTACTAGTTTGCCTTCCCACCAACAGGGTAAGAGGGTTCCCTTTTCTCCACACCCTCTCCAGCATTTATTGCTTGTAGACTTTTAGATCACAGCCATTCTGACTGGCATGAAATGATACCTCATTGTGGTTTTGATTTGCACTTCTCTGATAATGAGTGATGTTGAGCATCTTTTCATGTGTTTGTTAGCCATCTGTATGTCCTCTTTGGAGAAATGTCTGTTTAGGTCTTTGGCCCATTTTTTGATTGGGACGTTTATTTTTCTGGAGTTGAGCTGCAGGAGTTGCTTATATATTTTTGAGATTAATTCTTTGTCAGTTGCTTCATTTGCTATTATTTTCTCCCATTCTGAAGACTGTCTTTTCACCTTGCTTATAGTTTCCTTTGTTGTGTAGAAGCTTTTAATTTTAATTAGGTCCCATTTGTTTATTTTTGCTTTTATTTCCGATATTCTGGGAGGTGGGTCCAGAGGATCCTACTATGATTTATGTTGGAGAGTGTTTTGCCTATGTTTTTCTCTAGGAGTTTTATATTTTCGGGTCTTACGTTTAGATCTTTAATCCACTTTGAGTTTATTTTTGTGTATGGTGTTAGAAAGTGATCTAGTTTCATTCTTTTACAAGTGGTTGACCAGTTTTCCCAGCACCACTGTTAAAAAGATTGTCTTTTCTCCATTGTATATTCTTACCTCCATTGTCAAATATAAGGTGTCCATAGGTGCGTGGTTTTATCTCTGGGCTTTCTATTTTGTTCCATTGACCTATATTTCCGTCTTTGTGCCAGTACCATACTGTCTTGATGACTGTAGGTTTGTAGTAGAGCCTGAAGTCAGGCAGGTGGATTCCTCTAGTTCCATTCTTCTTTCTCAAGATTGCTTTGGCTATTCGAGATTTTTTGTATTTCTATACAAATTGTTAAATTATTTGTTCTAGCTCTGTGAACAATACCATGGGTAGCTTGAGAGGGATTGCATTGAATCTATAGATTGCTTTGTGTAGTATACTCATTTTCACTATATTGATTCTTCCAATCCATGAACACAGTATATTTCTCCATCTATTAGTGTCCTCTTTGATTTCTTTCACCAGTGTTTTATAATTTTCTATATATAAGTCTTTAATTTCTTTAGGTAGATATATTTTAAGTATTTTATTCTTTTCTTTGCAATGGTGAATGGAACTGTTCCCTTAATTACTCCCTCTATTTTCTCATTATTAGTGTATAGGAATGCAATGTAGAGGATCATGTCATCTGCAAACAGTGAGAGTTTTTCTTCTCCTTTTCCAATTTGGATTCTTTTCATTTCTTTTTCTGCTCTGATTGCTGTGGCCAAACCTTCCAAAACTATGTTGAAAATTAGTGGTGAAATGGGCACCCTTGTCTTGTTCCTGACTTTAGGGGAAAAGCTTTCAATTTTTCACCATTGAGGATAATGTTTGCTGTGGTTTTGTCATATATAGCTTTTATTATGTTGAGGTATGTTCCTTCTTTTCCTGCTTTCTGGAGAGTTTTTTAATCATAAATGGATGTCGTATTTTGTCAAAGGCTTTTTCTGCATCTATTGAGATAATCATATGGTTTTTATCTTTCAATTTGTTAATGTGGTGTGTTACACTGATTGATTTGTGGATGTTACAGAATCCTTGCATCCCTGGAATAAAGCCCACTTGGTCATGATGTATGATCTTTTTAATATGTTGTTGGATTCTGTTTGCCAGAATTTTGTTAAGGATTTTTGCATCTATGTTCATCAGTGATGTTGGCCTGTAGTTTTCTTTTTTTGTGGCATCTTTGTCAGGTTTTGGTATTAGGGTGATGATGGCCTCAGAGAATGAGTTTGGATGTTTACGTTCCTCTGAAATTTTCTGGAAGAGGTTGAGTAGTATAGGTGTTACCTCTTCTCTAAATTTTTGGTAGAATTTAGCTGTGAAGCCATCTGGACCTGGGCTTTTTTTTGCTGGAAGATTTCTGATTACAGTTTCAATGTCTGTGCTTGTGATGGGTCTGTTAATATTTTCTATTTCTTCCTGATTCAGTTTTGGAAAGTTGTACTTTTTGAAGAATTTGCCATTTCTTCCAAGTTGTCCATTTTATTAGCATATAATTGCTGATAGTAGTCTCTTATGATCCTTTGTATTTCTGTGTTGTCTGTTGTGATCTCTCCATTTTCATTTCTAATTTTATGGATTTTTTTCCCTTTGTTTCTTGATGAGTCTGGCTAATGATTTGTCAATGTTATGTATCCTCTCAAAGAACCAGTTTTTGGCTTTGTTGGTTTTTGCTATGGTCTCTTTTGTTTTGTTTTGTTTTGCATTTATTTCTGCCCTAATTTATAAGATTTCTTCCCTTCTACTAAACTTGGGGTTCTTTGTTTCTTCCTTTTCAAGTTGCTTTAGGTGTAACATTAGGTTATTTATTTGACTTTTTTCTTGTTTCTTGAGGTATGCCTGTATTGCTATGAACCTTTCCCTTAGCACTGCATTTACAGTGTCCCACAGATTTGGGGTTGTTGTGTTTTCATTTTCATTCATTTCTATGCAAATTTTGATTCATTTTTTGATTTCTTCTGTAATTTGTTGGTTATTCAGCAGCATGTTGTTCAGCCTCCATATGTTGCCATTTTTAATAGTTTTTCTTCTGTAATTGAGATCTAATCTGACTGCATTGTTGTCAGAAAAGATGCTTGGAATGATTTCAGTTTTTTTCAATTTACCAAGGCTAGATTTATGGCCCAGGATGTGATCTATCCTGGAGAAGGTTTTGTGTGTGCTTGAGGAAAAGGTGAAATTCATTGTTTTGGGACAAAATATCCTATAGATATCAATTAGGTCTAACTGGTCTATTGTATCATTTAAAGTTTGTGTTTCCTTGTTACTTTTCTGTTTAGTTGATCTATCCATAGTTGTGAGTGGGGTATTAAAGTCTCCAACTATTATTGTGTTATTGTTAATTTCCCCTTTCATACTTGTTAGCATTTGTCTTACATATTGCAGTGCTCCTATCTTGGGTGCATAGATATTTATACTTGTTATATCTTCTTCTTGGATTGATCCTTTGATCATTATGTAGTGTCCTTCTTTTTCTCTTTTCACAGCCTTTGTTTTAAAGTCTATTTTATCTGATATGAGTATTGCTACTCCTGCTTTCTTTGGGTCTCTGTTTGCGTGGAATATCTTCTTCCAGCCCTTCACTTTCAGTCCGTATGTGCCCCCTGTTTTGAAGTGGGTCTCTGGTAGACAACATATATAGGGGTCTTGTTTTTGTATTCATTCACCCAGTCTTTTTCGGTTGGGGCATTTATGTTTAAGGTAATTATTGATAAGTATGATCCCATTGCCATTTACTTTTTGTTTTAGGTTTGAGTTTATACACCCTTTTTGTGTTTCCTGTCTAGAGAAGATCTTTAGCATTTGTTGGAGAGCTGGTTTGATGATACTGAATTCTCTCAGCTTTTGCTTGTCTGTAAGCTTTTGAGTTCTCCTTCATATTTGAATGGGATCATTGCTGGGTACAGTAATCTGGGCTGTAGGTTATTTTCTTTCATCACTTTAAGTATGTCCTGCCATTCGCTCCTGGCCTGAAGAGTTTCTATTGAAAGATCAGCTGTTATCCTTATGGGAATCGCCTTGTGTGTTACTTGTTGTTTTTCCCTTGGTGAGTTTAATATTTGTTCTTTGTGTTTGTTCTTTGTTAATTTGATTAATATGTGTCTTTGCGAGTTTCACGTTGGGTTTATCTTATTGGGGTTCTCTGGTTTTCTTGGACTTGGGTGATTATTTCTTTCCCCATTTTAGGGAAGTTTTCAACTATTATCTCCTCAAGCATTTTCTCGTGGTCTTTCTTTTTGTCTCCTTCTTCTGGAACTCCTATGATTCGAATGTTGGGGTGTTTAACATTATCCCAGAGCTCTCTGAGATTGCCCTCATTTCTTTTAATTCATTTTTCTTTTTTCCTCTCTGATTCCTTTATTTCTACCATTCTATCTTCTACCTCACTTATCCCATCTTCTGCCTCTGTTATTCTATTTCATTTATTGCATTATTCATTATATATTGACTCTTTTTTATTTCTTCTAGGTCCTTGTTAAACCTTTCTTGCATCTTCTCAATCCTTGTCTCCAGGCTATTTATCTGTGATTCCATATTGATTTCAAGATTTTGGATCATTTTCACTATCATTATTCTGAATTCTTTATCAGGTAGGTTCCCTATCTCTTCCTCTTTTGTTTGGGTTGGTGGGCATTTATCCTATTCCTTTACCTGCTGAGTATTCCTCTGTCTCTTCATCTTATTTATATTGTTATGTTTGGGGTGGCCTTTCTGTATTCTGGCAGTTTGTGGAGTTCTCTTTATTGTGAAGTTTCCTCACTGTGGGTGAGGTTGTATGGGTGGCTTGTCAAGGTTTCTTGGTTAGGGAACCTTGTGTTGGTATTCTGGTGGGTGGAGCTGGATTTCTTCTCTCTGGAGTGCAATGAAGTGTCCATTAATGAGTTATGAGATGTCATTGGGTTTGGAGTGACTTTGGGCAGCCTGTATATTGAAGTTCAGGGCTGTGTTCCTGTGTTGCTGGAGAATTAGTGTGGTATGTCTTGCTCTGGAACTCTTTGGCCCTTGGGTGGTGCATGGTTTCAGTGAAGATATGGAGGCATGTGAACAGCTCCTGTCGATTAGTGTTCCCTGGAGTCACGAGTTCTCTGGTGTTCTCAGGATTTGGACTTAAGACTCCTGCTTCTGGTTTTCAGTCTTATTTTTACAGTAGTCTCAAGACTTCTCCATCTATACAGCACCGTTGATAAAACATCTCCTTCCAAAGACAATGGGCTGCTTTTCTGGGTGCCTGATGTCCTCTGCTAGCATTCAGAAGTTGTTTTGTGGAATTTACTCAGCATTCAAATGTTCTTTTGAATTTGTTGGGGAGACAGTGGCCTCCCCATCCTATTCCTCCACCATCTTAGGACTGACCCCCACAGTTCGGGAAAATTTTTCTTAAGATGCAAGAGAATTGGGTATGTTTAAATGCTAATGGAAAGGAGCCAACAAGGAAGGAGAGAATAAAGAAAAAACGAGAATGATTATTTGAGGAAGAATGCTCAAACTATCACACAATTGCACTCATCTCACATGCTAGTAAAGTAATGCTCAAAACTCTCCAACCAGGCTTCAGCAATGCATAAACTGTGAACTTCCAGATATTCAAGCTGGTTTTAGAAAAGGCAGAGGAACCAGAGATTAAATTGCCAACATCTGCTGGATCATTGACAAACCAAAAGAGTTCCAGAAAAACATCTATTTCTGCTTTACTGACTATGTCAAAGCCTTTGACTGTCTGGATCACAATAAACTGTGGAAAATTCTGAAAGAGATGGAAATGCCAGACCACCTGACCTTCCTCTTGAGAAACCTGTATGCAGGTCAGGAAGCAACAGTTAGAACTGGGCATGGAACAACAGACTGATTCCAAATAGGAATAGGAGTACGTCAAGGCTGTATATTGTCACCCTGCCTATTTAACTTATATGCAGAGTACATCATGAGGAGCATTGGGCTGGAGGAAGCACAAGCTGGAATCAAGATTGCCAGGAGGAATATCCATAACCTCAGGTATGCAGATGACACCACCCTTATGGCAGAAAGTGAATAAGAACTAAAGAACCTCTTGATGAAAGTGAAAGAGGAGAGTAGTTGACAGAAAGCTCAACATTCAGAACACTAAGATCATGGCATTCAGTCCCATCACTTCATGGCAAATACATGGGGAAACAGTGGAAACAGTGACAGACTTTAATTTGGGGGGCTCCAAAATCACTGCAGATGGTGATTGCAGCCATGAAATAAAAAGACGCTTACTCCTTGGAAGAAAAGTTATGACCAACCGAGATAGCATAATAAAAAACAGAAACATTACTTTGCTAACAAAGGTCTGTCTAGTCAAAGCTATGGTTTTTCCAGTAGTTATGTATGGAAATGAGAGTGGGATTATAAAGAAAGCTGAGCGCTGAAGAAATGATGCTTTTGAATTCTGTTGTTGGAGAAGACTCTTGAGAGTCCCTTGGACAGCAAGAATATCCAACCAGTCTATCCCAAAGGAGATCAGTCCTGGGTGTTCACTGGAAGGTCTGATGTAGAAGCTGAAACTCCAGTAATTTGGCCACTTGATCCAATGAACTGACTCATTCAAAAAGACCCTGATGCTGGGAAAGATTGAAGGCAGAAGGAGAAGGGGATGACAGAGGATGAAATAGTTGGATGGCTTCACTGACGCAATGGACATTAGTTTGAGTGGACTCTGATAGTTGGTGATGGACAGGGAGGCCTGGCGTGCTGCAGTCCATGGGGTCACAAAGAGTCAAACATGAACAAGCAACTGAACTAAACTGAACTGATTGAGTTGGTGACAATAATATTACCCTGATGGGCTGCATGGTCTTCCAGAAGGGATCAGTAGCTCAAATGCAGGTAGCGAGGAAGAAAACTGTTGCATTAGACTTTTGACAAGTGAAACAGACAGGGAGGTGCTTACTGACTGAGTGGTAAAAGTAATAAAACATACACTGGAAAATAAGGATTGGACGGAAGAGTACCCTAATGAACAGGCAATGTACTAACAATGTACTGAAAATCCTTTGGGAGTCTAAGCACTGTTGTATTTATTAAAATGTATCTACAAACTAAAAGGAAAAAAGCATGTGGTCAGAGGGTGAAATACCTGAGACATGACCATGTAATAATGTAGACAATTAGGCAATCTATGCATCTACTGCTGTGATAGTTGAAACCTAAGAGTCTTAATGAGGAATATAAATGAAATACCTCTTACCTTGGGAATAAGATATTCTCTGAATTCAATGTCCTGAGCTGCTGCATGGGGTAGGTTGTTGGGGATAAGGTCAATGTATCTCTGGATCTCGTGGATCACAGCATCTGTGTAGGGCATGCAGCTCCTGTCCTGCATGCAGGGACTCCGGTTTCTGCCAACCACACGGTTAATTTCTTCCTGGACTTTAGCTGGAAGGTAGAAATCAGAATTTATGTCAAGTGATAAAGATATTTTTTATCTTCTTAATCATGATTACATTGTGGTAGGATATGGAGAGAAGGAAAAATTACATGTGTTTCCCTACAGGGGGAAAGACAAAAAAGAATTTCAGTGTCATGGGCAAATTGGAATTTCATTAGAGACTTAAATACACCTACATATAAAACACAGTTACATCATAAAATTCATTTCTTAATTCTGATTCTCTCCTTTGTGTATTTTTTAAAATAAACTCAGGGATATGGGATCTCAAAGCCACACATCATGCAGTTTAACCATTTTGTTTATGTCAGTTTTATTTTATAAAAGTTCTAAGAGAGTAGAAGTACTCCATGCAGTAAATACTTAATAAATGGACCAACTGAACAAGATGCTTTGTTGAGTCAACGCATAGGAATAATAAGTTAAGGGAGAAAATCCAAGATGTCAGAGTAGAAAGACTCTGAAATCACCTCCTCCCACAAGCATTACAAAATGATTAATACAACGATTTACAGAGCAACTATCAATAAGAACAACCTGAAGTCTAAGAGAAAAGTTCTTCAGCAACTAAAGACATAAAGATGGAATCACAAGATGCATAGGAGAAGCAGAAACATAGCACAGTTAAGACCGAACCCCCAGGTAGGAGACGCATGAACAGGATAATTACAGTTACAGAGGTTCTTCCTGAGGAGTGGGGGGGTCTCAACCCATCACTGGGCTCCCTAACCCAGGAGTGCTGCACCAGGAAGATGAGCCCCCAGAGACCTTGGCTTTGCAGGCCAACAGGGCTTATTTCAGATGGTCTAGTGAGCTGCGGGAAGTAGAGACTGCACTCTTAAAGAGCATATACAAAATCTCACCCACTCTGGGACCCAGAAGCAAGAGCACTAATTTGAAAGGAGCCTGGGTCAGACCCATTTATTGATCTTGCACAGCCTCCCAGAGAGGCACAGGGCAGTTGTGGCTCACCTCTGGAACACATATGCTGGTAGCAGCTACTTTGGAGAGCTCTTCCCAACACATGGACATGGATGATAGTAAGTGCAATTTTAGAATCTTCCCTGTGGCTTATTAGTGCCAGAACATGGCCCTTCTCATCAGCCAGTTATCACCCATTCTTGCATGTGGGAGGCCAAGCAGCTATCTGGGCTGGGACATAGTCCTACCCACCAGCATGCTACATACTATAACAGCCCTGAGCCCTAGCTGCCCCTGGACCCAACTCTTCTCACCTGTTGGGAGACTCTAACCCCAGGTCCCCCTGAGCCCCCATCTAGACAACAACGGGCAGGCCAACTCCAACTCCAGGACCCCTAGGGTCCTACAGCCAGAGAACACAGGATCTGGCTCCCCCCTACCAAGATACCCAAGACCCTGCAGCCAGAGAAGCCAGGATGTGGTCTCACATACCAGGAGGTAGGTACTATCCTCAAGACTCCTGGGGCCTGGCCCACCAACCAGCAGGCCAACCCCAACCCCAGGACCACAGCAGTCCTGCAGCCAACCATGTCAAGATCCAGCCTACTCAACAGCAGGCCAGCACTGCTAGAAGACATCTTGGGCCCCAGGCTCACCCAACAGCAAACTAATACCCAGTCCTAGGAAACCCCAGAACTCTCTGCCAGCCATCTCAGGAAGAAGCCCTGGACCCAGCTCTAACTACCAGAGGGCCAGCACTAGACTGGGCTCCATGGGGTTTCATAACCAGCTGCCACATGACCCAGCCCACCCACCATCACCCTGCAGCTATTCCACAAGTAAAATGTATTGAATACAAATGGAAGAATAAGAAAGTTGAAGAAACAATTCTTACACAAAATAGACTTTAGAACAAAGACTGTATGGAAAAAGAGAAAAAAGGACATTACATAATGATGAAAGAATCAATCCAACAAAAAGATATAACAAGTATAAATCTATATGCATATAGATTTATAACAGTGCTAAGTTGTTTCAGTCATGTCTGACTCTTTACGATCCTTTGGACTGTAGCCCACCAGGCTCCTCTGTCCATGAGATTCTCCAGGGAAGAATAATGGAGTGGGTTGCCATGCCCTCCTCCAGGTGATCTTCTCAACCCAGGGAATGAACCCACATCTCTTATGTCTCACACGCACGTTGGCAGATGAGTTCTTTACCACTAGCGCCCCCTGGTAAGCCCGAAAATATATATACATATAACTGGTTCACTTCGTTGACAGCAAAAACTAGTACAACACTGGAAAACAATTAAACTCAAAAAATTAAAAATAAAAGGTCTTAATAGGTCAAAGCACAAAGCATAATAGAGTAAAGGAAATATTCTCTTAGATGAGGACTGAATAAAGAAAAAAAGGAGGATGAGAAATTACAGTTTTGGGAAAATTTTTTTGGCCAAAAGTGTATATTTGAACAGAATTTTTGTGTATAACTTTTTAATTTAAAGAGTGAGGTTTTTTGATGAAGAAAGATTGTGATTTTGTTGAGTCAATCCTTCCATTGCAAATGCATCTGAGTAGAATTAACTTTTGACAAACATTTATCTGGACTTGGAAGGGTTATCAAGCAATATCATTGTAGAGAAGACTCTTCACCGTCTGAGCGACCATGGAAGCCCTGCTGCACCTGACCTGATGCAAATCAAGGACACTCCACCACAGTAGGGAGGACAGTGATCTCTGCCCTCCACAACTCTGCTCCTGGTTAAATATTTCATTCTCCGTTTTTACTATACTCTAATTTGAATGCAATTCATACAATGATAGGAAAATGTACTAAGGAAGTTTTTCTTGTACATATTCTAGGCAGATGAAAGTAGAAAAGTCATCAATGTTGCCTGCCAATTTCTAACCAAAATTTCCTCCTGTCCATCATCTGTGATACTACCTGTGACCTCTGGGTGCTTCAGCAGGAGCAGCAGTCCATATGTCAGAGTGATGCTTGTTGTCTCTATTCCAGCAGTAAGCAAATCCCATAAACTAGTGATCAAGTTGTCCATGGTAAACTCAGACTGTTTATTGTGTTTCTCCTAGCAATGATGTATTAGGATTAATTAATAAGTAAAAACAACTTACAAGTAACTTACAATAATTCTATATAACAATATAATTTTTTAGGTTTACTTATTTGACAAATTAAGCCAACCATTAGAAAATACTAGAGATGAAGGTAAAGTTAGATGTATTGTTAGAATTTCTTCAATTAAAATATAACCAGAGTTAAACTTCCAACAAGTCCTTTCTGATTCCTCACTTTCTCACCCACTGGGGTAAATCAGTTCTTCAGTAATTTCTTTCTAACCTGACTCTTATCAAATCATCACTGCTACTCACCATCAGCATCTATTGTCTATTTCATCATATCTGAATTTCTCACTCAGGCCTTCAGAACCACCTATCCTCAAACTGAAACACTATTCCCAAATTCATCAGTCATTAAACCCATGACAGTTCCTCAGTTACTATCAAGACAATCTCTTTAAAAATTCCACACACTTCATCACTGCACTTATCTTTCCCTGAACCAATTTTGTCATCTCTGCTAATCCTCAAAACATACTTCATCTGTTTCCTACTGTCTTTCCAAGAGTAAGCCTTTCTAGATGCCCATCCATTTCTGCCTTCTCTCATTTCTTACATAACCCATTCATGGAATTTATTTAATGAAAGAGAATATACTATCTATCACTTATCTTGAATGTGTGTGTGTGTCTGTGTTTCAATCTGTTCCCAAATAAAGAACCAGCTTTAACATGGTAAATATACAAACTCCCAAGCAATTTTCAGTGACAATGCAGAAATAATTCAAGACACCCAGTACGGTTTGCACAACAATAAGTTGCACAAGCAATGAACATATCTTTAAGAAGGAGCATTTGTTTTAATAAACTGATTCCACTGAGAAGAACAAAGCTATTCATGTATTGCATCACTCCACCTACAAAGATGAAGTAGCAAGTCTGGGTCCCCTTTTACCTTTTCCATTTTAATCAGGAAGTAATCAATAAAGTCTTGAGGGTTATTGAGGTCCAAGGATTCTTGGTGTTCCTTTATTTTCTCCAAAATAAACTTTCTTTGCTCAGTCATGTTTTTAAATAATGTGTTATGACTCCCTGGGAGATAATGTAGTAAAGAGGGGAAAGCATTGTAGAGCTGAAAAAGAAAAGAAACAGTCAATTCATTCAGCAAACATTTACAAGCCCATATTATGGTGCAGACATATTGCTATAAAATGAGTAAATAAAGGTGAGTATGATATGTTCCTTGCACTGGAACCCATTTGGGATTTGAAGGAGAGGGAACTGATGAAATGGCCTGACTGACAGTATGCACAGATTACCAACTAATTTCAAAACCATTCGAATTATTTTCCTAAGCACAACTCTGAAGAAATTCAGGATCATACCACATCTTTCCAAATGAGGGTACTGAGGTTCAGAAAGGTTAGTCAACCAGTCTAAGTCACAAAACTAGTGACAGAGGTAGAATCTAGTGTTTATCCCAGTTTACACTACACACACGTCTACAGAGAGTCACCTAAAGAGTGTGCAGGGATCATGCACTTTTTCTACATTTATTTTTATGAAAACATATTAACAGTTGACACATATTATATTAGTTTCAGGTATACAATATGCCAGCAAATTTGGAAAACTCAGCAGTGGCCACAGGACTGGAAAAGGTCAGTTTTCATTCCAATTCCAAAGAAAGACAATGCCAAAGAATGCTCAAACTACCACACAATTGCACTCATCTCACACGCTAGTAAAGTAATGCTCAAAATTCTCCAAGCCAGACTTCAGCAATACATGAACCGTGAACTTCCTGATATTCAAGCTGGTTTTAGAAAAGGCAGAGGAACCAGAGATCAAATTGCCAACATCCGATGGATCATGGAAAAAGCAAGAGAGTTCCAGAAAAACATCTATTTCTGCTTTATTGACTACGCCAAAGCCTTTGACTGTGTGGATCACAATAAACTGGAAAATTCTGAGAAATCTGTATGCAGGTCAGGAAGCAACAGTTAGAACTGGACATGGAACAACAGACTGGTTCCAAATAGGAAGAGGAGTATGTCAAGGCTGTATATTGTCACCCTGCTTATTTAACTTCTATGCAGAGTACATCATGAGAAACGCTGGACTGGAAAAAACACAAGCTGGGATCAAGATTGCCAGGAGAAATATCAGTAACCTCAGATACGCAGATGACACCACCCTTATGGCAGAAAGTGAAGAGGAATTCAAAAGCCTCTTGATGAAAGTGAAAGAGGAGAGTGAAGAAGTTGGCTTAAAGCTCAACATTCAGAAAACGAAGATCATGGCATCTGGTCCCATCACTCCATGGGAAATAGACGGGGAAACAGTGGAAACAGTGTCAGACTTTATTTTGGGGGGCTCCAAAATCACTGCAGATGGTGATTGCAGCCATGAAATTAAAAGATGCTTACTCGTTGGAAGAAAAGTTAAGACCAACCTAGATAGTATATTCAAAAGCAGAGACATTACTTTGCCGACTAAGGTCCGTCTAGTCAAGGCTATGGTTTTTCCTGTGGTCATGTATGGATGTGAGAGTTGGACTGTGAAGAAGGCTGAACGCCAAAGAACTGATGCTTTTGAACTGTGCTGTTGGAGAAGACTCTTGAGAGTCCCTTGGACTGCAAGGAGATCCAACGTGTCCATTCTGAAGGAGATCAGCTCTGGGATTTCTTTGAAAGGAATGATGCTAAAGCTGAAACTCCAGTACTTTGGCCGCCTCATGCGAAGAGTTGACTCATTGGAGAAGTCTCTGATGCTGGGAGGGATTGGGGGCAGGAGGAGAAGGGGACGACAGAGGATGAGATGGCTGGATGGCATCACGGACTCGATGGCTGTGAGTCTGAGTGAACTCCGGGAGATGGTGATGGACAGGGAGGCCTGGCGTGCTGTGATTCATGGGGTGGCAAAGAGTCGGACATGACTGAGCAACTGAACTGAACTGAACTGATGTCCATAGTTGCATCAGTCCATCTTAGGATCGCTAGCAGTCATCAGATCAAGAAGAGGCGTCACATAGGATTGTTGTGGTGAAGAGTTGAAGAAAGTCCTTTCCTTGAAGCGGAGAAACCCACCATGGGAAGCTTTCGATTGATAAGGAGATTGAAAAACTGAAAGCTGAGTCACATGGTTAATTTTAAGGCTTCAGAGTCTATAACAATGTCTGTGTGTAAGAAGGGTCTTCCATAGATACATTCAAAGTGGGACAGACCTTCCTTCTTAGGGGCAGTTCAAGCCCTCATTAAAGCTACAGGTAGAACTTTAAACCAACTGTCTTATGTTTCCTGAGTTAGCTTACACAGATGCCTCTTAATTATGTCATTAGCCTTTTCAACTTTTACTGAAGATTGGGGTCTCCAGGAACTGTGTAAGTGATATTCTATTCATAGAGTTTTCCACGCCCCTTGAGTTACAGCAGCTTTAAAGACAGAGCCATTGTTGCTCTGAACTTTAGAGTTTAAGATCTCACTTACATCATGAGAAGTCAGTAGAGTAAGATTTTGCTCATTAGTCAACTTATGAGCTATAGACATTAGCAAAACAATAGTAACAATTACCCTTAAGGAAAGTGGCCATAAGCTTTGTTTTTTTACTAAGGAACAAACTAAACTCTGATCCTATGGGCAAGCTCAAAGCAGGAGCCTGCAAGAGAACAGTTAGTCTGAAGAGCCTTAAAAGCCTTTTGAGTCTCTGGGGCCCTGCCCAGCTTGTCAGTTTCGGCCTGCTGAGTCTCATTTATAAGTTTATATAAAGGCCAGGCAAGTTCTCCATAACCCAGAATCCAAATGTGGCAGTAGCCTCTAATGCCCCCAAATCCTCTCAATTATCTTAAAGTCATATTTGGCTCATTTAGGAATTTCAGACAGTAAAGTATAAGGATTAGGCACTTACTATTTGTATATCTTGAATTAGTCTCCATTTATCATTTGACATTTTTACATCCAAAATAGGAGAGGAGTGTTACATGGACTATTACAGGGAATTAATAGCCCCCTTCCTTTAAATCTTCAATGATGTGTTTTAACCCTTCCTTAACCTCAGGCTTTAGTGGGTACTGCTTTTGATGTGAAAATAGGTGAGGGTCTTTGAGCTTGATGACGACAGGAACAGCATTTTGTGTTCAACCCTCTGTTTTTCCATCATCCCACACTTTAGGGTCTATATTTTGTCCAATTAATGGGAGAGAAAGAGCAGGCTCCATATTCATGAAAACAGAGGCCTGGACCTTGTTCAGTATATCCCTCCCCAGAAGCAGTGAAGGATATTCTGGCACGATTAGAAACTCAAGAAAATAGCACAGAGTTCTAGTTGTAGTTTAAAGGACAACTGAGACAATAAGGTTTGGCTTATCCAGACAGTCCCATTACGGTAGTGGATCAGGAGGAAAGAGGACCAGAGGCTTCAGTGAGCACAGAGAAAGTTGCCCCAGTGTCCAAAAGAAGTTGACTGATTGGCCCCCCACAGTTATTAATACCTGGGGTTCCTCAGGTGTAATTAGGATGGGAGCTTGTGTGGGAACCCCTGGGCACCTTCAGTCCCAATTGTCTTGAGATTCCAACCCCTGGGGCCTACACCTCAGAAGGTAGTCTCTTCTCCATTATGGTCCTTTGCAGACTGGACATGGAGCCGGGGGCTGCTTATATGCCTCAGGCCAATCCCACTTGAGATGCCCCTCCTTTCCACAGTAATAACAAGACAATCCCTTTTCACCTGGATCCCTCTGGGCATTTTTCCTCAGGCTGTTTCAGAGTGGATCTAACAGCCATGCTGGGGCTTTAGTCTTTTGCCTGGTTCTTTTTTGTCTCATTTTCCTCCTCATATTCTCCACCAAAATATACTGTCTGAGACACTGCAACAGTTGTTCTAAAGACTGATTTGGGCCGAACGCCTGTTTTTCTAACTTACAGCAGATATCTGGAGTCAATTCAGTGAAAAAACTACCTTTTAAGATCATTTCTCCCTCTGTAATTTCAAGATCAACATCAGCAAACTTGCAGTAGCCCCCTGTAGTCTATCTAGGAATTTACCAGGAGTTTTCTTCTCTCCCTATTCTATGTCAGTCAACTTAGCATAGTATAAAGTCCTTGTGCACGCTTGAGTCCTTCAAGAATACATCCGGCAGTCTGGCTCTGTTATTGGAACCACTTGGCTCCCAGTAGGAAGGAGGGCTATTTCATGTTCCCTCTTTCCCCTTGCCTTCAGGCCATTCATCTCCAAAAGTAGCAGCTTCCCCCAAAACTCGAGTTTTTGAATCAAGAGTCACTCTCTGTCCCAAGACATACATTATATCTCTCCAAGTAAGGTCATAAAGTAAAGTTAATCCCATAAAGCCTTCTATGTACTTTTTGGATACTCTAAATAGTCTCGACCACAGTTCGAACTGTTGGAATTTCTACTGAGACTGAGGCAGCCCCTCCTGGAAGGGTACCCTGATTCTCAGCCTGCTCAGTTGGGAGCCCCAGATACAGGGGCAAAGTAAGAGAACAGGAGGCAGCTGAAGGCTTCACACCCAAATCAGCACACTTTGTACATAAGTCTGGCAAGTCTCACAGAGAGATAAAGAGCAACACATATGTCACTTCAACCCATTTCCTTTGTTTTCTACAGAACTGGTCTAGTTGTAAAATGGTATCATAATTGAGAGACCCTTTAACTGGCCAGTGTTCCCCATTTTCCAAAGGATAATGTGGCCATTCAGTATCACAGAAGAAGAACCAGGCATGTATTTTTTAAACTCTGGGGATCAAACTTGTCCCAGGTTTTTTAACATTTTAAAAGAGTGGTTCTGGAACTGTTAGCTCCCATCTGTAAGAGAGAAAAAAGAAAAAAGCAGCATCCATGGCTGTGCCTTCTTTCCACCAGAGGCGTCCTTCCCTGCTCTAGATGGGTGTGCAGACAGACTTTCCACTGAAGCTTTCCTTCCCTGGACAGACTTAGTCTGTCCCTTACTGACGCAGGCATCTTACTCATCCCTCCCAGTTCTACCACAAAGGTGGGGTGGAGATGCACCAGGGGTAGACCTGATGGCATCCCAGATTGATTTCTAGTTCCTTACCATGAAAACCTTTGTTTGATTTGCCAAATAGTTTCCCAGAATGTTTTCCAAGCTAGGACTACTAGAGGAAGCATCCATCTTATGTGTGCCCATGTACATTCCTAAATACAGTTCTGACTGCAGTAGAAGTGGTGAGTCATAAAGAGACGAACAACAACCAAGATGTCCCTTCTGAGTGTCACCACGCCAGTATATGTGATAGCAAAAGAGGTGGTAGAGGGCTGGCCAGTGAGGAAAAAGTTGTTTTTGTTCTCAAGCTACTAGATCCAATCCTTCCAGTTCCTTTCCACAGATTACACAAAAGGAATATCTAGGGAGTTGAGACAGAAGCCATTGGAGAGCTTTCTCTGGTCTGCTAACAGTTAGCACTACCAAAGGAAGAAGCCCATTGCACTTCCAATCTGAATAGATCATGCAATTCCCAATTGATATCCTCAAAAACCTCATGGTCACCAGCAGTGCTTTTATCTACATAGATAGGAGGCACATCCATGACAAAGACTCACTTTTAGGACTGTGGGCCCTGAGGCAGGCATTCAAGAGAGTGACCTCTAGCCTGAAAGACATTCTTGGAGCTAGAGCTCCTGCTCACTCCCAAACATGCTCTTGTAAATTTTGCCTCCTAGCAATGCTAGGCGCTTCCATACTTGGGGTCTAAGTAAAAGTACATAGTATTGGGATGAATCCCAATTCCCTTGATAGTCTATGATTAGGTTCAGTATCAGTTCAGTAGCTCAGTCATGTCCAACTCTTTACAACCCCATGAACCGCAGGATGCCAGGCCTTCCTGTCCATCACCAACAACCTTAGTCCACCCAAGCCCATGTCCATCGAGTCGGTGATGCCATCCAACCATCTCATTCTCTGTTATGCCCTTCTCTTCCTGCCCTCAATCTTTCCCAGCATTAGGGTCTTTTCAAATGAGTCAGTTCAGTTCAGTTCAGTCACTCAGTTGTGTCCGACTCTTTGCGACCCCATGAATCCCAGCACACCAGGCCTCCCTGTCCATCACCATCTCCCGGAGTTCACTCAGACTCACGTCCATCGAGTCCGTGATGCCATCCAGCCATCTCATCCTCTGTCGTCCCCTTCTCCTCCTGCCCCCCAATCCCTCCCAGCATCAGAGTCTTTTCCAATGAGTCAACTCTTTGCATGAGGTGGCCAAAGTACTGGAGTTTCAGCTTTAGCATCATTCCTTCCAAAGAAATCCCAGGGTTGATATTCAGAACAAACTGGTTGGATCTCCTTGCAGTCCAAGGGACTCTCAAGAGTCTTCTCCAACACCACAGTTCAAAAGCATCAATTCTTCGGTTCTCAGCATTCTTCACAGTCCAACTCTCACATTCATACATGACCACTGGAAAAGCCATAGCCTTGACTAGACAGACCTTAGTCAGCAAAGTAATGTCTCTGCTTTTGAATATGCTATCTATGTTGGTCATAACTTTTCTTCCAAGGAGTAAGCATCTTTTAATTTCACAGCTGCAATCACCATCTGCAGTGATTTTGGAGCCCCAAAAAATAAAGTCTGACACTGTTTCCAGTTTCCCCATCTATTTCCCATGAAGTGATGGGACCGGATGCCATAGTAGTTCTAATTCCCCAAGCAGTTTTGGAATGGTCAAAAAGACCAGAAAAAATTTGACCAAGAAAGGAAAGTTCACTCCACACGCTTTGCCCATTTCTGGCCACTCCCCTCGAAGGGATGTTGAGTACCTCTTGGCATTGGCAGGTCAGCATAAACCCCCAACAAGTCTCCCCTTTGGGGAGCTGCCTTTGGTCATTGTGAGGCACCTCAAAACCACAGAACATGGCTCATCACTTGCTTCATGCAGGGCATGTCATTCATTCACATAAGCACACCATAGCATTAGTAAAGTAAAGCAAAAAATGTGTATACTGAGAAAGCAGAGAGGCTAGAGCTCTTGAGTGTTCTGACCTTGTCCTGAAAATCCTGGATGAGCCCCCCAAGATAATAGCTTATGGTGAACTGTGTCGGATTCGTGATCTCAGAAGAAGATTTAGCTTCGGGACCAGGGACCATTCTTGATCACTCAAGAGCTTTTGTGTAGCAGTTTTATTAAAGAAAGAAAAGGGACAGAGAAAGCTTCTGAAATAGACACCAGAAGGGGGACAGAGAGTGCCCACTCTTTTTCTAATTTTATGTGTAAGGTTAGATTGCTTACTTGGTATTTTTCTGGTTTCCTGAGGTAGACCTGTTTAACTATAAACTTCCCTTTTAGAACTGCTTTTGTGAGTCACATAGATTTTGGAATGTTGTGCTTCCATTTTCATTTCTCTCAAGGTATTTTGACTTCCTCTTTGACCAATTGTTGTTTAGTAGCAGCTAACAATATATTCAACAACATATTCAGCTCCTATGTGTTTGTGTTTTTTCCAGTTTTTTTTTTTTTCTGTAATTGATTTCTAATTTCATACCATTGTGGTCAAAAAGATCCAGAGGGATTGTACAGGGAGGGAGGAGGGAGAGGGGTTCAGAATGGGGAACACATGTATACCCATGGCAGAATCATGTTGATGTATGGCAAAACCAATACAATATTTAAAGTAATTAACCTCCAATTAAAATAAATAAATTTATATATTTTTTAAAAAGATGCTCAATATATTTCAATTTCTTGAATTTACTGGCACTTGTTTTGTAACATCATATGATCTATCTTGGAAAATGTTTCATGTGTACTTGAAAAGAATGTGTATTCCACTGCATTTGGATGGAATGTTGTATATAAATCTATCAAGTCCTTTGTGTCTAATGTGTTGATTAAGGTCAATGTTTCCTTGTCAATTTAGTTTGGCTGCTCTGTCCATGGGGCTGCAAAGAGTCGGACATGACTAAGTGACTGAACTGAACTGTTCTGGCCATTTATGTAACTGATGTGTTAATGTCTCCTAATATTATTGTATTACTGTTGATAACTCCTTTTAAGTCTGTTCACACCATACCATTTTTTAAATGAAGAAACTATACCAGAAAGACTAAGGAAATGCCTATATTACCTAACTTACTTTTATTTAGGCATTTTACATCTTCAGAAATGTACACATTGCCCTTATTCATTTGGCCATCACAGTCCTAGAGTTTACAGAATCCTTTTTAAACAGTATCTTCATGACTTAATACCCTTGGTAGGTACTGAAGAAATTCATTCAGCTGCTATCTTATATCAAACTGGATAGAGAATCAAGAAATCTAGTTTTTATGTCTAACTCATTCTTCTTTTGGTTAGGTTACTTTGAAAATAAGCTCAGTATTTCCAGATGAGCTTTCTGTTCCATAGACTACTTGCTCTCTAGAGTCCTTCCCAGGTAGAAAACATCATAACATTATGATCCATGGAATTTTAGTTGTTAGTAGTACAACATAGGTTATTGGGTTTTTCTGACAGTTTACTAATAGTAAAAATACAATGTATATACATCCTATTTATACACATAAAAATCAAAGGAAAAAAGATTTCTCAAAAAAAGAAAAAACCTTGCTATAATTGTTGCACTATTTTTTATTACTATTCTTATATTTTGTTTACAAATTCATTTCAATAAATTAAATTGCTTTGATAACTCATTGCTGCTCCTGCTGCTAAGTCACTGCAGTCATGTCCAACTCTGTGCAACCCCAAGGATGGCAGCCCACCAGGCTCCTCCGTCCCTGGGATTCTCCAGGCAAGAATACTGGAGTGGGCTATCATTTCCTTCTCCAATGCATGTGAAGTCACTTCAGTCATGTCTGATCTGTGCGACCCTATGGACAGCAGCCCAACAGACTCCTCCAGCCACAGGATTCTCTACGCAAGAATACTGAAGTGAGTTGCCATTTCCTTCTCCATGATAACTCACTAAGTGGTACCAAACAATAGCACAAAGAAATGTGGTAATCACTTTAGATAAAAAGGTATTTCTTATTTAAAGAGAACATTGACCTTACCTCAATCCAGGGGGTGCTTACAATTTGTGCATTTTCATGAATATACTTTGCCAAGGTTAGAAATTTTTCATCACTGTATTCAAAACGATTCCGGAATATAATGGAGCAGATCACATTGCAGGGAGCACAGCTCAGAAGGAAAGTAGGATCACATGGAGATCCTAAAAAACAATATATGAAAGTTGGAATATAATTTTCAAATAAATCATAGTTTACTGTATAAAATAATGGAGAAAGGTTAATTTCTAAGATTTTTTATTATTGGAACAACCTGGACCTGCGATCATCACTATAAATTCAACATGCCTAGAGAGTTGGACAATAAAGAAGGCTGAATGCTAAAGAATTGATGTTTTCGAACTGTGTTGCTGGAGAAGACTCCTGAGAGTCCCTTGGACAGCAAGACTAAGCCAGTCAAGCCTGAAGGAAATCAGTCCTGAATATTCATTAGTGCTAAAGCTGAAGCTCCAATATTTTGGCCATCTGATCCAAAGAGCTGACTCATTGGAAAAGACTGTGATGCTGGGAAATACTAAGGGCAAGATGAGAAGGGGCTGACATGAGTTTGAGCAAACTCTGGGAGGTAGTGAAGTACGGAAAAGCCTGGCATGCAGTAGTCCATGGAGTTGCGAAGAGTAAGACATGACTTAGCAACTGAACAACAACAAAAAAATAAAATTGTGTTTCCCTAAGCAAAATTATATAATCCAGTGTAATTTATTTATTAAATTTCTCCCAATTATTCTATTTATATCATTCTCCAATTAAAGTCACAAGGTAATACACAATAAGGAGATCACTTTGAAATGTCTTTAAAATTATAAAATTTAGCTCTTGGTGTTGATATTCTTCAAAATACCCAGAAGAAACTGACCAATATAATAAGAAGGTAAGGAGACTGAGGAGAATTGAAATCATATTTTACAAAATGCATTGAAAAATGTTGACTGTGCTTTTCTCTCAGAAGACAATAATGAGAGGGATTGAAGACTAGAAATCGCGTCAAGAAAATCAGAGATACAAAGAGAACATTTCATGCAAAAATAGTCACAATAAAGGACAGAGACGGTAAGGACCTAACAAAAGCAGAAGATAGTTAAATGAGATAGCAAGAATACAAAGAAGAACTACACAAAAAAGATCTTAATGACCCAATAACCACGATGGTGTGGTCACCCACCTAGAGCCAGACATCCTGGAATGTGAAGTCAAGTGGCCTTAGGAAACATCACCACAAGCAAAGCTACTGGAAGTGATGGAATTCCAGTTGAGCAATTTCAAATCCTAAAAGATGATGCTGTGAATGTGCTACACTCAATATGCCAGCAAGTTTGGAAATTCAGCAGTGGCCACAGGACGGGAAAAGTTCAATTTTCATTGTGATCCCAAAAAAAGGCAATGCCAAAGAATGTTCAAACTACCACACAGTTGCACTCATCTCATACACTGCAAAGTGATGTTCAAAATTCTCCAAGCAAGGCTTCAACAGTGTGTGAACCGTGAACTTCCACATGTTCAGGCTGGATTTAGGAAAGGCAGAGTAACCAGAGATCAAATTACCAACATCCAATAGATCATAGAAAAAGCAAGAGAGTTCCAGAAAAATATCTACCTCTGCTTTATTGACTAGACCAAAGCCTTTAACTGCGTGGATCATAACAAACTGTGGAAGATTCTTCAAGAGATGGGACTATCAGACCACCTTATCTGCCTCCTGAGAAACCTGTAAGCAGGTCAAGAAGCAACAGTTAGAACTGGACATGGAACAACAGACTAGTTCCAAATCTGTAAAGGAGTACATCAAAGCTGTATATAGTCACCCTGCTTATTTAACTTATATGCATAGTATATCATGTGAAATGCTGAGCTGGGTGAAGCTCAAGCTAGAATCAAGATTTCAGGGAGAAATGTCAATAACCTCAAATATGCAGATGATACCACACTTATGGCAGAAAGCAAAGAAGAACTAAAGAGCCTCTTGATGAAAGTGAAAGAGGAGAGTAAACACACTGGCTTAAAGCTCAACATATAGAAAATTAAGATGATGGCATCTGGTCCAATCACTTCATGGCAAATAGTTGAGGAAACAATGGAAACAGTGACAGACTTTATTTTGGGGGGCTCCAAAATCACTGCAGATGGTGACTGCAGCCATGAAATTAAAAGACGCTTGCTCCTTGGAAGAAAAGCTATGACCAACCTAGACAACATATTAAAAAAACAGAGACATTACTTTGCCAAAAAATGTCTGTCTAGTCAAAGCTATAGTTTTTCCAGTAATCATGTATGGATATGAGAATTGGACTATAAGGAAGCTGAAAGCTGAAGAATTGATACTTTTGACTGTGGTGTAAGAGGAGACTCTTTAGAGTCCCTTGGACTGCAAGGAGATCCAACCAGTCCATCCTAAAGGAAATCAGTCCTGAATATTCATTGGAAGGACTGACACTGAAGCTAAAACTCCAATACTTTGGCTATCTGATGAGAAGAACTGACTCATTTGAAAAGACCCTGATGCTGGGAAAGATTGAAGGCAGGAGGAAAAGGGGATGACAGAAGATGAGATGGTTGGATGGCATCATCAACTCAATGGACATGAGTTTGAGTGGACTCTAGTAGTTGGTGATGGACAGGGGGGCCTGGCGTGCTGCAGTCCATTCGGTTGCAAAGAGCCAGACACGACTGAGCAACTGATCTGAACTGAACTATAAACAGGTTAACAATATAAAATAGAGAATATAACACCATTTTTTGTTGTTTGAGTCCTAACAGCTTTTAAGCCTTACTTTTTCTTCTTCTACTCACACATGGACTGGCTGATGTGATTGCTTCTTTGGCACAAGCAGGAAGTTTAAACCACACAAACCCTGGTCTATACATTGGAACCCTCTTCCCCACTCCAGCCCCTAACCACCGTAAAAATTCCAAGCCGGTATCCTTTTCCAACTTTCTCCAGGCATTTTTTGGTTGGTTTTCTAGCTACTGTGCCTTACCCCAAAAGCCTCATTGTGTGAGTAATAGAACTTTTCATATCCTATTGAGATGTGTGTATCACTACCAACCTCAACAGCTATACTAAGTTTTCAGTGGGAAATCCATCCTGCTTCTGCCTGGTGACTAGTACCACAACACTTTGCTATAGAATGAAAAAATTTAGTAGGGACCCAAAAGTAGAAAGTACAAGAAAAAAGGTTCTACCCAACGTGTGACGTAAACTTACAACAGTTAGTTAACCAGTGACAAACTGGGCTACCTCAAGAGGATAAGGTCTCCATAGTTAGGTGGATTCAAGCAGTCTGGGTGGTCATAGGCAAGGAAGCTGAGAGGAGGTAATATTCACTATGGGAAAATTGAACCAGTTAATAATAAGCTGTTTAAAAGACACTTGCTCCTTGAAAGAAAAGCTATGTCAAACCTAGGTAACATATTAAAAAGCAGAGACATCTGTTTGCTGACAAAGATTCATCTAGTCAAAGCTATGGTTTTTCCAGTAGTCATGCATGGATGTAAGAGTTGGATCATAAAGAAGGCTGAGTGCCAAAGAATTGATGTTTTCCCATTGTGATCCTGGAAAAGACTCTTGAGAGTCCCTCAGACAGCAAAGAGATCAAACAAGTCAATCGTAAAGGAAGTCAACCCTGAATATTCATTGGAAGACTGACGCTGAAGCTGAAGCTCCAATTCTTTGGCCACCTGATGGTAAGAGCCAACTCTGATGCTGGGAAAGGTTAAGGGCAGGAGGACAAGGGGGTGACAGAGGATGAGATGGGTGGAGGGCATCACCAGCTTAATGTACATGAATTTGAGCAAACACTGGGGGATATTTACTGAAAAACATTGAAGCCTGGTGTGCTGTGGTCCATGAGGTCACAAACAGTCAGGTATCACTTAGTGACTGAACAACAACATGCTAAAACCCAATATTTATTGATTTATTAATTGCATTTCCAAAATTTTACTTTAGAAAATAATCAGGGGTGTTCAATGATTAATATAGATTGCATTGTTTAATATTGTTAGCAACAAAAAACTGAAAGCAATCTATTTGGCCTAAAATAAATTACGGTACATCCAAAATAAAGAACTACTATTCTATTTTGTTAACAATATTCATGATAAACATTTAAAAATTAATAATGTGAAAATATTTATTTAATATGTTAAATTTGAACAAAAGAGTAGAGAACAATCTATGTGGGATGAGTCTTGTGTTCTTCTTCTGCCAGATCTCCTACCCATTCCTAGATAATATGGAACAAATTCAAATGATGTTCATTGACACTTTTTTGCCATCTTGAGAAACTTACTCAAAAGAAGAAACCCAAATCATGCAAATATTTGTAATCATTGCATTATTTATATGAGTAACACCAAAAACTGAGGGGCAAAACCTATCTGAACAATAATATAACACTGGTTAAAAAAAAAAAAAAAAAAAAAAAAAAACCTTGAAGTTTAGCACCGTTTAGAATATAGTGTTATTAAGTTCATAATGTTCTCCAAATTTAAACATTTTGTTTTACAAAAGCACAGTCTTACGATCCTCATCTTACTCCTTCCCTGTCAAGTCAAGAGACTCGCCCCTTTCTCTCCTATCCCCTCTTCCTGTCCTGCGTGGGCATCCACATGTGGATGCGTGCTACTGAAGCTCCCTCCCCTCACACCCACAGCGGAGCTGTAATACAGGCCTACTCAGAGAGGGATTTAGTGGAAGCCCACACCTGAACCACTAATTTTGTTTCAGTTTTACTAAGATATCACTGATAGACAGGACTGTTCAAGTTTAAGGTGCTATATAGCATAATGACATGACATGCATACGTTGCAAAATATTTGAAATGCTTCTCAAGAAGTTACCTGAGAACACAGACTTCCAAGTTCCTAGCAGATTACCAGAATCCATGTTCTCCTCTTCTTCCTGTGCACACAGCTAACCACATTTCCCAGCTCCTTGTACATTTAGGTGTGGCCTTGTGACTGAGTTACAGCCCATGGGATAGGAAAGAACTTTTGTGTGTGAGTGCCATATCTCATCTATTAAAAACATTATTTGTTCTTTTCTTTCTTCTTTACTACCCCCCGCTCTACCATTCAAAGAGATGAACTCTGGGCGCCACTGGAAGGCAACCATGTGTTGAAGGCATCAAAGGCCCTGGAAACCAGGTGCTTGAAAAGGCCATTATGCCAGCAACTTCACCTCCTCCTACTGCCATGGGAGCAGAAAGTCAACTTCTGTTGTATTTTAGCTGTTACCACTCTGTAGTCTACCTGTAATAGCATCTGGTCTACCCCAGCAGTTACTGTTAATTACATAAAGAAATACCCACCATTGGTTTTCTTTAATGCTTCCACCAAACACAAGGCTTCCTCTTGAATCCTGTGTTCAATAGTCCTCTTCCCCATCCCCATATTCCTCAAAACCATGAGGGAGAAACGTCGAGTTTGCTTCCATATTTCTCCATTGCTGAAAGCAATTCCTATCAGGATGAAAACCAAAAATAGAAAATAATCCATTGCCATGAATTCTAGCTGAGAGTCTTTAAACCAGGAAATGACAAGGACACCTCAGCCAGGATTAAACATAGTAGTGACAGCCTCAGGGATTCCTATCAGGCCCTTCATCACCTGCCTCCTCCTCTCTTAACCCAGCTTGTATCTTACTGTCAAGACTCTTGGTTTTACATATTACTACACTCTTCCTTATCCATTAGCTCCTGCAAAATTCAGAACAACCCTAAGAACCAAGTGTTTTTTCTTGTTTACTTATGAGGATGCTGAAAATCATAGAGGCAAAATGCTTGCTCTTTGATGACTCAGCTAACAATCCATAGAGTCCAAGTTATAGGTTAAGTTTTCAGGATTGATTTGTGCATGGAAAATGAACTGTAGGAGAAACAACAAGAGAGTCAATTCTTAAGAAAGGGATAAACAGCACTTGTGTATTGAAAGGAAGCTTATGAAAATCTATCCCTCGAGTAAGGGACATGGCCATAGCTCTTCCCATTTTGACATTTCCCCTCTATTTGCTAATCTCTTCCACAAAATACAGATGTCTTTCCGTGTTCTACCCTGTGGGTCCCTGCCACACACTTCTGACAACCCCACAGCTAGGCTAGGTCTATAATACAAAGCATAAAGCACAAAAATGCTCTAAAAAGAGGATCATGTGGAAACACAATAAATATAAAGTAGAATATTAAAGAAAATCTTCTGAAATCAAATACTTGTACTGTGTGTCATCTGTTTTTTACTTGTACCAAGAAAGTTCAATGTCAGACTTCCAGAGCCAAGGACAAGATCAGAGGAAAAGAAAATGCTCATAGGGACCTTGTCAAATAAGACCTTAAAGAACAATGTAAAGGATGAAGTGACCCGATTCAGGCATTATTTTTGTAAGAACCCAGTGACCCACAGAGTATGGGACATTTTAAGGTCTAGCTATTAAAACACAGATGACAGAGCAAGTATTTGATTTTGAAAGATTTTATTTAATATTTTAATTTATATTTATTGTCTTTCCCCATAACCCTCTTTTCAGAGCATATTTGTGCTTTATGCTTTGTATTATATTCTACTGGATAAAAAAATTTGTTGTGCTTTTTTTTTCTAACAAGAATAGGAAACGGAATACAATGTACCTACTTCAAACCTTTGTTGGTTCCATGTATATATTATGCAAGCTTCCAAAACTAGTCTCTTACCAACCATGACTCAGGCCAGAAAGCAAAATATTCAATAAATAGGATAATTTATTGTCATTTTCCTCCTTTCTTTTTCTCTCTGTCTCTTTCTCATTTTCTTACCTTGCCATAATTTATTAATAGAACATTAGTGGTTGGAAGATTTGTTTTCACTGCACTTAATGTTTCACTCAGACTGTGTCATCTTCATAATTTTAAATATGGATTAATGATCCATAGAAAACTGTTTAATGATGATGCTTTCATAAACTTCTCTATTACCTATAATTTCTCAATTCCTTAGCCTATTTGAATCTTTCAACCTACAATTCCCACACACTCCTCAAATAGAAGCATACCTAATCCCTTGTTGATGTTGTCTACCACTGGTAAACTACCTCTGCCAGAAAATTCCTCACTCTGATCAATCAGGACTTGCTTCACTGCTTCATATCCATGCAACACCACAGTGGGCTTCATGCCAAAATACAGAGTGAACACAGGACCATAATCTTCTGCTAGCTGGAAAAGGAACAGGGGATGCAAGAACAGTGAGCATTTCAAAACTGAAAATGTAGATAATATACAAAAATGTAGATAATGTGGCAAATATTTTTAATCTTCTTAAGATTCACCCATTATAAAAGGTTTCAATTTCTAGAACAAGTAATTTAATATCACATCACTTTACTACAATGGTAATTATCATTATATTATTAGGAATACTGTAATTATTATCATCACCATCAACAGTTATTCTTTATTCAGCTCCTACTCTGTGACAAAGGCCATAGTATGAGTTTTATTAGTATTATTCTAGTAGACTTTTTTCTGCTAAACCTATAATTGCTCCTTCCTTCTTATAGTGGCAATAAATGATATGTTTCTTCTGTTTAAAGGAAGGTGCTCCATCTCTCACACATGCAGACTAATAATCATCCCCTCATCATCCATTCTCCACATCTTTAACATCAGAGACCTCTAAACCTTCAAAATACACAAGGACATAGCCACAGACATTTTCCATCTTCCCAGTGTGATGATGTAAGTAAGTTTCCACGAACTGAGATAAGCAGAAGGGATGTGCACAAATTCTACACTGGCATAAATGGGTGACAACACAGCTTTCATTTCTCCTCATATCCATAGGTTGAAATGACAGCGTGGAGATGACCCCTCTGTGACTGCAAATGAGAACAACAGCCTTAGAGCACAGGATGGTAAACCACAAGACTGAGAAGATCCGGTTCTCTGAAAGACCTGGTGGAGGAGAGGCAGCCCAGCAGCACTTAACTCTATGCCTTCTATGTGGAAGACAGAAATAAACTGTTTTCCTTAAGTCACTGCATTATTGTGGTCTTTCTGTCATGGCAGCTTATTTAGTGTACTACATGGTATAGACTCACTCTTTCAACTTGTCCAGTGTTTGAGTTCTTTTGCTACCTTATAATTCATTCTCCCTACAGCAACCCATTTCACAAAGCATATGTTAAAGAACACCATATTGTTATGCTAAAGACCTATATTCTTAAAATCCCTGTAAGATCTACATACTCTGGTCCCTTCTTACCTGCCTAATCTCATGTCACACCATGATTTAACCTACTCTCTGGGCGACAAAAAAATTGGTCCTCTTTCAGACATTCCAGTAACTAAGTCGGCTCCAGACTGAAAAAAAAAGATGGAACAAACATTTACCTGTATTTTATCCAGTTAATGTCTAATTATTTTTCAGATCTCAGCTCCAATTTCACTTCCACAGAGAACCCTTACTGACTATGCCTCCTACCTGTAATCCTTTAAACTACATCACCTTTTTCTACTGTGTTCCTATTACATGGTTTGTAATCATGCACTTATTTGCACGATTGTTTCATAAATACATGCCTACCATCTAGACTGTAAATTCTGTACTGCTCACTCTTTTTTGTTTGTTTTAATTCACTGCTTGGATAGTTAAAGAACCTGCCTACCATGTGGGAGACCTGGGTTCAGTCCCTAGGTTGAGAAGATCCCCTGAAGAAGGGAAGAGCTACCCACTCCAGTATTATTGCTTGGAGAATTCCATGGACCGAGGAGACTGGCTGGTGGGCTACAGTCCATGGGGTTGCAAAGAGTAGGACATGACTGAGTGATTAAATTTTCACTCTTTCACTTTGAAAACTTCCAGCATCTGACACACCTGAGAGTGAAAATGGCATTCAGTAGCTTGTTCAGCTCAGGTATTAATACTTGTGCATGATCATTATTGTTCACATTTTAAAGAAATAGAAATTAAAGCTCAGAAATTTTTAAAATTTGACCAAGGCTGTGAGTTAACAAGTGTATTAGCTGGGGTGCTCACACAATCTCTTCAAAACCAGAGTCTGATATACAGAAGGAGGAGCTTCCAGGGGAGGTACTCTCATAACTACCTTTCAGATTTCAGGTAATTCCTTCAAGATTTAAAGAGCTATAGAACAGCTATTCATTCATTGAGCAAATACAACAAAAACTGTGAGATCTCTTGAAACTTGGTTATTTCCTTGATTTCAAATCAATGTATTCTTTCAGGAAGTTTGGGGGTTGTTACTCTGTAACTATGCAGTTTTTAAAAATTAAAGCAATTTCATTGCCATTAGAATTCACCAAAAATAAATGCTATAAAGGACACATAGGTCACAACATGGACAGAGAATTCCTACTTTTGACAATTTCAACAATGATCTCATTGATCTCACTCCATTCTGGCAACCTTTAACTGTATACCATCTAAAATCATATCTGGGTGTCATACATCATGGACAAGTGGGATTAATCCCAGGGATGCAAGTATGGTTCAATATTCTCAAATTAATCAATGCTATACACGACACTAACAAATGGAAAAATAAAATCATATGATAATTCAATAGATGTAGAAACGTTTTTTATAAAATCCAATATCCATTTAGGATTTAAAATTCTCCACAAAGTAGGTATAGAGGCAACATACTTCAACATAATTAAAAAATCGTGTATATGATAAGTCCACAGCTATCATCATCATACTTCACAGTGAAAAGCTGAAAGCATCTTCTCTAACATCAAGAACAAGACAAGGATGCCCATTCTTGCCAATTTTACTTAAAATATCATATTAGAAATCAGAGCCATAGCAATCAAAGAAACAGAAATAAAAGGAATTGAGATTGAAAAGAATGAAGTAAAACTGTTCTTATTTGTAGATGACACAATACTCCCTATACCAAATTCAAAGTTCAGTTCAGTCACTCAGTCATGTCCTACTGTTTGCAACCCAATGGACTGCAACATGCCAGGTCTCCCTGTCCATCACCAACTACCGGGGTTTACTCAAACTCATGTCCATTGAGTCGGTGATGCCATCCAACCATCTCGTCCTCTGTTGTCCCCTTCTCCTCCTGCCCTCAATCTTTCCCCGCATCAGGGTCTTTTACAGTGAGTCAGCTCTTAGCATCAGGTGGCTGAAGTATAGGAGTTTCAGCTTCAACATCAGTCCTTCCAATGAATATTCAGGACTGATTTCCTTTAGGATGAACTGGTTGGACTCTTTGCTGTGAAAAATTCTAAAAATCCCAACAAAAGTCTTCTAGAGCTCATGAATGAATTTGGAAAAGTTGTAGGATAAAAAATTAACATACAGAAATCTGTTCCATTTCTAAACACTAAGAACAAACTATCAGAAAGAGAAATTAATAAACCAATCCCATTTATCATCACATAGAAGAGAATAAAATTCCAAGCAATAAATCTAATTAACCAAGGAAGTAAAAGATATGTGTACACCCGTGGTGGATTCATGTCAATGTATGGCAAAACCAATACAGAATTATAAAGTAAAATAAAAAATTTTAAAAAAAGACATGTACTCAGAAAACTATAAGATACTGATAAAAAGAACAAAACAAATAGATGGAAAGACATAACATGCTCATGGACAAGGAAAGTTAATATTGTTATAAAGAACACATTACATATTATCCAAGGGAATCAACAGATTCAAAGCAAATCCTGTCAAAATGCCAGTGTAATTTTCAAAGTACTACAACAGGTAATTCTAAAATTTGTATGGAAAGACAAAAGATCTCAAGTAGACAAAGATATCCAAAGAAAGAACAGAACTGAAAGTACCATACTCCTTGATGTCAGACTGCAGTACAAAGTTACAGTAACCAAAAAAAATTGTACTGGCACAAAAATGGACACAGGTCTATGGAGCAGGACATATAGCCCAGAAAATAACCCACACTTACATGAACAACGAATCCATGAAAAAGGACACAAAAATATACAGTGGGGAAAAGGCAATTTCTTCACTAAGTGGTGTGAGGAAAACTAGACAGCTACATGTAAAAGAATTAAATTAAAATATTTCACATGCTAGTAAGGTTAGGCTCAAAATCTTTTAAGATAGCTTCAGCAGCACATGAATAGACACCTTCCAGATGCAAAAGCTGGGTTTAGAAAAGGCAGAGGAACTAGAGATCAAACTGCCAACATTCATTGGCTCATAAAGAAAGCAGGTTCACTTCAGTTCAGTCGTTCAGTTATGTCCAACTCTTCGTGACCCCATGGACTGCAGCACGCCAGATCTCCCTGTCCATCACCAACTCCCAGAGTTTACTCAACCTCGTGTTCATTGAGTCAGTGAAACCAACCGACCATCTCATCCTCTTCTAGGAGAAAGCAGGCGAATTCCAGAAAAATATCTACGTCTGCTTCATTGACTACACTAAATCCTTCTACTGTGTGGATCACGACAAACTGTGAAAAATTCTTAAAGAGATGGGAGTACCAGGCCACCTTACCTGTCTCCTGTGAAACCTGAATGTGGGTAAAGAAGCAGCAGTTAAAGCTGAGCATGGAACAATTGACTGGTTCAAAATTGGGAAAGGAGTAAAACAAAGCTGTATATTGTCACCCTGCTTATATGGAGAGTATATCTTAACTTATATGCAGAGTATATCATATGAAATGCTGGGCTGGATGAATCAAAGCTGGCATCAAGATTACCAGCAGAAATATCAATAACCTCAGATATGCAGATGATACCAATCTAATGGCAGAAGGGAAGAGGAACTATAGTAGGGTGAAAGAGAAAAGTGAAAAAGCTGACTTAAAACTCAGCATTCAAAAAACAAAAATCATGGCATCCAGTCCCATTTTTTCATGGCAAACAGAAGGGGAAAAGTGGAAGTAGTGACAGATTTTATTTTCTTGGGTTCCAAAATTACTGTGGACAGTGACCGCAGCCATGAAATTAAAAGATGTTTCCTCCTTGGAAGAAAAGCTATGACACATCTAGACAGCATATCAAAAAGCAGAGACATCACTTTGCTGACAAAGGTCCATATAATCAAAGCTATAGTTTTTCTAGTAGTCATGTATGGATGTGAGAGGTGAATCATAAAGAAGGCTGAGCACTGAAGAACTGATGCTTTTGAACTGTGGTATTGGAGAAGACTCTTGAGTCCCTTGGACTGCAAGGAGATCCAACCAGTCCATCCTAAAGGAAATCAGTCCTGAATATTCATTGGAAGGACTGTTAATCAAGCTGAAGCTCCAATACTTTGGCAACCTGATGGGAAGAGCCAAATCATTGGAAAAGACCCTCATACGGGGAAAGACTGAAGACAAAGGAGAAGAGGGTGGCAGATGGTGAGATGGTTAGATAGCACCACTGACTCAATGGACATGAGTCTGAGCAAACTCCAGGAGGTAGTGGAGAACAGAGTATCCTGGCATGCTGTAGTCCATGGGTCGCAAAGAGTCAGACAAGACTCAGTGACTGAACAACACAGAAACAAATATTTTCTCATATTATATATAAATCTTAATTCAAAAATGGTTGAAGACTTAAATGTAAGACCAGAAACTGTAAAACACCTGGAAGGAAACATAGGCTGTATACTCCTTGACATGACTCATAGCATATATTTTTGGATCTGCCTCCTAGTGAAGTGAAAGTGTTAGTCACTAAGCTGTGTCCAATTCTTTGTGACCCTCTAGACTGGACTGCAAGGAGATCAAACCAATCCATTCTAAAGGAGATTGGTCCTGGGTGTTCTTTGGAAGGAATGATGCTAAAGCTGAAATTCCAGTACTTTGGCCACCTCATGTGAAGAGTTGACTCATTGGAAAAGACTCGGATGCTGGGAGGGGTTGGGGGCAGGAGGAGAAGGGGACGACAGAGGATGAGATGGCTGGATGGCATCATCAACTCGATGGACATGAGTTTGAGTGACCTCCAGGAGTTGGTGATGGACAGGGAGGCCTGGCGTGCTGCAATTCATGGGGTCACAAAGAGTCAGACACGACTGAGGGACTGAACTGAACTGAGACTGTAGCCCACCAGGCTCCTCTGTCCATGGAATTCTCCGGGCAAGAATTCTGAAATGGGTAGCCATTCCCTTCTCCAGGGGATCTTTCTCAACCCAGGTATCGAACTCAGGTCTCCCACATTGTGGGCAGATTCTTTGTCATCTTTACCATAAAACAGAATGAGATTTTGCCATTTGCAATAACATAAATGAATCTGGAGGGCATTACAGTTAGTGAAGTAAGTCAGACAGAGAAGGAAAAATACTCTATGTTATCATTTATATGTGGAATATTTTTTAAAAATAAAATGAATAAATTGAACAGAATATAAACAGGCTCACATACGTAGAAAACAAACTAGTGGTTACCAGTGGGAAACAAGAAAAATGGAAGGGAATTAAAAACTATAGACTACTATGTATAAAACAAATAAACTACAAGGATAAATGGTTCAGCACAGGGAATACAGCCTATAATTTATAATACATTTCAAAGGAGCATAATCCATAAAATTTTCTTATTCTCACTTGAAACTAACATATTATTGTAAATCAACTTTAGCTAAGTTTAAAATAAATTAACAGGGTTCCCCTGGAAATCCAGTGGTTAAGAATCTGCCTCGCAATGCAAGGGAATCTGGTTTGATCCCTGGTCTGGGAAAACCCTACATGCTGCAGACAACAAGTCTAAGTGCCACAGCTACTGAGCCTACACTCTGGAGACTGTGAAGAGCAACTACTGAAGCCCATGCGCCACAGAGTCTGTCTATTGCAACAAGAGAAGTCATGGCAAGGAGAAGCCCGCACACTACAACTAGAGTGTAGTTTCTGCTTGCCACAACTAGAGAAAGCCTATGCACACTAATGAAGACCCAGCACAGCCAAAAATAAAAATAAATAACAATAAATAAATAAATAAATAAAATCATGTCCAAGTGTCCAGTGGGAACTCCCCTTTAAAACCACTTTTAACAAACATGGTGTCTGGGACTATGGAGTCTGGGACAAAACATAGGGCAGTCTTATTTACTCATTACAAACAACTGGAAGAAAAGTAATCATACTCGCCTTGCTTATGGATTTGCTGACATTCTTAATATTTATCTGGAGAATATTTCCAACAATTGGGAGAGGAGTGGGCCCAGGTGGTAGCTTCCCTTTGGCATGCCTCTGATTCCATAGAAAAAGAAAACTCAAAATAGAAAGACAGATCACCAGAACTATAAAGAGATCCATTGGTGCACTTTGCGTGAGGGCAAATGAAAGTTTACAATTCAAACACTTTATAAAAACTAAGTGCAAAGAAAAAAACAAACAAAATGCAAGCTTATCACCAAACATGCAATAAGTCTTGAACTTTTAAATAAATATTGCTTTATCATCAGTGCACTTTGGCTTGTCAATAGATATTTAAACAAAAAGTTACATTAGTATTGATAAACATGTAAGTTTCAATGGAAATCTCAACTAAACATATTTCACTTTCTCAGAGATGGCCATATTTTAGTAGTAAAATTGAAGCTATCAGAGTTTCAAAGGACTGGAATTCACAATCACAACAAATGATGAGAGTGTCTCTGCTCATCATATAAGCAGAAAAAGAAGCACTCTCTTAGAGCTTTTTCTCATAAAATCCATGGAAAGGCCAGGTGAAAACAGAAGAAGGGGCAGGACAAATAAAGAAAGGAATAGAGGGCAGGTCTTATCTTAGAAAAGAGTAGAGCTATCCCACTAGTCCTCACAGAGCCCTTTTTTTTGTGCCAGGAGTTCTGACACAACTTGCTTCCAGAGAAGATGTTGGTCAGCAGACAGTAGACAGAAAATGGGAATAACAAGTCAAGGAAAGAAGTCACTCAAAGACATCAGTGAAAGGTCCCTTGGCTGCATATCACCCACCCCGCTTTTGTGCATACCCATTTCCAATAAGGATCACATAGCCAGAGCAAACATTGTATGTTCACACCTAGGTGAAAAAATACACTCCAGCATTCAATACTATAAATATTTGAAAGTGTCTAGAAACTCACAGATATGAACAAAATTTCAAGACTCAAAAGATATTTGAGGACCTCCAATTGCATAATAAGCATCAAACTTAAAAGTCAGAAAACTATTCCTTGAAGGACTTAACTTAGTGAAAACAGAATAGTTAACATAAGTGTATCATCAGATAAATTCAGCCATGAAAAAGAAAAAGTTATTAGAAAACTGAGAAGTTCTTGGTAATTAAGTATGTGGTGGCAAAATATATTTTTCAATAAATGGATACGCTGAGTAATAAAATAGATTTAGTTCCATTTTCACTTATTTTAAACAGCAGTAAGATTTAGCAGTAACATGGGTTTCCACAAAGGTAGAGTACAAAATAGTAATGATGAAAACATTAAACAAATTAACTAGTATAGGAAATAGTTCTATTAATAGAAATCCTAGTGACTTTATCACAGGAGTTTTGAGGACAGAGAAAAACAAGCAAACAATAATAAGCAAAGGAAATTGAATACATTTTTCCTACAATGATGAAAAATCCAAAGAATCCACCAAATTCTAAACAGGATTACAGAGAAAAGATCCACACTCCCAAAATCTTGTGAAACATGAGAATAACAAGGGAAAATAAAACCCCGAAAAGTTTTAAAGAGAGAAAGGAAGTTACAAAGAGAAAAGAGATAAAGGAAGTTACCAAGAATGAGACTCAATTTAGAATAAATCTTTCCTTACACAATGCTTATAAATGATTAAAAACAGTCAAGTAAAATCTTCAAAAGCTCAATAGGAAATGATTTGCAAAATTGTTATTCTATACCAGATAAACTCAATTCAACCATAAGGTCAAAGTATAGATATTTGGGGGCCTTCCCTGGTGGTCTAGTGGTTAAGACTCCATGCTTCTACTGCAGGGAGCATGGGTTCAATCCCTGGTCAGGGCACTAAGGTCCTGTGCTGTGTGGCAGAGCCCAAAATAAAATAAGTAAGAAACATATAGACACTTTTGGACATGTGAACATTCAGAGTTTTATAATCTTGAAATCATTTCTGAAATGATTACCTGAGGAAAAACTCCAAAAAAAATAAAAACATATCCCCTAAAGGGGAGAAAGTGGGACACAAAATTAATGATGTACAAAAGGCAAGCAAAACTTTTGAGTCTAAATAATGACTGAGAATGTGGTAGCAAAGCTTAAAGAAATTATCAAGTTATTTTTCATAAGGAAAAGAGGGCTAAAATTCTAGATGTTTCTAACAAAATATGCAAGCTGATATAGAGGGTAGGAAGTTGTCAGCATTTAGAGAGTGGTCTGTCTTATTCTAGTAAGGCTATCAATAGTAATTCTAATTTTTAATTATATAGACAGATACAAGCAATTACAATACCAAAATTTTGCCTGAAAGTTTAAAATACTCCTAAAACAAAATATCTTTCCTTTTAATAGAAGAAAAGCAAGATGAAATGTAGAAAGCTTGATCAGTCCAGCTAAGGACAATATAAAAGAATGAAGTCTATTAAGCATGAGGTAAAAATCATCAAGTGAGGCACTATGACTTCTCATTTCCTACAAAGACTGCATGGGTTTTTATCAGAAGCACCTCCTGAATATACTGCCCAAGACCAGTATGGATCAAATAAATATGAAGACTAAAAGTGAATTCTATGTACAAGAATCAAGTGCAAACAATAGCAATGATGAAAATTACACCAAAAGTTGTATGGAAAATAGTTCTAGAATGTCCTTTATTGCTAGCAAGTACATCAATAACAGTTATTTCAGGTATATCTGGATACTTAGTTTGAATAACATTTAATTGATTAATTTAGGTGATACATGCATGCTAAGTCACTTCAGTCATGTCTGACTCTTTGTGATCCCATGAACTATAGCCCGCAAGGCTCCTCTGTCCATGGGATTCTCCAAGCAAGAATACTGGAGTGTGCCTGGGGCCAGCGTGAGGAACTCCGCCCATGGCAAAGGTCATGAGGAAGGAGCCTTGGCATACGCAAAGGCATGATCAAGCCTCAGGAAACCCCCTGTTCCCGAGCATCTAACCCCAAAACCAGAGTCTGTTTTATACTCTCACCTACACCTCTGACTACAGGGGGCTCTCCCCCATAACCATTTCTCTCGGAGAAGGAGTTAACTTGCAGCTCCAAGTCAATAAAAATTCCTGGGCATGACAAGAGTGTTTCAACTTATGGACTCCTCTGAAGGTTATCTAGCCTGCCTGTATAGGTTCATCTGGCCACATGTGATTGTTTACAGCCTCACAACCTGAGAGGCATGAGATGTTTTAGACTTACTAAAGGCAAATTCTTTTGGGGAGTTAGAAATTATTAGTATAGTGGGTTGGTTAGGAATTATACTGGTGAAGGGTTGTTTCATTTGTTGTGTGAATAATTGCTGCTAATTCCCTGCCCTGGGTGTGACAAGGGTGTCTCAAGTCAAACCTCTCTGCTGACAGACTAGCTTGTGTGACAGGATTATCCATACTCCTGCCACTACACATGATTGTTTACTACCTCTCAACCATAAACAGCACAGAGAGTTTTGGAGTATTTTGAGAGTCTTAATTAGCATAGGGCTTTTCTCATTGTTGAGTCAATGATTGCCACCAGGCCTCCATATCCTTAGGCACCTGGGAATATATTAATCAATGTATTTGGAATATAGAAAAGGAAATATAGTAGTTTTTAAGGTTAGCAATACTAGACTTTTTGAGTTAAGGAATTTTCTCTTTTTAATAGATCACTGTACTTTGTTATAAATCACTGTGTCCTTGCTATGTAAAAATGTAACTTTATCACCATCTTAAGACTAAATAGATCTTAAGGGGAACATTGGTGAAAGGATTTTCATTTGTTGGGCTGATGTTTGCTGCTAAATCTCCATATTCCCTGCCCTTATAATGAATATAAAACTAGCATATAGGAGAAATAAGTATTAACCTTTAAGATTAATCATGTTAACCTTGGGTTAAATAAATTCCTTTCTTGATTGTAACTCACTACACCCTCACCCTATAGGAATGCAACTTTATTTGGAGGGTGGTGCCTGGTTTAAGAAAAAACACCCTTGGAAAAAATAAGTTTTTTGGTTATCAGAAAGAAAGGGTGGTAAAATATCAGCAGGCCTCATGGCCAGAAGATGATGTAAAACCCCTAAGATCTCTTTTTATGTAAAGCACCTGATTTTGATAAAAGTCAGGACTGCTGACCCCCGTGTGACTCTGTATTCATCCCTATGTGTAACAAAAGGTATATAAGCAAACCTAAGAAATAAAGAAATGGGATCAGTTTCCGGAAAGACTGATTCCCCCATGTCGCTCCTTTCTTGCTCCCTGTTTTTCTGGCCGAATTCCCATCTGTACATGGGTACCCACCAAGCCTGCTAATTTTGCCTGGGCTTCTAAGATCAGACCGGGGGGGCCTCAGTGCCACCTCTCCTTCAGGAGAACGGGAAGATGCCTGCAGCCTACATAGGTGGTGATTGGTATTCCATGTAAACCAAGTTATTCAGCCTCTTTTTCTCTGCTAACTTTCTAATCCCTCTCTATCTGTAATTAAATAAGTTACTTCCAAGGACGCTGACTCCATCCCCACCTTCGAATCACCCTGGATCCACTGGGGCTGGACCCTGGCAGGAGTGGGTTGCCATGCCCTCCTCCAGGAAATCTGCCCAACCCAGGGATTGAAACCACCTCTCTTATATTTCCTGCATTGGCAGGCGGGTTCTTTACCATTAGCACTACCTGGGAAGCCCAATGTAGTTAATAAATACTTCCTAAAAGCCACAGTGCAGGAGACCTGGGTTCGATTCCTGGGTTGGGAAGATCCCCTGGAGAAGGAAATAGCAACCCACTCCAGTATCCTTGCCTGGAAAATCTCATGGACAGAGGGCTGCAGTCCACGGGGTCGCAAAGAGTCGGGCACGACTGAGCAACAAACACTAACACTAATATTTAAGAAGCCTAATTTTATAATAAAACTCAACTAGCATATAACCAACAAGATAAGATTGATTGAGGAAATATTTTACTGGCTCTTTTGTGCCAGATATTTCCCACTCAGTTAGCTCACTTGATCTTCATAAGATGCTCTGAACAGAAATGTTTCAGCTGAATTACCTGATACCTCCCTGCCCAGTTAATAAAAGGTAGAGATGGAATGGAACCTAAGACATCTGCCACACCACATATGCCAAGTATAACTTTAAAAAAGAAACTGGTGTTGGGCGGTCCTAAGATGGTGGAGGAATAGGATGGGGAAACCACTTTGTCCCCCACAAATTCATCAAAAGAACATTTAAACACTGAGTAAATTCCACAAAACAACTTCTGAATGCCAGCAGAGGACATCAGGCACCCAGAAAAGCAGCCCAGGGTCTTCAAAAGGAGATAGGAAAAAATATAAAAGACAAAAAAAGAGACAAAAGAGGTAGGGACTGAGCTCCATCCCAGGAAGGGAGTCTTAAAAAGAGAGAAGTTTCCAAACACCAGGAAACACTCTCACCGCCGAGTCTGTGGTGAGCCTTGGAAGCACAGAGGGCAACATAACAGGGAGGAAAAATAAATAAATAATTAAAACCCACAGATTATGTGCCCAATGGTAACTCCCCCAGCAGAGAAGCAGGGCAGACGCCTGCACCCGCCACTAGCAAGTGGAGGCTGGGCAGGGAGGAGCGAGCTGCATTGCTTAGAGTAAGGACTGGACCTGAATGCCCCGAGGGCAATCTGAGGGAACTAACTTGGGCTAGCAAACCAGACTATGGGACAGCGACCACGTGAAAAGCCCTAACCTAAGACACCGCCAGGTCCACCCACAGAACAAAGAACTGAACAGAGTTGCCCGCTGCAGACCATCCCCCTCCGGTGACAGGCAGCCAGAGCCAGAAGAGGGCAATCACAGCCCAGAGACACATTATCTACCAAACTGCAAGCAGGCTTCTTTGCTAAGACTTCTTGGAGTTCTGGACGGTCAACATCCGCCCAACAAGGTGCGCTGGTTGTACACCCAGAAAACCGAGTAGCAGGGATGGGAGAGGCAATAAGTCACAGGGACTGCACTTGCCAAACACCTCATCACCTGAGCTGCTCAGACCTGGGAAGGGCACAAAATGCAGGCCCAATCGAGTCTGCACCTCTGAGGACTACCTGAGTGCCTGAACCTGAACGGCTTAGACCTAGGAGGTGCATGCAGCCCGGGGCCGGCCTCGGATGGTTCCCGGCGGAGCAACCTAGAGCCTTGAGCAGTGTGGCCAGGGAGGGAACACATGCCATGAGCAGGAGCAGACCCAGTGTGGCTGAGACACTGAAAGCACATGCCAGTGTTATTTGTTTGCAGCGTCCCTCCCTCCCCATAGCACAACTGAATAAGTGAGCCTAAAAAAGTGTCCACCACCGCCCCCTTGTGTCAGGGCAGAAAACAGACACTGAAGTGACCAGCAAAAAGAAGCTAAAACAGAGGGAACTGCCTTGGAAGTGACAGATGCAATAGATTAAAACCCTGTAGTTAGTACTGACTACATAGGAAGGGGCCTATAGATCTTGAGAAATATAAGCCGGACCAAGGAACTATCCAAAAATGAACTGACCCCACACTGCCCACAACAACCCCAGAGAAAGTCCTACGTATGTTTTTACTATTTTTACAATCATTCTTTTTTAATTTTTTAATTTTTATGTCCTCTATTACTCCTTTAATTTTCATTTTTATAACCTATTACTTTGCAAAAAGAGAGAGAGAGAGAGACCCTATTTTTTAAAGCAAATTTCATATTTTTTAATATAATTTTTGTGACTTTTTCTTTTCTTTTCTTTCATATTTTATTTTTGAAAATCCAACCTCTACTCTAGATTTTTAATTTTTGCTTTTTGGTATTTGTTATCAATTTTGTACCTTTAATAACCCAACCATCAGTACCCATTTTTACTTGGGAGTGAGATTACTGGCTTGACTGCTCTCTCCCGCTTTGGACTCTCCTTTTTCTACACCAGGTCGCCTCTATCTCCTCCCTCTCCCTTCTCTTCTTAACCCAACTCCGAGAATCTCTTTGTGTGTTCCAGAAGGTGGAGAACACTTAAGGAATTGGTTACTGGCTGGATCTGTCTCTCTCCTTTTGAGTCTCCCCTTTATCCTCCACCACTGTCTCCTTCCTTCCTCTTCTCTTCTCTGTATAAGTTCATAACATTTCTGAGCAGTCCAGACTATGGAGCGCACATAAGTAAGTGATTACTGGCTAGCTTGCTCTCTCCTCTTTTGCTTCCACCTCATCTCATTCTGGTCACCTCTAACTCCCTCCTCCCTCTTCTCTTCTCCAAGTAACTCTGTGAACCTCTCTGGGTGTCCCTCACTGTGGAGAAACTTTTCATCTTTAACCTAGATGTTTTATCAACGGTGCTGTATAGATGGAGAAGTCTTCAGACTATTGTAAACATAAGACTGAAAACCAGAAGCAGGTGGCTTAAGTGCAAATCCTGAGAACACCAAAGAACTCCTGACTCCAGGGAACATTAATCGACAGGAGCTCATCAAACACCGCCTTATTACACTGAAACAAAGAACCACCCATTGGCCAACAAGTCCCAGAGCAAGACATACCACACAAATTCTCCAGCAACACATGAACACAGCCCTGAGCTTCAATATACAGGCTGCCCAAAGTCACTCCAAACCCACTGACATCTCATAATTTATTACTGGACACTTCATTGCACTCCAGAGAGAAGAAATCCAGCTACACCCACTAGAACACCGACAGAAGCTTCCTTAACCAGGAAACCTTGACAAGCCACCCGTACAACCCCACCCACAGCGAGGAAACTCCACAATAAAGAGAAAGCCACAAACTGCCACAATACAGAAAGGCCACCCAAACACAGCAATATAAACAAGATGAAGAGACAGAGGAATACCCAGCAGGTAAAGGAACAGGATAAATGCCCACCAAATCAAACAAAAGAGGAAGAGATAGGGAATCTACCTGATAAAGAATTCCAAATAATGATAGTAAAAATGATCCAAAATCGTGAAAACAAAATGGAATCACAAAGGAATAGCCTGGAGACAAGGATTGAGAAGATGCAAGCAAGGTTTAACAAGGACCTAGAAGAAATTAAAAAGCGTCAATATATAATGAACAGTGCAATAAATGAGATCAAAAACACTCTGGAGGCAAAATAGAATAACAGAAGCAGAAGATAGGATTAGTGAAGTAGAAGATAGAATGGTAGAAATAAATGAAACAGAGAGGAAAAAAGAAAAACGAATTAAAAGAAATGAGGACAATCTCAGAGACCTCCAGGACAGTATTAAACATCCCAACATTCGAATCATAGCAGTCCCAAAAGAAGAAGACAAAAAGAAAGACCATGAGAAAATATTTGAGGAGATGATATTGAAAACTCCCCTAAAATGGGGAAGGAAATAATCACCCAAGTCCAAGAAACCCAGAGTCCCAAACAGGATATACCCAAGGTGAAACACCCCAAGTCACATATTAATCAAATTAATCCGTCCATGGGATTTTCCATGCAAGAGTACTAGAGTGGGATGCCATCGCCTTCTCTGATTAATCAAATTAACAAAGATCAAACAAAGAACAAATATTAAAAGCAGCAAGGGAAAAACAACAAATAACATACAAGGGGATTCTCATAAGGATAACAGCTGATTTTTCAATAGAAACTCTTAAGGCCAGGAGGTAATGGCAGGACATACTTAAAGTGATGAAAGAAAATAACCTACAGCCCAGATTACTGTATTCAGTAAGGATCCCATTCAAATATGAAAGAGAAATCAAAAGCTTTACAAACAAGCAAAAGCTGAGAGAATTTAGCACCACCAAACCAGCTCTCAAACAAATGCTAAATAATCTTCTCTAGACAGGAAACGACAAAAGGGTGTATAAACTCGAACCCAAAACAATAAAGTAAATAGCAATGGGATCATACTTATCAATAATAACCTTAAATGTAATTGGGTTGAATGCCCCAACCAAAAGACAAAGACTGGCTGAAGGGATACAAAAACAAGACCCTTATATATGTTGTCTACAAGAGACCCACCTCAAAACAAGGGACACATAGAGACTGAAAGTGAAGGGCTGGAAAAAGATATTCCATGCAAAGAGAGACCAAAAGAAAGCAGGAGTAGCAATATCCATATGAGATAAATAGACTTTAAAACAAAGGCTGTGAAAAGAGACAAAGAAGGACACTACATCATGATGAAGGATCGATCCAAGAAGAAGATATAACAATTATAAATATATATGCACCCAACATAGGAGCACCATAATATGTAAGACAAATGCTAATAAGTATGAAAGGGGAAATTAACAATAGTACAATAATAGTGGGAGACTTTAATATACCACTCACACCTATGGATAGATCAACTAAACAAGGAAACACAAACTTTAAATGATACAATAGACCAGTTAGACTTAATTGATATCTATAGGACATTTCACCCCAAAACAATGAATTTCACCTTTTACTCAAGTGCACACGGAACCTTCTCAAGGATAGATCACATCCTGGACCATAAATCTAGCCTTGGTAATTTCAAAAATATTGAAGTCATCCCAAGCATCTTTTCTGACCACAATGCAGTACTATTAGATGTCAATTACAGGAGGAAAACTATTAAAAATTGCAACATATGGAGGCTGAACAACTCGCTTCTGAATAACCAACAAATCACAGAAGAAATAAAAAAAGAAATCAAAATATGCATAGAAACGACTGAAAATGAAAACACAACAACCCAAAACCTGTGGGACACTGTAAAAGCAGTGCTAAGGGGAAAGCAATACCGGCACACCTCAAGAAACAAGAAAAAGGTCAAATAAATAACCTAACTTTACACCTAAAGCAACTAGAAGAGGAAGAAACGAAGAACCCCGGGGTTAGTAGAAAGAAAGAAATCTTAAAAATTGGGGCAGAAATAAATGCAACAGAAACAAAAGAGACCATAGCAAAATTCAACAAAGCCAAAAGCTGGTTCTTTGAGAAGATAAATAAAACTGACAAACCATTAGCCAGACTCATCAAGAAACAAAGGGAGAAAATCAAATCAATCAAATTAGAAATGAAAATGGACAGATCACAACAGACAACACAGAAATACAAAGGATCATAAGAGACTACTATCAGCAACTATATGCCAATAAAATGGACAACTTGGAAGAAATGGACAAATTCTTAGAAAAGTACAACTTTCCAAAACTGAACCAGGAAGAAATAGAAAATATTAACAGACCCATCACAAGCACAGACATTGAAACAGTAATCAGAAGTCTTCCAGCAAACAAAAGCCCGGGTCCAGACAGCTTCACAGCTAAATTCTACCAAAAATTTAGAGAAGAGCTAATACCTATCTTACTCAACCTCTTCCAGAAAATTGCAGAGGAAGGTAAACATCCGAACTCATTCTATGAGGCCACCATCACCCTAATACCAAAACCTGACAAAGATGCCACAAAAAAAGAAAACTACAGGCCAACATCACTGATGAACATAGATGCAAAAATCCTTAACAAAATTCTGGCAAACAGAATCCAACAACATATTAAAAAGATCATACATCATGACCAAGTCGGCTTTAGCCCAGGGATGCAAGGATTCTGTAATATCCACAAATCAATCAATGTAACACACCATATTAACAAATTGAAAGATAAAAACCATATGATTATCTCAATAGATTCAGAGAAAGCCTTCAACAAAATTCAACATCCATTTATGATTTAAAAAAAAAAAAAAACCTCCAGAAAGCAGGAATAGAAGGAACATACCTCAACATAAAAAAAGCTATATATGATAAACACACAGCAAACATTATCCTCAATGGTGAAAATTTGAAGTATTTCTCCTAAAGTCAGGAACAAGACAAGGGTGCCCATTTCACCACTATTATTCAACATAGTTTTGGAAGTTTTACCCACAGCAATCAGAGCAGAAAAAGAAATAAAAGGAATCCAAATTGAAAAAGAAGAAGTAAAACTCTCACTGTTTGCACACGACATGATCCTTTACATAGAAAACCCTAAAGACTCCACCACAAAATTACTAGACCTAATCAATGAATATAGTAAAGTTACAAGATATTAAATCAATATACAGAAAACCCTTACATTCCTATACACTAATAATGAGAAAATAGAGAAATGAAGGGAACAATTCCATTCACCATTGCAACAAAAAGAATAAAACACTTTGGAATATATCTACCTAAAGAAACTAAAGACCTATATATAGAAAACTATAAAACACTGATGAAAGAAATCATAGAGGACACTAATAGATGGAGAAATATACCATGCTCATGGATCGGAGAATCAATATAGTGAAAATGAGTATACTACCCAAAGTAATCTATAGATTCAATGCAATACCTATCAAAGCTACCAACAGTATTTTTCACAGAACTAGCACAAATAATTTCACAATTTGTATGGAAATACAAAAAGAATAGCCAACGCAGTCTTGAGAAAGAAGAATGAAACTGGAGGAATCAACCTGCCTGACTTCAGGCTCTACTACAAAGTCACAGTCATCAAGACAGTATGGTACTGGCACAAAGACAGAAATAAAGATCAATGGAACAAAATAGAAAGCCCAGAGATAAATCCATGCACCTATGGACACCTTATCATTGACAAAGGAGGAAACAATATACAATGAAGAAAAGACAATCTCTTTAACAAGTGGTGCTGGGAAAACTGGTCAACCACTTGTAAAAGAATGAAACTAGAACACTTTCTAACACCACACACAAAAATAAACTCAAAGTGGATTAAAGATCTAAACGTAAGACCAGAAACTAGGAAACTCTTAGAGGAGAACATAGGTAAAACACTCTCCAACATAAATCACAGCAGGATCCTCTAGGACCCACCTCCCAGAATATTGGAAATAAAAGCAAAAATAAACAAATGGGATCTAATTAAAATTAAAAGCTTCTGCACAACAAAGGAAATTATGAGCAAGGTGAAAAGACAGCCTTCAGAATGGGAGAAAATAATAACAAATGAAGCAACTGACAAACAACTAATCTCAAAAATATACAAGCAAATCCCACAGCTCAATTCCAGAATAATAAACGACCCAATCAAAAAATGGGCCAAAGAACTAAATAGACATTTCTCCAAAGAAGACATACAGATGGCTAACAAACACATGAAAAGATGCTCAACATCACTCATTATCAGAGAAACGCAAATCAAAGCCACAATGAGGTACCATTTCACGCCAGTCAGAATGGCTGTGATCCAAAAGTCTACAAGGAATAAATGCTAGAGAGGATATGGAGAAAAGGGAACCCTCTTACCCTGTTGGTGGGAATGCAAACTAGTACAGCCACTATGGAGAACTGTGTGGAAATTCCTTAAAAACTGGAAATAGAACTGCTTTATGACCCAGCAATTACACTGCTGGACATACACACCAAGGAAACCAGAATTGAAAGAGACACATGTACCTCAATGTTCATCGCAGCACTGTTTATAATAGCCAGGACATGGAAGCAACCTAGATGTCCATCAGTAGATGAATGGATAAGAAAGCTGTGGTACATATACACAATGGAGTATTACTCAGCCATTAAAAAGAATACATTTGAATCAGTTCTAATGAGGTGGATGAAACTGGAGCCTATTATACAGAGTGAAGTAAGCCAGGAAGTAAAACATGAACACAGTATACTAACGCATATATATGGTATTTAAAAAGATGGTAACAATAACCCTGTATGTGAGACAGCAAAAGAGACACAGATGTATAAAACAGTCTTTTGGACTCTGTGGGAGAGGGCAAGGCTGGGATGATTTGGGAGAATGGCATTGAAACACGTATAATATCATATATAAAATGAATCGCCAGTCCAGGTTTGATGCATGATACTGGATGCTTGGGGCTGGTGCACTGAGACAACTCAGAGGGATGATATGGGGAGGGAGGAGGGAGGGGGGTTCAGGATGGGGAACACGTGTATACCTGTGGCGGATTCATGTTGATGTATGGCAAAACCGATACAATATTGCTAAGTAGTTAACCTCCAATTAAAATAAATAAATTTAAAACAGTGGTGGAATTTAATCAGTGGTGGAATCTGCTGAGTTTGTCTCTTAAGTAGGTCCTTTTTTTTTTTTTTTTTAAAGACCATTTCCAGCAAAAAAAGAAAAAGAAGAAGAAGAAGAGCTGTGCACATATAAAACTCAATCAGGACAGCCAGTGCAGCCTCATTTTGGCATGAAAATACATTTAGGATAAGAAAGTTACTGAGTCAGTAATTTCATCATAAGTAAATAAAAATGAGAGTTCAGAAAAGTTTGTCCCTTTGAAATCTTTAGTACCTCAGGAAGCCAGATTCACAGATTCAAAGAATTTTATTTCAAAGAAAAGCACTTATTAGGTGTGCACAATCCCATACCTACTCTGCACTGCCTCAGGACATTCTGGTACTGGAAGAAGAGTTGTTTTTGTTGTTGTTATTCTTTTGGGATTCAGATGACCATTATATCCACTACTGTGGGCAATTGTTCTTAGAATCCCTTAGAAGAAATGTAGTAGCCCTCACAATCAATAAAAGAGTCTGAAATGTGGTACCTGGGTGCAATCTTAAATGACAAAAAGATCTACGTTCATTTCCAAGGCAAAACATTCGACATCACAGTTATCAAAATCTATGCCCAAACCACTGATGCCAATGAGGCGGAAGAAGACCAGTTCTATGAAGACTTACAAGATAAAACAAACACCAAAAGAAGATGTCTTTTTCATGATAGGGGATTGGAATAGAAAAGTAGGAAGTCAAGAGATATCTGGAGTATCAAGCAAGTTTGGCCTTTTAGAATACAAAATGAAACAGGGCAAAGGCTAACAGAGTTTTGACAAGAGAACAAACTGATCATAGCAAACACCCTTTTCCACAAAAGTGTGTGATAATCTGTCTTACCCCAGATAGTAGGGACATCATAGTTTAGGGAACAACAGTCATTTCCTCAATCAGAGCTCAAAAAGAAACCGGGATGTTAATAGAAGACATACTCTCTTGCCCTTTGCTCTCAGTGATCCCCAAAATTCTAAATAAAAAGTATGTCAGAATATTTGAGTACAGAATCTGCTTTCTAGGTCCCTGACCAGAACTCTAATTTGTGAGTAGGTAGAGAATAGGCATTAGTTGAGGCTTAAAAAATCACACCATCCCCCAAGGTAGAAAGAGTTCCCTTGCCAGGAGAGGGAGAGAATTCTGAGCAACAGGCTTCTCCAGCCTCTGGGGTCATTGTACAAATGTCCTGCTTTGATTTCACCCTACCCAGACTCACAAAGCTCAGATGTATAGAGATGTGAGGAACAAGAAGAAAAGCAGGGACTACTAATAGCAGCCACACAGCAGAAGTTGTTACAGTTCACAGGGACCTACTTAAGAGACAAACTCAGCGGATTCCACCACTGATTAAACAAAGATCTTGCAAGCCACCTGGCATTTACTGCAGATGACACCAGATTTTGCACCACAGGTATTCACATTTGCTGATGTGGCCACTGGAGCCCCTTCCCAATCTGTCCCCAGACCCCAGCCAGAGTCCAGAGTCCCCACACCCAAAGCCAGCTCTTTTTTCTGAGGCTGTGTGAGTGCAAGAAGCAAGCCTAGACTCCTTTGGCTGATACCCACTGCTGGTCATACACTTGGACTAACCGCTCCAGCAGAGCACCTGCACACACCCAGCCTGAGCCCTCTGTGTAGCCTCCACTGCAGTGCACATGTCTAGAGGGAGAGTTTGAAGCTGTGGGAGAATTTGCCAACATCCAGGACCCCTGCAACTGCCAGTGAGCCCTTACTTGGCCTGATTCTTGCTTCCTACACATTATATATATATGTCTACACCTGGCTTCTGCCCCAACATAAGACCTGTAGCTGACTCATGCTGCTGAGTTTCTGTCCACCATTTTCTCTGGCCACAACCAATGCCTGTCCTGTTCCCTAGCCACTGAGCTTTTAGGCACCACTGAAGATGCCTATTATCCTTACAGCCACTGGGCAACCCCAGCAGTGTTCATCAAGTTCCACACAGTTTGTCAGTGTTGTGGTACCATGACCTGAGCTGAAGAGACATCATGCCCCTTTCCTGAGACTCAGTGCTTCCACATAACTCATACCTTGCAGCACTTGACCTAGAGTAACAGCATACATTGGCATACTCCCACTCACAGGTGAAAATCTTCTCTTACTAAAGATAGTCCATAGGCCTGAAAGATGTGGATGCTTTTTCAAATCTGTAGACTTATGTGGAAGGTTCTGGGGATCACTGAAGAATCAGTGGGAAATGACTCCACCAGAGGACCACAATTAATCTCCAGTAGCTGGCCCTAATGTAATAGAGATCTAGGAATTGTCCAACAAAGCATTATAAACAATTGTTCTAAAGATGCTCAGAGAGCTACAAGAGAACACAGATAAACAACTTAACAATATTGGGAGACAATAAAAGAACTAAATGGAAAGTTCAACAAAGAGAGAAAATATAAAAAGAACAAAACATTGCTTATTAGTACAATGACTGAACAATAGACAGTTTCAACAGCAGACTGGAGCAAGCAAAGAAAAGAAGCAGTGAGCCTGAACACAGAAGATTGAAATTATATTTTCAGAGGAGTAAATTAATAAAACAATGCAGCAGCAGCAGAGAAGGAATGAAGAAAGGTTATGGAATTTATTATTTTTTTTTTTTTTTTTTTTTTTTTTTTTTGCTTATTTTCTAGTTCATGAGGTCATAGCTTAAGTTATTGATCTGAAACTTTCCCTCTTTTCTTTTTTTTGAATTTTATTTTTACTTTATTTTACTTTACAATACTGTATTGGTTTTGCCATACATTGACATGAATTCACCACAACAGCAAAAGGGACACAGATGTATAGAATGGACTTTTGGACTGTGAGGGAGAGGGAGAGGGTGGGATGATTTGGGAGAATGGCATTGAAACATGTATACTATCATGTAAGAAATGAAGTGCCAGTCTATGTTTGATGCAGGATACAGGATGCTTGGGGCTGGTGCACGGGGATGATCCAGAGGGGTGATGTGGGGTGGGAGGTGGGAGGGGGATTCAAGATTGGAAGCTCGTATTGGATATCTTCAAGAGAAATAATGTATGCACCATTGGAGTCCCAGAAGGAGAAAGGTAGGCAAAAGGAGTGAAGGAATTACTTAAAGAAATAATGGCTAACAGCTTCCCAAACTTGGAGAGAGATTTGGCTAGTCAAGTTCATGAAGCAGATAGATCACCACAGAACTTCAATACAAAACAATCTTCTCCAAAAAATGTATATAATGAAACTATTTAAAATCAAATATGAGAGAGCTTTAAAAGCAACAAGAGAAAACATATTTCTCTTAGAAAAGGGACCCAACCTTAAGGCTATTAAAATATTTCTCAACAGAAACCTTGCAGACCAGGAGATAATGGGATGATACAATCAAAGTTCTAAGAACAACAAGCAAAAAAAAAACTGCCAATGAAGAATGTTTTACCCAGTAAGGTTATTCTCCAGAAGTGAAGGCAAGATAAAGAATTTTCCAGTAAAAATAAACACAAAAGTAAACAAGTGGGGCCTGATTAAACTTTAAAACTTTTGTATAGCAAAGGAAACTATAAGCAAGGTGAAAAGACAACCCTTAGAATGGGAGAAAATAACAGCAAATGAAACAAATGACAAAGGATTAATTTCCAAAATATAAAAGCAACTCATACAACTCAATACCATAAAAACAACCCAATCAAAAAGTGGGGAAAAGACCGAGACAAACATTTCTCCAAAGACGTACAGATGGCTAACAAACACATGAAAAGATGCTAAACATCACTCATTATTAAAGAAATTCAAATCAAAACTACAATGAGATATCACCTCACACCGGTCAGAATGGCCATCATCAGAAAGTCTACAAACAATAAATGCTGGAGAGGGTGTGGAGAAAGGAAATGCTCTTGCACTGTTGGTGGACATGTAAATTGATACAGCCACTATGGAAGAGGTATGGAGATTCCTTTAAAAAAAATCTAGAAATCAAAGCACCATATGACCCAGCAATCCCACTCCTAGGCATATACCCTGAGGAAACCAAAATTGAAAAAGACACATATGTCCCATTGTTCATTGCAGCACTATTTACAATAGCTAGAACGTTGAAGCAATCTTGATGTCCATCGACAAATAAATGGATGAAGAAGTTGTGGTACATACAGACAAAGGAATATTCAGTTCAGTTCAGTTCAGTTCAGTCGCTCAGTCATGTTCAAATCTTTGTGACCCCATGAATCGCAGTACTCCAGGCCTCCCTGTCCCTCACCAACTCCCAGAGTTTACCCAAACTCATGTCCATTGAGTCGCTGATGCCATCCAGCCATTTCATCCTCCGTTGCCCCATTCTCCTTCTGCCCCCAACCCCTCCCAGCATCAAGGTCTTTTCCAATGAGTCAACTTTTCACATGAGGTGGCCAAAGTATTGGAGTTTCAGCTTCAGCATCAGTCATAAAAAGGAATGCATTTGAGTCAATTCTGATGAGGTTGATGAACCTAGTACCTATTATACACAGTGAAGTAAGTCAGAAAGAAAAAGATAAATACTGTATACTAATGCATATACAGAGGATCTAGAAAAATGATACTGAAGAATTTATTTGCAGGACAGCAATGGAGAAACAGATATAGAGAAATAGAGAATAGACTTATGGGCAGGGGAGAGGGAAGGAGTAGAGTGAGATGTATGGAGAGAGTAACATGGAAATTTACATTACCATATGGAAACTAGATAGCCAATGGGAATTTGCTGTATGTCTCAGGAACTCAAACAGGGGCTCTGTTACAACTTAGAGCTGTGGGATGGGGAGGGAGAAGGGAGGGAGGCTCAAAAGCAAAGGGATATATGTATACCTATGGCTGATTCATATTGGTTTGACAGAAAACAACAAATTCTGTAAAGCAATTATGCTTCAATTAAAAACAATTTTTTAAAGTAAAGTGTAAAAAACAAGATCCTATTATATAGCAGAGGTAACCATATTAACAAAAAGAAGAGTTTTACAATAAAGTTAAGACAGGGGAGTTTATCACCACTAAATGTGTCTTACAAGCAATTGTGAAAGCACAGCAGATAAACCATCAGCAAAACAAAAAGACAATCTAATGAATAGGAAAAAATAGTTGCAAATGATATTACCAATAAAGGGCTAATGCTCAAAACATATAAACAAAGGGAATAGGATCAAAAATAAACAAACTGGATCTGATTAATCTTAAAAACTGTTGCACAGCAAACGAAACCATCAACAAAATGAAAAGGTAATCTACAGAATGGAAGAAAGTATTTGCAAATGATATGACCAACAAGGGGTTAATATCCAAAATATATTTTAAAATTTATACAACTTAATAGAAAAAAAAAAAAACAAAATGAAAAAGTGGGCAGAAGACCTCAGTTCAGTTCAGTCGCTCAGTCATGTCCGACTCATTGCGACCCCATGAATAGCAGCACACCAGGCCTCCCTGTCCATCACCAATTCCCAGAGTTCACTCAGACTCACGTCCATTGGGTCAGTGATGCCATCCAGCCATCTCATCCTCAGTCATCCCCTTCTCCTCCTGCCCCCAATCCCTCCCAGCATTAGAGTCTTTTCCAATGAGTCAACTCTTCGTATGAGGTAGCCAAAGTACTGGAGTTTCAGCTTTAGCATCATTCCTTCCAAAGAAATCCCTTCAGAATGGACTGGTTGGATCTCAAGAGTCTTCTCCAACACCACAGTTCAAAAGCATCAATTCTTTGGCCCTCAGCTTTCTTCACAGTCCAAATCTCACATCCATACATGACCACAGGAAAAACCATAGCCTTGACTAGACGGACCTTAGTCGGCAAAGTAATGTCTCTGTTTTTGAATATATTATCCAGGTTGGTCATAACTTTTCTTCCAAGGAGTAAGCATCTTTTAATTTCATGGCTGCAGTCACCATCTGCAGTGATTTTAGAGCCCCCAAAAATAAAGTCTGACACTGTTTCCACTGTTTCCCCATCTATTTCCCATGAAGTGATGGGACCAGATGCCATGATCTTTGTTTTCTGAATGTTGAGCTTTAAGCCAACTTTTTCACTCTCCTCTTTCACTTTCATCAAGAGGCTTTTTAGTTCCTCTTCACTTTCTGCCATAAGGGTGGTGTCATCTGCATATCTGGGGTTATTGATATTTCTCCCGGCAATCTTGATTCCCGCTTATGTTTCATCCAGCCCAGCGTTTCTCATGATGTACTCTGCTTATAAGTTAAATAAGCAGGGTGACAATATACAGCCTTGACGTACTCCTTTTCCTATTTGGAACCAGTCTGTTGTTCCATGTCCAGTCCTAACGGTTGCTTCCTGTCCTGCATACAGATTTCTCAAGAGGCAGGTCAGGTGGTCTGATATTCCCATCTCTTTCAGAATTTTCCACAGTTTATTGTGATACAGTCAAAGGCTTTGGCATAGTCAATAAAGCAGAAATACATGTTTTTATGGAACTCTCTTGCTTTTTCCATGATCCAGTGGATGTTGGCAATTTGATCTCTGGCTCCTCGGCCTTTTCGAAAACCAGCTTGAACATCAGGGAGTTCACGGTTAACATATTGCTGAAGCCTGGCTTGGAGAATTTTGAGCATTACTTTACTAGCATGTGAGATGAGTGAAATTGTGCGGTAGTTTGAGCATTCTTTGGCTTTGCCTTTCTTTGGGATTGGAATGAAAACTGACCTTTTCCAGTCCTGTGGCCACTGCTGAGTTTTCCAAATTTGCTGGCATATTGAGTGCAGCACTTTCACAGCATCATCTTTCAGGATTTGAAACAGCTCAACTGGAATTCCATCACCTCCACTAGCTTTGTTCGTAGTGATGCTTTCTAAGGCCCACTTGACTTCACATTCCAAGAAGTCTGGCTCTAGATTAGTGATCACATCCTCATGATTATCTGGGTCGTGAAGATCTTTTTTGTACAGTTCTTCCATGTATTCTTGCCAGCTCTTCTTAATATCTTCTGCTTCTGTTAGATCCAGACCATTTCTGTTCTTTATCGAGCCCATCTTTGCATGAAATGTTCCCTTGGTATCTCTAATTTTCTTGAAGAGATCTCTAGTCTTTCCCATTCTGTTGTTTTCCTCTGTTTCTTTGCACTGATCACTGAAGAAGGCTTTCTAATCTCTTCTTGCTATTCTTTAGAACTCTGCATTCAGATGCTTATATCTTTCCTTTTCTCCTTTGCTTTTCGCCTCTCTTCTTTTCACAGCTATTTGTAAGGCCTCCCCAGACAGCCATTTTGCTTTTTTGCATTTCTTTTCCATGGGGATGGTCTTGATCCCTGTCTCCTGTACAATGTCACGAACCTCATTCCACAGTTCATCAGGCATTCTATCTATCAGATCTAATTCCTTAAATTTATTTCTCATTTCCACTGTATAAGGGATTTGATTTAGGTCATACCTGAATGGTCTATCAGTTTTCCCTACTTTCCTCAATTTGATTCTGAATTTGGTAATAAGGAGTTCATGATCTGAGCCACAGTCAGCTCCAAGATCTGAACAGTCATTATTACAAAGACACACCAGCACATAGGGAATTGATTACTAGCTAGATTGCTCTCTCCCTTTTGATTCCCCCTCTTCTCCTCCTGGTCACCTCTATCTCTCTCCTCCCTCTTCTCTTCTCCATGTAACTCTGTGAACCTCTCTGGGTGTCTCTCAGTGTGGAGAATCTTTTCACCATTAACCTAGATGTTTTATCATCAGTGCTGTATGGATGGAGAAGTCTTGAGGCTACTGTAAAGATAAGACTGAAAAGCAGAAGCAGGAGACTTAAGCCCCAAACCTGAGAACAGCAGAGAACTCCTGATTCCAGGGAACATTAATCAATAAGAGCTCATCCAAAAGCATCCATATCTGCACTGAAACCAAGCTCCAACCAAGAGCCAACAAGTTCCAGAGAAAGACATACCATGCAAATTCTCCAGCAACGCAGGAACAGAGCCCTGAGCTTCAATATACAGGCTGCCCAAAGTCACAACAAACCCATAGACATCTCAAAACTCACTACTAGACACTTCATTGCACTCCAGAGAGAAGAAATCCAGCTACACCCACCAGAACACTGACAAGCTTCCCTAACCAGGAAACCTTGACAAGCCATTCATCCAACCCCACCCAGAGAGAAGAACCTCCACAATAAAGAAGAACCATAGACTGCCAGAATACAGAAAGGCCACCCCAAACAGCAATCTAAACAAGATGAAAAGGCAGAAAAACATTTAGCAGGTAAAGGAACATGATACATGCCCACCAAACCAAACCAAAGAGGAGATAGGGAGTCTACCTGAAAAAAAATTCAGAATAATGATAGTATGAATGATCCAAAATCTTGAAAATAAAATGCAGTTACAGATAAATAGCCTGGAGACAAGGATTGAGAAGATGCAAGAAATGTTTAGCAAGGACCTAGAAGAAATAAAAAAGAGTCAATCAATAATCAATAATGCAATAATTGAGATCAAAAACACTCTGGAGGGAACCAACAGTAGAATACTGGAGGCAAAAGATAGGGTAAGTGAAGTGGATGATAGAATGGCGTAAATTAATGAAGCAGACAGGAAAAAAGAAAAAAAGAATTAAATGAAATGAGGATAACCTCAAATACCTCTGGGACAATGTCAAATGCCCCAACATTTGAATCATAGGAGTTGCAGAAGAACAAAACAAAAAGAAAGGCCGTGAGAAAACACCTGAGGAGATGATAGTTGAAAACTTCCTAAAATGGGGAAGGAAATAGCCACCCAAGTCCAAGAAACCAGAGAGTCCCAAACAGAATAAAACCAAGGCAAAACACCCAAGACACATATTAATCAAACTAACAAAGATCAAACACAAATAACAAATATTAAAAGCAACAAGGGGAAAACAACAAATGAAAAACAAGGGGATTCCCATAAGGATAACACATGATCTTTCAATAGAAACTCTTCAGGCCAGAAGACAATGGCAGTTCAATTCAGTTCAGTCGCTCAGTCGTGTCTGACTCTTTGCGACCCCATGAATCGCAGTACGCCAGGCCTCCCTGTCCATCACCAACTCCTGGAGTTCACTCAGACTCACGTCCATCGAGTCAGTGATGCCATCCAGCCATCTCATCCTCTGTCGTCCCCTTCTCCTCCTGCCTCTAATCCCTCCCAGCATCAGAGTCTTTTCCAATGAGTCAACTCTTGAGAAATCTGTGTGCAGGTCAGGAAGCAACAGTTAGAACTGGACATGGAACAACAGACTGGTTCCAAATAGGAAAAGGAGTACATCAAGGCTGTATATTGTCACCCTGCTTATTTAACTTATATGCAGAGTACATCATGAGAAACGTTGGACTGGAAGAAACACAAGCTGGAATCAAGATTGCCGGGAGACATATCAATAACCTCAGATATGCAGATGACACCACCCTTATGGCAGAAAGTGAGGAAGAACTCAAAAGCCTCTTGATGAAAGTGAAAGAGGAGAGTGAAAACGTTGGCTTAAAGCTCAACATTCAGAAAACAAAGATCATGGCATCTGGTCCCATCACTTCATGGGAAATAGATGGGGAAACTGTGAAAACAGTGTCAGACTTTATTTTGGGGGGCTTCAAAATCACTGCAGATGTTGACTGCAGCCATGAAATTAAAAAACGCTTACTCCTTGGAAGAAAATTTATGACCAACCTAGATAGCATATTCAAAAGCAGAGACATTACTTTGCCAACAAAGGTCCATCTAGTCAAGACTACAGTTTTTCCAGTAGTCATGTATGGATATGATAGTTGGACTGTGAAGAAGGCTGAACGCCAAAGAATTGATGCTTTTGAACTGTGGTGTTGGAGAAGACTCTTGAGAGTTCCTTGGACTGCAAGGAGATCCAACGAGTCCATTCTAAGGAGATCAGCCCTGGGATTACTTTGGAAGGAATAATGCTAAAGCTGAAACTCCAGTACTTTGGCCACCTCATGCGAAGAGTTGACTCATTGGAAAAGACTCTGATGCTTGGAGGGATTGGGGGCAGGAGGAGAAGGGGACGACAGAGATCGAGATGGCTGGATGGCATCACTGACCCGATGGATGTGAGTCTGAGTGAACTCCAGGAGTTGGTGATGAACAGGGAGGCCTGACGTGCTGCGATTCATGGGATCGCAAAGAGTCGGACACGACTGAGCGACTAAACTGAACTGAACTGAAAGTTTCTGGAAGAGTTTGAGTAGGATAGATGTTAGCTCTTCTCTAAATTTTTGGTAGAATTCAGCTGTGAAGCTGTCTGGACCTGGGCTTTTGTGTGCTAGTAGATTTCTGGTTACAGTTTCAATTTCCATGCTTGTGGTGGGTCTGTTAAGATTTTCTATTTTTTCCTGGTTCAGTTTTGGAAAGTTGTACTTTTCTAAGAATGTGTCCATTTCCTCCCAGTTGTCCATTTATTGGCATATAGTTGCTGATAGTAGTCTCTTATGATCCTTTGTATTTCTGTGTTGTCTGTTGTGCTCTGTCCATTTTTATTTCTAATTTTATTGATTTGATTTTCTCCCTTTGTTTCTTGATGAGTCTGGCTAATGCTTTGTCAGGTTTATTTATCTTCTCAAAGAACCAGCTTTTGGCTTTGTTGATTTTTGCTATGGTCTCTTTTGTTTCTTTTGCATTTATTTCTGCCCTAATTTTCAAGATTTCTTTCCTTCTACTAACCCTGGGGTTCTTCATTTCTTCCTTTTCAAGTTGCTTTAGGTGTAAAGTTAGGTTATTTATTTGACTTTTTTCTTGTTTCTTGAGGTATGGCTGTATTGCTATGAACCTGCCCCTTAGCACTGCTTTTACAGTGTCCCACAGGTTTTGGGTTGTGTTTTCATTTTCATTGGTTTCTATGCATATTTTGGTTTCTTTTTTGATTTCCTCTGAGATTTGTTGGTTATTCAGCGGCATGTTGTTCAGCTTCTATATGTTGGAATTTTTAATAGTTTTTTTCCTGTAATTGAGATCTAATCTTACTGCACTGTGGTCAGAAAAGATGCTTGGGATGATTTCAAGTTTTTTTACTTTACCAAGGCTAGATTTATGGCCCAGGATGTGATCTATCCTGGAGAAGGTTCCGTGTGTGCTTGAGTAAAATTCATTGTTTTGGGTTGAAATGTCCTATAGATATCAATCAGGTCGAACTGGTCTATTGTATCATTTAAAGTTTGTGTTTCCTTTTTAATTTTCTGTTTAGTTGGTCTATCCATAGGTGTGAGTTGGGTATTAAAGTGAAGTGAAGTGAAGTGAATTCTCTCAGTCGTGTCCGACTCTTTGTGACCCCGTGGACTGTAGCCCACCAGGCTCTTCCATACATGGAATTCTCCAGGCAAGAATACTGGAGTGGGTTGCCATTTCCTTCTTCAGGGGATCTTCCCAACCCAGGGATCAAACCCAGGTCTCCCGCATTGCGGGCAGACACTTTAACCTCTGAGCTGCCTTTTTTGTTATTGTTAATTTCCCCTTTCATACTTGTTAGCATTTGTCTTACATATTGCGGTGCTCCTATGTTGGGTACATATATATTTATAATTGTTATATCTTCTTCTTGGATCGTTCCTTTGATCATGATGTAGTGTCCTTCTTTGTCTCTTTTCACAGCCTTTGTTTTAAAGTCTATTTTATCTGATATGAGTATTGCTACTCCTGCTTTCTTTTGGTCTCTCTTTGCATGGAATATCTTTTTTCAGCCTCCACTTACAGTCTGTATGTGTCCCTTGTTTTGAGGTGGGTCTCTTGTAGGCAACATATATAGGGGCCTTGTTTTTGTATCCATTCAGCCAGTCTTTGTCTTTTGGTTGGGGCATTCAACCCAATTACATTTAAGGTTATTATTGATAAGTATGATCCCGTTGCCATTTACTTTATTGTTTTGGGTTCAAGTTTATACACCCTTTTTGTGTTTCCTATCTAAAGATCCTTTAGCATTTGTTGGAGAGCTGGTTTGGTGGTGCTGAATTCTCTCAGCTTTTGCTTGTCTGTAAAGCTTTTGATTTCTCCTTCATATTTGAATGAGATCCTTGCTGGGTACAGTAATCTGGGCTGTAGGTTTTTTCTTTCATCAGTTAAAGTATGTCCTGCCATTCCCTCCTGGCCTGAAGAGTTTCTACTGAAAGATCAGCTGTTATCCTTATGAAATCCCCCAGTGTGTTGTTTTTTTCCCCTTGCTGCTTTTAATACTTGTTCTTTGTATTTGATCTTTGTTAATTTGATTAATATGTGTCTTGGGGTGTTTTTCCTTGGGTTTATCCTGTTTGGGACTCTCTGGGTTTCTTGGACTTGGGTGATTATTTCCTTCCCTGTTGTAGGGAAGTTTTCAACTATTATCTCCTGAAATATTTTCTCATGGTCTTTCTCTTTGTCTTCTTTCTCTAGGACTCCTATGATTTGAATGTTGGGGTGTTTAACATTGTCCCAGAACTCTCTGAGGTTGTCCTCATTTCTTTTAATTTGTTTTTCTTTTTTCATCTTTGTTTCATTTATTTCTACCATTCTATCCTCTACCTCACTAATCCTATCTTCTGCCTCCATTATTCTACTATTTGTTCCCTCCGGAGTGTTTTTTTATCTCATTTATTGCATTATTCATTATATATTGACTCTTTTTTATTTCTTCTAGGTCCTTTTTAAACCTTTCTTGCATCTTCTCAATCCTTGTCTCCAGGCTATTTGTGATTCCATTTTGTTTTCAAGATTTTGGATCATTTTCACTATCATTATTCAGAATTCTTTATCAGGTAGATGCCCTATCTCTTCCTCTTTTGTTTGGTTTGGTGGGCATTTATCCTGTTCCTTTACGTGCTGCTCTGTCTCTTCATCTTGTTTATATTGCTGTGTTTGGGGTGGCCTTTCTGTATTCTGGCAGTTTGTGGAGTTCTCTTTATTGTGGTTTCCTCACTGTGGGTGGTAAGTAAGTGAGTGAGTAAGTAAGTGAAGTCGCTCAGTCGTGTCCAACTCTTTGCAACCCCATGGACTGGAGCCTACTAGGCTCCTCTGTCCATGGGATTCTCCAGGCAACAGTACTGGAGTGGATTGCCATCTCCCTCTCCAGAGTGGGTGGTAAACCACTATTAAAATTTTAAATAATGTGCCTAGAATTTGAAAGTGCTTTTTTAAAAGAAAATAAATGAGTTTTCTTATTTAAAAAATAGTAATCTTTTTTTAATTTATTTATTTTTAATTGAAAGATAATTGCTTTACAATATTTTGTTGGTTTCTGCCATACATCAATATGAATCAGCCATAGGCATACTTATGCCCCCTCCCTCTTGAACCTCCCTCCCACGTCCCACTATATCCCACCCCTCCAGTTAAGGGGATGAGGAAGCCATTGAAACAAATGGAGAGAGTAACACAGAAACACATACACTACCATATGTAAAATAGATAGCCAATGGGAATTTGCTGTATGACTCAGGAAACTCAAACCAGGGTTCTGTAGCAAAAAATAATAATAATCTTTTTATTTGTAGAACCCTGAAGTTTATGAGCATTTGTGTGGCTATCTTATTATTTGAATCTCATAATCAACTCATACAACAAATATTTTAAAATTCATTTTACAGATGAGGCAAGCGAGAATCAGAACTGAAGGACTTCACCCAAATTTCCATTCCTAAGACATGGTGATGATTCCAGCTCTGGTCTTATAACTTGTGAACTCTGCATTGGAAAGTATTTCAATTTGTTTACATTCCACATTTGTTGAGTAATTATGATGTATCTTACAATCTCATTTTGGCATAAAAGTCTGTTTAAAATTAGTTATTGAGTCATTAATTTCACCATGATTAAATAAAAATGAGAGTTCAGAACAATTTGGCCCTTTGTAATATTTAGAATTTCAGGAAGCCAAGATTCAAAGATTCAAAGAACTTGTTTTCAAAGAAATGCAGTTATTAGCTGTCCCATCCCATACTTAATATCCACTGCCTTAGGACATTTCTGGTCTTGAAAGAAGAGTAGATTTTTTAAATTATTATATTTCTTCTCTCACTCTCTCTCAATCTCTGGTACTGGAAAAATAGCAAATTTTAAAACAATTTTACTCTTCCTCTCTCTTGCTCACTCTCTCTCTCTCTTAGCATCTCTTCTAGTAATTCTTTTGCCTAAGAAACTTGTGTCTTAACTTTTTCTATGCAGCCTTTCTGGGTGCTCATATGCCTGACCATTTTACTCTTCACAGAAGGAAGAACACATAGAAATGATTGAGGTGGAACAGATCTTAGAAATCATATAATTAAATGCCTTATTTCCAAATTTTAAGAGCAATGTGACAATGGTTCAGAGAGGCATACTTCTGCATCTAGTCACACAGAGGGGTAAAATCAGAACTGCCAGTTGAAAAGTCTTTGCTTCTCAAATATAAGGTGTTTTTAATCATGTGAATCTGAAGAAATTGTAAACATAATATTAAATGTAGGAAATACTTGCTATTAAATATTAACTTCTAGTACACAAACATGAGAAAGCTGAAAGGTTATGAAAGTTTGTGATAACCTGTCTTACCCCAGATAGTAGGGACCTCAAAGTTTAATAGGCAACAATCTTTTACCAGATGCCCGCAGGCAGAGTTCAAAAAGCACTAGGTTGTTAATCAAAGACATACTCTCTTGCTCTTTGCTCTCAGTGACCATCAAAACTCTTAAAGAATATGTGGGAATATTTGAGTACAGAATTTACTTTCTAAGTCTCTTACCAGGATTCTAATTTGTGAATAGGTAGAGGATGGGTGTTGCTGCTGCTAAGTCGCTTCAGTTGTATCCGACCCTGTACGACCCCATAGACAGCAGCCCACCGGGCTCCCCTGTCCCTGAGATTCTCCAGACAAGAACACTGGAGTGGGTTGCCATTTCCTTCTCCAATGCATGAAAGTGAAAAGTGAAAGTGAAGTCATTCACTCATGTCCGACTCTTAGTGACCCCATAGACTGCAGCCTGCCAGGCTTCTCCATCCATGGGATTTTCCAGGCATTAGTGGAGGTTAAAAATCATGCCACCCCCCGAGTCAGCAGTGTTCAGTGCCAAGAAGGAACCTCCCAGCTAGAAAGAGTTCCCCTCACCAGGAAAGGGAGAGAAGACTGAGCAACAGGCTTCTCCAGCCTCTGGGGTCACTGTACAAATGTTCTGCTTTGATTTCACCCTACACAGACTCACAAAGTTGAGATGTATAAGGATGGTGAGGAACAAGAAGAAAAGCGGGGGTTAGTAATAGCAGCCACATGGTGGGAGTCACTGCAGTTCATAGTGACCTACTCAGGAGACAAACTGAGCAGATTTAATCACTGATTAAACCAACATTCTGCAAGCCACCTGGCATCTCCTGCAGATGAGATCAGCTTTTGAATCAGAAGTATTCACTGTATTCACATTCACATTTGTGAATTCAAATATCCACAAATTCACAAGTATTTGCTGATGCAGCTACTAGAGTCCCTCCTCACTCCCTGTCCCCAGACCCCAGCCAGAGACCGAGAACTACAAAAAGCCAGCTCAGGTTTCTGAGGCTATGTGTGTACAAGATACAAGCCTAGACTCCCCTGGCTGATACCCACTGTTGGGCATACACTTAGACTAACCCAACCCCTCCAACTGAGCACCTGCACTCCCGCAATCTGAGCCCTGTCTGTGGTCTCCACTGCAGTGCACATGTCTAGGGGAAAATTTTGCAGCTGTAGAAGAGCACACTAATAGCCAGGACCCCTGCAACTGCCAGTGAGCCCTCAGTTGGCCCAATCCTTGCTGCCTACCCCAGCCCCTACACACTGTATGTGTGCCTGCACCCAGCCTCTGCCCCAACAAAAGACCACAACTGGCCCCTGCAGCTGAATCTGTGCCCACCACCAGCTCTGGCCACCACCAACACCTGTCCTGATCCCTGGTCGCTGGGCCTTGAGTAACTACTATTAGTAGTAGTAACTGGCCCCTATTGCCCTTGCTACCACTATGGAAGCCCAGCAGTGCTCACTGAGGTTCGTATAGTTGTCAGTGTTGTAGACTCCAGTGCCTAAGCTGAGCTTTCCCAGACCCAACTGTATATCTTTTTTTTTAATGTTGGAGTATAATTGGCTTTACAATGTTTTGTTAGTTTCTGCTGTACAACAGAGTGAATCAACTCTATGTATACATATATCCCCTCCTTTTAGAGCCTTCCTTTGTTGTTGTTGTTGTTCACTAAGTCATCTCTGAATCTTTGTGATCCCATGGGCTGCAACACATCAGACTTCTTTGTCCTTCTCTGTCTCCTGGAGTTTGCTCAAATTCATGTTCATTAAGTTAGTGGTACTATCTAACCATCTCACCCTCCATCACTCTCTTCTCCACCTGCCTTCAATCTTTCCCAGCATCAGGGTCTTTTCCAATGAGTCGGCTCTTACTATCAGGTAGCCAAAGTATTGGAGCTTCAGCTTCAGCATCAGTCCTTCCAATGAATATTCAGGGCTGACTTCCTCTAGGAGGAGTGACTGGTTTGATCTCTTTGTTGTTCAAGGGACTCTCAAGAGTCTTTTTCAGAATCACAATTGGAAAGCATCAATTTTTTGGCGCTCAGCCTTCTTTATGGACCAACTCTCACATCAGTACATGGCTACTGGAAAATACATAGCTTTGATTATACAGACCTTTGTCAGTAAAAACGTGGTCCACTGGAGCAGGAAATGGCAAACCACCCCAGTCTTCTTGTCGCCAGAATGCCAGAATGAACAGTGTGAATAGGCAAAAAGATATGACACTGGAAGATGAGCCTCCCAGGGAGAAAGGTATGCAAATGATACTGGGGAAGAGCAGAGGGCAATTACTAATAGTTGCAGAAAGAATGAAGAGGCTGGGCCGAAGCAGAAATGACACTCAGTAAAGTAATGCTCAAAATTCTCCAAGCCAGGCTTCAGCAATACATGAACCATGAACTTCCAGATGTTCAAGCTGGTTTTACACATGGCAGAGGAACCAGAGATCAAATTGCCAATATCCACTGGATCACCGAAAAAGCAAGAGAGTTCTAGAAAAAAATCTATTTCTGCTTTATTGACTATGCTAAAGCCTTTGACTGTGTGGATCAGAGCAAACTGTGGAAAATTCTGAAAGAGATAGGAATACCAGACCACCTGACCTGCCTCTTGAGAAACCTGTATGCAGGTCAAGAAGCAACAGTTAGAACTGGACATGGAACAGCAGACTGATTCCAAATCAGGAAAGGAGTACATCAAGGCTGTATATTGTCACCGTGCTTATTTAATTTATATGCAGAGTACATCACGAGAAACGCTGGGCTGGAGGAAGCACAAGCTGGAATCAAGATTGCCGGGAGAAATATCAATAACCTCAAATATGCAGATAACACCACCCTTATATCAGAAAGTGAAGAACTAAGAGCCTCTTGATGAAAATGAAAGAAGAGAGTGAAAAAGTCGGCCTAAAGCTCAACATTCAGAAAACGAAGATCATGGCATCTGGTCCCATCACTTCATGGGAAATAGATGGAGAAACACTGGAAACAGTGTCAGATTTTTTGCGGGGGGGGGGGGGCCTCCAAAATCACTGCAGATGGTGACTGCAGCCATGAAATAAAAAGAAGCTTACTCCTTGGAAGGAAAGTTATGAACAACCTAGATAGCTGCTTTAAAAGCAGAGACATTACTTTGCCAACAAAGGTCCGTCTAGTTAAAGCTATGGTTTTTCCAGTGGTCATGTATGGATGGACTATAAAGAAAGCTGAGTGCCAAAGAACTGATGCTTTTGAACTGTGGTGTTGGAGAAGACTCTTGAGAGTCCCTTGGACTGCAAGGAGATCCAACCTGTCCATCCTAAAGGAGATCAGTCCTGAGTGTTCATTGGAAGGACTGATGTTGAAGCTGAAACTCCAAAACTTTGGCCACCTGATGGGAAGAGCTGACTCATTTGAAAAGACCCTGATGCTGGGAAAGATTGAAAGCAGGAGGAGAAGGGGATGACAGAGGATAATTGGGTGGCATCACCAACTCAATGGAGTTGAGTTTGAGTAAACTCTGGGAGTTGGTGATGGACAGCGAGGCCTGGTGTGCTGCAGTCTATGGGGTTGCAAAGAGTTGGACACAACTGAGTGACTGAAGTTAACTGAACTATGGATGTGTCTGGGAGTGAAAGTAAAGTCCGATGCTGTAAAGAACAATACTGCATAGGAACCTGAAATGTTTGGCCCATGAATCAAGGTAAATTGGATGTGATCAAGCAGAAGGTGGCAAGAGTGAATATCAACATCATAGGAATCAGTGAACTAAAATGGACAGGAATGGGTGAATTTAATTCAGATGACCATTTGGAAATATGGTCAACATTTATACTCAGTTGAAGGCTGGAGGAGAAGGGGACGGCAGAGGATGAGATGGTTGGATGTCATCACCAACTTGATGGACATGAGTTTGAGCAAGCTCCAGGAGTTGGTGATGGACAGGGAGGCCTGGCATGCTACAGTCCATGGGGTTGTAGAGTCAGACACTACTGAATGACTAAACTAAACTGACCTTAAACTGACACATTAATTCATTCTAGATGCATAATATCCCAATGAAGTAAGTCCTGTAGCAAGGCATTACATTCAACAGATGAAAACATAGAGTTCCAGAGACTAACTGACATGCCCAAAGTCACATGGCTAAAAAGCACCAGAGCTGGGCTTTGAATTGAAGGACTGGCTCCAGAGTCTGATTTCTTAACTATTAAACAACCAGATGCCACCTCTAAATCAGATAGGTCTGAGAATTCCCTGGCGGTCCAGTGGTTAGGACTCCATACTCTCACTGCCAAGGGCCCAGGTTTGATCCCTGGTTGGAGGATTAAAATTCACAAGCCATGTGACCAGTAAGTAAATGAGTAAATAAATAAGATAGCTCTATGTGAACTGGTGTGAAACCATCTCCAAGTTATCCTGGTAACTTGAAAACCAGGGCACAGATCAAGAGGCATAATAAGTAACATTTATGATCAAAGATGCCTAATTTAGTTTGATAATTATTTCCCCTAAATTTTATGAAATGTGTTTGCTGGCATCCAATTTGCTCTTGTCCACTCGGAAAGTTTTCTGACTCAAAATCTTTAATGTATGGCAAAACCAATATAGAATTGTAAAGTAAAATAAAAAATAAATAAAATTTAAAAAAAATATTTATAGATGGTTAGATCACTCACAGGCATGCAGGCACTCATCCTTTCTCTCTCTCTCTCTCTCTCTCTCTCTCAGAATTTTCAAGGTTTTGAATCTCAGCACCAAGCTTTGTGATTCTTGTGCCTTGAGATATTTTTTTTCTTTCATTGTACTAACAGCTTGGTGGACACTTTCTATCTAGATGTCAGTATGTGGAAGTCTTTTCTCTAGACTGATTTAGTTTCTCTATGGAAAAAAAAAATCCTACAATATTCTCTTACTTTGTTGCAGGATTACTGGGAGTAGAATGGAGGAAGGGGCTAAGAACCTCAGAATTCAATACAAACACCATGGCCCAAGGTCTCTATTTTCATCCCTGTACCTCATTCTGCCTTCACTCTGCAAACTGTCCCAGATCCTACGTATCTTTATTCCCCTTTCACACAATTTTTCCAGTTAATCCAGCCCCCACTTAAGTCATTCAGACCTTGCCCACTTCCATTTAAGTACTCAAATAGAGCATCTCTTTCCTCATTACCGAAATTTCCCACACCATTGTCTGCTTTCTTCCAAGTAAAGTAAGTTAAGTATTAGTATCACTCAGTCAAAACCGTTCTCTTAATTAGGGCCAACTAGGAAATCCTCTTCAGAGAAGGCAATGGCACCCCACTCCAGTATTCTTGCCTGGAAAATCCCATGGACAGAGGAGCCTGGTAGGCTGCAGTCCCCGAGGTCGCTAAGAGTCGGACACGACTGAGCGACTGCACTTTCACTTTTCAGTTTCATGCATTGGAGAAGGCAATGGCAACCCACTCCAGTGTTCTTGCCTGGAGAATCCCAGGGACGGGGGAGCCTGGTGGGCTGCCATCTATGGGGTCGCACAGAGTTGGACACGACTGAAGCAACTTAGCAGCAGCAGCAGCAGGAAATCCTCTTAATCAATCCAGAGACCACTCAGGTGGAAAGTTCCCACCTTCTCAATTAAATCTTATTTATTCCTTCTTTTTAAAGTATTTCTCCTCCATTGGCTTCTTTGGGCCTGTCCAACTAATTCTGGTTCCTTCATCATCAAACTTCATCATCAAACATGAAAGTGAAAGAGGAGAGTGAAAAGTTGGCTTAAAGTTCAACATTCAGAAAACTAAGATCATTGCATCCAGTCCCATCACTTCATGGCAAATAGATGGGGAAACAGTAGAAACAGTGGCTGATTTTATTTTTCTGGGCTCCAAAATCACTGCAGATGGTGATTGCAGCCATGAAATTAAAAGACGCTTACTCCTTGGAAGGAAAGTTATGACCTACCTAGATAGTATATTCAAAAGCAGAGACATTACTTTGACAACAAAGATCTATCTAGTCAAGGCTATGGTTTTTCCAGTGGTCATGTATGGATGTAAGAGTTGGACTATAAAGAACTCTGAGTGCCGAAGAATTGATACTTTTGAACTGTGGTGTTGGAGAAGACTCTTGAGAATCCCTTGGGCTACGAGGAGATCCAACCAGTCCATTCTAAAGGAGATCAGTCCTGGGTTTTCACTGGAAGGACTGATGCTGAAGCTGAAACTCCAATACTTTGGCCACCTCATGCAAAGAATTGACTCATTGGAAAAGATCTGGATGCTGGGAAAGATTGAGGGCAGGAGAAGAAGGGGACAACAGAGGCTGAGATGGTTGGATGGCATCACCGACTCAATGGACATGGGTTGGGGGGGACTCTGGGAGTTGGTGATGGACAGGGAGGCCTAGCGTGCTGTGGTTCATGGGGTCACAAAGAGTCAGACATGACTGAGCGACTGGACTGAACTGAACATCATCACACTTCTCTGCACCTCCATGGCTGTAGTGGTTGTCTGGACCCTCAAAATGCTCTGTCTAGAAATGGAGACCTCCAGCATCCTTTGAGCTCCATCTTGACAATATTCCAAACCATTTTTGAGAACTCCTGCATAATTTCTGTCAAATAGCATCTGTACTCACATTATTTTATCACATCTTCTTGCTCAAATTTCTATGTAATCATGTTGTTGTTTGGTAGAAACCAATGCAATAAAGCAATTATCCTTCAATTAACAATAGATAAATTTTTAAAGTAATTAGCTTCCAATTAAAATAACTAATTTTTTAATAAAAATAAATAAATTTTTTAAATGGGTAACTAAAAAAAAAAGAATATATGTTGACCCTGCAATCAGAAAAAATATATATTTCTACCTAATCAAATTAAAATTTTTTAACTCAGTATTCAGTCTACTTTCTAAATGCCAACTTCAACTTCATATCAACCCAAGCCCCAACTTTACCAAATCATGTAAAGCCCTTTGCTCCATCTACTCAGTCTCTTTGCCAATCTACTTGTCCAGAGTTCAGAATAGTTTCACCCATCTGAAATTTCCTTTCCTGTCCTCCATGACCAATTTATATCATCACTTCTTTTAAGATTTCACTATGTTTAATCACCAGTTATAGCTTCACTTTAGAGTATGACCTGCTTCTGAAAAGTTATGATTCTTTCATCCAAATGTAAGAATATGTATACTCTGCCTTTCTTCAGTTAGACCTCCACCACTTACAAAACAGAGACTGTGTCTTACAATTCAATAACTTTACAAAACTGAAAATCTCCCATGATGCTTGGAGCAAGTCCATGCACACAGTAGCTGCTGAAAGTGCCTGTCACATAGTACCTACCCAGTCACCTAAATGCCTCCAGAAAGAATTAACTGATAAACTTTATACATCAGTTCACATTTTCCCTGTTCCATTTTAACCAGAAAAACTCAAAGAAGTTCCGATGATTGTTAGTGTCCATGAATTTTTCTATTCATTTAACTCTCTCCAAGACAAAACTATTTGAATCAGCAGTATTGCTAAATAACTTATTATGGCTTCCCTGGATATGGTAAGCTTAATAGAAGAAGCCTCACATATCTATTTTTTTTAATAAACTTATTGAGCACATTTATACCTACACCAAGCACTGCACAAAGCTTTGGGACTATGAAAGTAGATATTGACAAGGTCTCTATCCTTGAGGCAAGACTTTTACTGTGCATATAAGATAATTCTCTAAACTGGATTTTCAGGGGGGAAAATGACTAATTAAAAGCAGAATCATTTCTTACACTCATATGTCCTTTTGCTGTCTATAATTAATTCACTCCAATTGTTTCACTTTTTAAATCAATTGTTACACAATCCTGAGATATTAGCTGTTAGGAATTATTACAGTGCAGAATTAGCAGATTAAAACAGGGGTTAAGAAAATTGTGCAACTCTCTACAGAGCACATAGCTAAATTAGTGTTCTTTCTATTTCTACAAGATGGCTCAGGAAATGGAATCACATTTCAGAAATAGGAAAGTTTCTAAGATGTCATGAATTCCAACTTCAGATGAAGCAACCATGGACCACAGTAGATAAGTGATTTCTCTTGGATCACTTAATTACTAATTATGTAGAGTACAAAGCATGTCAGGTCAGCACAGGGTAAAACTGTGACATGTGCCTCTGATTCCAATATACCCAATCATTTTAGCATTTCCCAACCCAGCTACATACTGAGGCTGCCAAGGTCCCAACTGGAACATCCCAACCCAGTCTAAGTCAGTATCACTTCCCCCAAAGTTTCTCCTTCCCCAAAGCCCAAGTGTCCTCTGTTTCAAGATGGAGCTTCCTGCTCTCTGGGGTAAGATCAGTTAAGTAGTTTGAAGATCAGGCATCTGAAGTGTTGTTTAGAAGGTAACCTCATGGAAATGGAAGCATTTCAACAAGGTTACTGGGCCACTACTGACTGGTCTAGGCAGTCCTTTGAAAGTCCAAGAATACTTCATGGAGCCTTGGAGTGAAAGTGAAAGTCGCTCAGTCCTGTCCAACTCTTTGAGACCCCATGGACAGTATAGTCCATGGAATTCTCCAGGCCAGAATACTGGAGTGGGTAGCCCTTCTCTTCTCCAGGAGATCTTCCCGACCCAGGAATAGAACCAGGGTCTCCTGCATTGCAGGTGGATTCTTCATCAGCTGAGCTACCAGAAAAGCAGAGGCTTGGAGTAGGGTGGAAAAATTGACAAAAGGCCTATAGTCATGGGTTATAGCCCTATTTCCTACTCTTGTTTTCTCAAAAAACTTTAAAATATTTGCTTCATCTTTCCAAGAGTTAATTTCTTTAACAATTAAAGGACAGAATTAAGTATCCCCAGGGTCTTTTCCATATGGTTGCCTCTGAGCTCTGGGCAGGATTTTTGTGTTAAAACACTAGAAGCCACAGGTTGGTTTAGATAATATTTAGATTTGGACAAGATAAGAATATGAAAGATTGCTCGGAAACAAAATGACTTGGCCTCACTTGGACTCATGGCAAGCTCAGAATCTTGATGCTTTCAGTTAGTATTTTCTTTATCAAGTTAATAAAACTTTGATCTTTATAATCAAAATGGTTCTGGAAAATACAGGAAACAGATCACACTATAGGTAACATAGTTCAGGAGAAAAAAAGCAGGATCAAAGGATGAGGTAAAAATAGTGGAAAATATTTCTTTAATGCAATAAAGCATATACTGTAACTCTGTCTTTCAGATCAATTATTAACTTTTTAAAGCTCTAAAGAAATATCCACTAAAACAGTCGCATATCACCAAAAAAGTCAACGCGAATAAAAGCATATCAACTTTCCTTTAAACTTCAATTAACTGATCCATCCTTGCTCTTTTAATTTTGGTCTTCCAAATACCCATTCACACATTTTGCCTTATATTTATACTATTCTGTAACCAAAAGCTATCTGCAAGGCAAAAAAAAAAAAAAAGTATTAAAAGAAGCTACTCTTTTAATTCCTCATACAAAGCAATTACATCTATCACCACAGACTCATGGCTGTTTGCAAATTCTGGAAGTAATTAAATATTAATTTAAGAAAGAACAAGAGAGTTAAGAATTATTAAACCTTTTTATATGCTGAGAACTGAAATAACTGAGGGTAGGTCTAGAAAGGAGAAGAGTAAAGAGAGAAAAAGAACGATGAAGTCAGACATCTGAAAGATTATAAGTTAGAAAGTAAAAGTTGTGCCTGTTGCTCCAGAAGAAAAACTAGGAAGAATGAGAAGAAATTACTAAAAGCAAGTTTATTTTTATTTTCATCTTTGGTACAAAAAAAAGTAAAATAAGATGTTTTGCTTTGTCTTTTTGAACTACAAGCATAGGTAAGAAAAGGAGGGGTAGGAAGTGTTCTGGATTTCTTGTTTCAATGAACCAAAAAGCATATTGCCTTTCCAGTAAAAGCCTTTCAGTTCTGCTTTAAAGGGAAATGCTCGCCATCTTGTGAAATTTTAGGATATTGCCACATAGGCCCATTGCCAGAACACAGTGATTTTAAACACTTTAATACAGTTTAAAACTTGACCTTAATTTTAGCTTAATTCCTCTTTTTACAAACAAACTTACAAGGAATAAGAAAAGGTTTTCTTGAATATAGAGAAATTGCTTATCAGTGAGGAGAGGGAAGAAGAGAAAGGCAATATAGGAGCACAGGATTAAGAGGTACAAACTATTATGTAGATTAAAAAAAAAAAAGCTACAAGCATATACAGTACAACACAGGGAATGTAGCCAATATCTTATGATAACTATAAATGGAGTGAAAATGAAGTCACTCAGTCATGTTCAACTCTTTGTAACCCCATGGACTGCAGCCTACCAGGCTCCTCCGTCCATGGGATTTTCCAGGCAAGAGTACTGGAGTGGGTTGCCATTTCCTTCTCCAGAGGGTCTTCCTCACCCAGGGATCGAACCCAGGTCTCTCACATTGTAGGCAGACACTTTACCATCTGAGCCACCAGGGAAGACCCAATAAATGGAGTATAACTTTTAAAAACTGCAAACCACTATATTGTACACTTGTAACTTGTCTAATATTGTACATCAACTGTACTTCAATTTTTTAAAGACTTTTTTGAAAAAGTACACCTGTAAAGTATCACCATAATAATATGCTAAAAACTGATTTTTACTATCTCTTCCTTCATTTAGATTGAAAAATGAACTCAAAAAAGAGGAGGGACAATTTGTAATGCAAGATAACAATCAGAGCAACTATGTGAGTCAAGTCCAGATCCTTGCCTGAGCAAGAACCATATGGGTTATTAGAGTTGGTCTTGGGGGCTGAAACATTACCACTGAAGTTTTAACCCATTATCTAGTATGAATTTAAGATAAGTAGTCCTGATACTAGAACGAAATTATAGACCATGAAGAAAGTGAAACCAATGATTCTTAAATATATACATTTATACCCTGATATTTATTAGCAAGTAATCAAATAAATTTATGTTATTAATTTTCATTTAAAGAAAAAAACACTTGATTAGGTTTGCCCTGACTGGTACCTAGACAATGAAATCCATTGAAAGGTACTATTCTATTCCTTGTTTAGTCAGTAAGTCTGTCCAATTTTTGCAACTCCATGGACTGTAGCCCTCCAGGCTCCTCTGTCCAGGGGATTTCCCAGGCAAGGATACTGGAGTGGGTTGCCATTTCCTCCTCCAGGGGATCTCCCTGACTCAGGGATTGAACCCTGTGCCTCTTTCTTGGCAGGTGAATTCTTTGCCACCAAGCCACCTGGAAAGCCCCAAAAGGCACTATAATTTGGCACCAAATCACCATAGGTATAGACACAGACAAAAACATGCAAACGTGTGTCTGGTCATACAAGTACAATCTTAACATAAAAGATGGTATATGCATCTTGTGTATATGCTTGTTTTATGCTTATTAGGATATGATAATGTCATTCCAACAATTTCCACAAAAAATAGTCACAGGTAGCTAACACACAATTATTCTATAAGAATACAGAACTGTATTCTGTAGCTGTTGTGAAAACACATTCAGCTCACTTACTGGTGTCCAGAGAACTAAATAAGGTGCTGGGTCTAACTCGCCAGCCGCCTACGCCAGACGAGACTATCATCTGCATCTGCCATCCAGCTACAGCACGTGGTCCCTTGAGGTGGCCCTGGGCACTACCGCGCTCCACTGTGCCCGCCATCTTCAGAAAGGCCGCAAAGAAATAAACCAGAACCGGTTAGAACTAATAAGGCCTAAGATGGTGGAAGATTTGCCTTCTAGTAGACCCTGAGCCTTATTGTGCACTCATTGTAATACATCTGTTAAGTGACACTCCCACCAGCGCTAAGATGATGGACGATCACCATGCCAACAGCTGGAAATGCCCAGACAAGGATTGAAAAGGAGTATTGCCTCAGTTCCCTTCCAAACCACACCTCTGTTCTCAGATTATCATGAATATTCGTCCTGCTACTTTCAGTTCCCCTGTTTAACCTCAACTCTCCTATATAAATGGTGTCTCTTCCCAAATCTGGTTGAGAAGTTGATTTGTGAACCAGGTTCCTACTCCATCCTTGGCCATTGAATAAAGCTTGTGTCCTTCCAGTCTTAGCATCGGTTTCATTATTGGCTGTGCAAATATTATGGAAAAAAGAACTTCCCTAGCCAAGACAAGGGGTGTTGGTGGGTGCTAGGACGCTGGTGCAGGTCCAACCAATTCGGTAACAGATCAGAGTTTCAAATTCACCATAAGAAGTTTTCTCTGTGCTGAAAGAGGTTTACCTAAAAGAAGTACCACTGACATAAGACCTCTGCAGCTGCTCAGAACTCACTTCCTGTGCAGCCTGCCCTGGGACTTTTGTGTTGCAGGTGCCAAGCCCAAGGAACCAGGGCCTGCTTCTCCCATCCTGGCAGACTGGCCTGATTAAGAACTGAGTGCACGATCAAGCGTGTTTTATGGAGCATCTGGAAGGTGTCACCAACACCTGTCACCAACAGAAACAGATGTCCCCATAAGAACTACAGCTCCATTATTTCAAGATGCATGATTGTAATAGCAATAATTTGCTTGATGGCCTAGAACTCTCCACAGCCATCATTCACATCCATAAAAAGGAAAGGAACAAATAGGTACCACTGTTACTGAGCCCAGGTTCCTTCTGCTGGTTGCACAACAGGCTAATAAATCAGGAAACCAGTTGTTGGGACAAGCAGTAATAACTTTAATCAGAAAGCTAGGAGACCAAGATGGCAGACTAGCATCTCAAAAAACCATCTTCCTTCAGTCCAAATTCAGGCTCCTTCTGTATACAAGTGGGGGAAGGGACCCACTTTGGCACCATCCAGTGGCTAAGCCAGGCCACTAAGGGTAACTGTGCTGTGCTAAGTCGATTTCAGTCGTGTCTGACTCTTTTGCGACCGCATGGATCCTAACCCACCAGATTCTTCTGTCCATGGTATTCTCCATGCAAGAATACTGGAGTGGGTTGCTGTCCCCTCCTCCAGGGGATCTTGCTGACCCAGGGATTCAATGGAGTCTAGGCGGGATCTTTACCACTAGTGCCACCTGGGAAGTTAATTGACAGTTGTTCACTAACTGTTGCTTGCTTGGGGGAGGGGCCCACGGTTGCGCCAGCCAGTGGATGCCCCGGCCCCACCAGCAATGTCAGCCGCCAGCCCTTGGTGGAACCAGGCACGCAAGCAGCTGAGACCATGGTGGCCACGTAGAGGTGCTTGACTAGTCCATCAAGCATGATCACCGTCTGAGTCAGTGAGTGCTGTGGGCTCAGCACACCTCTGACCCCACCAGCCAGTCTGTGACATCCGAGGTGGCCCCAAGCTGGTGCCCCCAGAGTGGGGCTCCTGCCTGCTGGCTTGTGCAGGGGGTGGGCAGCAGGAGCTGGCCAGTCTGGTGAGATAGCAGCAGCTAGGTACAGAGAGGTACCATGACAGAATGGCCCCTGACTCAACAGAACACATAGGTGGGCCCCAGGAAGGGAAGGGCACATCAGGCCTCAGGTTCTGATTTGGGAGGCCACCACTGTATCACCAATGAGAGAATATGAACTGATCAACTTAATACATGGTGTTTTGAGAGACACTGACAAAATACAATGGCAGATACATTAACTATACCCAGTTCACAAATCATGAAGTAGGCATGATTTGGTGGTAACTTTCCTCCTTATATGCAAATGTGACCCATTATAATGTGATGGAACACTTTCAGTAACTCCAAATAATTCACTTCCAAAACACCGCTCAGATATTTTCATAAAGACTTGAAGCAGTTTGTTACAGTAGGGTGAGAAAGAGAAACCAAGAAAAATAAAAGGAGGAGAAATGGGATATATTGTAGTCTCCAAGCACTATTAAATCTCTTATTGGGCAAAGGCTTGATTCAAGAAACATTTTAAGAAGATTGGACAGGGACTGCCCTGGTGGTCTAATCATCAGAACTCTTTGCTTCTACTTCAGGGGGACCAGGATTCTATCATTGGTCAGTTCAGTTCCATAGTTCAGTCATGTCCAACTCTTTGCAACCCCATGAATCGCAGCACACCAGGCCTCCCTGTCCATCATCAACTTCCGGAGTCCACCCAAACCCATGTCTATTGTGTCAGTTATGCCATCCAACCATCTCATCCTCTGTCGTCCCCTTCTTCTCCTGCCCTCAATCTTTCCCAGCATCCGGGTCTTTTCAAATGAGTCAGCTCTCCACATCAGGTGGCCAAAGTATTGGAGTTTCAGCTTCAACATCAGTCCTTCCAAATGAACACCCAGGACTGATCTCCCTTAGGATGGACTGGTTGGATCTCCTTGCAGTTCAAGGGACTCTCAAGAGTCTTCTGAAACACCATAGTTCAAATGCATCAATTCTTCGGAGTTCAGCTTTCTTTAGATTCTTTTATTTTAGCTATCAGTATGTAAGAGCCCACACTGTGCTCTTTCCTCCCACTTCAAGGCTATGCTTACCTGTGTTTCAGCAATGACTGACCTTCACCCCAGGCCTTGAACAAGAGTCTCTAATCCTAGAGAGGGCTTGTCACCTTTTTCCCCCAGACTCCAGGCAGGAATAAAGTGGACAACTTGGTTTTTTAACTCCTGTTTCCCCTGTAGCATCTTCTTTAAAAAAAATTATTTATATACTTATTTATTTGGCTGCACCAGATCATAGTTGCAGCATGTGGGATCTAGTTCCCTGACCAGGGATCGAACACAGGCCCTCTGCATTGGGAACATGGAGTCTTAGCCACTGCACCACCAGAGAAGTAACCTATGTTTAACGTTTAATTGGTGGTTGACCAGTTGGACTATAAAGAAAGCTGAGCACTGAAGGATTGATGTCTTTGAACTGTGGTGTTGGAGAAGACTCTTGAGAGTCCCTTGGACTGCAAGGAGATCCAACCAGTCCATCCTAAAGGAGATCAGTCCTAGGTGTTCATTGGAAGGACTGATGCTGAAGCTGAAACTCCAATACTTTGGCCACCTGATGTGGAGAGCTAACTCATTTGAAAAGACCCTGATGCTGGGAAAGATTGAGGGCAGAAGGAGAAGAGGACGACAGAGGATGAGATGGTTGGATGGCATCACTGACACAAAAGACATGGGTTTGGGTGGACTCCGGGAGTTGGTGATGGACAGGGAGGCCTGGTGTGCTGCAGTTCAAGGGGTCACAAAGAGTCGGACACGACTGAGTAACTGAACTGAACTGAACTGACCATTTCACTATTTCTTGTCTTTTTTCAAAAGAATCAATAAAGCCTAACAACAAGAATCCAATTTCACTGTTCTTACAATTACAAAGTTGCCCATGTTTTTCCAATGCCTTGTGCATTCCTTTCCACAAATAAGCCAAACTCATTCTCCATTGGTGAATATTTTAATAATTGCCCTTCTCTATTGCATCAGGCAGTGTGTCTGCTTTCATCATTGGTTTTGATTTCCTGTCCCATCCTGTTGTCTGCTTAGTTGTCGTCAATCCAGACCCACACCCCACCCCTGCCCCCGAGGCTGTAGTTTACCCATCCATCTCCCCTCCCCCACCCCCCCACTTGCTCTGGTCATAGCCGTGCTGTGGTCCACAGCGTGTGTCCCCTTAGTTGGGTTTGTGCTTTGTCTTCATGTCTCATTAAATGGTGTTTTTCCCCCATAGCAGTAAGTTGAATTGGTGTATTACTATGCAGTTACAGGAGAAGGCAATGGCAACCCACTCCAGTACTCTTGCCTGGAAAATCCCATGGATGGAGGAACCTAGTAGGCTGCAGCCCATGGGGTCGCACAGAGTCGGACACGACTGAAGCGACTTAGCAGCATTGCATCAGGGCACCTGCACTGTATACCAGCAGTGACAGGACACTCATTTCCGGATGGGCAGCAGGTGAGCCAGCTCTAAATCCTACCTTAGCATCTGCTTTCATGGACCACTCCCAATACATTGTCATGGGTTAGTATATAGGTTTATTAGGGAAGATTTTTAGGATCCTCACCGCGGGTAGGAGACAAAGTCAGGCCAAGCAGAAAGACATATGAGCTGCAATGCAGCTTAACAAAGGTGTGGGGAACTCTGAAGCTGTCACAGGCTTCCAGAGTCACCTAAAATTGGGGTCTTGGCACTTTACACCTTGATATTAATCAATCATTGCATGTGTTACTCAGGAAAAGGGAATGACATTGGGTAATGAAGAAGAGGGCTGATAGCTGATGTCTGTCAGTTGGCAGTACATCCAAAAGCTGGGCAAATAAGCCCTTTGGTCCTGCGTGAAGACAGATTGGGACAGCATCACCCAGTACCTATTGCAACAGTCTACAACACCCCACAAGGCCTGGCCCCTGGGTTCCTCTTCAAAAGTATCTCCAATGACACTCCCTTTTTTCACTTCCTCTAGGCATACTGGTTTCTCTCTTGTCTCTGGAACACACCAGCCTCAGGGCCTTTGCACATCCTGCTCCCTCTGCCTTGAATGCTCCTTCCCCACATGGCCCTGTGGTTCCCAGGCTCAGATGTCCCTCCTCAAAGAGGGTACCTGACCCTCAGCTTAAAACAGTCCACCCATCCATATCACTTTTCCCCTTGCTCTGCTCTGTCTTTCTCCATGTTGTTTCTCACTCTCTTACCGTGAATTATACTTATTTCTTTATTGTCTGTCTCCCCCTGCAAAGCAAGCCCCATGAGGGCCAGGCTATGACCTATCTTGTCCACTATTATGGGTCCTGCCCTGGATCAGTGCCAGGCACAGGGCCAGGACTCAGCAGAAGTTAGGGAAGTGGATCAAGTCCCTCTCTCCTCCTCCCTGCACCCTCTGGATGTTCCTATGAAGTTAGAGATGCCCCCAGGGCTGTGCCAGGAAAATGGGCAACCTGACTTCCTGGGCCCAGATCACCTCCTGCCTCTGAGTCTCAGCTGCTTTATCAGAAGCCACCACTCACTGAGGAAGAAGGACAGGGTGCCCAGTGGAGCCAAAGAGGAAGTACCAGGTTGTGGTACATTTTATCAATAGAGATGGATCGGTTTGGATGTAAACAAGTTGTAATTTGTGAGAACTAAAGGCAGCATGCCAGGCCTCCCTGTCTTTCACCAACTCCTAGAGCTTGCTCAAACTCATGTCCACTGAGTCAGTGATGCCATACAACCATCTCATCTTCTGTCATCCCCTTCTCCCCCTGCCTTCAATCTTTCCCAGCATCAGAGTCTTTTCCACTGAGTCAGTTCTTCGCATCAGGTGGCCAAAGTATTGGAGTTTCAACTTCAGCATCAGTCCTTCCAATGAGCATTCAGGGTTGATTTCCTTAGGACTGACTGGTTTGATCTCCTTGCAGTCCAAGGGACTCCAACCTTCAAATAACACACCAGCCAGGTTCATGTATGATACATAGAGTTCACACTTGCAAGTACTTACTTACATGGGAAAGTTATACTAAAGGAGATGTCACCCTAAACTGGCTAAGATAGGGTTCTTTTGACCTTTTTTTTTTTGTGTGTGTGTGCATATACAGCTAGAGAAAGCCAGTTATAAAATCAGATAGACTGAATGAAATGTTTAGTTTGATTATATTTAGCTTCTAAAAGAGGAAATGATAATGTAATTTCTTTGCAGGACACCAACAAAAACCTGCTTGAAAACATATCAAAATTTCAAAAGGCCACTGATGCAGGCCGGGCTCCTCCTTCTGTTCCTCCCAGTTTCTCTAAGTGTCCACAGTATCCTCTCCTCCTTGCTATCCACCTGTCCCTGAACTTCCTTTTTATAACACTGAAACTGATTCCCTTCAGAAGGCAACAATATTTCTAAAGCACTGATTAAAATGTCTGTGATTCAGAACTAGAATAAAAAATTTCACAATTCATATGGAAACACAAAAGACCCTAAATAGCCAAAGCAGTCTTGAGAAAGAACAATGGAGCTGGAGGAATCAACCTTCCTGACTTCAAATTATACTACAAAGCTACAGTCATCAAGACAGTATGGTACTGGCATAAAAACAGAAATATAGACCAATGAAACAAGATAGAAAGCCCAGAAATAAACCCATGCACCTATGGGTACCTTCTTTTTGACAAAAGAGGCAAGAATATACAATGGGGCAAAGACAGCCTCTTCAATAAATGGTGCTGGGAAAACTGGACAGTTACATGTAAAGAATGAAACTAGAACACTTCCTAACACCATACACAAAGATAAACTCAAAATGGGTTAGAGACCTAAATGTAAGACCAGAAACTATAACACTCTTAGAGAAAAACATGGGCAGAACACTTGACATAACTCAAAGATCCTCTATGACTCATCTCCTAGAGTAATGGAAGTAAAAACAAAAATAAACAAATGGGACCTGATTAAACTTAAAAGCTTTCGCACAGTGAAGAAAACTTTAAGCAAGGTGAAAAGACAACCTTCAGAATGGGAGAAAATAATAGCAAATGAAACTGACAAAGGATTAATTTCCAAAATATACAAGCAGCTCATACAACTCAATACCAGAAAAACAAACAACCCAATCAAAAAGTGGGGAAAAGACCTGAAGAGACATTTTTCCAAAGACATATAGATGGCTAACAAACACATGAAAAGATGCTCAGCATCACTCATTATTAGAGAAATGCAAATCAAAACTACAATGAGATATCACCTTACACCAGTCAGAATGGCCATCATCAAAAAGTCTACAAACAATAAATGCTGGAGAGGGAATGGAGAAAAGGGAATGGTCTTGCACTGTTGGTGGGAATGTAAATTCATACAGCCACTGTGGAACAGTATGGAGATTCCTTAAAAAGCTAGAAATAAAACCACCACCAGTTCAGTTCAGTTCAGTCTCTCAGTCACTCAGTCTTTGTGACCCCATGGACTGTAGTACACCAGGCTTCCCTGTCCATCACCAACTCCTGGAGCTTACTCAAACTCATGTCCATTGAGTAGGTGATGCCACCATATGACCCAGCAATCCCACTCCTAGGCATATACCCTGAGGAAACCAAAACTGAAAAAGACACATGTACCCCATTGTTCATTGCAGCACTATTTACAATAGCTAGAACTTGGAAGCAACCTAGATGTCCCATCGCCAGATGAGTGGATAAAGAAATTGCAGTACATATACACAATGGAATATTACTCAACCATAAAAAGGAATGCATTTGAGTCAGTTCTAATGAGGTGGATGAACCTAGAACCTATTATACAGACTGAAGTAAGTCAGAAAGAGAAAGATAAATATATTCTAACACAGTTCAGTTCAGTTCAGTTCAGTTGCTCAGTCGTGTCCAACTCTTTGTGACCCCATGAATCACAGCACGCCAGGCCTCCCTGTCCATCACCAACTCCCGGAGTTCACTCAGACTCACGTCCATCGAGTCGGTGATGCCATCCAGCTATCTCATCCTCGGTCATCCCCTTCTCCTCCTGCCCCCAATCCCTCCCAGCATCAGAGTCTTTTCCAATGAGTCAACTCTTCGCAGGAGGTGGCCAAAGTACTGGAGTTTCAGCTTTAGCATCATTCCTTCCAAAGAAATCCCAGGGCTGATCTCCTTTAGAATGGACTAGTTGGATCTCCTGGCAGTCCAAGGGACTCTCAAGAGTCTTCTCCAACACCACAGTTCAAAAGCATCCATTCTTCGGTGCTCAGCCTTCTTCACAGTCCAACTTTCACATCCATACATGACCACTGGAAAAACCATAGCCTTGACTAGATGGACCTTAGTCGGCAAAGTAATATCTCTGCTTTTCAATATGCTATCTAGGTTGGTCATAACTTTTCTTCCAAAGAGTAAGCGTCTTTTAATTTCATAGCTGCAATCACCATCTGCAATGATTTTGGAGCCCCCCCAAAAAAGTCTGACTAACACATATAGATGGAATCTAGGAAAAATGGTACTGAAGAATTTTATCTACAGAGCAGCAATGGAGAAACAGATATAGAGAATAGACTTATGGACATGGGGAGAGGGGAGGAGAGAGTGAGATGTATGGAACGAGTAATAGGAAATTTACATTACCATACGTAAAATAGACAGCCAATGGGAATTTGCTGTATGGCTCAGGAAACTCCAACAGGGGCTCTGTATCAACCTAGAGGGGTGGGCTAGGAAGGGAAATGGAAGGTAGGTTCAAAACAGAGGGAATATATATATACACCTATGACTGATTCATGTTGAGATTTAACACAAAACAACAAAATTCTGTGAAGCAATTATCCTTCAATAAAAAAAATTTTTAAAAAGAAAATAAGAATATCACCAAGCATACAAGAATCCAGAAATTTTGTTCTTCTTCTTACCCTTTATATAAAAGGTAACTTCTTTGTGAGTTACTTGAGGATGTACTCCAGCAAGATGAGGGAGTATAATAAAGCAGAGAGAAATGAAAAAAGAAAATCAAAATGAAAATTCTAATATGATAACCCTGCAGTAACTGTAGACATCAATCAATCCAGATTGGAGCAAGAATATAGAGGCCTCTGGGAATGGGTCAGTGGTTTGTTAAGGCCATCTCCTACCAGCTCACAAGAGTCCACTGTTAATTTTCAGGAATGTTGCAAGTCAGCTGTTTAAAACATTTTAACATTTGTTATCAAAAATTAGCTTCTGTAAATTTATAGTTAAATAAGTTATATTAAAAACAAAGAAAATAAACATGCCAAAAAAATGTCTGTGATTATTTTGGTCATTTTTTAAAAACATTTTTTCAAAATTCTAATCTTAAAGGAGAAAAAGTCCTTTTAGGAGGAACTTGTATTATCTCCCTGTGCCTTTGAGATGTAAATATTCTACCCGATCTTCTTAAGCATCCTGTTCTGTGTCTTGAGGGTCTGGTTTGTTGACCAGTGAGAAAAATCTCTCTGGTCTCTTCTACCCAGAAAGTACTCATGCAGTGTACATTTGGCATCCAGTCAAACAGACTGGGATTCTGAGCAGTCTTTTTGCCTGGAGTGCCTGCTTTCCAGGGAGTTGGTCATAAGGGGTCCTGATCTATAAGGACTTTTTATCAGTTCAACCTCATTGTGTCTGCTTGTATGAAGGCCTTGACTTTATAGATTATTACTGAGGGTGGCAGGGGGAGGCAGAAGGGAAGGAATAAACTTCCCAAATTTGGTGAGGGCTGCATCCTTTGCGCTCTCCTGTGGGAACACCTCTTGCATCCTGTTGGTTTGAGTCATCATTAAGATCCTTTTTGTCAATGGTCAGATGATGGACCCTTTCAATTGGAAACACTTCTAAATTGGTAAATTTTTAGAGAGCTCTAATCATAAACAGCTGTTTAATTGGTATGTATGGAAAGAGTAAACTAAAAATGAATATACCAGTGGTATTTTTCACAGAGCTAGAACAAATAATTTCACAATTTGTATGGAAATACAAAAAAACCTGGAATAGTGAAAGCAATCTTGAGAAAGAAGAATGGAAATGGAGGAATCAACCTGCCTGACTTCAGGATCTATTACAAAGCCACAGTCATCAAGACAGTATAGTACTGGCACAAAGACAGAAATATAGATCAATGGAACAAAATAGGAAGCACAGAGATAAATCGATGCAGCCATGGACACCTATCTTTGACAAAGGAGGCAAGAATATACAATGGAGTAAAGACAATCTCTTTAACAAGTGGTGCTGGGAAAACTGATCAACCACTTGTAAAAGAATGAAACTAGAACACTTTCTAACACCATACACAAAAATAAACTCAAAATGGATTAAAGATCTAAACGTAAAACCAGAAACTATAAAACTCCTAGAGGAGAACATAGGAAAAACATTCTCCAACATAAATCACAGCAGGATCCTCTCTGACCCACCTCCCAGAATATCGGAAACAAAAGCAAAAATAAACCAATGGAGCCTAATTAAACTTAAAAGCTTCTGCACAACAAAGGAAACTCTAAGCAAGGTGAAAAGACAGCCTTCAGAATGGGAGAAAATAATAGCAAATGAAGCAACTGACAAACAACTAATCTCAAATATATACAAGCAACTCCTGCAGCTCAACTCCAGAAAAATAAGCAACCCAATCAAAAAATGGGCCAAAGAACTAAATAGACATTTCTCCAAAGAAGACATACAGATGGCTAACAAACACATGAAAAGATACTCAACATCACTCATTATCAGAGAAATGCAAATCAAAACCACAATGAGGTACCATTTCACGCCAGTCAGAATGGCTGCGATCCAAAAGTCTACAAGGAATAAATGCTGGAGAGGGTGTGGAGAAAAGGGAACCCTCTTACACTGTTGGTGGAATATAAACTAGTACAGCCACTGTGGAGATTCCTTAAAAAACTGGAAATAGAACTGCCTTATGACCCAAACATCTCACTACTGGGCATACACACCGAGGAAACCAGAATTGAAATAGACACATGTACCCCAATGTTTATCGTAGCACTGTTTATAATAGCCAGGACATGGAAGCAACCTAGATGTCCATCAGCAGATGAATGGATAAGAAAGCTGTGGTACATATATATACAGTGGAGTATTACTCAGTCATTAAAAAGAATACATTTGAATCAGTTCTAATGAAGTGGATGAAACTATTATGCAGAGTGAAGTAAGCTAGAAAGATAAACACCAATACAGTATACTAACGCATATATATGGAATTTAGAAAGATGGTAACGATAACCCTGTATGCACGACAGCAAAAGAGACAGAGATGTATAGAACAGTCTTTTGGACTCTGTGGGAGAGGGCGAGGGTGGGATGATTTGGGAGAATGGCATTGAAACATGTATATCATATAAGAAACAAACTGCCAGTCTAGGTTCGATGCAGGATACAGGATGCTTGGGGCTGGTGCACTGGGATGACCCAGAGAGATGGTATGGGGAGGGAGGTGGGAGGGGGGTTCAGGATTGGGAACACATGTACACCCGTGGTCATCTGAGTTAAATTCACCCATTCCAGTCCATTTTAGTTTGCTGATTCCTACAATGTCGACGTTCACTCTTGCCATCTCTTGTTTAACCACTTCCATTTTGCCTTGATTCATGGACCTGACATTCCAGGTTCCTATGCAATATTGCTCTTTACAGCATCGGACCTTGCTTCTATCACCAGTCACATCCACAGCTGGGTATTGTTTTAGCTTTGGCTTCATCCTTTCATTCTTTCTGGAGTTATTTCTCCACTGATCTCCAGTAGCATCTGACCTGGGGAGTACCTCTTTCAGTATCCTATTATTTTGCCTTTTCACACTGTTCATGGGGTTCTCAAAAGATGACCATTATATCTACTACTGTGGGCAGGAATCCCTCAGAAGAAATGGAGTAGCCGTCATGGTCAACAAAAGAGTCTGAAATGCAGTACTTAGATGCAATCTCAAAAACGACAGAAAGATCTCTGTTCGTCTCCAAGGCAAACCATTCAATATCACAGTTATCCAAGTCTATGCCCCAACCAGTAACGCTGAAGAAGCTGAAGTTGCATGGTTTTATGAAGACCTACAAGACCTTTTAGAACTAACACCCAAAAAAGATGTCCTTTTCATTCTAGGGGACTGGAATGCAAAAGTAGGAAGTCAAGAAACACCTGGAGTAACAGGCAAATTTGGCCTTGGGATGCAGAATGAAGCAGGGCAAAGACTATTAGAGTTTCGCCAAGAAAATGCACTGGTTGTAGCAAACACCCTCTTCCAACAACACAAGAGAAGACTCTACACATAGACATCACCAGATGGTCAACATCGAAATCAGATTGATTATATTCTTCGCAGCCAAAGATGGAGAAGCTCTATACAGTCAACAAAAACAAGACCAGGAGCTGACTGTGGCTCAGATCATGAACTCCTTATTACCAAATTCAGACTGAAATTGAAGAAAGCAGGGGAAACTGCTAGACCATTCAGGTATGACCTAAATCAAATCCCTTATCATTATACAGTGGAAGTGAGAAATAGATTTAAGGGCCTAGATCTGATAGATATAATGCCTGATGAACTATGGAATGAGGTTCGTGACATTGTACAGGAGACAGGGATCAAGACCATCCCCATGGAAAAGAAATGCAAAAAAGCAAAGTGGCTGTCTGGGGAGGCCTTACAAATAGCTGTGAAAAGAAGAGAGGTGAAAAGCAAAGGAGAAAAGGAAAGATATAAGCATCTGAATGCAGAGTTCCAAAGAATAGCAAGAAGAGATAAGAAAGCCTTCCTCAGCGATCAATGCAAAGAAATAGAGGAAAACAACAGAATGGAAAGACTAGAGATCTCTTCCAGAAAATTAGAGATACCAAGGGAACATTTCATGCAAAGATGGGCTTGAAAAAGGACAAAATGATCTGGACCTAACAGAAGCAGAAGATATTAAGAAGAGGTGGCAAGAATACACAGAAGAACTGTACAAAAAAGATCTTCACGACCCAGATAATCATGATGGTGTGATCACTAATCCAGAGCCAGACATCCTGGAATGTGAAGTCAAGTGGACCTTGGAAAGCATCGCTATGAACAAAGCTAGTGGAGGTGATGGAATTCCAGTTGAGCTATTTCAAATCCTGAAAGATGATGCTGTGAAAGTGCTGCACTCAATATGCCAACAAATTTGGAAAACTCAGCAGTGGCCACAGGACTGGAAAAGGTCAGTTTTCATTCCAATCCCAAAGAAAGGCAATGCCAAAGAATGCTCAAACTACCACACAATTGCACTCATCTCACATGCTAGTAAAGTAACACTCAAAATTCTCCAAGCCAGGCTTCAGCAATACGTGAACCATGAACTCCCTGATGTTCAAGCTGGTTTTAGGAAAGGCAGAGGAACCAGAGATCAAATTGCCAACATCCGCTGGATCATGGAAAAAGCAAGAGAGTTCCAGAAAAATATCTATTTCTGCTTTATTGACTATGCCAAAGCCTTTGACTGTGTGGATCACAAGAAACTGTGGAAAATTCTGAAAGAGATGGGAATACCAGACCACCTGATCTGCCTCTTGAGAAATCTGTATGCAGGTCAGGAAGCAGCAGTTAGAACTGGACATGGAACAACAGACTGGTTCCAAATAGGAAAAGGAGTACGTCAAGGCTGTATATTGTCACCCTGCTTATTTAACTTCTATGCAGAGTACATCATGAGAAACGCTGGACTGGAAGAAACACAAGCTGGAATCAAGATTGCTGGGAGAAATCTCAATAACCTCAGATATGCAGATGACACCACCCTTATGGCAGAAAGTGAAGAGGAACTAAAAAGCCTCTTGATGAAAGTGAAAGAGGAGAGTGAAAAAGTTGGCTTAAAGCTCAACATTCAGAAAATGAAGATCATGGCATCAGGTCCCATCACTTCATGGGAAATAGATGGGGAAACAGTGGAAACACTGTCACTTTATTTTTGGGGGGCTCCAAAATCACTGCAGATGGTGATTGCAGCCATGAAATTAAAAGATGCTTACTCCTTGGAAGAAAAGTTATGACCAACCTAGATAGTATATTCAAAAGCAGAGACATTACTTTGCCGACTAAAGTCCGTCTAGTCAAGGCTATGGTTTTTCCTATGGTCGTGTATGGATGTGAGAGTTGGACTCTGAAGAACGCTGAACACCAAAGAAGTGATGCTTTTGAACTGTGGTGTTGGAGAAGACTCTTGCAAGTCCCTTGGACTGCAAGGAGATCCAACCAGTCCATTCTGAAGGAGATCAGCCCTGGGATTTCTTTGGAAGGACTGATGCTAAAGCTGAAACTCCAGTACTTTGGCCACCTCATGAGAAGAGTTGACTCATTGGAAAAGACTCTGATGCTGGGAGGCATTGAGGGCAGGAGGAGAAGGGGACGACAGGGGATGAGATGGCTGGATGGCATCACTGACTCGATGGACGTGAGTCTGAGTGAACTCCAAGAGTTGGTGATGGACAGGGAGGCCTGGCATGCTGTGATTCATGGGTCGCAAAGAGTTGAACACGACTGAGCAACTGAACTGAACTGTATACCCATGGTGGATTCATGTTGATGTATGGCAAAATCAATACAATATTGTAAAGCAATTAGCCTTCAATTAAAATAAATAAATTTAAATTAAAAAAAGAATTTCTGCAGAATATAAATCCTTTCACCATTCTTTTATCTGAAAAAAAGAAAAATGAATACAAAGAAATATAATGGCTTACTTCAAGAAAGCCTATAGTTTAAAAAAAAAAAAAAAAAAAACCTCTTTGGGAAGCCTATTTGAATTTGTGGTCTCAGCTTCATCTCAATGGGTCTTACAGATGCCAATATAAACATTGAAAGTGAAAGTCGTCCAGTCGTGTCTGACTCTTTTCGACCCCATGGACTATATAGTCCATGGAATTCTCTAGGCCAGAATATTTTAGTGGGTAGTCTTTCCCTTCTCCAGGGGATCTTTCCAACTCAAGGATCAGACCCAGGTCTCCCCAAATTGCAGGTAGATTCTTCACCAGCTGAGCCACAAGGGAAGCCCAAGAATACTGGAGTGGGTAGTCTATCCTTTCTCCAGGGGATCTTCCCGACCCAGGAATCCACCTGGGATCTCCCACTTTGTGGGAGGATTCTTTACCAACTGAGCTATCAGGGAAGCCCAATCCTCTGTCAGACCAGTGATTAGCACTCCAAGCTCTCACTACTGAGAGCCCTGGGTTCAGTTCCTGGTTGGTGATCTAAGATCCCACAAGGTGAGTGGTGTAGCCAAAAAAAAAGAAAAAAAGGACTCTCATACTAAAAATACAAAACAGAAAACATTAACATTGTTAATCAGCTATACTCCAATATACAATAAGAATTAAAAATAAAAAGAAATGGGTGAAAAAAAATAAACCAGCTCTTTCACTCCCCCACCAAAGAAAACAAACAAACAAAAAATTGATTGGTTAATGTTAGGTTAATTAACAAGAGAATAGGAAGGGTTATTAAGGGGAAAATCATGGGACTTTCCAATAGGATGGAAATCTTTAGAAGGCTATTAAGAAATGAGATAAAATGGATGTTGGGATTAAAACAAAGGCTTTGATACAGTACTATCTAAGTTTGGATAGGTCAAATGAACCCCCTCCATTGGTCCCCCCAACGTTAAAGGGCCCAAGCAAGTCCTCTTTATTTACCCCAGTTTGGAGAAATTTTAAAAGCTGGAAGAGGAAAAAATTACACTGAGAAGGCTAACAACAGTTGCTTGGGACAACAGTTATTTAGACCAATTAAACAAGTTAAAGATTGACTGAAGAACATGGGTCCCTTCACTCGACCCTACAAAGCCTTTTATTTTTATTTTATTATTATTTTTAAACCATTATACTGACTACGGGAAATCAAGTGACCATGTGACCTGAGCTGCTCCTAATGAACTGGATGTAAGCTGACCCACCATCTGCAAAACTGGGAATGTACAACAGCAACCCAGCAACTTGAAATGACATATAAGAGTTAGGCTTTAACATGAACAAGCTGCTCACTCTTTCAATACCCACTTCTGGTGCACTGCCTCTTCTATCTCAATTCATATCTATGCCGTGAGTGAAGTTCCTTATAACCAGGTGACCTGGGCCTGACTTTGTGATGTGGGAGCACAAGCCAGAAGTTCATGGACACTGCATTTTAGTCCCAGTTAGGGTGGCTCTGCAAGACCATGGTGAAGGGAAATTCTTTCAGTTGGGAGAACATTAAGCAATATATTTGTTTACTTAGGCCATCATAAGATGGCTCAAGGTTTGTATTTATCTACCTGGGAAATGACTAAAAACTTAACCAGCTGGTCAGACACTGTAGAAGAACATGATTGAATACTGGTGACAAGGGGAAGTATATAAGGACAGATTTTTCATAATGGTACAGAATATTCTTTCACCATGTAAATGCTCACCTGTAAGCATTACATTGTGGAGAGGCTCTCAGTAATCAGGTGGACAAGATGAACTCACCCTGTGGTTATCAGTCAGAATACAACTCCAGGTGCTTGTTCCATGGGCCCCTTAAGCAAATCTGCTATGGCAGCAGAAATCAAGGCTCATGAGTGTGATTTCCATCATCAAGACTAACCTAGTTACTGCCACCGTTCAGCATCTCATCTCTAATGGCAGAGATCAATGCTGAGCTTCTGAGATAGCACCATTTCTTAGAGGGGCCAACTTATTACCATATTGTAGGAGCCCTTCCATCATGAAAGCAGCAGCTATTTTCCCTCCAAAGAATACCTATATATTCTAAAAAGGTATTTTCTTCCTTGCCCCCATCAAACCTTATTTATCCAAAATCTGATTCTATGATTGTCTTGTGTTTATTGGGATGCTGCAATTTCCCATAGGTTAGGGTAATAGAAAAATACCAAGAGAGGCTCCAGTAAATTCTCTGGGCTTCAGGTACAGCCCTCGTCCCTCCCATCAGTATCAACAACCCACATTTTCCTTTATGAGCAAGTTCAACACCCAGGCCAATAGAGTGGTCCCATCTTTGCCTGGTGGTTTAGCAGCATGTGGAGACAGTCAGTCCTAATTTCCAACTGAATGGACTCATGATGGTCCCCTCTCATAAACAGTCTTCCCTTGGGCACTAGAATCTCCAGAATCACCAATCCCAAGACTGTGGAGACATGAATCAAAAATTCTTTAAGTGTATTATTAGGTGTAAGAGTGAGAAGAACCTCTTCTACCTTGGCACCTTGATTCCGAGATCCATGAATTCTGTCAGGAGAGATGTCAGAGAGATGGCACTATTATTTTGACCTCTGGTTTTAGGATACATACCCTAACCATAGCTACAAGGGGCTTCCCCTGTAGTTCAGTCAGTAAAGAATCTGCCTGCAGTGCAGGAGACCCAGGTTCTATCCTTGAGTCGGGAAGATCCCCTGGTGAAGGAAATGGCAACCCACTCCAGCATTCTTGCCCAGAAAATCCCACTGACAGAGGAGCCTGGTGGGCTGCAGTCCATGGGGTCACAGAGTTGGGCACGACTGAGCAACTAACACTTACTTACCCTAACCACACCATTCACAGTCTCCTGTAATTGCAAGGGAGTCTGTAGTAGTTCATTCCACAAGCATATGAATGATGGGGTAGTGAATGTAGTGGATAAGAACCTATTTTCATACTTTATTATATTCAATGAGTTATATAATGGATAAAATAAGGCATCCCATAAGTCTAGGAATGGTGGTGCTGGCAGAAGAATGGGGGCAAGGAAGAAAATACAAAGCCTTTTATATAGGAGTGGATAAAATGGGGGCTAGAAAGGAAAGGTTTCTGGAACTCCTTTTAAGACCAAGACTTTTGATGGGATCTTCATGGAGGCTAAAGTTAAAGGTCTAAGAGCTGATGGAACTGAGATATGAAGCTTATAAGAAAATTGGTCTATTCGAACAGGCTTTATGTTAAGATGATTGCATCTCTTTTACCTGATCATATTGTGAAGACAGACCTTATGGCTCACTGGGAATTGCTTCCCCTGCCTGGCATTATAAAATAGGGCATACAAATATGCCCTTCAGGGAGTGTTAATTAAAAATACTGAAGGGGAGCAATAGAGTTACCTAAGGCCAGTGTGAAGTAACAAATAGGGGCTAATATTCAGGGGCTATTAGAAGCAATAACAGAAACTTTTACTCCTAGCATAAATGTGTCTGGGTTTGATTTGTGTGCTCAGTAGAGAAGGCCTTTATTGAATGCCTTGCGCAAACTGTTTGAAGGCATGATACATTGAACCCTGAAGTTCTAGAACATAGAAATCATTTTGCTTCCATTTTAGTCAGAGATCTTCCTGCTGATAGAAAGAAGCAAATTAAAGACAATGTAGCTGAGCATATCAATCTTTTGCTATCATTTTGGTGGCAGTCCAGTTCTTTTTATTTATTCATTTATTTATGGCTGTGCTGGGTCTTCTTTGTTGCCCACAGGCTTTCCCTAGTTGGAGTGCTTGAGCATCTCACTGTGGCGACCTCTCTTGTTGCAGAGCATGGGCTCTAAGGCAGGTGGGCTTCAGTAGTTGCGGCGCACCGGCTTAGTTGCTCTGCAGCCTGTGAAATCTTCCCGGACCAGGGATTGAATCCGTGTCCACTAACCACTGGATCACCACTGAAGCCCGGTAGTTCAGTTCTTTGAGGAATTAAAAGCAACTATATCTGTCCTGCAAATCTCTACAAATCAGAGATGTAAATACAGCCCACAAGGACCTGAGACAAAGCCTAGTTAATTCAATCAGGTAACTTAAACAAAAAAGGCTGGGGTTGGAGTTGGGGTGATAGGCAAGGGAGAGGAGAGGGCATTTTAAAAGTTCAAACTGCTGAAAAGAGTCCCTCATGGAAAATCTAACTGACAAAGAGCTCTAATTAACCAGCTTAAATGTAAGCACTTATGAATTATAATTCTAAACATAGTAAAAATTAATCCAATTGTTTTTCAAGTTCACATGACCTAAGATTAATCTCTAGTAAAGAAAAGCAAATTTAAAGTTATTGATTTAAATAAACATGTCTGTAGAGGAGAAGGCAACGGCACCCCACTCCAGTACTCTTGCCTGGAAAATCCCATGAATGGAGGAGCCTGGTGGGCTGCAGGCCATTGGGTCGCAAAGAGTCAGACACGACTGAGCGACTTCACTTTCACTTTTCACTTTCATGCATTGGAGAAGGCAATGGCAACCCACTCCAGTGTTCTTGCCTGGAGAATCCCAGGGAGGGAGCCTGGTCGCTGCCATCTGTGGGGTCGCACACAGTCGGACATGACTGAAGCAACTTAGCAGCAGCAGCAGCAGCAGCAGTAGAGTTATCAAACTAAAAATAGTTTATTCTACCTGGGTTTACTAGTTAAGTAAGTTGTGTTATCTCTGTTACAACGTTTGTCAGCAATTAACAACTTGGGATGATGGTTGACCCTGTTTAATGTTTCATGAATTTTCTTTGTTTTGATTTGTTTTTCAATTTGTAGAGGCTGTTTATTGGCATTGGTAGTCTGAGTTTTCTCCCCTTTTCTCTCTTCTATTTTTTTTAACTGAAATAGAGTTGATTTACAATGTTGTATCACAAAGTTTTCATGGGTAATTAAAACATAATTGTTGAGAACAAGTAAATATAAATGGGATAGGACTTTTTAAGTAAAGTCTTTAAGAATAGTTATGTTTTATGGTATGTCTACTTAAAGAGGGAAAGGACATAGGTACACCTATGGCTGATTCATGTTGATGTATGGCAGAAACCAATGAAATATTATAAAGCAATTATCCTTCAATTAAAAAAAAAATAAATTAAGAAAACACTAGTTTCTTCAAACCTTTTTGGTAACTTGAAACTTTAGAGTGTTGATGAAAAACTTAATTAGTGGTCAGTCTAAGAAAGAGATGGAAATTTTACTCAAGCAAACATGAGGATTATAACCCAGGTGACAGTCTTTCCTAGAGCTTTCAGGACTGTTCCAAAGAGGTAAGAGGGGAGACCAGTATATGCATGATTGTGGCAAAGGGGTATAGGCAATCAAGCACACATCTTGGTAGAAGTTTTCTGCTATTCACAAGGAACAGATATCTTGGTTAATGGTTTTAGTGCTCTTCTAAGTATAAGAAGATGCAAAAAAAACTGAGTTCATAGAATTTTCTGCTGGAAATGTCTGTCTGAGGGCAGGTTCTGTCAGTTTTCCCAGAGCACAAAATGCCTTATCCTGATCTTCACCTGGAATTCCTTTCAGAATGTATTGTGGGTCAGTGACTGCAGTGGCTTATGACTTGATTTGTTGAACTGGACAGTGAACAACATTACTTTACAACCCATCTTTTTTGGTCTTAATTTCTACCAAGGTTTGGAAGACATTTGTCCCCTGGTACTAGGAATGTTCATTCCCAGGTTAGGTGAGGAGTTTGTTGATAGGCTACTCACTGTGCTATTTATTACCAAACTGACTAGGTTTTGTTAACAGTAGCCAAAAGCCTCTGGACTGCCTATCTTACTATCCTGTTGTGGTCCAGTAAATGGTTCCCTCTTGTTGCTTCTTCCCCTATCTAGAGTTGTAGTTGCTGTTGTTTCATTGTTAAGTTGAGTCCGACTCTTTTGTAACCCCATAAACTGTAGCCCTCCAGGCTCCTCTGTCCATAAGATTTCCCAGGCAAGAATACTGGAGTGGGTTGCCATTCTCTTCTCCAGGGGATCTTTCCGACCCAGGGATGGAACCCAAGTTTCCTGCTTTAGCAGGCAGATTCTTTACCACTGAGCCACCCAGGAAGCCCTATCTAAAGTTACACAATTACAGCCATCGATCTTATAGGATTGTATATTTGGTCAATCGTTTCAAGTCACCTAGCCATCATTATTTTTATCAGAAGCTCAGTCACACATTTGGTAATGCAAGAAACAATAATCTTGTAAAATAAGGCAGAATACAAATAATATAGCTAGTAACATTCATAAGGTCATAAGTAAGAATTTAAGCTGAGATCTTCCATTAGGTACAGCCCAGCATATGTCCAGATCATCTGACCCAGTGCTTTCAGTACCAATCACTCTTTTTAAGGGAAATGATATATTGGCATTGTCCATAAATTTCACCAAAGATATCCTCATGTACAAGGTGAGTGATGTGTTGCCCTGACCACTTACAGAACAGAGAAAGTGCACACTTTCTAAGGAGTTACATGGCTGGTGCCAGAAGAAAAAAAAAAATGGATCTTTAAGGTTGAGCAAGTATTAAGGTTAAGCAGGTATTTCTTCCATTGGAAGGTCTCAGTTCAGTTCAGTTCAGTCGCTCAGTCATGTTCGACTCTTTGTGACCCCATGAATCGCAGCACGCCAGGCCTCCCTGTCCATCACCAACTCCCGGAGTTCACTCAGATTCACGTCCATCGAGTCGGTGATGCCATCCAGCTATCTCATCCTCTGTCGTCCCCTTCTCCTCCTGCCCCCAATCCCTCCCAGCATCAAAGTCTTTTCCAATGAGTCAACCCTTCGCATGAGGTAGCCAAAGTACTGGAGTTTCAGCTTTAGCATCATTCCTTCCAAAGAAATCCCAGGGTTAATCTTCAGAATGGACTGGTTGGATCTCCTTGCAGTCCAAGGGACTCTCAAGAGTCTTCTCCAACACCACAGTTCAAAAGCATCAATTCTTCGGTTCTCAGCGTTCTTCACAGTCCAACTCTCACATCCATACGTGACCACAGGAAAAACCATAGCCTTGACTAGAATGCATAATACAGATGGACAATGCACAAAGGAGGGACGAAGGAAGTCTAAAGGGGTGGAGAAAAAAAATTATGTTTAAAGTTTGCTGGTCTTGCCTTAAAATATGAATTTTATTTCATCAAGAGTTTTGCTAAATTAAATAATGAAAATTTACTGAATATCTAGATTATTCCAAAATTAAATAAGATTTTGAAACATTAACTACTAAACATAGGCTTCTTTTCAGAAAAACTAAAAATATTTTGGATTATTGATAAATATGTTCAGTGCTGCACTGAAAATTTTTCTATAAGAAAGCACATGACTTTTTAAAAAATTATAAATAGCATTTATGTTTTCAGTTCTACAGAAAGCTAATGTAAAAGGCAGTCCATAATTGCTTACTTCTTAATTTTCACTAGAAATTAAGGTATTTAAAGATTTCGACTGAGAAGAAAAAAAAAAAAAACAATGTAAGAGCTATGAGTTGAGCATTATTCAGTGTCTTACTGAAGACTAGAGCCTGGAAGACAGACTCGCAGATAGCTCTGAGGAACTTCTCTGAAGAGGTCAAAGACGAGCCAATGTATTAATACATATGAGTATCTTGGTTGGGAAATATATGTAGTCAAATATACAATTAAAAAAAACATATCAAGTTACTGTTTTCAGCACTTATCTACTTGTATATGGGAAAATGCCAGACTCTGAGGTCTTTGAAATTCTTCCTTAGATTATACACCTTAATTATCTAAGGACCCGTATATCCAAAACACAGACTACTTCATCCTGAATCCCTTTCAGGGTGTACTTGTAGGTCAGCAATTGCAGTGGCTAATGGCTTGATCCTTGTAGTATAGGAACGGTGGGCAATGCTCTTTGTTTACAAGGTTAAAAACTCATTTGGGAGAATGGCACTGAAACATGTATAATATCATATATGAAACGAATCGCCAGTCCAGGTTCGATGCATGATACTGGATGCTTGGGGCTGGTGCACTGAGACGACCCAGAGGGATGGTATGGGGAGGGAGGAGGGAGGAGGGGTTCAGGATGGGGAACACGTGTATACCTGTGGCGGATTCATGTTGATGTATGGCAAAACCGATACAATATTGTAAAGTAATTAACCTCCAATTAAAATAAATAAATTTATATTTTTGAAAAACTACTAAATTAATAAGGAAAACACCTTCTTATCCAAGGAATTGTTTTGTTGTTGTTTTTTTTAAGATACAAGAATGGAGATGCTTTTTGTTAAGGGAAAGAAAGGTAATTTATCCTAAAGTTGGTTATTTCTAAATGGAAAAGAAAATAAGGAATGAACTAATAGGGAAATAGAAAGCTGTAAAAGGTCTGTGAGAAAAAAAAAAGAATCGTTAGAAAGGAATTTTATATGTGGTTAGGGCTGGCTAAGATTGAAATAAATTTAAGTGAATGAGCTTTTTTGGTGTGAATGAGTTTTAATGGTAAATGCAAGATGGTGCAAAACCCGTGTTTTTGTTTTTCTCTGTTAAGAGAGCAAAGTTTTCTTACACTATTGATCTACTTTTGATAACAGACTATAAAGTTTATTTAACCTTTTACATAATCTGTTGCAACTTTCTGTATTGGCCTTTGAAATCACTTTTTGCCACATTGGTTAAGTAAACAAGTATTGTTTCATAGTGATCTACAATCCTATCTGACTAAGTATTTTAAAATTTGTTGACATCTTTGACAAACTCCCTGAAATCAAACTCTGATTTTGATTCTTTTGATCTTTAACTAAATTTGGGATGCTCCAGAATTTCCCTGAAACATCTCAGAGAGAGATTAAACTAACTAGGCTTATTTAGCATGTAGAATTACATGGGAAGCATTGTCAAATGAGTGATGATAAAACTTCTTAGGTTATATATTAATATAAATGTTCTAGAAATTATATGAAATTCCTAAAATTGGATATGTCCTGGCATAATGCTATGTCATAATTTTAGCTATTATCTTAATATGTTATATGTTGCATAAATAACCAAACTTCTTTGTCAATTGCATTGTAATCAGATCCTTAACCATGCCATTTTAAGTCTTTGACTATATCACTCTTGTGCTTTTACAAAAATGAAGATCTTCAAGAAGATTCATAGAAAGGACTTTTCTTTTTACAAGTATAAGTTTCTGATAACTTTTAGATCATATCACTGAAGTGGGTAAGAAATTACAGAATTCTAGAGGAAAACTGATGGTTTCAGAAACTGCTAACAAGAGATCAACAAGAATAAATTGATGAATACGATTTTAAGTTTCATGACCTTTTGTCCAAAATAGTACTGGCTTTTAATATTTGTTCTCCAGATATGAGAAAACCTTAAATATTTAAATTCTATCACATATTACCACTGTTATACATTTTTTTTAGAGTTACCCACATATTTAATTTTATTCCTGCTTCTCTACTATGTTATCTGGGAATTTCCCCCTTCTTAAAAAAGTTTTTACTATCACCCTTTAGTTTGTTTTGCTAATAACAAATCTGTTATCATTTATTTATTTATTTGGCCAGGCTGTGTCTTAGTATGGCACTTGGGATCTTTGATCCTCATTGTGGCACGCGAACTCTGAGTTGAGGCATGTGGAATCTAGTTCCCTAACCAGGAACTGAACTAGGGCCCCCTGCACTGGAAGTTCAGACTCTTAGCCACTGGATCACAAGACAAGTCCCTAGTTTTGTCTTTCTCTAAATGATTTCATTTTTAAAAGATGTATATATATTTTTAAATATTTTATTATTCCTATTTTGTTAATTTTTATATTTTGGCCATGACACACAGCATGTGGGATCTTAGTTTCCCAACCAGGGATTGAACCCACGTCCCTTGCAATGGAAGGGCAGAGTCTTAACCCCTGGGCCACCAGGGAAGTCCCTAAAGATATTTTTGCTTGTGTACAATTCTTAGGTTTATTATTATATCCTTTTAGCACATTAAAGCTACCTTCCCATTGAGGTCCAGTTTCTATTTTTGCTTTTGCAAAATTAAATATTGATTTTAAGTTTTTCTTTTTAAGTGGAATCTCTTTCCTTCTTTCTTCCTTCTTTCCCTTTCCCTCTCCCTTCCTCCTTCCCTCTCTTTCTCTTTCCTCTTTTTACTCCTTCCTGACTAAAGTATACCTATGTAAACAAAGATGAAACATTTATCTTTTTTTCTCTACCTGATTTATCCAGAATTTGGCTTCTTCAGTGGGCCCCTTCTGAACTTGTTGGCTTATTAGTATCCAGATTGCAACCAGTTATACTAATCATTGTTCTAACTTTTTCTCTCTGTTGTTTTTAAACTGTTTATGCTTTGAGTTGTCTCACTGCTGTACTATAGTCTTACTAATGCTATTACTTATATCCTGCCTATTTTATAAGATTCTTGTTTCTTGCATTACCATCATGTAACCAGGTCTCTGACTAAATTAACAATGGCTAAATGTCTTGAGGCAATTTGTCACATATATAACTCTCTGTAAAATTAATTGTAATAGTGTAATTCTAAATATTATGAGTTTGAGCAAGCTCCAGAAGTTGGTGATGGAAGGGAAGCCTGGCATGCTGCAGTCCATGGGGCCGCAAAGAGTTGGACACAACTGAGCAACTGAACTGAACTCTAAATATGGGGAAAAGCAACATGGGAGAAACATTTCTTGAATCACAACAGTCTAGTAAGATAAATGATACCGAGACTCTATAGGATAACAGGGCCTAATTCAAATATAGCACATGAATAGCCAATCAACGGAACTCTCATCCTAGGAACGAGTCTTCCTAGCCCACAGGACAAATTGGTCATGAAATGCCTCCCACACCTTGGTCAAATTTATGACCCAAAGTGGGAAGTAAACCAAAAAGAACAAAGAGCATCACTCATCACCTAGTTAAACTAGTGAGTTAAAAAGTTGGAATCAAGATTGCCGGGAGAGATATCAATAACCTCAGATATGCAGATGACACCATGCTTATGGCAGAAAGTGAAGAGGAACTAAAAAGCCTCTTGATGAAAGTGAAAGTGGAGAGTGAAAAAGTTGGTTTAAAGCTCAACATTCAGAAAACGAAGATCATGGCATCTGGTCCCATCAATTCATGGGAAATAGATGGGGAAACAGTGGAAACAGTGTCAGACTTTATTTTGGGGGGCTCCAAAATCACTGCAGATGGTGACTGTGGCCATGAAATTAAAAGACGCTTACTCTTTGGAAGAAAAGTTATGACCAACTTAGATAGCATATTCAAAAGCAGAGACATTACTTTGCCGACTAAGGTCCATCTAGTCAAGGCTGTTTTTCCTGTGATCGTGTATGGATGTGAGAGTTGGACTGTGAAGAAGGCTGAGCACCAAACAATTGATGCTTTTGAACTGTGGTGTTGGAGAAGACTCTTGAGAGTCCCTTGGACTGCAAGGAGATCCAACCAGTCCATTCTGAAGGAGATCAACCCTGGGATTTCTTTGGAAGGAATGATGCTAAAGCTGAAACTCCAGTATTTTGGCCACCTCATGAGAAGAGCTGACTCATTGGAAAAGACTCTGATGCTGGGAGGGATTGGGGGCAGGAGGAGAAAGGGACGACCGAGGATGAGATGGCTGGATGGCATCACGGACTCAATGGACATGAGTCTGAGTGAACTCTGGGAGATGGTGATGAACAGGGAGGCCTGGCGTGCTGTGATTCATGGGGTCGTCAGACACGACTGAGAGACTGAACTGAACTGAATTGAACTGAGTGCACCCTGAAGGGAATTCAGGATGAAAAAAAAAAAAAAGGATGAGGCACTCTGTGCTTTGGCCCCTAGCTAATTATATGCATATCCTGGGAAGAAGTTCAAGGACTCCTGATTCTTGCATCTTCACATATGTAGAAAAGTATTGAAATCATTAACTTGAGATGTCTGTTCTTCATGATTAGCAGTGATCTTTTACCAAGATGTATGTTTAACTACTTGTATTTCCCAGTCAAAAAATTCACATATATACTGACTTCTCCCTTACCTCTTTGGAGCAGCTTACTCAGAGCTACTGATTGACTGGTTCCTGGGCAGTAGTCCTCAGTAAGACTCTGAATAAAGCTTAAGCTCACAGCTCTCAAGTTGTGTACTTTTAAGTTGACATACGGTTTGGCTGGAGAAAACAACAGGATGCTTTCAAAATAGCAGTCCTAGTGGAGGATGGGCAGAATTGAGAAGCCAGAGTGCAAGACAATTAGAAGAGATCTGGGACATATGAGAACGAGGAAAGACATGATACCTAGAAGCAAAACAGAAATCCAAGATGCCTTGTTTTAAGGAAGGTGTAGGTTGTGTGTTCTAGTAAAGGTAGCCAGTAGCTACATGTGCCTATTGAGCATTTGACATGTGGCAAATGGCATAGATTAGAATAACACTTTGGATATATGGTACTAAATACCATGTCTAATTTATCTAGGCTGTTGTGGGCCCTTGTTTCTGCACTCAGATGTTCTCTAGTTGTGGCTAGCGGGGGCTACTCTTTGATGCAGTGTTGGGGCTTCTCACTGAGGTGCCTTCAGTAGCTACAGCACACAGCCTCAGCAGCTGCGGCACACTGGGCTTAGTTAATCCGAGGCATGTGGGATCTTCCTGGACCAGGGATCGAATCCGTGTCCTTTGCAATGCAAAGCAGATTATCAACCACTGACCACCAGGGAAGCCCAAAACAGTGTATTATTAAAATTGATTTATTGGTTCTACCTTTTCCTTTTTCATTATGGTTATTAGAGAGTTTTAAATTACATATGTAGCTTGCACTGTACTTTGGACTAGGATGAAGCATACATTTACAGATTTGTTCACCAAACATTTGTGGACTATCTCCCTGCTCAGTTGACAAAACTGATAGACAGAACAGCTCCTATGGGGGCTTCATTCCTTTCAGGAGACTATGATTAAGTGATGAGTCTCATGTGATGTGTGCCCTTGAGGTGTGCCCTGGATACGTGGGCACATCAGATCCTAGGCGTGGTGAACCAGCAGAGAAGCCTGTCTAGGAGGCTTTGTCCTGGAAGACCACTGATGTTAACTAACTAAATCAAGAAGTAGAATGTTGCAAATCAGAGGGAATCACTTCATCAAAGTCTGTGACTCTGTTTTTCCTCTTTAGGAAGTTATCCAAAGGCTTAGCATTTAAAGAATGATGGGATATTAGAGATATTCCAACACATTCCTTCTATTTTTGCCCTCATTTTAGATTAAGCATGACAGAAGAAATAAAATTACATGAACATGGTAGGCAAGGACAACAGGCCAAAACTTAAAATTACTCTTGGCTAAAATAATTCTATAAACCAACGGCTGCAGGAAAAGAGGAGTTCTTGGCCATAAAATACACAACTTGTACTAAGGACAGTAAAGCTGACACCCTGTTTCATTTTCTTAGGAAGTTAATTAGCCTTGGAGGCAGTAGATACAGCCACAGTGGTCACTTGACACTCTCAGGATCTGACCTCCACTGGAAGGGAGGCACCCTGCATCTCAGATCCACTCCTAAGAATAATACTGTCATTAAACAAGTGTCAGACATTTGGCACATTATCTGAGGAAAAGAACTGGAAAAAGTTCTAAGAGTGTAATACCCATTCATCCTTTTCCAATCAATAAACCCAAATCACAATTGTTACTGTATTTATAAATCCATCAAACTTGCTGTGCTTCAGAGAGCTTTCATTTTGTATGCGTTTGCCCAAATTAAGAACTTTCAATCATCTTTCCATTTACAAACTTAAAAATAAAAGAGTTTAAGAATTGTGCCCAGCAGTGTCTCTTTTCCACCCCATGGACTGTAGCCCCCCAGGCCCCTGTCCATGGAATTTTCCAGGCAAGAATACTGGAGTGAATTGCCATTTCCTCCACTATGTGATCTTCCCAACCCAGAGATTAAACCTGTGTCTTTTGTGTCTCCTGCATTGGCAGGTGGATTCTTTATCACTAACGCCACATTGGAAGCCCAAAGTAAGAACTAACTGCAAACAGAAAAAAGAAAAATCAAGAACTTCAAAATAGTTTTCTGCCTGAAAGTTTTGCTTCAGGTCTTATAGACTAGAACTGCTTATGTCTAAACTGTCCCTGGTGCGCCCAAGTTTCAGAGAACTGCAAAGTAAAATCCTAGTGCTACCATCTAATTAGAATCCTTACTCTTAGAAAGCTAGTCCATAATGGACATCATCCACAAAGAACATCAGCTATTACCCATGGTGGTGAATACTACTTAAGGCAGACGATTTGCTCTTTCAGAGTAGGGCTGGTGGAATGACCTGTCCATCTCTTAACCAATCAGTCTCTAGAGTGATGAGTGCCATTGTTTGAGCAGACGACTCCACTAGTGGTTAGTCACCAAGAGATGACCTTTGGTAACCTCAACTATGGTTTTTCCAGTAGTCATGTATGGATGTGAGAGTTAGACCAGAAAAAAGGCTGAGCACCGAAAAACTGATGCTTTTGAACTGTGGTGTTGGAGAAGACTCTTAAGAGTCCCTTGGACTGCAAGGAGATCCAACCAGTCAATCCTAAAGGAAATCAGTCCTGAATACTCATTGGAAGGACTGATGCTGAAGCTGAAACTCCAATACTTTTGGCCACCTGATGTGAAGAACTGACTCATTTGAAAATACCCTGATGCTGGAAAAGACTGAGGGCAGGAGGAGAAGGGGACGACAGAGGATGAGATGGTTGGATGGCATCACTGACTTAATGGACATGGACTCTGGGAGTTAGTGACGGACAGGGAGGCCTGGCGTGCTACAGTTCATGGGGTCGCAGAGAGTCAGACATGACTGAGAGACTGAACTGAACTGATGCTGGGAAAGACTGAAGATGGGAGGAGAAGGGGATGACAGAGGATGAGATGATTGTATGGCATCACCAACTTGATGGACATGAGTTTGAGTAAGCTTTGGGAGTCGGTGGTGGACAGGGAAGCCTGGTGTGCTGCAGTCCATGGGGTCGCAAAGAGTCAGACACAACTGAGAGACTGAACTGGACTGAACCTCAGATCTCTGATGCCAGGCTCCTTAACAGCCAGGGTTCCCCGTCTCTTCGAGGAGAATGCATTTGCCACTTCCCTGAGCAATCTGCAGGTTTAGGGCTGCTGGCCACCTTCCTGAGTTTACTTCCCTTCATAAAGGAGAGGCTGTAATGGCAGCAAACCAGCCTGGGGAGGGACTTGCTAGGGAGTATTTTAAGGCCATTTGGAAAGCATTCATTTCTTCAGGTCAGTCCCAAAACAGCCAGATGTAAAGAAAATATTCTGTTACAACATAACTATCTTATATTAGCATCAGAGAATAATTTGGAGTAAGCTGCAAAGAAATAAAGGAACATGGCTGTTGGCACTTCCCGGGTGGTCCTGTGGTTAGGACTCCATGCTCTCACTGCCAAAGACCTGATCCCATCCCTGGCTGGGAACTAAGATCCTGAATGCTCTGTGGCAGGGCCAAAAAAAGAACATGGCTGTTTCAAATGCCAGTGTTCTCACACCTGGAGGAAAAGGCCTGCAAATCTCAAAGGAGTGGAAACCCCAAAACAAGAGGAAAGGCCTCAGAAATCTCATCTGGCTTGAGGTAAGAAAGAAGACACATGGTCACATGGTAAAGAGACACCACACTGCCTTTAAGCCTATTAATTTATTGAGTAAAAATGAAATCATCAGACATATTAAATTCAGTTTGGTTTGAATTTGGCTGATGTCCATTTGCAGCAGAGATGAATGAAGGGAGAGAGAAGACACAGTGATGCTGGCAAAGGGACACCGAACAAGGCCATTTTCCATTAATTATGAAGGCAGGCATCACACAGCCAGCGTGAGTCATTAGCAAAGGGGGACGTGATACTGAATGAGCAGCGACAAAACCAAAGTAAGCCAGAACTTGGAAGAAGAGAGAGGCCAGAGCTTTCAGAGGACAAAATGCAGCAGGGGCTGCATGGAGAGCAGCGCTGGGCAGGGAGCTGTCCGCTCACTTGGGGAACACCGTGATCACGTCATAGCCCTCGGGTGGAGTGACCCGTTCCCGGGCATGCTTTTCACAGTAGATCTGATCCTCCACGAAGAAATGGCCCTTCTGTTTCAGGTTGGTGCCACAGTCGGTGCACACGTAACACTCGGGGTGGCGGTGACGTTCCCGCAGCTTCACGAACACGCCGCTGCAGGAGGCGGGGAGAAGAGGTGCTCCATTAGTGACGAGCACCTGAAGGTGACAGGCTGGGGCTCCTCCCAAGGGCAGATCAGAGCCTCCCTGTTGGCCTCTAGTCATAAAGGGGCTTCTCCTGCCGGGAGGCCAGAGACATTCCCCTTGAAGACTTCCAGAAGCCCCTCCCACTTCAACAGAGCAGCCCTGCTTTTTCTGGTTTTACATGTCCATACCCTAAGGGTTTCACAGCCAAGGCAAGCCTTCACCACGTGGCTCTGGGACACAGGACCAACCTCGCCCCTCTGCTCCGTTTTCCAGGCAGGATGTTTTTCTCCATCACGCCCACAATGGGCAACATCCAGCACTTTCCACACTTTCGTGGTTCACATAGCCTGCGGGGCCACTGATGCCTGGGGAAGGCAGATACTCACACAATGCCAGTACCACATTTGTCACACATGGGCAGCTTCTGGGCGTTTCCAATTGAGGCAGCCACTTTGGTGACCGGAGCCTTAACACTTCTGAATCCTGAGGGCTTGTTGGGATCCCCTAAAAGGAGGAAAACATTTGGGTTAGCCAGGAAGGGCAGGACTGTATAAGCATCATTTAGCTCTTTCAGAGTCACTTCTATGTATGTTCCAGCAAGGTCATGGGCACCAGAATCAAACAGACTTGACTGCTGTGTGATCCTGGGCAAGTTACTTAACTTCTCTGGTCCACAGTTTCCTTTTCTGTAAAATAGGAGAATGTTTCCCCTTCAGAGTGGAACACAATGGTTGAAAAAGACACATGTAGCCCTCCCTGGCATATATGGTCAGCCCTCAAAACAAATTACACTACACGCTGATTAAATACAAGCAAACACGTTGATATGGGACTTAAAAATACTTTACATAGATGGAAAAAATTTAAAACACTTGATAATCAAATGGCAGGGTAGTCAGATGCCAAAAGAAACCCACACTACAAGGACAACAAAATCATTATAGAACAGAATGCTAGAAGTCAGATAAAAACCACCTGCCACAGAGCAGAGACAGTAGCAGCCTTCCTGCAGTCAGCTTTCTGCATGCAAAACCAGCTCCTAGTTTCCAGAGCTCTGCCTACAGCCCAGTTCATCACCTGTGTAGGTAGCTGCAAATAATAATGGTAAGCTACTAATATTACTATTATTGCTATATATTTGGCTGGCTGTGTTTCCACATCACATTTTTGTTTTCCTGTGATGTTGGCCCAGTAAGTATTGTTATGTCTGTCAGCTATTTACACATCTGTGTCTGGACTACAAATTACTGGACCACCAGAGCTCTGTTTCATATATTTTTTCAATACTCCACAGAGCCTACCCCAGGCTTAGCAGAAAAGAATGGTGGGCTACAGTCCATAGTGTCGCAGAGTCAAACATGACTGAAGCAATTTAGCACGCACACATGCACAGCCCAAGGTATCATCTTGCCTTTCCAAACCTTTCTCCCTCCTTGGTCACAGTCCCAGCTTTGTTCATTATAGAATCTTTTTTTTTTTTTGCATTAGTTTTTATTTATATAAAATATTGCACTCAAGTATTATTTCTGTCTTGATTATTAAGTTTTGGGGTATCAACTTAAATTCTATACCCAAAGCAAATGCCTCCCTCACCTTATCCTAATTCTGGCCCTGCCTGAAGGGATCTCAGAGGGGCCTGGCTGGGCAGCCTCATGACTCTGAGTGTCCCAAACAAGCTCCCTCACTTTCTGGCTGGAACCAGCTGGGCTGTCTACCTGCTGAGAAGACAAGGAAATGGCATCTTTGCATATCTGGAAAGCTTGGAGAGAAAATCGGTAGTTCTAGGGGAGCCAAACCTATGAGGTCAGGGTCTCTTATGTGATGGACTGTTTTTCACAGAAAAATTACCAGGAAAGTTAGGAAGTGCAGGAGGGGAGAAGTAACATGATACATGAGCCCCATTTGGTAGGAGAACCCACATCTCTTTTTGGAACAGAGAGAAGTAAACTGATGGAGCTGGGCACAGTGTGAGTAGAGGAGGCTGTGTGCTGCCTAACGCTGACCTCGCTGCAGCTTATGCAGCCCTGCAGCACCATCTGCTGGCTCAATTTTCTTCTCTTACCTAGTCAGCCAACACTGCAAATGCAAAGAAAATTCCACATCTTTTTTCTGTCCACTTCACTGTTCAACAGCACTCAAGGGCTCCATACTGCCTACAGAATCAAATTCACAGTCCTTAACCTCACACCTGGTGGTCCTCCATGATCTGAACCGCAGATCACCTAAGGATTCTCCGGAAACCCTGGGCACCCACCAAAATGAGCCTAGATACCTTCTGAGCAAGCCTACAGCTGACTACACCTGGGAAGCCCTGTATTAGATATATGTCACCGCAATTTTAAAAAAAAGACTCCTTCTCCCTGCAAATTTTAGAATTTGACCTAGAGCAAGAGGGAGTATGAGGAATCCTGGACCCTTTCTCCCAGTCCAGAGGCTAAATTTCACCCCAAATGAGAAGACCTACATTGAGTCTGGAGATTTATCACCAAGCCCTGCTGCAGCCTCATGGCTCAGATGGTAAGGAATCCGCCTTCAATGCAGGAGACCCAGGTTCAATCCCTGGGTCGGGAAGATGCCCTGGAGGAGGGAAGGGCAACTCATTACAGTATTTTGCCCAGAGAATTCCATGGACAGAGGAGCCTGGTAGGCTGCAGTCCATGGGGTCGCAGGGAGTCGGACACGACTGAGCAACTTCACTTTCACTTTCACGCATTGGAGAAGGAAATGGCAACCCACTCCAGTGTTCTTGCCTGGAGAATCCCAGGGACGGCGGAGCCTGGTGGGCTGCCATCTATGGGATCGCACAGAGTCGGACACGACTGAAGCGACTCAGCAGCAGCATAAAAGAAGAGTTTTCCTAACTTCCTGTGTCTCTAAATTGCCAGTTTCTCTAAGGAACCCACTAAAGTGGGGAGGAAGCCTGGGTGCTGGGCATGTTCAGTAGGGGACTTTCAGCTCAGGAGGGACTCCTGGGGAGCCGACTCTGCGGTTCGGGACTTTCAGGAGGAAAGGGCCTATCTTCCAGAGGGAGCTCAGTTCTGACCCTCACTGGCGGCCCTGGGCAAAGAGCCGGCCACTCTGGAGCCTGGCTGAAGTGTATCTCACAGAACCACCACATGTCCCTCCCAGAAGAACCAACTCTCTTCACAGGCAGGCACACTGGGAGGAAGAGAGCAAGAGAAGGCAGTACTCCAGTAAGCCTCAGGGAAAAGGACAGTGCAGAGTGTGGAGGGCTGCAAACCCCAACTCTCCAGACGTCACCGGTGGCTAGGCTGACGGTGAGAACCAGAGGTGCTTATGAATGACCACCTGGGAGGTGGGTGAGCCTGAGAGCTGTGGCTCAGAGGTCACCTTTTTGAGAAGAAGGAAAAGCCTCCCTTCTACAGCACACCCGTCTGCCAGGAATTTCTCACTGTTGTTGCTACAAAGCTGAGACAGCTTGCTGCCATCCGCTTGAAAATTATCTTAAACAAACAGTGTCTGATGTATACAGGGCAAAGATTATCTCCTGCGACTTGCAGAGCCACACAGGTAGCCCTGGGTGCCTCGAGCATCAGATCTCACACGTGGACAAGCCAAGGCTGGCCTGGAACCTCTTGATGAGGTTTCAAACATCGTCACAGTTACCAAGCACCTACTGTGTGCGCCAGTCACAACTATGGGTGTTTTGTGTAATTTGATCCTCACACCAATCTTAAGAGGAAAGGATCTTTATCCCCGATTGACAGATAAGCAAACAAGTCTAGAAAGGTTCAAAGGGTTGCCTAAGGTCAGTTCCGGGGTATGTGGCCAAACAGGGGGCCCTCAGACTTTGAAGAGGCCATCTACCCTAGAGCGAGAACAAGTGCATGGCCCCTGAGTGAAGCCCAGAGCCTGGCTTCCCTGTGCTGCTGACTCATTCACTCTGCTGCCACAGCCCACGACCTTCACCCATTCACACGCGCCAACCACCGCAGAAGCATGGTATGTGGGCTCAAACGAAACTAGTGGCCAGCAGACAGCCCCACAGAATGCCACAACCGTCAAGTTCACCCCCGCCTTCAGCCTCCCTCAGTGCCTGCGACAGGAAACAGCTAAGCAGGTGTGGCTGAGAGCTCATTCAGTCCCCCTCTTTTTTTTGAAAGAGCTTTTAGCATTTAAGAGGCTGGCCTTCCAAAGCACACTATGCTCTCTCCACCCCTCAGGCTGTGTTCACCTGTGTTTCAGCAACGACTAACCCTCAGCCCAGGCCTCAAACCTCAGCTTCTGACCACACACACGGCTGATTACCTTTCTCCTCAGACTCCAGGATTTCCTGCAAAACCAGGAACGAAGTGGACTGCTTCGGAGGCTCATTTAACTCCTGTTTCTCCTGAAGCATCTTGTAAACTTCAGATTCTTTGTCGATGACAAGTCCGCTTGGGAGCTGAGAATGGTCTAAGCTGTAAAGAATGTTTGCAAGTTCATTAGGACACATCAGAAGTTAGGGGAAAAAAATCCACCAGCCACCCCCTTCCAAGCAAAGACACCCCAGTATCAAAGAGTGAAGAGAAACTATCCCAATGGATGAAGCCAGCTCCTAATGCAGCCATGGACCCCCTGATGATACGGTGAGGTGTCTGTAGGCAGGGCTGGTTGCTGCTTCAAGTCAGTAAGAGGCTACTTTGGGTGATTCAACTACTCTTTGGCCTAATCCCATGGAATGGGAATGCTGTGCTTCTTTCAAAATTATATAAACAACATTATGTCGAAAGAAAATTTAGAAGAGGGAAAATGTCAACCGCGACTGAGCACTAAAAACTCAGCTGGGTCCCCTTAGTCCAGGCCTCATTCTTTCCCCAGAGCAGAAATCAGTGTTTCCTGATGATATCAAAGTGCTCTCTCTGTTTCTATAAACTCTCCTCATTCTCATGGCAAGGAGCTCTGGTCTCTTCACCCACCATACAGAGGTAACAGTGTATGCCTTGTCCAATTCACAGGGTTGGTGGCAAGGATGAGAAAGTAAGTACTTTGTTTTTTTTTTATTAGAGTACAGTTGATTAAGAATGCTGTGTTAGTTTCAGGTATCGACTGATTCAATTATACATATACATATATCCAGTCTTTTTTTAGATTGTTTTCTCATATAGGCCATTACAGAGTATTGAGTAAATTTCCCTGTGCTAAACAGTAAGTATTATCAGTTATCTATCTTATACATAGTAGTGTGTATAAGTCAATCCTGATCTCCCAATTTATCCTTTCTCCCACTCCCAAGCCCCTGTCTTTTCCCTCTGGTAACTATAAGTTTGTTTTCTACACCTATGATTCAGTTTCTGTTTTGCAAATAAGTTCTTTTTTTTTTAGATTCACATATAAGTGATATCACATGATATTCGCCTTTGTCTGACTTAACTTCACTATGGCGATCTCTAGGTAAGTACTCTGTCAACAATACAGTTTTGCTCCGTGTAAGGGAGATGGGGGTGGGGGGTGACAGAGGCCTCAGCTCAAGCCTAGGGACGGGGCAAGCCAGGCCTTGATGCCCACACCTCCCCTTGTCCCTCTGGGCTCCCCACGACAGGATGAGACAGGCGAAGTTGGGGCCTCTTTCCTCCAGAGCCCATTTTCCAGGGGAGGCACTGCTGCTGCCTGGTCTGAGGGAGGGCGGAGAGTAAAAGGGAGGCAGACTCCAGTGAGCTTCACCTTTGACGGCTGTCCTGAGTCCCCGCCCCTCACTGCATGCTCTAGCCCCGCCATCCATTAACAGCCCAGCTGACCAGCTTTCTAACTTGTCTCCTGGCTGCCACTCTCAGCCCCTGGAACTGTCTTTCCTCTGACCGGAGGCCAGAGAGAGATTTCAAACATAAGAATCAGACTGTGTCATGATGTGGCTCAAAGTGTTCTCATCTGACTCAGAACCAAATATTTACCGTTTTAATAACAAAAACACAAGCTTACCCAAATTCATCTTCTTTGGAGTAAATATTTGCTACAAAAAGTACAAGGGCCATAACAGATGTGGCTCGGCTCCCCTCTCCCAGCACATCGCTTGGTATCCCCTGCTCACTCCAGGCGGACAAGCCTTCATGGGGTTTCTAGGATGCACCAGCCTCAGGGCCTTGGCAGATCCTGCTCCCTCTGCCTGGAATGTTCGCCCCCCTCCATGGCCCCACAGCCTCCACGCTTCACTCAGGTCTCTGGTCAGATGTCCTTCCTCAGTGGGGTCCCTGGCCCTCGGCTTAAAACACTCCACCCCATCCACATCACTCCTCCCCTTGCACTGCTCCATCTTTCTCCACATGTTTCTAACTCTTTTACCATGAATTATACTTATTTCTTTATTGTCTATCTTTCCCTGCAAAGCAAGCCCCACGAGGGCCGGGCTATGGCCCGTCTTTTCCATCACTGTGGGTCCTGCCCTCAATCAGTGCCTGGCACAGGGTCAGAGCTCGGCAGGAGTTAGGGAAGCAGGTCAAGTCCCTCTCTGCTCCTCGCTGCACCCTGTCTCTGCTCCTGTGGGGTCACAGGGAACCCCCCAAGGCTGTGCCAGGGAAATGGGCAAACCGAGTTCCTGGGTCCTGATCACCTGCAGCCTCTGAGAATCAGCTGCTTTTTCAGAAGCCACTATCTGCTGGGGAAAAGGGACAGTGTGCCCGGGGGGAGCCAAAGAGGAAATACCAGATGGCGATGCAATTTATAACCCATCCATTGTATAATCAGTTTACATTCCATTTTAAATGTGCCTGAAGTCACAAGGTCACTCACGTCAGTGAAATTCCGGGTTTTTGCTCTGACTACACAGCCAGGTTCTCACAGTTGAGGACAGAGCCCTCCAGGAGTGCCAGCTGCTCTGCTGCTCTCAGGGAAGGCCAGCGTGTAATGGGGAGAGGCGAGCCAGCGGGTCACCTGTGCTGGCCGTGGGTGCGGGAGCGGGGGGCCACCACCTCTGTCCGCCCACAGTAGGTGGCCCCTGCACTTGTCTCTCTCTTCCATCTCCCTAGGCAGGTGATGGGCCACCCTGAGGAGTGACAGCCACCAAGGCCCATGGTCTTCCTCTGGCCCACCTCTTCAGCCCCATCATTTGAGTTATATGCCAGACTCCTTCTTTGGGTCTTGATTTCTGAGCTGGCCCTGTACTAAATGAACTATGTTATTTTGACAAATGTTTTTCTCTGTTACACTTAGAACTATTTTAAAATCAAGATCAGACCATGGAATGTTCTTGGGGAGAATTTTTCCCCTTCTTTGGCGTATGTTGTTATGTCTGGAAGCCACCAAGGGACCGCTAAAAATGACAGACCCCAAATTACAAGGTCATCACATATTCTTCCAGCAAACTGTCTTGGAAAATATCTCTGTGATTAAAAAAAAGAAAACAACTTAGTGTTTCTTCTTAAATAATGACAATATCTTTCTACCACTTGACAATTTATTTATAAAGCACTTTCAACATCCATCATCTTATTTGAAGCTATGGTTTGCCTAATTCAAAAATAATATCCTAAGACCCAAGTCTTAGACATTAGACTATCAGATATGGACAAATGACATCACAATATCTTTTAAAAAAAAATTCTAGGACAAAACTATGCATGAGTAATGGAGTCCTAAAAAAAAAAAGCATTCTCATTCTGTATGTATAGTAACAGCAATGAAAGGGAAAATTCTAAAGTAAAAAGTTTTCAAAAAATATTAGGTATATGACTAGAGTTACCAGGAGAAAAAGCTTGTGAGGGTGGGTCACTAAAAGCAGTCTTCTAAACTCAGTCTTTACAATTTTAAAACAAAATACAAGAATTTAATCAATTTACCTCCTTCAGAGTAACTATCCATTACACTCTTCCTATTTCCTGCTTCTTGTTGCTCCCTGTAAGACTTGATGCTGAATGTATACCACCAGTTCCCTCCGTGTTTAATATTTTCTTCCAGTCTCTCAGGCCCTGACCACAGGACCTGTCTCCCCAGCAAGAGCCCAAGCCAGGCACTCTCTGCCTCATGAAGTAGCTGACATAGCCGGGTGTTTAAGGCCAGTGGTTTTTCGAACATCAGGGAAAAAACTCCCTTTGAGTTTGTCTCAAGAGGAGGATTTCAGAGGCTACGCCTGCAGACCTTAAGAGAATATACAAGCCTGTTCGAGTCAAAAGAGCAGCTGGGATGAAGGCTGGAAGGTCAAGGAGAACAGAGAAAAAGCACATCTATGGTTATGGGACAGTAACCCTGGGAAGAGTCCACTCCACCAAAAGAGCAAAGTGGCCAGAGTGGACATAGAAGACTCTCATTTTATTTATTAATTTATTTATTTATTTATTTTTTGCACCGTCACCTGCAGCACAACTTAATAATCTGTATATAAATCTCAACTAAAACAAAGAAGCCATAAGAAAAAAAATCCCACTGCTGCTATAACCTTAATGGCATCATTTTTCTCACACAGTAAGTCAACTTTGGTTCCACACTAAAACTGACTGTGTGACAAATGTGAGAAAAAAAGAGAGATGACTTGAATTATAAAATGCATCCAGAAAGAGAAGATATTTTCTTCATAAAAATAACTTTCCAGGACGTCCCTGGCAGTCCAGTGGTTAAGACTTTGCTTTCCAATTCAGGGGGTACAGGTTCCATTCCTGGTCAGTGAACTAAAATCCCACATGCCTTGGCCAAACAACCAAAACATAAAACAGAATTTTTGTAACAAAATTCACTAAAGACTTAAAAAAGTGGTCCACGTTAAAAAAAAAAATCTTTAAAAATAAATAAATTAAAACTAAAAATCATTTTCCCACTGGGGAAGATGGGAGTAGGCATAAGAGTCCCTATTCTTTCTGCTAAGTACATCTAAACACCTGGACATCAAATATAAGATGAACATAAGATGCAGAAGGGGGACAGGAGAAGGCAGGCCAGCAGAGACCCTGGGACCCAAGGAGTGACAGTGATGAGTCCCCAGGGTTTCCTTTTTGCTTCATATATTTCAGATGTGGAGCTAAATAAGGCAGCAACCCAGAAAGGGCAACAAGCTCAGATAAGAGAAGTCCCCAGAAAAGCGTGCCCTCTCCCACAAAATGATGGAGAAGGCGACAGCCAGGATGGTGCAAGACTCGGAAACAATAACCACTTTTTTCCAGACAAATGAAGGAAAAAAAAAAAAAGGTCAGTGCAGAGTCTAGACTTTAACCCTCACTGGGCTGAAACGAAATGCACCAACCACCCCACCAGGGTACTGGAGAATGACCAGTAGGAAGCCCGTATGTCATCCCTACCCAGCTGAATGAAGCGAGCCTAGTGGGCAGCCTTGACTTTCACTACCACCCAGCAGTGAACAGGCCACCACTCACCCACTATGAGTCTCTGGAGGCCATGTGGGTAGCCACAACTCCCACTCCAGCAACAGTGAACAGCCCCCAGTAACCTCCAGTATCAACACAGACAGAGTGGGGAAACTAAACTTCTACTCCCAGCTTGGTTAAAACCACTCCTGTAGGTGGCCCATCACCTGCCCGGGGATGGAAGGCTCCCACAGTTTCCTGTGGGTAGGAGGAAGACAGACAAGGGCAGGGACCAGGAGCCGTGGATGGGCAGGGGTGGGGGCTTCCTTCTCCCAATTGCAGCCTGGGCAAGTGACCAGCTGATGAGTCTCTTCTACGTAAATTTTGCCCTTCCCTGAGACCACAGAGCATGTTCATTCTTTGAGCTTCACTGATGTGACTAACCCCAACATTCTAATTTTCAGGATGTTACCAGTGATGGAAACTGGCTGAAGGGTACAGAGGATCTCTCTGTTTTGTTCCCTATAACTGCAGTGTGCATCTGTAATTACTACAAAATAAAAAGTTAAGTATAAGAAACATTTTCTCCAAATGATGAAGGTTAGACACTAACTGGAGATGATGTAGTGATTTTAGTATGTGATTTTTACATAGGTGGCGAGGATGCAGGCTGACTCAGATTCTTTGTGTCTGAGATGCCCCAACCTGGTTACCCCAATGTTCACAACAAATATGTAATTCTGAGAAACCTGATGGAATCATTTTTGAAAGGGGATCCTGGCCAGAAGCCTCTCTAAGTTTTAGTCTTCAAAGGCCTAGATGCTGGACCTAATGAGAAATATAGAAGCATACAGTAAGTTAGAGCAAAATCTTCTCCATGACATTTGTCTATGTGTTTCCACTCTACAGAGCTCCTACTTGGAAGTAATGGGCATGGAGCACTTCATGCATGCTGAAATCTGTAGTAAGTAGCATTTACGGAGCACCACCAGAGGCCAGGTCCCATGGTGGATATTTTTTGCACATCTCATTAAAACTTCTCAATAACCTGGTGGTCAGGTAGTTCGCATTATCTGCTTTATAGATGAAGAAACTGAGTTTTAGAGGTTGTGTGGTTTACCCAAGATCCCAACAGCTAGCAAGAGGCAGAGCTAGAATTCAAGCTCAGCTCCCTCTATCAAGCTTGCAGATAACCAGGTTGGGGTAACCAGGTTGGGGCATCTCAGACACAAAGAATCTGAGTCAGCCTGCATCCTCGCCACCTATGTAAAAATCACATACTAAAATCTCTACATCATCTCCAGTTAGTGTTTAATCTTCATCACTTGGAGAAAATTTTTCTTATACTTAACTTATACTTAAAGGTTAAGAAAGTATCAAGTGGCATCATATATATACATTGAAATCTAGGCCCACCAGAAAATGACGACAGCCCCTAAACTCAGTGGAAAGAGGTCAGAGGGCAGGTGAAAGTTTTCTTTTGAACAGAGTAGAATTTCCTCCACCCTCGGTACACAGTAGGCAGTCAATAAATGACTGTTAAGATGGACATGAGTTTCAGTGAACTCCAGGAGTTGGTGATGGACAGGGAGGCCTGGCGTGCTGCGATTCATGGGGTCACAAAGAGTCAGACATGACTGAGCGACTGAACTGAAGCTGAACTGACCCAGAGGCCCTCCCACTCAATCGTGTGTGTGTGTGCGTGTGCGTGCGCGTGCGTGTGCGTGTGCGTGTGTGTGTGCTGAGAGGACAGGCGGCAGATGATACCTTTCATATGCGCCTATGTTCTTGTCTGACGGGGATGTGGCTCTGGGAAATCCTGTAAGACACACGCACACCAGGCTATTCTGAAGTGCATGCGACAAAGAAACTCAGAGTGCACCCCAGGGAATCAGTGATGACCTCAGATGCAAAGTATGAAGTGAGCCAATTCTGGAACCTCAGCGAATTTCACAGACTAAACAGTGGGGGGTGAGCGACTTCTGCTGACGGAGCAGGCAACAAGACCCGGTGGCTGCTGGGTTTGCACAAGACTCTTCCTTCACTGATAAGCACAACTGGCCTCTCTTGGAATAGACCAGTAAGCAGAGGCCCATGCAGAGGGCATTTCCTCTGCCAGGGGCTGCCAGTATTTCCACTGTTTCTGGATTCATCCTCAAAGAGTTTGGGATGGAGCAGAAGCTGCGAAATTTTCTCTGCTGCGAAAATCTGGAAGGAGACTGGTGATAAAGACTGAGGCCACTGTAGCCAAAAAGTCTGCAATAGGAGAGGACAGGGCCTGGAGGACAGGCTTGCACAGTGTCCAGACAGTAGAGATTTAATTGTTTCGGATTGGAAGGAGGGGGCAGGCGGGAAGCATGAGAGAAGAAAGAAGACACGAATGAAAGAATAACAGCCAAGGCCATACTAAAAATATTCCCCAGGCACATACTTCTCCCAATGCATAGCAGCCTTTCAGTGAAGGATGTGTCATTTCCTGGGTTATTAAATCCAGATCATGGAACATTCCACTCTGGGACAGTAAAAGAGGGTCGCGTTCTCAGCCTCCCTCAGCACAAAAGCACCAAAGAATGGAGATCACAGCTCTGGGTGTTTCACCCCCAGCTCCCCATTGAGCTGCCTTCGAGAAAGCTTCACTTCAGAGTCTGGCCATGGAAAGCTTAGGAGGGCCCAGCGTGGCACTCTTTCTCAGATACCCCAGAAGTTCCCACAGTCACCTTGAAAGGCATCATCATCTCAAGCCTGTAGGACTCATAATTGGAGGACAAAGAAGTGTTAATAGCCACTTGGCCTTGGTATACTACAGCAAATGCTAGTGACCATTAACATCTTGCAAAGCCAAGTCACATCACAAGAAGTCTCCCCTAATAGGCTCTGTGAAGCTTAGAAAGAAATCACAGAGCCCTCTTGGTGCTGAGCCCAGGGGCCTGCATGCAGCCAAGTACCCTATGATGTCTCTCTCTCTTTCTCAGGGAAAAGGACCATATGATTAAGTATGATCAAGGAGCTCTCGAGAGGGTCCCCCAAATAGCTTTTTTCAAACATTTAAGTAGTTCGGAACCTCTCATGCCTTAACCTGTCCTAATCTGCACCTGAACTAATGGGTGCAAATCACCCTGCCATTTTTTCACCCTAACAGCCAGGCAGAGTCTTGCTGAAGGTGAACTGCAGAGAAACTGAACAGCAAAGCTGGCTTCAGAGCTAATATGAGAACTGAGGGTTTCAACCCTAAATGAAAACAAAAAAAACAATCTAAGGAATGAGAGAAAATATTTGCGATCAATGTGACCAACAACAACGGGTTACCTTCCAAAATATGCAAACAGCTCATACAATTAACATAAAAAAAAATCAAAAAATGGGCAGAAGACCTAAACAGACATTTCTCTCCAAAGATGACATACAGATGGCCTACAGGCACATGAAAAGATGCTTAACATTGCTAATTATTAGAGAAATGCAAATGAAAACTACAATGACGTACCACCTCACACTGGTCTGAATGGCTATCATCCAAAAGCCCACAAATAATAAATGCTGGAGAGGATGTGGAGAAAAGGGAATCCTCCTATACTGCTGGTGGGAATGTACATTAGTGTAACCACTATGGAGGACAGTGTGGAGGTCCCCTAAAAAAACTAAACACAGAGCTACTCCTGGGCATATATCTAGAAAAGATGAAAACTCTAATTTGAAAAGATACACGCGCCTCAATGTTCACTGCAGCACTATTTATAATATTTATAATAGCAACAGACAATTGGTTTAAGAAGATGTGATATACACACATACACCAGAATATTACTCAGCCATTAAAAAATTGAAATATCGCTATTTGCAACATGAATAGATCTAGATAATATCATACCAAGTGAAATAAAGTCAGACAAAGACAAATATTGTATCACTTACATGTGAATAACACATAAAAACAGAATAACACTTAAAAAACAGAAACAGAGTCAAATTTATGGTTGCCAACACGTAACAAATTTATGGTTGCCAAAGGGGTAAGTGGGGGAGGGATAAATTAGGAGTGTGGCATTAACAGATACACATCACCATATAGAAAAAAGATAAACAATAAAGATTTACTGTGTAGCACAGGGAACTATATTTAATATCTTGTAATAACCTATAATGAAAAAAGAACCTGAAAATATTTAAATATACATATATAGATAAAAAACTCAATCACTCAGCTGTATACCTGAAACTAACACAAGGTTGTGAATCAACTATACTTCAATTACAAAAAAGAAAGAAAGAACTCAGGGTTCCAATGAGGAAAGATCCTCTGAGATCAGACAAGTTTGGACCACATGATATTTTCCAACAAATCTGACTGTCACTGACATCGAAAAATCAGGAGATTTCAGATGAAAAACTTTCTGACTTCTATTTTGATGCAATTATCCATCAGAAATGGAAATCCTAGGTCAGCATGCGGGGTCTGACTGGAGTCAAGGAGTGGTTTCCCCTCTGGGCTGGGAATACACTGTACAGCTCCCATGAGCTGCCCTGCTCTCCTGTGTTTGCACCCAGAGCTCTGTCCTCAAGTCCTCGTCTTCCCTGCCACCTTTGGGCAAATGAGGTGACAACTCATGACCTAGTCCCTCCTGTTTTCCACCACCCAGAAATGATCCCATCTCTTATTCTCTCTCCATTCTCAAACCCAGTTCTTTGCCATGGGCTGCAGGATTCCCTGTGTTTTTGGATTCATCTTCAAAGAGTTTGGGAGGGAGCTGATACTGGGCCCCCTCTGCTGGGAAGACGTAAAGAATCCTTTAGATGAAGACTTGGAGGCAGCTGTGGCTAAAGGGGACAGGCCTCCCCAGCCCTGAGCAAGATGTCTCCTTAGACCTCCCCACCCTGGCCAAGTCCTCCTTTATCCCAGATCAGAATCTGTTCCAGTGGACACACATTTATACGTGCATGGACATCTCTTCTTCCTATCATTTCTACTGGTCCACTGGAGGGAAAAAAGCAAATATTGCTTCACCAAAAACTGCATCATGAACTACCCATCCCTTGCCCAGATCAGATGGTGAACACAAGCAGAGAGCCCCAACTCTAAACGCTGAAGAATTTTTCAGGAAGCAGCAGGGCTGTCAAGAAAGGAGGATGGTCACTTGGAAGAAAACAGTGACCACAGAAATCAGAACAATAACAACAGGGTCTTAGTGAAGAATCAACTGGACATTTTACAGCTTACTTCTTATTTCACAACAACCCTACAAGGCAGGTGGTATCACCTCATTTTCAGAGACGAGGAAAATACAGAAACAACTGGGCTAGGGACTTTCCCAGTGGTCCGGTGGTTAAGACAGTCCTGTCCACTGTAGAGGGTGACGGTTTGACCCCTGATTGGGTAACTAAGATTTCACATGCAGCCAAAAAAGTTAAAAAACAAAGACAGTGCTAAAGTAGACGTTTTTCTCTGGGCCAGTGGTTGACCCTTCTGCACGCCGCCTGCACAAGCCTGTCCTGGTGTGGTAAGCCTCTCCCAGGACTGGCCCAGGGCGGACTGTATGGGCCTACTCACGCTCTGCTATTCGTCTCCTGCCCACTGGCTGCTGTCTTTGACTCCAAGGCGTTGTTGAAGCTGGAGATATTTTCAGAGGAGTAGAGGCCAGCTGGGTTGTTGTACTGGTTTGTGATGACCCTGGGAGCAGAGCTGGAGGCGGGTGAGGCAGTAAAGGGCACAGCACTCCGGTTGTGGGCGCTTCCTATGTGGAGGGCCTCCTGCAGGCAGGGATCAAAGGAGAGATCAAAGCGGTGTCTAGTATGTACCACGAAGTGGATGGTCCAGGGGGAGTACCAGAGAAAGAGAGAGGTGTTCCAATGAGCTATGATGGCCCTGATTCAATGCCAAACTAGCTGAGGGGCTCTGACAAATAAATCCACCCAACGTGGAGCAAGACTCAGGACATTGCATGAGCTAGGAACATGTGGAAGTTCACCTGCCAACTCTGTTTCCTGATCCTTTCCTGAGGTCCAGCAGAGCCTGATCTCCTGCTGAGTACCCCTGGGCAGGACATCCCTTGATGCCCTAGGCTGTGGGATCCAAGTCAGAGCTGAAACACCCTTTCAGGACACATTCCAGAGGGATTAAGTACCAGGAGGAGAGAAACCGGCATCACTTCAGTGCAGAGCTTGAAAAGGTAGAGATAAATTCCTCAGAAAGGAAAGGTTTAGACAAGCAAAATAAGAAGGTTGATGACTGAAGCGGCTGATGACTAGGCAGACAAGCCTGGGTGCACTAGCAGAAGCAGGCTACAGGGAATGACTGAGCTGTTGTTTCTTGCGAGGGAAGGCCAAGCTGATAAAATGGAAGGCTGGGGGATACCTATTATGGGGCAGTGCCCAGGTAGCTGCAGGAAAGGACTTTAAATTCCTCCTGTGCTCATCCCCCTCTTTCTGTAATTTGGGGAAGCACCCACCATCCACCTCCACTCTAGACTGCCAGGTCTCAGTAGATAATTACTACAGCTACACCACCTCAGAGCTACTCTATGAATACCCCGCAAAAGCTTTTAAATGTTCCTTTTTAAGGAAAAAAAAAAAATCACAGCTTTTCTGATGACTCAGTAAGGTGCTTTCTGCACAGGCATTCTGGGTCAACCCCTGCTCCTAGCCGAGAGCTTGCCCTGTGCAAGCTCTACTTTCTGGGCTTCCCAGAAACCTTCCTGAAACCCGGACTCCTTGTTAACACTCAGACCCAGAACAACTGCCCTAAGAGCTCCTGTCCTCTGTTGCTCTTCCTTTTTTTTTTTTTTTCTCTTTCTTCGCTAAACCTTAAAGTCTTTCATGCTTTCTCAGACTTGATGATGAAAACCAGTAGCTTAATTCACTGTATACTGACTTAGCTCAGTCGGTAAAGAATCAGCCTGCAATGCAGGAGACCAGGGTTCGATTCTTGGGTTGGGAAGATTCCCCTGGAGAAGGAAATAGTAACCCACTCCAGTTTTCTTGCACGGAGAATCCCATGGATAGAAGAGCCTGGCAGGCTACAGTCCATGGGGTCGCAAGAGTCGGACATGACTTAGCGACTAAATCACCACCACTGACTTAAAAGACAACATGAAAATGTGTTTATGGTGATTCAGACAGGCTCCCTCTTTGACATGTTGGAATCAGTGAGCTTTTCCTGTATACCTTACACTGAGCTGACTTGATCCACATTGGATGAAAGTTCAGTGTAGTGTGTTCACCAAAGGGAAGTATAATTAGTTCTACAAATAACTTTAGCAAAGTTTTAGGAAAGTTTTTACTGCACGAGGAGTAACAATGAAGTAAGAAGTGGTCTTTAAAGGCAGCAGACTTCCCAAAGGGTGGCTGGGACCCTGCAGCTCTGTAGCGCAGTCGCACACGTGGCAGCCAGGATGGCAATTCTTTTCTCCTTTCTCCTTCCCTGTAGCAATTCGGAGGAGCGTCTCTTGATGCTGAGCACCAGGGAAGAGCCCTCATACTCCATCTCAGCTCAGGTTTTTCCCTGTTGCCTCCTGTTTGGCTTTGAGCAAGTCAATCTCTCTTAGCCTCTGGATTCTGCCTGGCACCACAGCAGTCAACCAGCGTCATTCCCTTCTCCCTCCACAGAAACCCACGTTCAACTGCAATGGAAGTCAGTAGAAAATGCAGGTTGGAAATTCTGATTTTTCACTCTATAGAGAATCTCCCAAGAATGTATCTGTTTTGTACATAAAAGGAGTATCTCTAACCCGAAGTGAATACTGGTCTTTCCAGAAGTCAGGCGGTTAATTCAGGGCCTGCCTTTTGGAAGGGATGATGTCATTGTTTGGGCTTTGTATTTATCAGTCTCCAAGGAAACTCAATAATGAGGAAATATAAACTAGGTGTGTAACTGCACTGACCTCAGATAAGCTGGGGTGTGGGCTGGCCTTACATGAACGAACAGATCCTTCAATTACAGATGAACTCGGCTCTTACTCACTCCTCTATTTTAGAGTGACTGGAAGTGGAAGATTTTGGGAAAATGAGAGGTGGGAAGTTTTTCATATGAACAAAGAATTACTGGAATTCAAAAAAATAATAGTCAAATTAAATGTTAAAGTGTTTGAGGTTTTTTTTTAAATCTGAAGAAAATTACCTTCAAAATACTAATGATAAGTACTCATGTTTAAGATGGAAATTCAAGTATAATACATATAAAAAGCATAACTGAAATTTAAGTATTGCCTTCCTGAAGTGAAAAACTAGGATTTTAGAAAGACTGCACTAAAACAAAATCATTCCTGATATATTATAAAACATACAATGACTTAACAGATTAAAACTTAACATTTATAGTAAACTTAATGAAGTGGCTGAGAACTCCCTAGGAAACTGGAATTGACTGTGGCATGTTTTAAATTAGTTTGCACAGCTGCCAATTTATAAACTGAATGCCATTTCATGAACTTTCCTTAGAGGAGCTATAGAGAATACTACAGTCATGTCAGTTTTAAAATGGCAGATGCAAAATGATCCTTAAAGTGACTGTTAGGACTAAGTATTATTTTTATTCATTAATAGGAAAACTTTTGTGTGATTACATTTCTGACATTTTAATGGAAGACATTTGAGAAATATCATTCACAATACAACCACTAATTCACCCACACTAACGTACCAGTGAGTTCAATTTCATACCAGTTTCTGTTTTAGGTATAAAAGATAACTAGCTATATTTTATCTTTTGATTATATCTTAATATACCATAAAAATGAAACAGTGTCTGAAACTGAGAAAAAAAATTAAACTTCAAATCTTCAATTGGGGCTAAATATATAACAATCACAAACCATTTTAAAAGAAGTTTTCAAAAGCCATTATTGACTTACTGCTAACATACCACTAACAACTCATTCATTTATTCTACAGACACACTGTGAAAAGTAGCCTACCAAGTGCGAGGAGTTTTACAAAGATGTTCTAAACATTCTTCTTTACATTTCCTGTCCTTATTGCTAAAGAACATCCATCGATTCATTGTAGAGAAGACACAAAATCATTATTAATGATTCCAAATATGGGATCTTCAGACAATTTCCCATCCCAGGAAATTCTATTTGGCCAACAAACTGTGCATTGACTCCCTACCCTATTTTCCAATATGAACTACCAATTAATTTTAGTAATTTTAAGGAGAACTAGAGCACTTAGCACTTCCACCCTAAGACTCTTGGAAACCAGATAGTGGGATGAAGGGTGGCCAGGGATATCTGGGTCCACTACTACATGTCCCTGCAGTCCGCCAAGTTGTAGGCCTTAGGACCCAAACTTCTTTCCGTCTCTAGCACGATTCATTTGCATCAGCAGTCCATCATGAGCTGAGTCAGTGCTTCTATTTTGCCGTGGTTCTGCCACTCTGTTCTACACAGGAAAGCTTCCACCCGCTTCCGTATCCCCTTCCTAACCCCAGTGTCCAGCCCAGGCCCTGACGTCACTGCTCTGGGGTTTTCCAGCCCTTTCCTCCTGCAGTTCCCTTACGGGAAGAACCGAATAAGAGCCAGGTCCCAGACGTGTCAGTGGAGGGCCCTTCCTGCGTCCTATCCCCAGCATCCAGGGCAGGAAAAACAGGGGTAAGCTGAGCTGTGTCAAAAGTGGAAATGTCTCAGGATGCTAAAAGCAACAGCGCTGGTGAGCAAGTACTTACTTGGGGTTCAGAGGCTAAATTCATCTTGTATGGGTGACGTTTCCCTTCCTCTGTCACCAGAGGAGACCAGATTTTCTGTTCAGATCTGCAACAGATTGACAAAGCTGTTTCATGCATGCTAATAAATAATACACACTAAAAATGGAGTGGGGAAATGTCCCCTCTAACCCAGCTACTAGCACTCTGGTCTCCAGCCTCCCCTCTATTTTACCACTGATGTGATTTTCGGAAGCATCAACCTCATGACATCATGTCTGATTGCTACTCTGACAGCTGCCCACTCAGCCCTGAGGGATTTCCCAGGCTGCTGGCCCTTTGTCCAGCCTCATCCCTCCCCTAATACATTCTGTGTTGCTGACCCAGCTGCATTGGCCTCCTCCAGGCTCCTGAACCTGCCTGATACCACCCCACCTCTGTTCAGGACAGAATGAGCTTCTCTATCTCATCCAGTGTTCTTGATCCAGACCAGACAAAACCAGCTTGATCATGGTGCCTCTCCTGAACTTGGGAAAGCATGTCTCTGTACCCTTACACAGCAACGCTCTAGTCTCCTCTCAGTTACCTTTAGCGCTTTTGTTTTTCACTCTTACAGGTACAGAATATTCGTACTTATCCTTCTATGGTCAGATTGCCTAGCACAGGGCCAGATATATACAAGATGTAGCTGCTCAATTTAATGGTAAATGGATCAAAAATCAATCTATGAATGAATGTCTAAAAGGAGAAGATCACACTGAGATAGGAATGGAGAATGAAGGGTAAATGTGCTCCTGAGGGGATAGTAATAAAACAGTGCACCTCTCATGAGGGCAGGGCTCCGAAGCATATAAGCATGTAAGATGGTTTGGCATCCTGCCCCACACTTGGTCTTCCTGCCAGTCCTGGTACGAGGCAAAAGAAAGCCATAAAGCTATTTTGCAGAGGAGAGCAAAGGATTCACGATGAAGCACTGTGCAAGCTAAGGTTAATGAGACATTAAAGACAGGTAAACAGGAGATCTGAACGAAGAATGTAAACCTGATCCAACAGGAAACAGGGAACTATACAGGTCGAACCAAATCATTTCTGAAACCATGCCTTCACAGGACCCCTTCCAAGACTAAATGGAAGAACGGGAACTCTGCCCCAATTATGACTCCCAGAGCATTCTTCTCACTCATCAGCTCTAGCTCTCCTTTCTTAAACTTTCAGCACTTTGTCTAATGTGCTTAGTGAAGTCTTTCTCTGTAACTGTAATCTCGTGCAGCACCCAGGGCTCGGTGTTGTGTGGCGGGAGCAGGAGACTCTCAGTGGTTTCATTTCATTATATCTGACACTATATCATTGATTTTACTTCCTCAAAATTTTGGTTAGTTGTGTTAGATCAAGTGAAAATTCAAGTATCTTAGAAAAAGATGCCCACGCAGTGAGAAGCACTGTAAAAATCAGAGAGGAAGATGAGCAATCTGAAATTCCAATTCCACAGACCTTCAGCCTACCTACACCACATATGGCACTGAGCTGGGGGTATAGGGAATTCTGAAATAGGTGAGGCAGTCCGTCCTTAAAAGCAGCTTCTAGTCGCTCGGAAATGAGAGGGCATTTACTCACCTGGCTACTGTGAGAGTCATGTTGTCTGTGCAGCCTTTGATTTTGTTCTGAGCTTCCAAATGTGTCATATTGCTGGTATTTTCCCCATCGATGGCTGTGATTACATCTCCAACACATAAATTACCTATAGCAGCCTTGCTTCCGGGAGTGACCTGGAAAAAAATGAGTGAGCAGGTTTAGGTACCGTTTGCCTCCAAGGAAACCACTGAGTAAGTTACCACTGGGTTAAGGACTCACTGGTATGATTCAAAGCATTTAAAAAGTAAAGAAGGCTAAAATCATAAGTTATAATGATACTGACCCCTTAAAGTTATGTAATACATTGAGGTTTACTAGTTGTTTCTATAAACCATTTCACTGGACCCACACAATAACCTTGTGAGAAAGGAAGGCAAATATCAGTCCCAATATGGTCCCCATTTTAGAGACCAGGAAACTGAGGCTTCGAAAGATCTGGGATCAGCCAACCAGTATATTACTATGTTACTAGTCATCCAACTAGTATAATACAGAGCTAGGTCTCAAACCCTAAACTAGACCCAGTGTTCTTCCCACTGACTCTTGTTGCTTCCTTTAAACAATTTACCAGTTAAAACACATACACACACACTTTAGAGAACATTCTGTATAGAAACATCCTATTTCTATAATTCATGTTATTTACACACAGAAAAAAATTGGAACACTGTATACCAAACTGTTCACAATATTTCTATAATGTTTTTGATTTTCACAATGAGCTTAAAGTACTTTTGTAACTGAAAAAAAGCAACAAAGAATATTTTAAAGTATGAACCAGTAAACACTGGTTCCTCCTAGCCAAAAAGTTAACTATTAGGGTCAGCCCCTATAGGTGGCTGATTTTCTTCAGGCCAATGCTTCTAAAACAAGGGGTTCCAAATTTATGGGCCACCATGCTTGGGCGAAGCCAGCCAACGACTGCACTGGGTCGTCAAATCCATCTGCCTGCTGAGCATTACATGTGACCTGAATAAATATCATGCCTCATTTGGAGTTGTACAACTATTCTTCAAGTGAATACAGACACTACTGTGATGAACAAAGTACAAACTCATTTTGAAGCAGCACTAACCTCAGAGATGTGTTTTACTATTAAGAATTTTTTTAAACCAAGGTATACTAAAAACATCTAGCTTCCCAGGTGGGCTAGTGGTAAAGAATCTGCCTGCCAAAGCAGGAGATGTAAGAGACGCAGGTCCGACCCAGGGAAGATCCCCTGGAGGAGGGCAGGGCAATCCACTCCAGTATTCTTGCCTGGAGAATCCCATGGACAGAGGAGCCTGGCGGGCTACAGTCCACAGAGTCACAGAGTCGGACATGAATGAAGGGACTTGGCGGCATACTAAAAACAGGACCATCATCCCAAGGTCAGTCATGACTTTGGCATTAAAAGACCTTCCTCGATGGGAAGTCCAAGCCCTCTGGAAACAGAGTACACCCAGGCTCCCAGCACCCACAGGGTTCTGGCCTCACCTTGGAAAAGGCCTTTGACTCCTGGGAGCCCAGGGAGGAAGATCTTGGGAACACTTGAGGGTCTCCATAAGGCTGAACCACAGAGAAGAGGCCCAACACACCAAATTAGGACACAGGCTTATGCCCTGAGCCTCTGTATCTGATGCAGTTTTCAGCAGCCACAGTTTCCAATCAGCCCTTGCCAGAAGGAAACACTGACCTCCTGAGGTGGCCGGTGTTATGTTGCTGTCAAGGTCTCCCCCTCATCAGTGCCTGGACCCCACAAAATAAGGGACGGATGACTTTGGTCCCCAAGGTTCCTTCCGGTTCAGACATGCTATGACTTTATCAGGCAAAACTCTCCTGGAATGTAGCAGGATGTGGAAACCAGTGCAGAGATCCTGACCTCCTAACCTTCCTTTCTGGCTTTCCCATCATCTGTTTACCAGAGATCTGGCCTTTAGAAAATGAAAGCCCCCAATCTAAGGTTCGGACCTTCTTCCCATGCAGCCACTGGGAAAAGAAATTTAATACAGGCAAGCATGGCCGCTCTCCTTTCAGTCGACTTCAGGGAGTTAGCTCTGAGTCACCCAGTATGTGCAGTAAAAACAAATTCCTCTCATTTTCTGCTTGTCTTCCTGAGAAGACTGACCTGGTGTGACTTCGTATATGTTTTCCCTTTTCTAGAGAACAACACAGACCCCTTGTTTTCAAAATGGCCCTAAGCATCACTTTATTTACTCTGTCTCTAGGGACAGCAGCCTGATGAACTCATTTGTCATAACCAATTCTCATGATGTTAAAGAGAAGTTCCCTTGGATAAAATCCAAAATCACTGATGAGGCCTAAGGCCCAGGCCATACTAAGCTCCAGCTACAGGGGCCTTCCTTCCTTCTTTCCTGCCTCAGGGCCTTGGCACCTGCTGTAGCCACTACCTGATTAATTTCTGGGCTTAAATGACCCTTCTCACAGAAGACATTCCTGATCTCCAGTCTAAATTAGGTCCCGTTGTCAACCTTTTCATACATTCTCTTCTTCACAGCACTTGTCACATTAAGTTTGTAAGTCTGTTTTCTGAATTTGTTTATATATAATGCTTGAGAGCCGACTAAATGGTAAGTGTGAGAGCAGGATTTTGTCTGCCTTTTGTACTTGATGTCCTCAGGTGCCTAGCTGTGACCAGCACAGTATGTGGTCAATGAATATGTGTCCAGTGAATGATTGAATCCAAAATACCCTGCATTGTTAAATATGTAATCATGCTGCTTCATTTCATCCTTTTTTTAAAAAAAATGACTATTTCAAAAGGAATCAAATAACCATCTTCCCCAGCATCACTATCCTGGAATGTGACCACTCACAAAACTAAAATAAGATGGGGGGTGGGGGGGGGCAAAAAGCTTGAGAAAAAGAAAACAGAGTTTCTTTTTACTTTCATATGCTCAGCTGCTAAGAACTCTGGAATTTCCAGCACTTGGTTCAAACTGTCTTGAAGGTGAGACATTTCTGCTCAATACATCCTGACAGATTCTGGACAAGCTAGAACCAGTCTTAAGAGTCCTGAGCCTGAGTAATCAAGGCCTGGCCATCCCATCTTTTGGTCTTTTTTTTTTTTTTAAGCCAAATTAATGGGAAGCTAAAGCTCAGAAAGTTATAAAACAATATCATCAGATGGAACTTGGAAGGAATCACACACAAATAAAGTCCATATTCTTTTATGAGCTGTTTATTTCTAGGGGGGAAAATGGATTTAAATGAAATTATGGGAGTTTCTTCTTACAAAGCTCTTTCACATACTTTCTGCTACTTGAGATAATAATGACGATGAACTCACCACTAACATGTAAGATAATTTTGCAGATGAGGAAATTGAAACCCAGAAAAGCTGTGACTGACTCAAGTTCACACTGCTAAAGGTTGGAGCCTGAACTTGAAACCAGATCCTCTCATTTAACCAAATTCCATTCCTTTTCTGCTTTACCACAGTGCCACCAGCAGAAGCTCCAAATCCAAATAATTGTCAGAGTCGAAGACAAATCCAGAATTGAGGAGATTCATCTGCTGTGGCCTTCAACACAGGGAACTGGGGTGTCCCAAACTCCTACCAAGGCCTGCGTACCTTCTGCCATCTATTAACCATCTCCACTGGTCTGTGCTGAGTGAGCTGGGACCCAGTAACACCTTCCCTTATAAAATATTCAAATCAGAAATGAAAAGCCCTCAGGAGAGAAGGCCTGCATCTCCGCTGGTTTGTTCCCATCTTGAATGGAGGACTCCGATCCTGATTGCACATTAACTATTCATCACAATCACAGCAACAGTCATCAGTTAATGAGTGCTAATTATGTGTCAAACACAGTGTAAGCGTCTGGCAAGGGTTAATTCACCAATCCTCCTGAGATGCTATCAGGTAGCCAACATTATTGACATCATCACAGAGAAGGAAGTAGAGTAACAAGGGTTAAGCAGTTTGCCTGAGGTTACACAGCTGGTGAGTGGCAGGCTGTGTGGCTCTGGAGTCCTTCCACTTAAACCAGTCCACCACACTGTCTATTCTAATTGCCTCCTGACCATCAAATTCCATCAGAACCAGCTCATAAAGGAGTCAGCTTCAGCTTCTTAAAGAGAAGTCCTACCCTCTGCTCCAAAGAGACAGGCCCGTTAATTATCTCAATGGACATCCGCAAAACTCTCTTCCAGCTTTCTTCCTCAGAGACCATACAATTTGATCACAACTCTTCCTGCCTGAGAATAAATGGGGTTAAGCACAATTTCCACTAATGAACAATCTGCCATTTTCGGCAGAATTCACTCAGGTCTTTCTCTCCCTTTGCCCCGCCAGGCAGACACTTTGCTTAGAGGCCAACCTGTACATCTGCCCTTTCAGACTCCTGAACACAAAAGAAGATGCACTGAATTTCACTTCTAAATGGCACAGAATAGGATTCTGATGGGGCTCCCCCATTTTCTTCAATTTACAACCCCTTTTCTTCAATTTACATCACAAAGAGTCAGACACAACTGAAGTGACTTTCCATACAAGCACGCACATCTAAATAACTAATGCTGTTTTGTAAACCTGGATGCATGCCCACTGGCCATCGCAAATGAAAAGATGACTTTCTTCCTCTGTATTAAGGCATATACCTATTTTATCCCTCCTGTTACCTCCTTTCTCTCATTCATTCACTCATCAGACAGACATTCCTTAGGTACTTTCTGAAAGACAGTGTAGCTTATTAAGATGTGGCTTCTGAAGTCATGCTTATGAGCTAAGTACTCCTGAGTGGGATATTTCACCTCTGTGTGCCTCCCTCGTCTCACCCATGAAATAGGAGTGATAACTGTCCTGGTGTCAGAAAGTTGTCGTGAGGATTATACAAGATGCCCCAGGCAGAGAACACTCTCAAGTTCACAGTCTCCTGTGGCAGACAGGCACGTACAGCAGCCAATGCTAGAAACAAGTAAATAGGCAATGAGAGCCTAAAGGTGGAATCAGGGAAGACCCTCTGGAGGAGGCATTGCTTAAAACTGTGCAAAGGCACTACAGGAGGCAGAAAAGAGTATGCCAGCTTATAGGAACTGTGTGTGGAGGCATAGATAAAACACAGGAAGCAAAGTGAGGGGAAAGGGATGAGTCTGGAAATGTAAAAACAGATCTAGCTGCAAGAGTTCTGTTATTTTCTTTTTAACAAGGCTTTATCTGTACTTTATCTGGAAAACAATGGGGAACAACAAAGGAATTTAAACATAGCCTCTGACTCAACTGTCCAGTTACTGCCAAGAAACAACCACTTAGACCTAGCTCTACTGAGATTAATGTGACTGCCTTTACAGATGGTGGCAGCTGAGGGAAGCAGACCCATTCAAGGGTTGGCCATTCAGCCTCTAGGACAGCCATTCGGAGGCTGGCTTCCCCTAGAGACTTGTCCGAAGGCACTTACACTTAAAGTTACCTGTTTTATTGACAGCGAGAAGGGATTCCTTTAATCCCTAGGCTCAAGATTGAGGGGGCTCATGAAATGAACCTCGCCTACTATCTCGGCTTTTTAATTACTCTGCCTGCTTTAGCTGAGGCAGACACTCTCCATTCAATTAGTCCACGCCATGCTCCTCTGTCCCCAACACAGAAACCTGGAACCAGTTGCCATTTATCATCCTTCTTGCTGCTATTAATTTTTCCATTACCTCACCCTCAAGTCAAAACCCTTTTGTTGCCTCCCAACCCCTTCAGGCAAATGTGCTTGTGACCACTGGTTTAGTTAAAAAATTCTACATAGAAAACTTTTATAACCAAGACTATAAGACACCCTGGTTTGTCCAGGACAAAACCTATTTTCCCAGCTTAATTATCAAAAGCACCCTATTTCACTCTCAACAGTGTTCCAGCCTGGATGATAAATTGTACTGCCACTTCTCTGACAGAGATGGAGGTTTTAAACAAATATAATACTTGTCAATCAGTTGAAACAACTCTGATGCAAAGTCTCCACTGGCCCCCACCCCTAACCCTGCAAAGAAAAAATTGTCCCCATTCAAAAGGTTCTCTGATGTTTATCTGTGGACAGAAATACAGGTGAATTTCCTGAATGTTCACAGAATACTGTTAACCTTGACCCTTGGGACTGGCATCTAAACTTCAGGCTAGAGACGGACCCAGCTCACCAGTAACTCAGGGGGAAACCCTGACGCTGGCAAAGATGAGGCAGTGGTTCCCAAATAAGTTGGTCATTAGATCCCCTTGGGCTTTAAAAATATAAGTAGATCTCTACATCCCAATTCAGACCTACTGAAGAGGGTAAACACAGTGGGACCCAGGAATCTTTATTTTTCTAAGGCTTCCCAGAAAATTCTGATGCTCGCAGACCAGGCTTTCTCCCAAAGCTTCCTCCCTGAGTGAAGTTAACCAGGTAAATGAAAAATATTTAGACCCTAAAGCCAGGGCTTCCCTGGTGGCTCAGATGGTAAAGAGTCCACCTGCAATGCAGGAGACCCAGGTTCAATCTCTGGGTCAGAAAGATCCCCTGGAGAAGCAAAGAGCAACCCACTCCAGTATTCTTGCCTGGGAAATCCCATGGACAGAGGAGTTCATGGGATCCCATACAGTCAGACTCGACTGAGCGATGAACACACCAAAACAAAGGAAAAATAAAATAAAATAAAATCCCCTACAACATTGATAAACAGCCTTAAATGCAAGTGGAGTACTGCAGAAATCATTTCATTCCAGGTGCCTAAACAACATGATTCCTATTTTGCCTCAGCCAGAAAACTCACAGCTAAATGTAGTATGCAATTACAGAAACTGTCTGACATAAAGGTCCTGGCACATCTCTTTCTTCTTTGTTCCAGTTTTTTGTTACATCTTATGATGGGTGTTTTTATGTTTGAAATTTTGTAGCAATGTATTTACTGCTGTAAATTACCTTAAATCCATCTTACAAGTTGGCTGTATTAATTAAATATTAAATAATGATAGTTTAGCATTTTTAACATCATAGAAACAAGACTGAACTAAAGAAATTTGGAATTCAAGTTCCATCTCAGTGCCATGTACCTTGAGGGACAACCTCCTTTGAACTAGCAGCTGTGTCAAAGTATTAAGATATATAAATTTAAAAGACTCTGAGTTGGGTGACATAGCAGAGCCCAGCCCCACAGTATACCATTTAGATGTGGAATCTGAACTCTCCTTAGTCGGACTTCTGACTCAATTTGTTTGTGGGTCGAGGTTATGGCACAGACTTTGAAGCCACATTAGAGCCACAGAAGCTGTATGTGCTTAGGCAAGTCGGCCTGAAAACCCCAAGAATGTTTCAAACTGTTCTTAGTTACTCTATAACCATTTTTCTTAAGAAAATGAGGCAATAAAGTAGTTCAGGTCCTTGTAGGTGAGCTGTGCCTTAATCTAGCTTCATTTCACGGTTCAGTGCAAAAGGAAACTATTAATGCTAAGGGGTGGCCAATTAGAGAGAAAGCTCTCGCAGTCTGAAAGATCAACCATCATTTCTTACATAGGAATAGAATTAAAACACAGACAGCAATGTAGAATGCCCTGATTAATTTATCAAGGAGTCATCAGTCTCTCAAAAGTCCCCATACAAGTCCCTCTGAACCCCATATGCTTTTTCTTTTTTTCAATGTTTATTTATTTGGCTGCATCGGATCTTAGTTGTATCACTTGGGACTCTTCACTGCAGCATGTGGGCTTAGCTGCCTAAGGCATGTGAGATCTTAGTTCCCCAACCAGGAATCAAATCTGCATCCCTGCACTGGAGGGCGGATTCTAACCACTGGACAACCAGGGAAGCCCCCCCATGTGCTTTTCAACAGCCCCAATAACAATCACCCACAACCCAAAGCCTTACCATTCACTAAACACATAACCTTGGGCAGTTATACTTTTTGTGCCCAGGCTTCTTCATTTACCAAATGACTATTTTTTTTTTTGCTCCACCATTTGGCTTTCAGGATCTTAGTTGCCTAACTAGGGATGGAATCCAGGCCACCACAGTGAGAGCACTGAGTCCTAACCTTTGGACCACCAGGGAAGTCTCTATCAAATGAAATTTATAATAGGATCAACCTCATTCGTGGTTGGATTAAATAACATTTGTAGTTTAAATCAAAGTCTGGCTCATAATAAGCACTCAATATGCAGTAGCTACCATTAATATTTTTTCATAGTACCACTACATCCCAATGCCTTCCGTGTGTTCGTCAAACTGCTAGGATCTATCTATACACCATCTTAATCCTCGCCACAACCTTTGAAGACAAGTACTATTACTCCCACACTGAGGTTTCAGGGGCTGACCCTTCAGCTAACACAGGGAAGAGACAAGTTTTAATCCTGGTCAGGCTGATACTGAGATTTCATTTTCCCATGACATCAAAATGGCTTTAATTCTTCATTTGCTACATTAAAAACAAGGCAGAAAGCAAAAGCAATGACATCCAAATATTTCATCATGACATGGTAATTTGATTTTTAAAATGCTACATGAATGGAAAAATGTTTTGCAGCAAACTGTTAAAAAGTGTTTACCTCTGGGAAGTAAGACTGGGAAATGGTGTGGGGAAGGCTTTTTACCGTGGGCTGTCCACATTTTTATACTATTTGATTGTGTATACAAAGCCCAAGAATTTTAATGTAAGCATTTTATTGAGGCATATCACACAAACAAAAAAGGACATGATTTGTGAGTAAACAACTGGATGGATTATCACAAACAAAAAGCGAGTCCATGGAATCAGAATCAAAGAAACTGAACGCTACCAGAACTTCCATGATCCTGACTATAGATTAATTCCAGTTAACACTATAGATTAATTTGGCTTGATTAGTCTTATATAACTGCAATGATGTGGTATTTATGTGGTATGTCTGGCTTCTTCCTCTCAACACTGTATGTCTGTCTGATCCATATTATTATGCATAGCTGTACTTCCTCCATTCTCACTGAGGCAGTGTTGCATTTCATTATTTGTTATAAATACATGTATATATACTGGCATTTATCTTTCCATTTCACTTTTGTTAATGCATTTGAGTTGTTCCGAGTTTGGGGCTATCATGAATAGTCCCGCTTTGAAGATTCTTGATGTCTTCCATGCCATGTGGACACTTTTCTATTGAGCGGTTAACTGGAGAATTGTTGAGTCATAGGGTCTGATTGTGACTGCCCTGGTGATTCAGTTGGTAAAGAATCTGCCTGTAATGCAGTAGACCCCAGTTCTATCCCTGGGTCAGAAAGATCCCCTGGAGAAGGAAATGGCAACCCACTCCAGTATTCTTGCCTGGGAAATCCCACAGACACAGGAGCCTGGTGGGCTACAGTCCATGGAATTGCAAAGAGTCAGACACGACTGAGCATATAGAGTCTGAAGCTTTGAAAGTGTAATTTTTTAAGAAATGGATGTAAATCATTGGTACATCACCTTAATTTCATCTATCTGTATGCATTTGACCTCTTTACCCTATATAGATCATACCTATGTCCATATCTTCTGAGTAGTCATCTCTATTAAAATTAGGCCAAGTCCTTGGTCAAGAACCTAGCCTTCTACAAGATCAGAGTGTTCTTCAGAAAGTTGTCTTTCAGGTTGACGGCATTTCCTGAGAAGGCAGTGTACTATACATATGAACACACACCACAGACCTCAGTTACAGATGGCCTTTCCAGTTCACCCACACTGGCGCTAATAACAGTATCAACAGTCACACGGGGTGCTAAGTGCCACATAGAAATTACCTTTTTCAACTCAGGTTTTCATGGGTACATTTCGTCCTGGACTTGACTCAGCTCCCACTTTACAGGCCCATCCTTGGCTGGGCAAGGTGGATCTGTCTACTCCCTGGTAATCTTCATTTGTCATAAAAACTGCCCCCAAACCCCCTCCTGGCCATCCAGCAGGCTTTTCTCTGGCAAATCATCCAGTTCCTCTGCTCTTGTGTTCTTCCCTGCCCGCATGGCCATGGACTCCCATGGCTGGACTGTCAGTTCTCCCAGGTGGGCCCATGGCTTCTAGCTTTTCAGGAGGAACAGGAAGGGGTGTTGCTGTTCTCCGAGATGCTCTGAGCTCTAAGAGCACTGGGGCTGAGACCAGCCCAGCAAACCCCCCTGGACACAAGGGTCTCAGCGGTGAGGAGCCCAGGAGAGTCCTATCCCTCATGATGATACCTGTCCCACGATTAGCACTTCTCAGACCTGGGTGCTGGGTAATACTATTACCAATGAAATACTGATAGTTATGGCTTATCAGGGGGCAGAATACTGTAGTTATAGCCGGCCTGGGAGTCAATCTGCCTGGTTTCAAAACCCAGTTCTGCAATTTATCATGTGTCCTGTGTCCCTGGGTTGTGAAGAAAAAGATAATGTAAGTTCATACCTAGCACAGAGTAACTCACAAAATAATAGCTACTGTTACAATATTATTATGATATAGAGGTTAAGGCCATGGCCTTTGAAGTCAGATCACTCAGTCAAAATCCAGCTCTATCCACTCCCTACTGCATGACAAGGGCAAAGTATTTAACGTTTCTATGACTCAGTTTTTTTCATCCATAAAATGGGCATCTTAATTGTATCTACCTTACAATTATCACAAGGATTACTGAAAGAATATGTTCATATTTAGAACACTGCTTAGCATATAAAAAGCCTTATATACAGTTTAACTAGATTAACTATGGCCATTGTTGCAAGTTGATTAAATAAATATTCTCATACAAACCTGTCAAGTGTAAACAGAGACTCTTGTGATTAACATAACAGTCACTTAGGCACAGATATTCACAGATGACTGACACAACCCAAATTCACTGGAAAACATTTCTGAGTTCATAATACATTTTCTCAATCAACTGATGGGTAAAGATATAACTAATGCCATACGAGAGGCTGGGACACTTTTTAACAATAAAAAGGGGGGCCCTCGTATTCAAAGGGTACAAAATCATTGGTTTGCTCACTTGTTTCTTTATTTTATCCTCACAGAGAACTGAACCCCACAGAAGGCATGTGACATACCCAGGGTCACCCAGTGTGGTGTTCAGGACTGGAGGTCAGCCTGAGTTCCTGTCCCGGGCACTCCACCATGCAGCTTTTCAGGCTCTCCTCTGAGACATACTGGAAGTCAAATTATCCTTTAAAAATTAATTTTATGACATTTGCTCAGTTTTAATGAGCCTTTACCTTTTCCTTTACAAAGAAGTTAAGAAATAGTTCATTCACTGAAAAATCTGTAAATTCAAATTGCCTGACCTTTGGGCATGGAGCTTCTCACCTGTAAAATGCAAAGAATACTTGTTTCCCTCTGTCCAGGGAGCAGTGACAAGGTATGCCAAGGAATGAGTACAGCTTAGAAAACAGCCCCAGGACAAAATGAATTATGGTGCTTCTCCCAGTCCTGATCAGACTAGGAAAGTGACCTCAGTGGTTAGATGATAATCTCCTCTCAATTATCTATCCCATTGCAATACCTTAACACCATTCTCCGCTCTCTCCTCCCCAAAGACAAGCCAACAGGCTGGCACCCAGGAGGTGGGGTAACAGGCAGTCTCTGGTCAAAGGGACCTAACACAGCTTAGACAGCTTCATGCCATAGGCTCAAGCATTCACTTCCACGACATTCCCTGGAATTCGTCCTCTCCCTCCACTCCTTAGACCAGCGGGAGCAGCTAATATTTCCTAGGTGATCAATTTCACAGAACGAGGGAGCACACGGCAAGGGCCATTAATACATAAGGAGCCTTTATGGACAATTCTGGCTTTTCACAAGCTGACAGAGAAGCCCTGCTCTTTCACCCTTAAGGCCATGACATAAGACCTTGAATCCGGAAATAACACTCTTAAAAGTCAGAAAAGACCCTCTGACTACAGAGTGTCCATTATTTAGCACCCCTTAGGATGCCTGAGCGAAAACCAGAGGCTCTTAACAGAGGCTTCCCCAGGACTCAAGAGGCAAATGAGCAGCCTCCTACCAAGAGCATCCCTTATCTCTGGCTCCACCCCTTCCTGTCTTTTGTCAGTTGCTGGGAGAAGAAAGACAGTCAACAAAAACTCAACAGCAATTTTGGCCAGGGTGTGGATCCTCTGAAGGCTTCCCTTGAAAGCAACTAGAGGAAATAAGAAATTGACATGGGGGTGAAAAAAACTCAAGGAGATAGACAACTGTAGATCTGACAGAGAAAAAAAATCTCAGGGGACAACTGCAAATGTGTATGTGAATAAGTAGGGCTTATTCAAGGTAGAGGCTTAAATGAAAAACTGGGAAAAGGAAGAAAGATAGTTTTATCCATTCAAATTTGGAGATCTGGGTTGAAAATTTATCACAAAAGCACAGATGAAAATACTGAGGAATAAAAGCAGCTATTCACACACATACAAATGTATTCTGTTTGTTTCTGTTCTGAAGCTAGCAAAAAACAAGAAGGCACGTTAGTGAGCTGCTGAGGTCTGGCTATGTTTTTTAATTGGTGGAAAATTGCTTTACAATGTTGTGTTGGTTTCTGCCATACAATGTCACGAATCAGTCATAAATATATATAAATCCTCTCCCTCCTAAGCCTCCCTCCCCATCCTCCGGGTCATATTTTACACACTATCATGTGTAAAACAGTTAGTAAGAAGTTGCTATGTAACACAGGGAGCCCAGCCTGGCACTCTGTAACGTTCTATATCTTGACTTGGGTAGTAACTCTACAGGTTATTTATAACCACTTGCTGTGCATTTTTAGTTTATGACTTTTTAATTTCACAATAAAAGTAAGTTTAAAAACAAAATTTCAAGTACACAAGACTACAGAGTTATATTCAGGAACTTTAGTAGTTTAACAAAAGGATGGAGCCAATACCAGAACAATTCACGCAAGAGAAAGCAAACATAGCTATTTAAATAAAAGGCACTCCTCTTCCAGCTTAATTTTACAGCTTGCTTTAGTGTGGAGACTCAAAGTCTGCATATACAAAACCACAGCAAACTGTATCTGCCCCGATGATAAATGTGCCACACCTACCAACCAGGTGTGTATAACTTTGTGGACACACACCTCAATACTGTTCACTGTTTACAGAGCAATCTCACATACCTTAACCCACAGCCAGTGGCCAGAGTTATCCCCATTGTGGAGATTACAAAAAAAAAGACAGCCTCAGACAGGGGACTCTCTCCAGGTACAACTCAAGTAAGAACCAAAAATCAAACCTACACCAGATTTCACACACCTGGGGACCCTTTATGACAATGACTTGCCACTCAGGAAGTTCAGAGGTCCATGTTTTTTTCATGTGGAAATAACGAGGTGAATAAATGGGTAAATAATTGTCATCAAGAGGATGTCACCTCCTCTGAATCACCTTCACTTTTCAATCAAAGGACAGCCCAGGGTGTTATAAAGGTTAGCCTTCCTCACTAAACCACAAAATCTTGAGAGTGGAGCTGTGTCTTCTCATTTCTGGAACTCCAGGGCTTTGCGTAGTTTCTAGAATATGGGACATGCTCATGACATTCGTGCTAATAAAAAATAGATAAGGGTACAAACTCATGAATTCACAGTTTTCCACCCCATACCATCATTCCTGCACAGCGCCACTTGCATTAAGCCTTTTCAAAACCACTAAAATGACAGACAGTAACTGCCCTTTCAACAGATGACCAGTAAAATCTCTCTTCCCCTCCCTTAAGAGTTTTTTAAGTTTTTTTGGTTTTCTTGTTTTAATCACTGCTACTCTGTTCTCCTGCTCTGTCTTCCATTCTTAACAGGAGCCATATTCTCCAATTCTGAAGAAAAGGTTTCATGTGATACATAAATTCAGAAGCTGGAGAGGGCTGACAGTTTAATTATAGACACAAAGAGTGGGGACAAATGGACTATGAGGTAAGCGAGTCTAAATGTCTCTTCCCTGGATAAGCATTTATTAATAAGCCTGCAAAGATTTACTAGGCACAGCCAGGTTCAGCTCGGTGCCAAGCTTGGGCACGGGGGTCCAGATTTGGGAAAGGTAGTTTCTGCACTTGAGGAATCTGGCTGGTGCCTGGGAAGATAGCATGTACCTGGGAATACTCAAAGTGGCCCCCTGGGGACAAGAGGTGGAAGATAGGGAGGAGACAGTGCCTAAGAACTGAAGCACCTGTCCCTTCTGGGAGTGGGATGGTTAAAGAAGGCCTCATCAGTTCACTAGGCCCACCTGGAAGGAAACGTAGGTAGGACTATGGCTGGACAGAAGACAAAGAGGGGCCCCTGATTCTTTTTCTCCTGTACCTCCCATATTCTTTCCGGGGCTGGAAGCAGGGACTTAAATCAAAAGGACCTGTAGGTCTTCTCCTCCCTCTCCAAACTGCCCCTCTAAAAAAGAGGAATGTTCAGATGACTGGAAAGGCAGGTCTAGGGTCACCTTCAGCAAGCAGATGAGCCCAAGAATGGAATGAGAAGCCTAGCAAAGAGTGATACCAGAGTGCTTTTGGCTCCCCTTTTAAATTCAATCCAAAAAATTTCTGGGCCAACTTCCAGGTGGCACATTGAATGTGGCACCTCTCAGTGGAACATCAAGCTTGCCTTTAGCCAAGACTAGATGACAGCCTGGGCTTCCAAACGCTAAGTCTGGATCTCCCTCGGGTTTCCGATTTGGGAATGATGGATCTGGTGTCTCCAGTTGAACCTGGGCCCTTCCAAATAGATGAGGGCTCTCAGAATTTTTCAAGCACCACTTCCCCCTGACATACACATAAGGTAGGACCCTCATCGCACCCCTCCCTGTTTAAGGCCGATCGGCTGATAATCCCGAAATGCCAGGCATCTCCCGCGAAGGAGTGGAATATCCAAGAGGGTTTATTCGGGTTGGTTTATTTCCAAAATCCCGCCATTTCTCCAAAAGACATTAGAGAGGTGAAACCTGGCCATGAATCAAGTCCAGTGAGTTAGACTCCGACTGTTGTTAATTTCACTCATCCCCCGCGAGCCGCCCCCACCACCACCCCCGGCCTAGTAAACTTCCCACCCGCTCCACCTCAGTTTCTAGGTGGTTTCTGCTATTTCCAAACTGCTTTTGGCCGCTTTACGGCGTGGTTAGAACAGCTGAAGTGCTATCTCCCAGCGAGCGGGATCTGCGGGAACCCTGAGCCCCTCGCCAGCTGACAAAGCGCGTCCACACGCCCGCCAAGCTTTCAAGGCGAAGGAACGAAAACTGGCCCCCGCTGTCCTGCGGCCGCGGTAAGTGGATGCTCCGCAGCTCCTGGCTCGCCTGCGAGCTGGGCGTCCGGCAAGGGCGGCGGGCCCGAGACGTGCGGAAAGCGCTCCGCACACCTGGCGCACCTGGACGCGCCCGGAGATCCCAGCTCCGTCCCGGGCTCCGGAAACCACCGTCTCCGACCGCGCCCACGGGGCTCCGGCCGCCCCAGGTCCCCTCCGGGCACGCCACTCCCCAGCCCGGGATGGCTCCGCTCCCCGCGCGTCCCGGATCCTCTTACCCGGGAAATGGCGAGAGGCTGCTCGAAGTCCTTGCCCCCCACGAGGCGGAAGCCCCAGGGTCCCGGGCCCTGCAGGACTATTTGCAGGGTGGTCATGGCGCGGCGACGGCGGGTGGCGACCCGAGGGGACAGACGGGGCAGGACGCGGAGCGGCGAACTGGGCTCCCTGGCAGCTGTCGGAGAAAGAGCGCGCGGCGCGGGCCGGTGGAGCCTGCGGCGGGCGGGAGCTGGGCGGGAGCTGGGCGGGGGCGGCTCCGCCCAGGCCGCGTCGCGGGCGCCCGCCCCTCCCGTCCTCCCGACCGCGGCCCGCAGCACGCGGCCCGGGCAGAGAGTCTGGCCCGAGAGCCGGGGGTCAGCTCAGGGTCTAGGGATCTAAACAGCCCCGCCCCGGGCGCAGCCCAGCCGGGCTCCCAGCCCCACCGGGGGCGCTAGGTGAGAGGCGGGCAGGTTCCGGCGACCGCGGAGGAGTCTACGCTTGAAAACCAGTTTGATAGTGCTTTGCAAAGTCACCCCTTTGAGGTCAGCTCCATTTCCACATTTGCTTTCATGTAAACGACAGTGATGTTTTAAAGATGCTGTCCAGTGATCTCGCTAGAAAATGTGAAGCAGTCAGGGCATTTATAGCTCCATTTTACAAATAAATTAGCTGGGTCGGCCTGAGATTAGAAGACTTGCCCGAGGCCACGCAGCTGACAGTCGTGTAACTGGACCGTCTAGAGGCTCCCTTTGCTAAAGAATCCCACACTGGAACTTTGTTAATGCTAATGAGACCGTCGCCTGAGTTTGTAAGGGAACTTCAAAACCTTCCTAGAAACCTCTCCTCCTGGCTGGATTTGCCGTAGATTCTGACCTTCCCAACAATTCAGACCTCAAGTCTGAGGCAGACCAGCTGCGTGTAGAGGTAACCGGGTTGAGTCCAAACACCTGGGTTCCCAGCGCACCGCTATCCTCCTAAGCGGGCTCTGCCCTCCCCTCGCCCTGGAGTACATTCGCCACGCCAGATCGCACCACGTCTCATTGTCCACTTACTCTTGAGTGAAGCTGAATGCCTAAGATACTTGTAGGGCCACCCACGGAATGGGCCCCAGCTCCCTTTCTGATCTCATCTCCTTGTGCCACTCTCAGTCCACACCGGCCTGTACAGCTCCAGCCTCAAGGCCCTGCATCAGGGCTCCTGGAATGCTTTGCTCCAGACATCCTAAGGCTCGCCCTTTGTTCAGATGTCATGGTCTCAGTCTGGTCATCTTCCTCTCTAGAACACCGAGTCACCTTCCTCTGCTTTTATTTCCCCATTATGTTTATCATTATGTTTATCGTCATCTGACAAAAATCAGTATTTCACTAATTTGTACCCGGCCCCCACCCCTAAGGTTTAGTTCCCCAGGGGTAGGGGTTTTTATCTGTTTGGGTCACTGCTGTATCCCAGAGCCTAAGAATAGTATTTAATGAAGGCAATACATTGGCCAACGTTATGACCTTTGAATCTCAGGTTCTTCATAGTTTTCTTGGCTCCAGTTCATACTGCCACCTGAGCCCCAGTGTTCTGTCTCCTCGTGATACTGGCCTACCTACCCAGATGCCCTGTGCAGAGATTTACACATATAGGGATCATCTTACTTGTCCAATTGTGTCACAGGACAAGTGACTGGTTTGGGAATGGTTTGCTTGAATTTAGAAATTAAAGTGGATTTATGTCATCTATCCATCCCTCTCATTTTGCACCCTGATATTCTTTTTTTTTTAATTGAAGTTTAGTTGATTTACAATGTGTTAGTTTCAGGTAAATAGCAAAGTGATTCAGACATATATTCTTTTGCAGATCCTTTTCGAAGTTATAACAAAATAATGAACATAGTTCCCTGTGCTATACAGTAGGTCTTTGTTGTGTATCTGTTTTATATAAAGCAGTGTGTATCTATTAATCCCAAACTCCTAATTTATCCCTTCCACCCACTCCCAATCCTGATATTCTTGAATGTGAGAAAAAAGAATAGTGTTACCACCAGGAGCCAGCTATCTGTTCCATCAAAGCCAAAAATTATCTTTTTTTTTTTTTAACAAAGATGAATATTTTTAACAATAAAAGGTACAATTCCCAAAGAATATAGATATTATAAACCATTAGACACCTAACAACAAAGAAACAAAGATACATAAAGCAAAAATCAGAAGAAATATAAAGGAAAAGAAAAAACATATAATCATTATGAGACATACTAACATTTCTCAGAGAATAATTTATCTAGTGCAGAAAAAAGAATGGGAGCATCCTGAATGATGTTATTAATCATTTAAGTCTAATAAATTAATATTTACATTAACTTTTATTAATCTTATATCCTACACAAATATATTTAGATTTTTGTATCTCACACATTGTTATTAGATAGAATTATACCATCTTTGATTAAGATTCTCCTGATTTAAAAACATGCTTGTGTTTCGAGTCCCTGCAGAATTTGGGAGACTAACCAAATTCTGGGTCTGCCCAAAGATGGGGAGCAGTTTTGAATATTTTGTGTCCTAGGAAGAGAAAAAGGTTGAAGAGCCACAGCTCCTGTGCTCCCAAAGGTGGGAACTGCCTCTCATTCATCCCTAGGTGTCCTGCTGGGGATGTATAGACCTGATACATCATGGGTGCCAACAGTTCCTATTCCATACAGTATTCTTTTTGGATATAGGGCACTAGTATATCAGTTCAGTTCAGTTCAGTCGCTCAGTCGTGTCCAACTCTTTGCGACCCCATGAATCGCAGCACGCCAGGCCTCCCTGTCCATCACCAACTCCCAGAGTTCACCCAGACGCGCGTCCATTGAGTCAGTGATGCCATCCAGCCATCTCATCCTCTGTCGTCCTCTTTTTCGCCTGCCCCCAATCCCTCCCATCATCAAAGTCTTTTCCAATGAGTCAACTCTTTGCATGAGGTGGCCAAAGTACTGGAGTTTGAGCTTTAGCATCATTCCTTCCGAAGAAATCCCAGGGCTGATCGCCTTCAGAATGGACTGGTTGGATCTCCTTGTAGTCCAAGGGACTCTCAAGAGTCTTCTCCAACACCACAGTTCAAAAGCATCAACTCTTCAGCGCTCTGCCTTCTTCACAGTCCAACTCTCACATCCATACATGACTACTGGAAAAACCATAGCCTTGACTAGACAGACCTTAGTCGGCAAAGTAATATCTCTGCTTTTCAATATGCTATCTAGGTTGCTCATGACTTTTCTTCCAAGGAGTAAGCGTCTTTTAATATCATGGCTGCAGTCAACATCTGCAGTGATTTTAGAGCCCAAAAAGATAAAGTCTGACACTGTTTCCACTGTTTCCCCATCTATTTCCCATGAAGTGATAGGACCAGATGCCATGATCTTCGTTTTCTGAATGTTGAGCTTTAAGCCAACTTTTTCACTCTCCTCTTTTACTTGCATCAAGAGGCTTTTTAGCTCCTCTTCACTTTCTGCCATAAGGGTGGTGTCATCTGCATATCTGAGGTTATTGAGATTCCTCCCAGCAATCTTGATTCCAGCTTGTGTTTCTTCCAGCCCAGCATTTCTCATGATGTACTCTGCATAGAAGTTAAATAAGCAGAGTGACAATATACAGCCTTGACGTACTCCTTCTCCTATTTGGAACCAGTCTGTTGTTCCATGTCCAGTTCTAACTGTTGCTTCCTGGCCTGCATACAGATTTCTCAAAGGCAGATCAGGTGGTCTGGTATTCCCATCTCTTTCAGGATTTTCCACAGTTTATTGTGATCCACATAGTCAAAGGCTTTGGCATAGTCAAGAAAGCAGAAATAGATGTTTTTCTGGAACTCTCTTGCTTTTTCCATGATCCAGCAGATGTTGGCAATTTGATCTCTGGTTCCTTTGCCTTTTCTAAAACCAGCTTAAACATCTGGAAGTTCACTGTTCATATATTGCTGAAGCCTAGCTTGAAGAATTTTGAGCATTACTTTACTAGCATGTGAGATGAGTGCAATTGTGCGGTAGTTTGAGCATTCTTTGGCATTGCCTTTCTTTGGAATTGGAATGAAAACTGCCCTTTTCCAGTCCTGTGGCCACTGCTGAGTTTTCCAAATTTGTTGGCATATTGAGTGCAGCACTTTCACAGCATCATCTTTCAGGATTTGAAATAGCTCAACTGGAATTCCATCACCTCCACTAGCTTTGTTCGTAGTGATGCTTTCCAAGGCCCGCTTGACTTCACATTCCAGGATGTCTGGCTCTAGGTGAGTGATCACACCATCAAGATTATCTGGGTCGTGAAGATCTTTTTTGTACAGGTCTTCTGTGTATTCTTGCCATCTCTTCTTAATATCTTCTGCTTCTGTTAGGTCCATACCATTTCTGTCCTTTATCGAGCCCATCTTTGCATGAAATGTTCCCTTGGTATCTCTAATTTTCTTGAAGAGATCTCTAGTCTTTCCCATTCTGTTCTTTTCCTATATTTCTTTGCACTGATAACTGAAGAAGGCTTTCTTATCTCTTCTTGCTGTTCTTTGGAACTCCGCATTCAGATGCTTATATCTTTCCTTTTCTCCTTGGCTTTTCGCTTCTCTTCTTTTCACAGCTATTTGTAAGGCTTCCCCAGACAGCCATTTTGCTTTTTTGCATTTCTTTTCCATGGGGATGGTCTTGATCCCTGACTCCTGTACAATGTCACGAACCTCAGTCCATAGTTCATCAGGCACTAGTACATAGGTTACATCCTTTAGTTTTTAAACGTTGTCAGTTGTAGTCTGGCTCTACACAGCAAGAGCTAAAAACAGTCAACACTCTGACCAGGTCATCCCCTTTCTGGGCACTGATTCCAGGATATAATTTAAAAGAAGAAGAAAAAGCTATATGTACAAAGATATTTATAGCTGCATTATTTATAATGACAAAAAAAATCTGGAATTAAGCAGCAACAGAAAAGTGGCTAAATATGGTATGGCCATGTGAGGGAGAAGTACAGAGCCTAAAAATGATAATCATGGAAGTCTATGAGAAGCCATGGAAATGTGTTTTAAAGATTATATAAAAAAGAATGAAAATTATTTCTAAACTAAGTATTATTTATAAACAAAATTATTTATAGAATTTATAAATAAAAAATTAAAATTATGTCTACCTACTGCCAAAAATTAGGAGACAGTACAAAAACTTTGAGAGATGCAATTGGAGAAAAAATTTTTTAAATATTGGGTTGGCCAAAAAGTTCGTTCAGGGTTTTCTGTAGGCTATTAGAGAAAAACCCAAACGAACTTTTTAGCCAATCCAATAATTTTTTCTAACATGATGTAAAATTTTCAAAATAAAAATAAATGGCCTCAGCTCCTTGGATGGAGACGAAATGCTAATCTTTCTCCGGGTGGGGGCTCTCCTATATTTTTTATCTCCTTCCCCCTGCTCCAGTGAACTAGCTCTGAGTTGGACACACAGCCTCTATTCAGAAAATGCCCAGTGATGGATTGACAACTCTGACCCCCAAAGACAAGCAACCTTGTTTTATCTTAAAACCATTACTTATTAATTCAAACTCTACAGTTCCCTCAGACACTTGACTCCTGCAGAGTACTAGTTGAATGGTCTTAACCTCTCTAAACTTCAGTTACCTTGTTTATTATTATTACAATGAATTCCATGGAAGTTTTTTGAGTTTTTTAGATCAAAATACCTGTGCATGAGGGGGTGCGGGTAAGGTAGAGAGGATGCTGAAGAAATGGAAGCAAGGAGGACAGGAAAAGGACAGAGGAGCAGTGATCTAGGAAGTCAGGGAATAGCGGGCCTTTCCAACTGTTCACTTTCCAACTGTTTACAAGTGGACAGGACAGAGTGGGTGGCTGTCTGCTGGTGGATTCTCCAGCGGACAGGCCCACCCCCCTTTTGTCTTCTGCAGAGCTGTCTACTCCCACACCCAGGGTGCAATTGCCAGGAACCTTCAGAACCACTGCTTCCTGGAATAGCAGCCTCATTCCTTTTTTTAATTAACTTAATTATTTTTTAAATATATTTATTTATTTGTGTTTTGCTGTGACTGTCTTGTGAGACTAGGGCTGAGCTAGGCGTTACAGACAAGTCCTGGGCTAGCTCAGGGGACTGCAGAGCTCCCATTCTTGGAGGTCGTGGCCATGACCCCTCCTCTGGGACTCAAGAGGGGGCGTAAGTGACTCCCCGATTCCAGCCTACACTGGGATCTGAGGCGGCTCTGTCCAGGGGTTAGAGAGCCAGAAGCTCTCATCTAGCCGCCTGGGGCGGGGCTTGGGCACGCAGCAGCACCCCTATCCCCAAACCAGTGCAACTGCCGCGGGCACCCTGTTCTAAAGACAGGGCAACTTGTTTGTTCTCTTGCCGAAAAGAACTGAAACACTGAAACCCAAGCTCAGAGGTTCGCAAAACAAAGACATCTTTTCCCGCCGGTCCTATCCCGCTTGTCTGGCCCCGCAACTCGAGACCTCACTCCCAGGGTCAGCGTCCTGTACTCAGTACGGTGTACTGGGATCCCACGCGCCGCTCCAGGACCGCCGACCCGGGGGAGTTGCCCTTCGCTGCGCCAGGAACTGGGCAGGAAGTTCAGCTCCCAATTCTTCCCTTTCTCCGGCTTTTTCGTTCAGTCTGGGGGTGGGGGTGGGGAGGTGGAATCCTGAAGTGGCCGTTAGGGATTGGGCAGCTCTGGGATTTATGTCGACAAAGAGCATGCTCCAGGGAGCGGGGAGCGTGGGCCCTTAAGGACACCTGGACAGCGGAACTGGCTCAAGACCCTCCTGGCTGATAAAGGTGTGGGCAGATGAGCTGAGGGATCTAAGGCCTGCCGTGTGCCTAGCAGACAAGCAGCTGTTTTGTCCACCTGCTTCCTGTCTCCCTGAACATGTGGCACAAAAATCTTCAAATCATCAAAGAGGCCGGCCCACTACCATTTCTCAAGCATCCCTGAATGTTCAAAGAGGGCATTGCTGGTTGCCCAGTGGTTAAGAATGCACCTCCCACTGCAGGGGAACACAGGTTGGATCCCTAGCCTGGGAAGATCTCACATGTGGCAAGGCAGCTAAACCAATAAGCTGCAAATGCTGAGCCCACACACCTTAGAGTCCCTTCTCCAAAACAAGAGAAACCACAGAAAGAGAAGCCCATCCACCCCAAGAAACAGTAGTCCCTGATAACTACAACTAGAGAAAGCCCCGAACACGGTAATTAAAATCCAGCACAGAAAAATAAACTAATTATTTTTAAAAAAGAAATTCCAAAACAGAATCATAGATAAGGTGGCTCCTATTAAACCTCTGTATTGGAGAAGTTAAGATAAAAAGATAATGTCATAGAGTAGTGTTATTCACAAGATAATGGATTGTTAAAAATATATAATTTATCTGCTAAGACCTGAATTTGAAGTTGGGTGATTAATATATTTCATTACAGTTATTATATTTCAATGAACTCTTATGTAACCTCATGAGGAAAAACTTCAGAAGTCTAAATTTGAGTCTTAGTGCACTTGGACCCACCTCTTGGTCACCTCCCCAAAAGATGAAAGGTAGCTTGGGGTCAGTTACCCAGCCGATCCTAGCCCAATATTCAGAAAATAAACTTGATCTTCATTACTAAACAGAGTCAGAATGTGTGCTAGGAACTTGACATATATGGTTGTATGTATCCAGAGAAGAGCCCAATGAAGTGTCATGATGACCCTATTATAGGAGAAAGCTGAGGCACTGCTGCATTGCCCAGTTCTCTCTTCGTGGAAGGACTTAATTTTCCAGCTCCTGGGAGATGGACACCCTTTAGCTTTTAGCCCCGTCAGGGACTGACACTCCCCAGGGGCATGCCTGTCCCCAGGCTGCCTGTGTTCAGTGACTGATCTTAGTGGGGAAAAAGGGCCGGGCATTTGTCCCAAAATGGGACCTCTCTGATGGGTCATTATGGCTTGGCTCCAGAGCTCGTGGAGCTCAGCTTCTCCCTCTGCCCAGTCCAGCTTCCTGTCACACCCTCCACCAGGCACAGAGCCCAAGGGCCCTTCTTAATAAACATCCTGCCTAGAAACCCTGTCTCTGGAACCAGAGAACTCAGCCTGCACAGAGAGGTTAAGAGACTTCCCTAAAAGCACTCAGTAAAAGTAACAGAGAACAGTCTGGGCTGGGGAGGCAGAGGAGGAGCTATAGTGTTCAGGAGACTTTGTAACAGAAAAGGGAGGGACAGGCGGTTTACTCAGGTATTCTTAGGGTCCCAGAAGACTCCTCATGTTCCCAACTCACAGACAGCCCAAGGCACAGGTCTTCTTTCTTCACTAACAGGGTCACCCCCAGCCCACCTGTCAGTAACTTGATTAGAAGTCTTTGGTGGGATGGCGTTTTGGACTTTTTCCTTGGAGGAAGTAGAAATTGAGATAAGCTTTAAACGTATGAACAAATAAGGAGATAAGGAGGCAGAAAGGCTATACTAAGCAGCAGAAACAGAACAAAATAGTAGGAAGGGTAGGGGATGATCCAGCTAAATGACATTACTAAATGATCGGCAGCATGGAAAATTCTGTGGGGTGGGTTGAGTGCCAGTGACCTGCTGTGGTGTGCAGTGGGGACAGGCAAAGTCTTTCCCTCCATCTCATCTCATTCCTCTCATCCTACTCATTCTCTCTGTGTGTGGGACATCCTCCCCCAAATCCATTTCCTCTCAGGGTTTGCCCATGCTGCTGGCCTGGTCTGGCCATGGCTGATACTGAAACCAACTATTTATAGACTTCGAGGACAGATGGAGTGGCAGGGCCAGTTTCCATGACGCCAGGGCTCCTGGAGGGTGGCTTCCTCTCTGCTGGGTCTCCACCTACCCCCTCTGGGTCTGTCTTCTCTCCTAGCTCTCTGAAGCTCTGCTTCCATGTGGTCATTCCTTGGGCAGCATCAGGGCTGCCACTGGGTACCCTTGCAATGATAACTGACTAGGTACCACCACCTGGTGCCCACTTTCTGCTTTAGACCACATTCCAGGCTGAGGAGAGGTCTCAGCCATCACCACTGGGTGATGGGCCTGGGGGCTTCTCCTGTTCCCAGGACTAGTCACGTAGGAGCCTTTAGCTCCTACCCACTGATAACCTGAGTTTATGAATCCCAGAGGGTAGTAAGAGAGGATACAAATTACAGATGTCTAGAGTTAAAAGAGGTCAGAAATAATGGAAAAGAATATGAAAAAAAATTATATATACATAGGCATATAAACTGAATCACTCTGCTGTACACCTGAAACTAACACAACATTTTAAGTCAGCTATACTTCAATGAAATCATTTAAAACAAAAAGGTAAAAAAAAAATTAAGATGGGAACATGACCATGAAGATATCTGCTATCCTGCCAGCTACTAGTTCCTATATTGGGTCTTGGAAGCATGATAAAAAGAGGGCTGTGTCATTGGTCAGCTGTGAGAATTTGGCAAATTATTTAGCCTATTGGGGCTGTTTCTTTCTTCTGTTTTGGTCAACAACTGTCTGTTGACTACTTCTCATTTGCTGCACACTATTCTGTGCACTAAAAAGTCAACAGCAAACAAAACAGACAAAAATGTTCTCCTTTGGGATGGATATGTACACTCTGCTATATTTAAAATGGATAACCAACAAGGTCCCACTGTATAGCACATGGAACTCTGCTCAATGTTATGTGGCAGCTGGGATGTGAGGGGAGTTTGGGGGAAAATGGATACATGTATATGTATGGCTGAATCCCTTCACTGTCCACCTAAAACTATCACAACATTGTCAGTCAGCTATACCCCAATACCAAATAAGAAAGCAAAACAAATTTTCTCCTCACATTTTAGTGTAAGAGATAAACAATAAGATAAACAAGTAAACTCTATGGTGTGTTTTGTGGGTAGGTATGTATTTAAATATATGTATTTAAATGTGTGTGTGCTGCTGCTGCTGCTAAGTCGCTTCAGTCGTGTCCGACTCTGTGCGACCCCATAGCCAGCAGCCCACTAGGCTCCTCTGTCCCTGGGATTCTCCAGGCAAGAATACTGGAGTGGGTTGCCATTTCCTTCTCCAATGCATGTAAGTGAAATGTGAAAGTGAAGTCGTTCAGTCGTGTCCGACTTCCTGCGACCCCATGGACTGCAGCCTACCAGGCTCCTCCATCCATGGGATTCTCCAGGCAAGAGCACTGGAGTGGGGGGCCGTCGCCTTCTCCGAAATGTGTGCGTATGTCTATGTTATTTACATGCGTGTTTTCCTGCCCAAACGGCCTAAGAGCAAAGATGCTCCAGAGCAATGAGTACATTTGCTTTCCTAACCTTGTTTTTTAAATATCATAAAAGGAACCAGGGCTTCTCAAGGAAATTCTAGGGCTGCAACAGGATAGGTACAAGAGGAACCTGGAATAGCTTTTTATGCAGAAAGTATGAAAGTGCCTGAATAAGTGGTGGATGCGTTGCAGGAGAGGGAGATGTCGCATTCTGGGGCCAGTGGGAGTCCTTAGGATGGACCACCAAGTGAGGATTCTTGGCTTGTCAAGCAGGGAAGAAGTCAAGAGCAGCCGTAATGAAGAGAAAGCAAGTTGATTTAGGGAGAGACACATTCCATTGGCGGAATGTGGAACCCTCTCAAAACATGAATGCAGTCCTGTGGCATGGGGTCATAGGTTTTTATAGGTTAAGTATAGATAGTTTCATAGGCTGAGTGGGAGGAATAGTCTTGCTATCTCAGAGTAGGGTGGAGGTTTCCCAGAAATTGGACCACTGGCTACATGGCTTTTCCTGGTCCTCTTCAGGACTGTCGTGTAAGGGGGAGTGTTTTAGTGTCTCAGTGAAGGTATAATGAGCTCCAGGTCAATGACCAGACTGTTCTCAAGGCCACCTTGGTTTCAGCTGGTTCCAGCTGGTCTTTATCACATCTGAACAGCTGTGCCTCTTCGTCATTATCTAGTGTTGGTGTCCTGCCCCTTTCCCTCTCATTCTCTGCTGAGATTTTTACTCCCATATTCTTATGGGAAGCAGAAGGTTGGTGGTCCATCTTCTATAGTTGCTTCTGGGCTGGGCAGGGGCATCAACCCTGCCTGTCAGGGAGAAAAAGTCTCTGGATGCCTGGTGTAGGGGTCCCAGGGGCAGGACAACTTCTTGTTTTCAGTCAGAGGGCAGTATGGGTTGGAATCCTTGCAAGGCCATCATTTTAATGTGGAACTGTTGTCAGCCACAAGACAGGAACTTCACCAAGGGATTAAAGAGGCATGGTCCAACGAGGAGGAAGAGAAGGATGACCATGACTGAGCCCAGGAGGGGTAGGAACCGAGGAAGGCTAGGGAGAGAGGGCTTCCTTACTGGTGGACCAGATGATACTAGGGTCTGACCCCTGGTTGTAGCTCTGTAACCATGATGCTTGCTCATAAATCTTTTTGATGCCCATCTCAATCTGGTCCAAGTAATTAACAAAGGTACAGCAGGTTTTGTTTATAACCACACAAACACCACCCTGCTTCTCTAGGAAGTAATCCAAGGCCAATCTGTTGTCTATGACCACATTGACCAGTGAGTTAAAAAAAAGTCTATTTAGGCCATTTCCAGTGGTCAGGGTTAGGCTCTCTAAAGTGCTAGTTATATTTTCTAGGGTTACCTCATGGTAGGCAAAGCCTCTTCATGGAGCTGCCAACCCCCCTTCCAGTCGTATCCCTGCCAATGTTAATCTGATGGCCCTCCTGGGACAGTATTGAGTATTGTTATGTGTTGTGACTGTGAATGGGACTCAATGTCCTAATATACAGGCTCCCTTGTGCCGCACAGTGTGGATATAAGGAGAAGCATTTACATAGGGGTCAAATTTTCCCTGGGGTGCCCTTGTCTTTGGGCCCTCATTCTGAGGACTGCCACATGTGCAGACATATCCTGAAAGTACAGATGTCTAAGATGTCTGGGAACCGAAGACTTTAACAAGTAAGCAGCCGCTCAGATCTGTGGAAGGGACAAGTGACGAACACAGTGCACAAGAGCCCATTGTTCTATTCAAAATAGTAGAACCCCGGAGTATTCAGTGCCCTCAGCTTAGATGAGATGGTGTAGTAAGAAGGTATTTTTATTTTATTTTATTTATTTATTGGGCTGCACCAGGTCTTAGTTGTGGCACATGATATCTTCAGTCTTCATTGAAGCATGTGGGTTCTCGTGTTCAAGCCCTCTACCTCCTTGTTGGTAGTTCCAGTGGGGGAGTCCTAGTGGTAGGACAGTGGGGGTCCTGGTTGGGGATTGCACTCCCCACCCCACACCCAAGGTAGATTACATATCCTTGATTTGGGGCTGTGAGTTCATCAGCATATGCCTGGGCTGCACCCAGGACCGGCTTTTTTCTTTAGAGGTGCAACAGGTAGAAAGGTGGAGATTGCCCCCAACTAAGATTCATGGGGTCACAAAGAGTCGGACACGACTGAGCAACTGAACTGAACTGAACTGAAGTCCATAGAACATTGTCAGCTTAGTGAATTGCTCTGAGAACTAACTGGGATCCTTGGGAAAATGTCCAGATTTCTCTTTGCAAGTCATAGGAAAAAGGACGTGGACTCTGTTCCTCTGTCAGCAGTTGGCACTTCCCTTAAGGGACAGAGTTTTGTATTGGGAGGCTGATTGGTAGCCGTGCTTCCTGTAGTACTGGTGGGACTCACCTCTGGTAACAGAGGATTCAGGACAGGGCTGGAAGGATAAGGTGGTAGGGTTTCCAGGCACCCAGGTGGGGCACTAGAGGTAGGCGGTCATGAAGCTTTCCCCCTATCAGAATTGGAGGAGGGGGCAGGAGTTTCCTGATGTGGACCTCAAGGAGGTGGGCTCATAAGGAGATCATCTAAAGCATGAATACCAACTAGGAAAAGGAGAGGGAGTACAAGAGTTTGAAAACCATCTTTTTGTAATATCATTGTCAAAATTAACTCCAGCAAGAATCATCACTGATGCAAAATCTAGGGTTTGATGAGGAAGAGGATGTTGGTATGGTTGTAAAGTATCTCCCCACAGATTGCTTATCAGATGCAAAGAAAAAAGAAAGAAAGAAAGAAACCAATACATAGTGACCAAGCAAGACTTCCTTTTTTAAACAAGTATTTATTTATTTGGTTTTGCTGGGTCTTCATTGCAGCATGCAGGATCTAGTTCCCTGATCAGGGATCAAACCCCAGTGCCCTGCATTGCGAGCACAGAATCTTAGCCACTGGACCACGAGGGAAGCCCCAGGACTTGCTTTTGGTGACACCTCCCCCAACCCCTTTTATTTAGTAGAGGGTTGTCTGATGTTTCCTGGTGATTTGGTTCAGGTTATGCTTTCCTGGCTGGAATGTTACATAGCAATGCAGCATCCTTCTCAGGACGTTATGTTTGTCACAAATTGTTCTTTGGCCCCTCACAGTTCAGTTCAGTTGCTCAGCCATGTCCCACTCTTTGTGACCCTATGGACTACAGCACGACAGGTCTCCCTATCCATCACCAACTCCCGGAGTTTACTCAAACTCATGTCCATTGAGTCCATGATGCCATCCAGCCATCTCATCCTCTGTCGTCCCCTTCTCCTCCCGCCTTCAGTCTTTCCCAGCATCAGGGTCTTTTCCAGTGAGTCAGTTCTTCACATCAGGTGGCCAAAGTATTGGAGTTTCAGCTTCAGCATCAGTCCTTCCAGTGAATATTCAGGACTGATTTCCTTTAGGATGGACTGTTGGATCTCCTAGCTGTCCATGGGACTCTCAACAGTCCTCTCCAACACCACAGTTCAAAAGCATCAATTCTTCAGTGCTCAGCTTTCTTTATAGTCCAACTCTCACATCCATATATGACTACTGGAAAAACCATAGCTTTGACTAGATGGACCTCTGTTGGCAAAGTAATGTCTCTGCTTTTTAATATGCTGTCTAGGCGGTCATAACTTTTCTTCCAAGAAGCAAACATCTTTTAATTTCATGGCTGCAGTCACCATCTGCAGTGATTTTGGAACCCAAGAAAATAAAATCTGCCATTGTTTCCACTGTTTCCCCATCTATTTCCCATGAAGTGATGGGACCAGATGTCATGATCTTAGTTTTCTAAATGTTGAGTTTTAAGCCAGCTTTTTCACTTTCCTCTTTCACTTTCATCAAGAGGCTCTTTAGTCCTTCACTCTCTGCCATAAGGGTGGTGTCATCTGCCTATCTGAGGTTATTGATATTTCTCCTGGAAATCTTGATTCCAGCTTGTGCTTCATCCAGTTCAGCATTTCTCATGATGTACTCTGCATATAAGTTAAATAAGCAAGGTGGCAATATACAGCCTTGACGTACTCCTTTTCCTATTTGGAACGTCTGTGGTTCCATGTCCATTTCTAACTTGCTTCTTGACTTGCATACAGATTTGTCAGGAGGCAGGTCAGGTGGTCTGGTATTCCCATCTTTTGAAGAATTGTCCACAGTTTGTTGTGATCCACACAGTCAAAGACTTTGGCATAGTCAATAAAGCAGAAGTAGTTGTTTTTCTGATGCTAATTTTGCTCTTCTGGCAAGGTGGTGTTGAAGTTTGCCATGTTGTTACCCAACAAAGTTTCCTGTGCACAGTGAGACCAAACACCACCAAAATGTTATGTTGGAGTTTGGAGCAGAGAAAGGCCCTTGCAGGGCCATACAAGGAGACAAGTGGCTGATGCCCTCAAAGCCCAAACCACCTGAAGGGTTACAGCAAAACAGTTAAAGACCAGGTGAGGAAGGGGTGGTCACAAGGTACGTGATCAGCCCATGCACAATTCTCTGATTGGTTGGCTGTTAACAGGTGCTTAACATTAATCAATTCTTAGGTGCCAGTAGGTGAGGGCTTCGTGCTCACTGTCATCAGGCAGTTAATTTCTTCCATTAAGTCAGTGAGTGAAAGTTGCTCAGTTGTGTCCAACTCTTTGCGACCCCATGGACTCTACAGTCCATGCAATTCTCCAGGTGAGAATACTGGAGTGGGTAGCCTTTTCCCTCTTCAGGGGATCTTCCCAACCCAGGGATCAAACCCAGGTCTCCCACATCGGATTCTTTACCAGCTGAGCCACAAGGGAAGCCAAATTTCTTCCATTTGGTGGTGGTTTTAGCATCTGAAAAACTCAAGAAATAAATGCTTGAGATCCTATTAGTTGGACACTTCAGAGAGGAGCTGTAGCAGAAGATGTGGGGGAAGGGTCTGATCCAGGAAGAACCCATAGGGTCCTGCTCAGTTACAGATGGACTATATTCTTCAAAAATGGTAATGTCATAATAGAGAAAGGAAGGTTTTCGATATGCTTCAGATTAAAGGAGAGTAGAGTCAGACAATCCAAATGCTATATCAGTTCAGTTCAGTTCAGTTCAGTCGCTCAGTTGTGTCCAACTCTTTGCGACCCCATGAATCGCAGCACGTCAGGCCTCCCTGTCCATCACCAACTCCGGAGTTCACTCAGACTCACGTCCATCGAGTCAGTGTTGCCATCCAGCCATCTCATCCTCTGTTGTCCCCTTCTCCTCCTGCCCCCAATCCCTCCCAGCATCAGAGTCTTTTCCAATTGATCAACTCTTTGCATGAGGTGGCCAAAGTACTGGAATTTCAGCTTTAGCATCATTCCTTCCAAAGAAATCCCAGGGCTGATCTCCTTCAGAATGGACTGGTTGGATCTCCTTGCAGTCCAAGGGACTCTCAAGAGTCTTCTCCAACACCACAGTTCAAAAGCATCAATTCTTCGGTGCTCAGCCTTCTTCACAGTCCAAGTCTCACATCCAAACATGACCACAGGAAAAACCATAGCCTTGACTAGATGGACCTTAGTCGGCAAAGTAATGTCTCTGCTTTTGAATATACTATCTAGGTTGGCCATAACTTTTCTTCCAAGGAGCAAGCATCTTTTAATTTCATGGCTGCAATCACCATCTGCAGTGATTTTGGAGCTCAAAAAAATAAAGTCTCTGTTTCCCTGTCTATTTCCCATGAAGTGATGGGACCGGATGCCATGATCTTCATTTTCTGAATGTTGAGCTTTAGGCCAGCTTTTTCACTCTCCACTTTAACTTTCATCAAGAGGCTTTTTAGTTCCTCTTCACTTTCTGCCCTAAGGGTGGGGTCATCTGCATATCTGAGGTTATTTGACCTTGTACTGGAGAGAAACGTGGATACAGATGGGAGAAAAGCCTTGTAACAATGTTACATTTACTGGCTGATAACTCTGTGGTTGTGAAAGAGACTATCCCTACCTTTAGGAAATATATGCTGAATTATGTAGGGATAAAGGGCCACATGTATATAAGCTATTCTCAAATAGTTCAGGAAAAAAAGTTGTGTTTTTGTGATTATGTGTGTGAAAGAGAGAAAGAGAGACAAACAGAATGCAAATAAAGCAAATGGGATAAAATATTAGCAATAAGTTAATTTGGGTAATGGCTATATGGATGTTCTTTGTACTGTTCTTATTCTTGGAACTTTTCGGTGATTTTGAACTTAATTCCAAATAAAATGTTTTCTAAGGGAAAAACAAATTAGCATGATAGATGGTGTTATGCTCTGTGGAGAAAAATAAAGCAAGGTTGCAAATACCAAGTGATGAGGGAAGACTAAGCAGCAGGACCCTATGCCCCACATTCTCTGCTTTAGCTCTTCTCTGAAGTACCCAGATAATAGTATCTCATGCTTTTCAGATGCTAAAACCACCACCAAATGGAGGAAATTAGCTGCTTGATGATCAGGAGCCTGTAGCCACCAGCCTTCTGGTGCCTATGGATTGGTCACCATCAACCAATCAGAGAACTATGCACAAGTTGACCATGTTCCCTGGGACACTCAGCTCTCACCTTGCTGAAACCCTTGAGGGAGTTTTGGTTTTTTGAGCAAGACTTATATGTTCTCCTTGCTTGAAAGTGAAAGTTGCTCAGTCATGTCCAACTCTTTGCAGCCCCATGGTCTGTAGCCTGCCAAGTTCCTCTGTCCATGGAATTCTCCAGGCCAAAATACTGGAGTGGGTAGCCATTCCCTTCTCCAGGGCATCTTCCCATGGCCCTGCAGTAAACCTTTCTCTGCTCCCAAATTCCATGAACTTGCCTTCGGTAACAAGACTTCAGGAAAGTTCTTGAGTCAAGACCTGAGCTAGGTGAGTGAGCAATGCATGTAGCTGTTTCGGGGAAGACCATTTCAGGTGGAGGAAATAGTAAGTTCAAAGATGGGAACAAGCCTGGAAACTTCATTGGCAGGGAGGCCAGTGGAGCTGAAGCTGAGTGAGTGAGGGGAGGAGTAGGAGATGAGGTCAGAGAAATAACAGAGAGCGTGATGGGCATTTGAGAACCACTAGAAGGAACCACTTGGAAGAAAAGTTATGACCAACCTAGGCAGCATATGCAAAAGCAGAGACATTACTTTGCCAACAAAGGTCCATCTAGTCAAAGCTATGGTTTTTCCAGTAGTCATGTATGGATATGAGAGTTGGACTATAAAGAAAGCTGAAAAAAAAAAAAAAAAAGAAAGCTGAGCACTGAAGAATTGATGCTTTTGAACTGTGGTGTTGGAGAAGACTCTTTAGAGTCCCTTGAACAGCTAGGAGATCCAACTAGTCCATCCTAAAGGAAATCAGTCCTGAATATTCATTGGAAGGACTGATGCTGAAGCTGAAACTCCAATATTTTGGCCACCTAATGCGAAGAACTGACTCATCGGAAAAGACCCTGATGCTGGGAAAGATTGAGGCGGGAGGAGAAGGGAATGACAGAGGATGAGATGGCTGGATGGCATCAGCGACTCAATGGACATGAGTCTGAGTAAACTCCAGGAGCTGGTGATGGACAGGGAGGCCTGTCGTGCTGCAGTCCATGGGGTCGCAAAGAGTCAGACACGACTGAGCGACTAAGCTGAACTCAACTGAAAAGGAAGAGGGACAGTCCTAAGGGCTTTGCAGGGAGGATTAAGATGATCTGTCTTTTGTTTTCAACACTGCTTGCTGTGTTGAAACAGATGGAAAAAGAGGCAAGAGCAGGAGCAGGGGAGCAGTAAGTGGGTTGTTGCAATAATCCAGGTGGGAGATGATTATTGGCTAGGACCCAGGGTGGATGCAGAGGAGTCTGCAAGCAGTATTTGGATTCTGGCTGTATTTTAAAGCATTTGCTGATGGATAGGAAGTGAGATACAGGAGGGGTGTCAAGCATGACTCAAGTGTTTTGGCCTGAACAGCAGCAACAAGGATGGAATTTCCATTAACTGAAACGGGGGAACCTGTGGGAGAGGCCGCTTTGGGGCTTTACTGAGGAATTTAGTCCTGAACATACTTGAAGTTTCCGACACCCATGCAGTATTTCAGTGGAGGGGTGGATAGGAATCAGGCCATAGGAGAGCCCCAGGCAAGAGATGAGTATATAAAGGACTTTTTAAAGACACAAGAGTGGATGAGGACACCGGGGAAGTAGAAAGGGAGGCAACATCCAAGGATTGGGCCTGGGAACGCCAACTGCAAGCTGCTAGCCTGGCAAATGAGCAGGAACTACCAGAGGAGGCTGAGAGAGGATGGTCAGTGAGGGAGGAGGAGAACCAAGAGGGGGTGAGGTCCAGGCAGCCAAGGGGAGAAAACATTTCGAGGAGGAAGGTGTGATCAGTTGTGTCCAATGCTGCTGACAAGATGAGGCAGCTGGGTGTTTCTTTTTTTTAATTTGGCTACTCCAGATCTTCTTTGCAGTGTGCAGGATCTTGCTCGCGGCATTCCGGCTCTTAGCGGCAGCTTGCAAAATCGAATTCCCTGACCAGGGATTGAACCCAGGGCCCCTGCATTGGGAGCTCAGGGTTTTAGCCACTAGACCATCAGGGAAGTCCTAGGGATTTAGATTGAAAAATTAACTTCAGGGTGAAATGCTCTTAAGGTCATTGAGGGTCCTGATGAAAGGGTTTTGTGGCATGTGGGGGCAAAATCCTGATTGGAGTGGGATTCTCAAGGGGGAATGAGAGGGAGGAATTGGAGACAGCAGGTAGAAACAGCTCTTTTGAGGCCTTTTGCTGTAAAGGGAATGAGCGAAATGAGGCAGTAGCTGGAGAGGAATAGGATAAGAGAGGTTTTCCTTAAATGAATATAGCAAATTGGTTATTCTTTGCTGGGTCCTCGAAAGGGACTCCATTGTTTACTATTCTCTCTCTGACCTGACCCTGCTCCCAGTTGACCCTGTAAAACACCACCCCCACTCCCTCCCCACCTCCACCACCACCAACCCAGGGTAAAGTTTAACTTGCTGTCTGTCCTGTTTCTTGCTACAGCTCTTCCTGAAAGCTCTAAGCTCTCTCTTCCCAGAGTTCCTCTTTCCCATAATCTCATTTTATCTAGCCTGTTTCTCCCGTAATTTCCTACAAGTACCCTCTTAGATGTACATCAGCTGCTCTGCCTCATCCCCCTTTATGATGGCTGCACTTCTGGACTCTCAATGCCCTAGGTTTAAGGAGCCCCACTTTAATCTTTTGGAAACTTTTCAAAAATACTTGAGACAGTCCATCTGCAATGTATTCCCACCTCTAAATCCACAATCATTCTGTGGGTAGGAAGTATTTTATCTTAGAAGAAGAGATTTCAGAAGTGGTATCAGTTGAGGGTGGAGTGGGGCATAAGACGATGAATTCTTAGCGACAGAGAGGAAAGAACAAATCCAAGATAAGTTCCAAGGAAGAACTGATAGATATCGTCAGCAGTTGTATGACAATATGTGTGTGTTGAAAGCCTTTAGTACAGTATACTCTTTGATCTGGCAATTCCACTTCTAAGAAATTAATCTAGGGGGGAAAGTAGACAAAAAGTATGCCAAAGGTTGTTCATCATATACTATCCATTGTTGCAAAATACTGGAGACATCCTAAGCATCAGCAGTAGAGGGCTGCTAAGTAAACTGTGTGATCACTAAAACAATGACACAGAGGTGAATGTGTTGTCAAAAATGGTGCTTCTCTGTTTACAATAGATAGGACATGGAAGCAACCTAGATGTCCATTGGCAGATGAATGGATAAGGAAGTTGTGGTACATATACACGATGGAATATTACTCAGCTATAAAAAAGAATGTGTTTGAGTCAGTTCTAATGAGGTTGAAACTGGAGCCTATTATACAGAGTAAAGTAAGTCAGAAAGAGAAACACCAGTACAGTATATAATGCATATATATGGAATTTCGAAAGATGGTAACAACGATCCTATATGCAAGGCAGCAAAAGAGACACAGATGTAAAGAACAGACTATGTGGGAGAAGATGAGGGCGGGATGATATGAGAGAATAGCACTGAAACGTGTATATTACCGTATGTAAAATAGATGATCAGTGCAAGTTCAATGCATGAAGCAGGGCGGGCACTCAAAGCTGGTGCTCTGGGACAACCCAGAGGGATGGGGTGGGGAGGGAGGTGGGGAGGGGTTCAGGATGGGGGGACACATGTGCACCTGTGGCTGATTCATGTTGATGTGTGGCAGGGGCCACCACAGTGTTGTAAAGTGATTGTCCTCGAATTAAAATAAATAATTTTTTTTTTAAATAAAGAAAGGTGCTTGTGGTAAGTAAAAAAGCAGGTTGCAAACACGTGTGTTACACACATGCTTATGTGTGGAGAACATATCAAGATGTTGTCTCAGTGGTAGTGGTTATGCAGGTGCTCTGTTTTACTTCAATTTTATATTTTTTAAATTTTCTTTTTCATTTTTTATTTTAATTTTTTATTGAAGTATAATTGATTTACAATGTTAGTTTCAGGTGTATAGCAAAATGACTCAGTTATACATCTATATATCTATTCTTTTTCAGATTCTTTTCCCTTATAGGAAAAGAAGATACAAAATATTGAGTATAGTTCCTTTTGCTATAGAGTAGGTCCTTGTTGGTTATCTATTTTATATATAATAGTGTATATATGTTAATTCAAAATTCCTAAATTTTCCCTGCCCTCTTTCCATTTTGATAACCATGTTTGTTTTCTATGTCTGTGAGTCTATTTCTGTTTTGTAAATAAGTTCATTTGTATCTTATTATTATTTTTAGATTCCACATACAAGCAGTATCATATGATATTTGTCTTTCTCTTTCTGACTTACTTCACTTATTATGGTAACCTCTAGGTCTATCCATGTTGCTGTAAATGTTATTATTTCATTCTTTTTTATGGCTAAGTAATATGTTTGTTTTCTACATCTGTGACTCTGTTTCTGTTTTGTAAATAAGTTCATTTGTACTATTTTTTTAGGTTGCACATATTAGTTATATATTTTTCTTTCTCTATCTGATTTACTTTACTCAGTATGACAGTCTCTAGATGTATACATGTTGCTGCAAATGGCATTATTTCATTCCTTTTTATGGCTGAGTAATATTCCATCACACACACACACACACACACACACACACACACACACACCACGTTTCTTTTTTTGATATTTATTTATTTGACTGCACTGGGTCTTAGTTGAGGCTTGCAGGATCTTTACTATGTCACACAGGATCTTTTGATTGCTGCACCTGGACTCTGAGATTGTCACACATGGGCCCAGTAGTTGCGGTGTGCAGGCTCTTTAGTTCTGGTTTGTGGGCTCTGGAGCACAAGGGCTCATTAGTTCCTCTGCAGTGGGAATCTTAGCTCCCTGACCAGGGATCGAACTTATACGCTCTACAGTGGAAGCATGGGATCCTAACCATTGGAACACCAAGGAATTCCTTTCATCTTTGTTTTCTTTCTCAAGATTGCTTTAGCTATTCAGGGTCTTTTTTGCTTCCATGCAAATTTAAAAAAATTTTGTTCTAGTTCTGTGAAAAATGTCATTGCTAATTTGATAGGGGTTGCATTGAATCTGTGGATTGCTTTAAGTAGTATAGTCACTTTAACAATATAGATTCTTCCAGTCTAAGAATGTGGAATATCTTTCCATCTGGTTTGTATCATGTTTGATTTCTTTCATCAGAGTCTTACATTGTTCAGAGTTCAGATCTCTTTACTTCAATAGATAAGTTTATTCCTAGATATTCTTTTTGATGCCATGGTAATTTAAGTGGTTTTCTTAATTTTGTTCATTTTTTGTTGTTAGTGTGTAGAAATGCAACAGATTTCTACACTATTAATTTTGTATTCTGCAACTTTACCAGGTTCATTGATGAGCTCTACTAGTTTTCTGATAGCATTTTTAGGATTTTCTATCTATAATATCACATCATATACAAAGAGTTTTACCTCTTTCTTTCCAATCTGGTTTACTTTTATTTCTTTTTCTTTTCTGATTGCCGTGGCTAGGACTTCCAAAACTATGTTGAATAAAAGTGGTGAGAGTGGACATCCTTATCTTGTTCCTGATCTTAGAGGAGATGCTTTCAGCTTTTCACCATTGAATACGATTTTAGCTCTGTATTTGTCATATATGGCCTTCATTATGTTGAAGGAGGTTCCCTCTGTGCCCACTTTCTGGAGAGTTGTTGTTGTTGTTTTTTAATATAAATGGGTGTTGGGGACTTCCCTGGTGGTCCAGTGGCAAAGACTCTGCAGTCCCAATACAGGGAGCCTGGATTCCATCCCTGATTGGGGAACTAGATCCCACATGCTGCAACTAAAGAGTTCAAGGGCTGCAACTCAAGATCCTGTGTGCTGCAGCTAAGGCCTGGAATAGCCAAATAAATGGGTGTTGAATTTTATCAAAAGCTTTTTCTGCATCTATTGAAATGATCATATATATATATATATATATTTAAGAGGGTGAGAAGGTACCAGGCTGGCATGTGAGTGGCTTCTCTGTCTGACAGAGTCAGTGAAGGCCCCACTCAAAATGTAAGGTGTAAGCAGAGGTCTGGGGAAGAGAGGAAGTATCTGGACTATATTGGAATATCATATGGTTTTTATTCAATTTGTTGATTTGGTATATCACATTGGTTGACTTGCAGGCATTGAAAAACTCTTGAATTCCTGGGATAGATCCCACTTGATCATTGCATATGACTTTTCATGTATTATTGGATTTGGTTTGCTAAGTTTTTGTTGAGAATTCTTGCATCTATGTTCATCAGTAATACTGGTTTGTAATTTTCTTTATTTTTTTTAGCATCAGGGTGACAGTGACCTTGTAGAATTAGTATGGAATGGGAGTGTTCCTTCCTTTGCAATTTTTTGGAATAGTTTCAGAAGGATCGGTGTTAATTCCTCTCTAAATGTCTGATAGAATACATCTGTGAAGCCACCTGCTCCTGGACTTTTATTTGCTGAGAGTTTTAAAATCACTGATTGAATTTTAGTGCTTATAATTCATGTGCTCATATTTTCTATATTCCTGGTTCAGTCTTGGGAGAGTGCCCCTTTCCAGGAATTTGTCCATTTCTCCTAGGTTGTCCATTTTATTGACATATAGTTGCCTGTAGTATTCTCTTATGGTCCTTTGTATTTCTGTGGTGTCAGTTATAATTTCTCCTTTCTCATTTCTAATTTTATTGATTTGTGCTCTCTCCCTTTTTTTCTTTAAGTCTGACTAAAAGTTTAATAATCTTGTTTGTCTTTTCAAAGAAGCAGCTTTTAGTTTCGTTGATCTTTTCATTTTTTTAGTCTCTATTTCATTTATTTCTGCTTGGATCTTTATGATTTCTTTCCTTCTACCAACTTTGGGTTCTGTTTTTTCTTATTTTAGTTGTTTCAGGTATAAATTTAGATTATTTGAGATTTTTCTTATTTCCTTATGTAAAATTGTATTGCTATAAACATCCCTCTTAGAACTGCTTTTGCTGTGTCCTGTAGGTTTTGGATTGTTGTGTTTTTGTTTTCATTTGTCTCTAAGTATTTTTTTTATTTCTTCAATGATTTTCTGATTTCTTCTTTGATTTCTTCAGTGATCCATTGGTTGTTGGGTAGCATATTGTTTAGCCTCCATGTGTTTGTGTGTTTTTGCAGGTTTTTTTTTTCTTGTAGTTGATTTCTAATCTATAGCATTGTTTGGAAAATACACTTGATATTATTTCAGTTTTTAAAAATTTACTGAGGCTTGCTTTGCTGTCCCACACATGATCTGTCTTGGAGGGAAGCAGGTAATGAGAAAAAGAAAAACTCTGTCTTATGTCCTGCTTCTTGCCTTCAAGTATAGATGTATGAGGATGTGAAGCTTGGAGTGGCCATCGTCGCCAGCTGATAATGATGAGAGGTCAGGAGAATCAAACACTAACCCACAGCCCTGTCTCCTTCCCTGTGAGATGTAAGACATACCTATGTCACATAAGCTGTTGCTTTGCGTCACCTGCTGCTATAGCTGAAGTCATTCTTAACAGATACAGGCAATATGGAGAAGCACAAATTCTTGGTAGCCTTTGAGCTTTGCAGATCCGCAGCACTACATACTGCAGCCAGTGAAGGGTCTGTGTGGCAGTGAGGAGGCACAGGCAGTGAGGCTGGACCACACTTTTGAGAGGCTTGTGAGTGGTAAAGAGTAAGATGACATGGATTCCTGAGGGACGCATGAAGATTTTTTCTATGCCATTGATACTGTTGTTGGCTCTGGCAGAAGACTGAGGAGGGACATACTTCTGAATTTTCGTTCAGGCACATAATAAGTGCTCATCAAATAGTTGTGTTTATTCCATGAGGTCACTCTTGGAGACGTTGTAATCTCTGAGTATACTTTTAGATGTTCCAGAGGTATACTGGTCTGCAGACCTGTCCTTGATGGCTGTCCTTGAAAGCAGTAGAATCAGTGGAGAGGACCCTGGCTTTGGAGTGAGACTGAATCCACTTACTTACTGTAAAACCTTGGGCTGAATTTCTGAGTCTCAGGTTCCTCACCTATAGACGGAGATAAGAATATCTACCTTATAGTTTTGCTATGAGAAATAAACGAGATAATGCATGAAAATTACTGATACACAGTAAGCGCTGGAAAAACTGGAATGCTCTGTGGTGGGCCACTGCAGGTTGCCCTTCAAACATCACTTCTTGTTCCTTCTTCCTAACAGAACCCCCTCTTTGGTCCAGATGTCTCCCCCTCCCTGATGAAAAAACCCAGGCTCAGCTTAAGTGACATTTCTGAGGTCTCATAACCTAGTAAGTATCAGAGACAGTACTTGAATCCAGGTGTTCTGACTTGCAGCCTATTGTTTTTTTTAATTTATGTTTATTGAAATATAGTTGATTTACAGTGTGTTAGTTTCCAGCATATAGCAAAGGGGTTTATATATATATATATATATACATATACATAGTTATATATTTTTTCCATATTCTTTTCCATTATGGTGTAACTGAAAAAAAAAAAAAAGAGCACAGCCTAGAAGCTGATAGTTCTGCCTCATTCAGCGGTCTTTTGGAGGACATCAAGCCTGGGAGACAGGACTCTCAGGTCACTCTGAAGGACTGCTCCCAGGCAAATTCCGATCTTAAACAAAAGCCTTGTAGGGGGAACTTGCATTTCTCTTCCTGTGTCTTTGAGATGTAAATGTTCTACCTACCTGATCTTAGGGGGTGTGTGTGTGTGTGTGTGTATGTTTTGAAAACTTGACCTCTGCCGTGCTATTTTGGGGAGTAAACTTTCCAGATTCTTTTCAGTTGACATAGTCCCCCCCATTCTCTTATGGAGAAATCTCTTGTGTCTTAGTGGTTTGAGTCACTATTAATATATATCTCATTAATAGCCAGATGATAGATGCTTTAAATTAAACTGGAGAAACTTCTAAATTGGTAGATTTTTAGAGAACTCTCATTATAAGCACCTGTCTTATTGGTGCCAATGAAAAAAATCAAAGGTGAAAATATAAATATATCTGTATCTCTAATAGTTAACCTAAAATCTCCTTTAGTTTAAATCAAACAGGAAAAACTGGTTTTGAAAGCCTTATAGTGTTCTTGGCTTCTGCTCAATGGGTCTTACAGATGCTAATATAAACATTAAATTAGGTCCATTAACAGGAAAGAAATAACTTTAGGGAAAGTGTAGAGACATTTCCCCAACAAGGTAGAAAATTTAAAGGTACTTATCTTTGGGCTCCAAAATCACTGCAGATGGTGACTGCAGCCATGACATTAAAAGACACTTACTCCTTGGAAGAAATGTTATGACCAACCTAGATAGTATATTCAAAAGCAGAGACATTACTTTGCCAACAAAGGTCCATCTAGTCAAGGCTGTGATTTTTCCAGTGGTCATGTATGGATGTGAGAGTTGGACTGTGAAGAAAGCTGTGTGCCAAAGAATTGATGCTTTTGAACTGTAGTGTTGGAGAAGACTCTTGAGGGTCCCTTGGATGGCAAGGAGATCCAACCAGTCCATTCTGAAGGAGATCAGCCCTGGGATTTCTTTGGAGGAAATGATGCTGAAGCTGAAACTCCAGTACTGTGGCCACCTCATGCAAAGAGTTCACTCATTGGAAAAGACTCTGATGCAGGGAGGGATTCGGGGCAGGAGGAGAAGGTGACGACAGAGGATGAGATGGCTGGATGGCATCACTGACTTGATAGACGTGAGTCTGAGTGAACTTCAGGAGTTGGTGATGGACAGGGAGGCCTGGCGTGCTGCGATTCATGGGGTCGCAGAGTCGGACACGACTGAGCGACTGAACTGAAGTAATCCCAAATAGATAAATCTTTAGGTAGTTATTTTAAATGGGATAAATAAAATGGACATTTATGGGATTAAAACACAAGGTTATGATATTACACATGTTTGGGTGCTAAGTCAATCATGTCCGACTCTTTGCAACTCCATGGACTGCAGCACACCAGCCTTCCCTGTCCTTCACTATCTCGCAGAGTCTGCTCAAGCTCACGTCCATTTACTCAGTGACACCATCCAATCATCTCATCCTGTTACCCCCTTCTCCTGCTCTCAATCTTTCCCAGCATCAGGGTTTTTTCCAGTGAGTCAGTTCTTCGCCTCAGGTGGCCAAAGTATTGGAGCTTCAGCATCAGTCCTTCCAATGAATATTCAGAGTTGGTTTCCATTAGGATTGACTGGTTTGATCTCCTTGCAGTCCAAGGGACTTTCAAGAGTTTTCTTCAACAAAACAGTTAGAAAGCATCAATTCTTCGGTGTTCAGTCTTCTTTGTGGCCCAACTCTCACATCCATACATGACCACTGGAAAAACCATAGCTTTGACTAGATGGACCTTTGTCAGCAAAGTGATGTCTCTGCTTTTTAATATGCTGTCTAGATTGGTCATAGCTTTTCTTCTAAGGAGTAAGCGTCTTTTAGTTTCTTGGCTGTAGTCACCATCTGCAATGATTTTGGAGCCCAAGAAAATAAAGTCTGTCACTGTTTCCATTGTTTCACCATCTATTTCCCATGAAGTGATGGAACTGGATGCCATGAACTTCGTTTTTTGAAGGTTGAGTTTACAGCCAGCTTTTTCACTGTCCTCTATCCCCTTCACCAAAAGGCCCTTTAGTTCCTCTTCACTTTCTTCCATAAGGGTGGTATTATCTGAATATCTGAAGTTATTGATATTTCTCCCAGCAATGTTGATTCCAGCTTGAGCTTCATCCAGCCCGGGATTTTACATGATATACTCTACATGTAAGCTAAATAAGCTAGATGATAATATACAGCCTTGATGTACTCTTTTCCCTATTTGGAACCAGTCTGTTGTTCCATGTCTGGTTCTAACTGTTGCTTCTTGACCTGCATACATATTTCTCAGAAGGCAGGTAATGTGGTCTGGTATTCCCGTCTCTTTAAGAATTTTCCACAGTTTGTTGTGATCCACACAGTCAAAGGCTTTAGTATAGTCAATGAAGCAGAAGTAGATATTTTTCTGGAAATCCCTTGCTTTTTCTAACATCCAACATACAAAAGATGTTAGCAATTTGATCTCTGGTTCCTCTGCCTTTTCTAAATTCAGATTGTACATCTGGTAATTCTCTGTTCACATACTGTTGAAGCCTAACTTGAGGGATTTTGAGCATTACCTTGCTAGCACGTGAAATGAGTGCATTTGTATGGGGTAGTTTGAACATTCTTTGGCATTGCCCTTCTTAGAGATTGAAATGAAAACTGACCTTTTCCAGTCCTGTGGCTGTTGCTGAGTTTTCCAAATTGGAGGGCATATTGAGTGCAATATTTTAACAGCATCATATTTTAGGATTTTATTTATTTTTTAAATAGTCTTTTAAAATTTTTTTATTTATTTATGGCTACACTGGGTCTTCATTGCTTTCTCTAGTTGTGGTGAGCGGGTCTTCTCAGTGTGATGGCTTCTCTTGTTGCAGAGCACAAGCTCTAGGTGTGCAGGCTCAGTACTTGCCCTGCAGCATGTGGGGTCTTCCTGGACCAGGGATTGAACCCATGTTCCCTGCCTTTGCAGGCAGATTCTTAACCATTGGATCACCAGGGAAGTCCCCATCTTTTAGGATTTGAAATAGCCCAGCTGGAATTCCCCACTAGCTTTTTTCATACTGCTGTTTCCTAAGGCCCACTTGACTTCATACTCTAGGATGTCTGGCTCTAGGTGAGTGATCACACCATCGTGGTTATCCAGGTCATTAAGATATATTTTGTATAGTTCTTCTATGTATTCTTGCCACCTCTTCTCAATATCTTCTGCTTCTGTTAGGTCCATACCATTTCTGTCCTTTATTGTGCCCATCTTTGCAGGAAATGTTCCCTTGGTATCTCTAATTTTCTTGAAGAGATCTCTAGTCCCTCCCTACACACACATGCACACACATACAGCCTTCCTGTTATATTGTTTTCTATTTCTTTGCATTGTTCACTCAGGAAGCCTTTCTTATCTCTCCTTTCTGTTCTTTGGAACTCTGCAATCAGATGGGTGTATCTTTCCTTTTCTCCTTTGCCTTTCGCTTCTCTTCTTTTCTCAGCCATTTGTAAGGCCTCCTCAGACAACCATTTTGCCTTTTTGTATATCTTTTTCTTGGTATGGTTTTGATCACTGCTTCCTATACAGTATTTTGAATCTCCGTCCATAGTTCTTCAGGCACTCTATCAGATCTAATCCTGTAAGTCTATTTGTCACTTCTACTGTATAATCATAAGGGATTTGATTTAGGTCATACTTGAATGGCCTAGTGGTTTTCCCTACTTTCTTCAACTTAAGCCTGAATTTTGCAATAAGAAGTTCATGGTCTGAGCTACAGTCACCTCCCAGTCTTGTTTTTGCTGACTATATAGAGCTTCTCTATCTTCAGCTGCAAAGAATATAATCAGTCTGATTTTGGTATTGACCCTCTGATGATGTCCATGTATAGAACTGTGTCTTGTGTTGTTGGAAGAGGTTGTTTGCTATGACCAGTGTATTCACTTGGCAAAACTCTGTTAACCTTTGCCTTGCTTCATTTTGTACTCCAAGGCCAAACTTGCTTGTTACTCCAGGTATCTCTTGACTTCCTACGTTTGCATTTCAATCCTCTGTGATGAAAAGGACATCTTTTTTGGTGTTAGTTCTAGAAGGTCTTGTAGGTCTTCATAGAAGCACTTGACTTCAGCTTCTTTGGCATTAGTGGTTGGGGCATAGACTTGGGTTACTGTAATGCTTGTAATACAGGAGACCTGGGTTCGATCCCTGGGTTGGGAAGATCCCCTGGAGAAGGGAAAGGCTACCTACACCAGTATTCTGGCCTAGAGAATTCCATAGACTGTATAGTCCATGGGGTCACAAAGAGTCCAGCACGACTGAGCAACTTTCACTTTTACCGTAATGTTGAATGATTTGCCATGGAAGCAAATCGAGATTATTCTTTGTTTTTGTGGCTGCACCCAAGTACTGCATTTGGGACTCTTTTGTTGACTATTAGGGCTACTCCATTTCTTCTAAGGGATTCTTGCCCACAGTAGTAGTAATGGTCATCTGAATTAAATTCACCTATTCCTGTCCATTTTAGTTCACTGATTCCTAAAATGTTAATGTTCACTCTTACCATCTCCTGCTTGATATTACACTACCTAAATGTTAAACAGGCCGAAAGGAACCCCTATTGGTCCCCAACACTAAAGGCCGAAAAGTTCGCTCTGTTATTCCAGTTTAAATTATATATGGGGCTGGAAAATCACACTGAGATACTTGACCAACAGTTACTTGTTGAGGAACAGGCCAGTTAATCAAGATTGACGAAAGGGCATGAGTTCCATGGTTCAACTCCATTTTGGAGATCCCAGAGTCTTTTATGTAAAAGACTTTTATATCAAAATAGATAAAATGGACTGGGAAACAAAGACTTTATGATTCCTTTTGTAAGATCAAAAACTTGATTGAGTCCTATCCTAGTGAGAACTAAAGTTAAGGATATAAATGTTGATAGGATTGAGATAAAGTTTATATCAATTTGTCCATGGGGTTTAAATAAGATGATTACAACTCTTTTTAAAAACTTTTTATTTTTTATGCAAGTATAATTAAATTACAATGTTGTGTTAATTATTGTTGTATAGCAAAGTGACTCAGATATATATGTGTGTATATAGCTGGCATATTGAATGGAGTACTTTAACAGCATCATCTTTTAGACTTTTTAAATGATGGCTATTCTGACCAATTTGAGATGGTACCTCACTGTAGTTTTTGATTTGCATTTCTGTAATAATTAATGATACTGAGCATTTTTTTCATATGCCCATTGACCGTCCATATACCTTTTGAGAAATGTCTAATTAAGTCTTCTGCCCATTTTTTGATAGAGTTGCTTTATTTTTGTTATTATTTTGTTATATGAGCTGTTTGTATATTTTGGAAATTAAGCCCTTGTCAGTTGCATCATTTGAAATATTTTCTCCAAGTCTGTAGCTTATCTTTTTGTTTATGGCTACCTTTGCTATACAAAGGCTTATAAGTTTATGTCCCATTTGTTTATTTCGACTTTTATTTCTTTTGCCTTGCAAGACCCAAGAAAGTGTTGCTACTATTTATATCAGAGAAAGTTTTGCCTATGTTCTCTTCTATAGTTTTATGATATCATGTCATGTTTAAGTCTATTAGCCATTTTGAGTTTTTTTGTGTGTGTATGGTGTGAGGGTATCTTCTAGCTTCATTGATTTACATGTGGCTGTCCAACTTTCCCAGCACCACTTGTTGAAGAGACTGTCTTTTCTCCATTGTATGTTTTGCTTTCTTTGTTAAAGATTGACTGTGGGTGTGTGGGTTTATTTCTGGGCTCTCTATTCTGTTCCACTGAAACATGTCTGTTTTTATGCCAATACCATACTGTTTTGATTACTGTAGCTTTGTGGTATTGTCTGAAGTCTGGGAGTGTGTGCCTCTTCCTTTGTTCTTTTTCCTCAGGATTGCTTTGGCAATTCTAGGTCCTTTATAAATTCCATATAAGTTTTAGCATTATTTGTTCCAGTTCTGTGAAAAATATTCCAGCCTATTATTCATTTTAATGCCTCCTTTTGGATGTATTAGCACATTTATCCAACACAACAACTAGGACTTAGTTCTAAAGTGTAGTCCACATAAAAGACAAAAGCCACAATGGCTTCTATGGCCTAGACTTGTCGTTGCCTTACCATCTCTTCTGCCATGTTCTAATGGCCACACAACCCATAGGATGCAGAAGGGGACCGCAGAAGGGTGTAAAAACCCAGAGGTGCAGGTCACTGAAGGCCTCCTCCAAAGCTGGCTACCACAAATTATGAAAATAGTTGTTACTCTATGAATCTCCTGAAAGGGACTGGGGACTCCTAGAGGTCCACAGACCATATTGTGCAATCCTCTGACCTTGATAATGTAAGCTCTCATCAGTCTACATGATTTATGCTGATTTGAAGATGATTCTCAAATCTATCTCTTTTGTAATTTCACTCGAGTTTGTCAGAAGTCACTTTAAAAAGGAGTAAGCCACAAAGATCCAGAGACTCAGTCTACCCAGGATTTTGCCTCTGATGATGCCAGAGTGAGGGGCCTGGAAGAGCAGAGAAGTTGTTCTTTAGGACAGACCTCATAAAGTGTCACATGGTCCTTCATACCCTCATATCACATAGCCTCACATCAGGCTTTTAATATCTATGGGTTCATCTTAAATTTTGTTTAAATTATATATTTATTTATTGGTACACCATGGCATGTGGGAGTTTCCTGCTCAGGGATCGAACCCATGTCCCTGCAATGGAAATCTGTCTTAACCACTGGACCCCCAGGGAAGTCCCTACATTTTTAAATACTTTCTTTGTTCTAGATTTTTTTTTTCATTTGATGTGTACCATTTTTAGTCTTTATTGAATTTGGTACAATATTGCTTCTGTTTTATGTTTTGGTTTTTTGGCCATGAGGCATGTGGGATCTTAGGTCCCCGACGAAGGATCAAACCCTCACCCCCTGCATTTGAAGGCAAAGTCATAACCACTGGACCACTTGAGAAGTCCCCTAATTTTCATTTTTTTTTAAATTGAAGTATAGTTGATTTATAATGTTGTCCCAACGTCTGCTGTACAGCAGTGACTCAGGTACATGCATATAGACTTTCTTTTTTAAAAATTCTTTTCCATTATGGTTTATCATATGATATTGAATATAGTTCCCTGTGTTATACAGTAGGACCTTGCTGTTTATCCATCCTATATAAATATTTTCAAACTGAACCACCTTCTTGGCTAATGCATTCCACAGATTACCTGTTACCAAGTAGTAACTTCTTCCATTTGTCCAAATCAGTCTCAGCTAAGTATCCCTGAGATAGGTTTGATTCCCTCATGCTAAGACTTGTCCAATACACACTCACAACATGTCCAAAATACAACAGTTGTATATACCACATGCAACTCACCCAAACTCTTCATAACTTTTGAGACACCCATCTTTGTTCTCTTTGAGAAGAACCAGTTTTTTAGTGTGTGATACAGTTGTGCCATGTCCCCTTGGTCACATCAGCCCTCTCCTCTGGATGGCTATACTCCTATGCTATGTCCTTCTTAAGACCTTGGCTGGCAGAGCTTCAGCCCAAGAGAGCCAGCCTTCAGCTACACTGAATTTTGTCCTAGGACAGGAACACGGTATCTCATTTCCCAAAGTCTGTCACAACAATGCTTAAAGTCCACTTTGGGCCATTAAGTTATCTATCCACCTGGCTTCTTGTAGCAGGACACTCCCTTCCCTGGCCTTTACCTGTCCTCTATTCCATGACGTTCTGGTGGGCTTGCCAATCACACTGCCATCCCTTGGACCAAAGTGATGAATCCAAGAATGATAAACATCCAAGGCAGGCCCATCAGGATCCAGAATCATTTTCAGGGAAGCCACAGGAAGCCCCATTTGCCTGGTCTAGAGTCAGAGAACTGCAAGAATGAGGCTGGAACTGCCTGCAGCCACAGTTCCTGTTACCACATTCAGAAGGTGAAAATGTAGCCAAACGCCACCAACAGAGCCAAGACGAAGACAAATACAGAGAAAGACTGAGCCTTTGGATTCACTCCTGCTGGAGGCTAGTTCCAGCTCCTTTCTTCCCAGTGCGGTGACTCAATACCGGCCAGTAGGTTAGTTTTCCACCACTTATCAATGAAAGGAGCCATCAGACAATTGACTCTTTAGGCCAAATATCATCATAAGAAATTTGTTTCCTGAAGGAGCACATGTGGAGAGAAACTAACAGATGTGGTGAAGGTCTAGAAAGAGGACTGAGAAGCTGCCAGCCGTAAAACGCAGGCAAACCAAGGAGCCGCCTTTCATGGAAGCAGACAGTTGAGTGGTGGGAAGCACACTCCCAAATTTGGTGGGATGAAAATCAATGCAGTTTTTTGAGATGGACTATTTCTTTAACATTTGAAATGTTCCTGCTCTTTGAGCCAACAATTTGCAATCAATGCTGCATTGTTTGTTGTGGTAAAGCTGGCAACAGCCTCAAACTCTTGCATCATTAATAGGGGACTGGTTAATTAAATCATGGAAATGTGTTCAAGTTCCATTGTTAAAAGGGAAAAGAGCATGTAAGACTGTGTTAAACATTTGCTTAGAGATGTGTTTTGTAGATGCATGTGCATACTAAGTCACTTCAGTCATGTCTGACTCTTTGTGACAACCATGGACTGTAGCCCACCAGGCTCCTCTGTCCATGGGAGTCTCTAGGCAAGAATACTGGAGTTGCTTGCCATGCCTTCCTCCAGGGGATCATCCTGACCCAGGGATCGATATGCATAAACCAAAAAGCTTGGAGGATCCTACATTGGATAATTAGGTGATCTCTGTGGGGAGGTGACTTTAATGACAGAGAGCTTTCACTTTCTATGTGTGCATGAGCCCCGAATATTGAAAAAGATTAATTTCTATTTTTGCTGCTGTTAGAAAGTGACATGATGATGGTCTCCTGCTTACACAATTAGTGTCAATATTCTGAGCTCTCTGGGCTAGAGGGGTTCATTTATCAATTCATTTGTTCAAAGGATTGAGTGACTGAGTACCAGCTAGTTAGACGCTCTTCTTGGTGCTGGGCATGTAATAGTGAAACAGAATCATCACCCTTGTGGACTTGTATACAATTGATTGTGAAAACAAAAAGCAGATGGTGATCAGTGTTTGGAGAAACACAGAGGAAAACAATAGGGGAATAGAATGCTGGGGTGGAGACAGGAGGGTTCTATTGTATATCAAGTGGCCAGAGAAAGCCTCCCTGAGAAGACAACACACGGACCTAAAGGGATGAAGCAAGCCATGCAGCTCTTGGGGAAGGGTCTTTCAGGCCCAGAGGACAACATCTATAAGACACTAAAATTGAAGCATGCTTGATGAGATTGAAGCCAGAAGGACTTGTGTGGCTGGAAGGAACTATGAGAAATCAAAGGTCAGGAAGGGCAAGTCAGTGTTCACTGGACTCGAGGCCATTGCACCACTCTTGAGAGGAGCAGCCACCAGAGGGATCACATTGATTGTTCCGTTCAGACTAAGAGGGGTCAGGGGTAGAAGCAGGGAGAGGACCAGCTGGAAAGGGATTGGATTGCAATGACCCAGGTGAGAAAATGGCTTGGACTACGGAGATAGAGCCAGACATCCTGGAATGTGAAGCCAAGAGGGCCTTAGGAAGCATCACTACGAACAAAGCTAGTGGAGGTGATGGAATTCCAGTAGAGCTATTTCAAATCCTGAAAGATGATGCTGCGAAAGGGCTGCACTCAATATACCAGCAAATTTGAAAAACTCAGCAGTGGCCACAGGACTGGACAAGGTCAGTTTTCATTTCAATCCCAAAGAAAGGCAATGTCAAAGAATGCTCAAACTACCACACAATTGCACTCATCTCATGCACTAGTAAAGTACTGCTTAAAATTCTCCAAGCCAGGCTACAGCAATACGTGAACCGTGAACTTCCAGATGTTCAAGCTGGTTTTAGAAAAGGCAGAGGAACCAGAGATCAAATTGCCAACATCCGCTGGATCATGGAAAAAGCAAGAGAGTTCCAGAAAAACATCTATTTCTGCTTTATTGACTAAGCTAAAGCCTTTGACTGTGTGGATCACAATAAACTGTGGAAAATTCTTCAAGAGATGGGAATACCAGACCACCTGACCTGCCTCTTGAGAAAGCTGTATGCAAGCAACAGTTAGAAGTGGACATGGAACAACAGACTGGTTCCAAATAGGAAAAGGGAGTACACATCAAGGCTGTATATCGTCACCCTGCTTATTTAACTTATATGCAGAGTACATCATGAGAAACGCTGGGCTGGAGGAAGCGCAAGCTGGAATCAAGATTGCCGGGAGAAATATCAATAACCTCAGATATGCAGATGACACCACCCTTACGGCAGAAAGTGAGGAAGAACTAAAGAGCCTCTTGATGAAAGTGAAAGTGGAGAGTGAAAAAGTTGGCTTAAAGCTCAACATTCAGAAAACTAAGATCATGGCAACCAGTCCCATCACTTCGTGGGAAATAGATGGGGAAACAGTGGACACAGTGGCTGACTTTATTTTTCTGGGCTCCAAAATCACTGCAGATGGTAACTGCAGCCATGAAATTAAAAGACACTTGCTCCTTGGAAGGAAAGTTATGACCAACCTAGACAGCATATTAAAAAGCAGACATTACTTTGCCAACAAAGGTCCGTCTAGTCACTGTTATGGTTTTTCCAGCAGTCATGCATGGATGTGAGATTTGGACTATAAAGAAGGCTGAGCACCGAAGAATTGATGCTTTTGAACTGTGGTATTGGAGAGGACTGTTGAGAGTCCCTTAGACTGCAAGGAGAGCCAACCAGTCCATTCTGAAGGAGATCAGTCCTGGGTGTTCATTGGAGGGACTAATGTTGAAGCTGAAACTCCAATACTTTGACCACCTAATGAGAAGAGCTCACTCATTTGAAAAGACCCTGATGCTGGGAGGGATTGGGGGCAAGAAGGAGAAGGGGATAACAGAGGATGAGATGGCTGAGTGGCATTACTGACTCAGTGGACGTGAGTCTGAGTGAACTCCGGGAGTTGGTGATGGACAGGGAGGCCCGGCGTGCTGCGGTTCATGGGGTTGCAAAGAGTTGGACATGACTGAGTGACTGAACTGAACTGTGCTTTTAAAGACATGTGCATTACTTTTATAATCAGAACAAAATTTTATAAAGAATGGCAAAATGGAGTTAGCCTCTTGAGAGTAGAATAAGTGGTGTCTTCAGAGGGGGAGTGAAAATGAAAGTTGCTCAGTTGTGTCTGACCCTTTGCGACCCCATGGACTATACAGTTCATGGAATTCTCCAGGCCAGAATACTGGAGTGGGTAGCCTTTCCCTTCTCCAGGGGATCTTCCCAACCCAGGGATCAAACCCAGGTCTCCTGCATTGCAGGCAGATTCTTTACTGCCTTCGCGGGGGAAGCCAGGTATGTGTGCACCTTTGAAGCAGTGAATATAAGCTTCATTTGAGAAACTTGAAAGGGAAGGGAAGAAACAATAAATGGTAAGAATATGCATATGCCACACAATTTTGAATGAAGTTTATTAAATATTATGTACAGCCAATGTAGTAATTCAACATCTATTTGTCAAATTGACCCACTGCATAAAGAAAAATAGATGAACAGAAAAATCTGTGTCTGCATGGTACATGCTCTTGGTGTGTAATTTAAATGGCAATACTTTAAATTAATTGGTTATATATAATGTCAGTTATTTTTCTTTCAGAATATAATCTTTTTTGTAGTAACCTAGCAATAGGACTTAATACTACTGAAGATAAATAGGACTGCTAAAAAAAATCAAAAATAAGAAAAAATCACTATAACTGAGAGAACAGTTACTTTCTCTCCCAGAAAGAATGATTATTTAAAATTATAACACTTTACAGTGGTATTTTTGTGCTAAAAATCTGCAGGTAAGTTTTTTTGAATTCCTTCATTTAAATATGCAAAAAACTTCATGACTTCCTTATTATACCCCCCTCCCCTTCAGTTCAGATTTTTAAAATTATTTTTCTATACAAAGTAGGTACATGGGCTATACAAAGTTAAATATACATATTTACAGTCCCACTTCTTAAGCATGTGATTTTTTTCTCTTACTGATCCGAGAGAGACTGCAAAAGATAAGTAGTGTGGGGCTTGCTTTTACCCAGAAGCATGGCTAAGCTATTAAAATGTGTTGCAGGGCATGCCGCCAGTTAGTTACACTTGCGATTAATAAACCTGTATAAATATCTCAGCATAAAAATAGGTATTTTGTATTACTAAGTGTGTGATGACAAAGGAGCAGCTGGAACCCTTTGTTCCTTGTTTTGTCTTATGTAGGCAGCTGAAGTTTGACGCAGATTTTAACAGATGAGTTTATTAAAGATGGGCAAACTGGTGAGGCATACCTGGGATTCCGGAGATATACAAAGTTGGGAGGCTGGCGTCATATGCAAATGTGGCTTTACAAATTGGTTTATTTTCTAGCTGTATTTAAAGAGGTGTTCAAAATTAATAAGCTACTTAGTAAGCACCCCCTCAAAAAACAGATAAGGTTGTGTTATGGTTTGCATCTAAGAAAGACTAGGAAACACATTAGCCAATATATGAATTACATTCCAAAACATGTGAAACGCTGCTGTGCAAAGTGTATGTGAATATGCACGGGGTCTATATTCGAAGGGGGAGGACAGAAACAGAGCGCCCTTGCACGGTGAGGTGGACCTTCCAAAGCAATGAGTCTTACTTAAGGAATAGCAAGAAGTCCCTTTCTACCCAGGAAGCTCATCCACCCTTACTTGCACTCCCCAGCCCCACCCTCCACCATTGGTTCCACAGCCTTTCCCCTTGGAATTAAGGCTCTGTGATCTGTTCTAGTTAAAAACCAATGTTTCTGGGAAGAAGTAACACATTCTTCTCATCTGTCATTTACACTTCAGTGTGAAGGAGTCAGTGGTAGTTGCTTTCCTGAGAGCAGGATTTGGAGAGGGAGTGAGGATACTGTGGCTGTCTGAAGGGTAGTCAGCTGATCAGAGGTTCTACGATGAGTAGTGGAGACACAAGCTGAGGCACTGAAGATGAACTTTGCCCACTTGGAAAGATTCCAGACTTTGAGACCTCAGGCCAATTCTGAGCTACCTGCGGAGACCAGGAGTCTTGTACACAACCCTATCAAGCCGAAACTGCTTCTCCTGTGGATTTGTGGGGAGGATCAGAGTTAGAAGACCCTGGAAGCAGGTCTAAATATCTCCAGCCACAAACTACCCTCAGACAAAGGTTCTTCCAGCATCCTAGTTGTTCAAAAGTGAGCTAATGGAGAGAGAAATATGACAATGCTTTCTAGGATCCCTACAGAGAAAATTCATCTCTTCCTCTCACACCCTTCTTAGCACATATCGCAGTCTCTCTTGATTCAGTATTTTTGTGTGTCTGTCTCTCCAATCACCTCTGAGTTCCCAGCAGGCAGGAAAATGGGTCATTTCTATCTTTCTCTCTCCAAGGTGTCTAACAGAGGTCGATAAACATCCTTGAATTGGATAAAGTTGTGACACCCTAGGCAACACAGAGGCCTCCCTCCTTGGCTCTGGCCCCTCTACAAAAGACAGGCCTCCTGAAAGTAGCAGAATTACAGCCTCAAATGTAGGGCCACTGCAGCTGCACCTTCTAAAGAGAAGCCTCACAGGGTGTGTCAGGATCCAGAACCCTGGATTCCTACATTCTGTGTGGTCCTTGGGCTCTTCGGGGGAGACATGGTGAACCCTTTCTAAGGCCTGGAGCACGCCTTGCTCGTTGGTGGCGCCAGGCATCCAGTATACATCAGGGTGTATTACATTGAGTCACTGAACACCATCCCTTGTTCTAAGAATAAGCCTATCAACCCCCAACTGTCCTGGCCTAAAACAATCCAGGAAAGCAAGGGTAGAAATGGCATTCTGTAAATGACACTATACTATGCTATGAAAGTGACTGCTTATACAAGCCAGTGATATGGAAGGAGCCATATGGCAGGGGACCTCAGAGCTACAGGCTTCTCGCCTAATCGCCTGGAAATGCAAATGGAACTATCTGCCTGACCACCCTGCTCCGGGGGCAAGCCTTGTGTGCTTTTCTGTCTGAACATCAGGGGTGTCAATGGTAATGTTGCATGCATGCTGAGTGCACGGGGTGCCTACTTTGACCTCTACTTCCCCACCTACCTCCAGTGGGGGACTTGGCCTTGGGTTGTTTGGGGTCTCCACCACTGTTTAGGGATTGCCTCGGTGGCCCCAACTGATCTGTAGCAATGTTAGGGGACCAGAAGGCTCCAGGGCAACTGGGGGAATCTGTGTGGAACCTTAGAGGATGGCTGGGGGTCTGCCTGGTGCTCCGAGAGCACCTGCAGGCTAAATGACCCTTTTGAGCCAAAGCTGGTCAAGCCTGAAGCAGCACGAGGCAGTTCTGGCTTAACTGCTCTCTGGGACCATGCTGCCAGTCAGGTTACCCAAGCTGGGAAGAGGAGGGCAGGGCTGGCATGGCTCCCAGAAGCAGCTAAGTAAATACCAACTTGCTTCATTTCTTTTTTGCATGGTTCAGCCCTGTCCGATACACGCAGTAAGCTTCGACAGGCTCAGGTTTTAAATACAACACTTCTCTGTCCTCTTTTGCTTCTTACTTTATCCACTGCATTAGTTTTCCTACTGACTCAACGTTTAAATAAAGAGACCAATTCATGAATTATGCTTCGTCCTCCAATAAAAATCATCTCTGTGGTTTTCAGTCTTCTTATAGATACAAAGGCTTTACATAGTTGCCTGGGAAAGTACCAAACTGCCTTGTCCTTCTTGAAGTACCTATTAAAAACAAAAAAACACAGACACAATGAGAAGACTGACTCAGAACTGAGTTCAGAGAGAGAGTCCTTGATAACAATCCCAAAGCTTGTAGAAGGACCTATGGTTTCCAAATCACTTTGCCCTATCTTATCTCGTTTAGGCTGCAGAATAGCTGGGTGATAAGCAAGACATTTATTTAACACTCCCATTTTTTTCAGATGAGGAAGCCCAAACTCTGAGAGGCAGACTTTAAACCCAGGTCTTCAGACTCCCGGCCCATGGCTCTTCCAGGACTTCTCTTTTCTGGAAGAATGAACACAGCTATCCAACTCACCAAGGTGAGGGGCACTTAGACTTAGAAACTGTGGCATTTCTGAAAGTCCTCTGGATATGACCACACAGTGAAAGGAAATGTCTCTCCTAAGCCCGTGCCTATGCCCCAAATTGACTCCATGTCTTTGCTACCAACCTCATCCAGGATTCCAGAACATTGAGCTACCACAAAGCCCTTCCTGGACTGTTTCACGTCCAGGATTGCTGGGTCCCTAATCAAGCTCCTTCCCTTGGAATTTTTTTTCAAGTAATCAACTTTTAAAAATTAATTTATTTGACTGCTCCAGGTCTTAGCTGCAGCATGCAGGATCTAGTTCCCTAATCAGGGATCAAACCTTGGGCCCCCTACATTGGGAGCAGAGAGTCTTAGAAACTGGACTTTCTCTAAAGCTGGAGGGTGGGGTGGCAGACAGATGTTGCATCATCATTACTCTTATCAGCAGACAGCATAATTTGATCATTGCATCCTTTCCCCAGTTGGCTTGGTTAGGGCTTCAGAATCCTTTGAACACATTTCAAGCAGCCACCACCACTGGGTTGGAGTTGTTGCACAAACTAAACTATCTAACAGAATGTGTTAAAGCTGCTGCTGCTGCTGCTAAGTCACTTCAGTCGTGTCTGACTCTGTGCAACCCCATAGATGGCAGCCCACCAGGCTCCGCTGTCCCTGGGATTCTAAGGCCATCTAAAACACCTGAAGCCCCAGGGCAATGGTCAGGGAGGCTGCAGGGAACTGAGATGGTAAAGATTTTGAATCTGTGAAAAGAGGACTATTTTTGTCTTACAGGCTGTTTGTTGAAAGAACTTCAGTAAGAAAGTATTATTAAGCACCTATTTTGTTACAGAATCTCAAATTCTGATCGTTCTCTGCTCTATCCTATAAAGGTGACTCCTTTAATTCATCAGGTATCGCTTTGGTTAAAGTTATTAGAAGCCTGGAGTAAAAGAGGTCTTCAGACTCTCTACATATATGCTTGCACTTCATGGCAGAAATCTACATGCACATGTTGTGTTGTTCCACAGGAGTTTTAAAAATTAAAATTTCCAAATGTAGGACAGACAGACGCACAATTGAAATAGAAGCAGTGAATCCCCTGGCAGTCCAGTGGTTAGTATTTGGCTCTTTCATTGCTGGGGTCCAGGTTCAAGCCCTGGTCTGGGAACTAAGATCCCACAAGCCAGGCAGTGCCCCCCCAACCACCCCAAAAAATACAAACAGAACTCAATAAATGCAACTAGCAACTGCCCTTCTGTGCAGTCAATGTTGGCATATTTGGTCTTCAGGTTCATAGTTACTATCATCCACACTGATTTGAGAACAAACCTATACTGGGTGGCCCAGCATTTCTGACGGTGGTATAGGAACTGAGACAGCTCTCCTTCTGTGCAGAGAACAGTGGTCTTTTTGTGACTCATCACTCCCAAGTTTTTCCTTCAGTACACAACAGATAAGAAAAGCACGATATCACTTACCAACAAACCACCCATCATCACATTTTTCCATGACATCAACAATATCTCCATCTCGGAGTTCCAATTCATCATCATTCTGTGGTATATAGCTATACAATGCTTGGTAGCTAAATCTGTAAATTCAAAAAAATGATTAGTAGGTGACTCAAATGCTGACAGCATTAAATGAGTTTAAAAAACCTGTTTCAGTTAAATCAACATTTGGGTCGTGTTTCCTACTTATCAGTGGGGAAAAAATATTTTATTGGCTCTTTCTCTAATAACTTAGCATTAGGGGAGATCCATTCAACATGTGATAAGTAAATTAAGATTCAGAGGGATGGAGAATCTGAGAAGCAAGTCACGATTGGTGCCTTCATTTAGTTTCATCTGGTTGCTTTAGCACAGCTTTTTTTATCTAGATGCTCCCCCTTGAAAGTTAATCAAGTTCTTAACACAAGATAACATGTGTAGATTGTCAAGGATAATCAGAAATTACTTAGGTCCAGAGACAAGACATCATATCCTAGTCACATACATTGGAGAGCATGAAGCAATTGTCATGTGTATATATATATATAATTTTTAAAAAGTATATCCCAGTTACCACACTGTTTAGCAATACTACCTTGAGTTTCTTTACATGCCAACACATATTTTATTAATTGCTTTGAAATGTGGATGCCATTTTTCTAAAACTCCTGAAGGCATATCTATCCCAGTAATGTTTGGGGTTAAAATTTTTATTTACTTGCTAGTTGGCCTAAGGCAATGTAGTCTGTGCTGTCCTGACAGGCTCTAGACAAGGCTGGCAGAGAAGGCAATGGCACCCCACTCCAGTACTCTTGCCTGGAAAATCCCATGGACGGAGGAGCCTGGTAGGCTGCAGTCCATGGGGTCACTAAGAGACATGACTGAGCGACTTCACTTTCACTTTTATGCATTGGAGAAGGAAATGGCAACGCACTCCAGTGTTCTTGTCTGGAGAATCCCAGGGATGGAGGAGCCTGGTAGGCTGCCATCTATGGGGTCGCACAGAGTCAGACACAACTGAAGCAACTTAGCAGCAGCAGCAGCAAAGCTGGACTACTTGTGAAACTGATACCTGCTTTGGCAACACATAAAGCCTTGTTTTCATTTATTCTTTTGACAAATGCTTAAGAAGCACCTGCTGGGACTTCCCGGGTGACTCAGATGGTAAAGAATCCTCCTGCAAAGGAGGTGCAAGAGATATGGGCTTGATCCCCTGTAGGTCAGGAAGATCCCCTGTAGAAGGGAATGGCAACCCACTCCAGTATTCTTGCCTGGAGAATTCCATGGACAGAGGAGCCTGGCAGGTTACAATCCATGGGGTTGCAAAGAGTCGTACACAACTGAGCGACTATCACACTTTCACTAAGAAACACCTACCAGTTCACAATTCTGTTTACTTGATACTTTGAAACGTAACAGTAGCAGGCAAAACTTCCAAATGAGCCAATCCTCTACCACTTTCAGTGGATATCAGTGAATTCCAGGGTGTGGGTGAGAGGGATTAGAAATAAGCGGAATCAGTTTCCAGAAACAAGAGGTTCGTTGTCCTCTGCTAGCAAGCCAAGGGGCAATTTAATTTTCTATATTTATCCAGATATCGTGAGACTTTGGTAGATGCATCTGTCTGCCAGAAGTAAGGTCTCTAATGCGGAAGAAGTGGCACTGATGAACTTCCATTTGATAACTGAATACATTTTGGTGTTTCTGTATTTGCCTGCTGTCTCTTGCCCAAACTGGACTCCTGACGGTGCCTCAGCCCCTTAACTGTTGTGGTGACTTCCTTGCCTGCCTCATTTCCGCCAGGTTAGTCCTGTTACCTGCCTCTCTGCTCTCACCCCAGACAGAGGAGACTGGCTGCACACAGTCCCGTGACCTTGCTGCTTGGGTCCCTAGTGGGCTCTGATTTTGAACAGGCCTCACGCTAACAGGGACACAGTTCTATAGAGTCCTTCCCTTACTTCCTCTGCCGATTCTGGTGCCTGACTCTGAGCAGAACTTTAACTTTCCTCCCCTCCTGCCCCTGTTTCCATGTGTAAGGAAGGGTCCCCGCTCCTGGCCAGGCTAAGCTCCCTCCCCTGGGCTATCTCCTTGACTTACATCTTCTCTCTTATGTCTTTGATTCTGTCAGCTCCTCCTTAAGTGCTTGAGCCTCTGCTTCCTGAAAACACCTCCCCAGCCCTGTGCTACTCCCTGACTCTCTAGCCCCCCCATCCCTTAGCTCTTTCCACTCAGCATCACACTGACTCATCAGCCCTTTTCTAACAGAGCATCTGCCTACACCCAACACTGTCACTGCAGAGATTACCAACGATCGTTCCAACTTGCCACCTAGAGGACGTTTCTCATTTCTTACCCTCCTCAGCCTCTCTGAGGCAGGAGCACCCCTGACCACATCCTTCTTGCTCTGTTCAGTACCAGTGAACACTCCTAAACCCTCACCTGTGTCTCTTGCTGCTCCGCCTCAGTGTCCCTTTCTGGCTGCTACTCTGTGGCCTTAAAGGCTGGTTCCCCAAGGATCCATCCTCAGTTCTCTTCTCCCTTTACCCCTGTCTCCTTGGGGAATCTTGTATACTTCCAAGCACAAGGTGCCCACTCTGTCCAAGCTCAGCCCCGCACCACTTTTTTGCTGTACTCATATCTCCAAACTACTATCTTTGTCCTTTGTCTCTGAAATCCACCCTCCATTCTATTGTCCAAGTTATCTCCCCAAAACGAAATCCAATCAGATACGTGTTCCACACATATTTTTGGGCCATGCTGTGCAGCCTGTGAGATCTTAGTAGTTCCCTGACCAGGGATTGAACCCAGTAACCTGGCAGGGAAGCACCAAGTCCTAACCACTGGATAGCCAGGGAACTCCAAGTATGTTCCTTATTTTAAAATCCTTCATTGGCTCCTGAGTGGATATAGACTAACATTCCAATGTATTTCTATTGCATTCTGGCTTCTACAGTCTGGTCCTAACCTTGAACTTCATCTCCATTTCCTCCCTGAACTGTATCCTGTGGCTACAGGGGTCTCTTGGTGTTCTCCAAACACAACACCTACCCTGGGTCTTTGTACATTTGGATTCCTCGTCTAGGAAGACTTTTACCTCTTTGCTCTAACTCTCAAATCCAACTTGTCTTTCAATGCTTATTCCAAAACCCCCTTCCCCTGTGGATGGAGTTTACTCCACTGTGCATGGAATATAGGAGATATCCAATACTCTCCTTTTTTAAGGAATGGATCAACCCTATTCATTCATCTCCAGTCAGGATTAACACTGCTTCCTCTGTATTCTCACAACACTAGGAATGAAACCAGTTAGCCCAGCTCCCCTTTGCCCTGTATGGCAGTTACACTTCCTTACCGCCTCTCCCCTCCCCGTAGAGGCCCTGACTGCCTTGATTCACCCCCCACCTGTTTTCACACTGGCTGTTGGGAAACAGCTGTACCTAGAAGCCCTCAGAGAAGCTGGGAGTGATGGGTTCATTTCCCCTAAATGGCTGCTCCCACAGCCAGTCAACAACCCACTTCCTAAGGCCAACAGACTATGGACAATGCAAGACCCAAGGTTCACCACATGTACTTACAAATCCTGGGAGGTTTGACTCCTGTCTGGGGCGACTCTTCGCTGCTGGGCTTGAGGTTGCTGAGAAATGATTAAAGATGATTTATTGTCAGAAGGGGATACCTTGTGATGAAAGTCAAGGGGATGAGAAACAGTGCTGCAGTAATGAACCGATTTTTCGGCAATGTTTATGATCTCATTGCAAACTGCTTCCTGTGAGGTGGCCCCGAGATATCCAGAAACCCCCATAAAACAGTCAACATGGGGACAAAAAAGAAAAAAGAAAGAGAGGAAGAGATGTAACATTCCAGATGAAGCACATAAGTCCAAGGAAACAACAGAGTTGAAGATCCAGTTTAAAAAAAATAGATATTCCAGTAGTGGAGTGCAGGAGGGATCCAGGCGAAAGCATGGAAAAAACAGGTAAGATACAGAAGAATTTGGGATTTAGTATGAATATTAAATTAAAAAGGCAGCAGCATAAAGGCCTGTAATTAGTGAGTAACCGTTACAAATGGAATAATTTCAGGATAGAGATGCAAGTATGTATTCCCCATCATGCACTAAAACATTAATCCCACATGTAGGCAGAGCAGAAATAGTCTCTAAATTCCTCTGCCTTTTTTTGTGAGGGGAGGGGGTAGCCTCGCATCGCTCTCTCTACTACAATAGCCATAAAATTCTTAAAAATAATGGCTCTGTGAGTCAACCAGTCTACTCCAGTCTAGATTCTAGAAATCAGTCAGAATTCTCTTTAGAAAGCTACAGTCATATTCAATAGGCATCTTACCACATAGCTCTTTTCAGATTCTGTGAGATCAGGTCCTGCTCTCAATGAATGATGAGAAGGCTGTGATCACCAAGCAAATTATAAGGGAGACATTTTAGCAGATGTCACATTGAAAAGGATTAAAAATAAAAGTGTGAGCAAATACACATACCACACCATCACACTCGATGACACCGGATACTCGTGGCCTATGGCCACCGAGTTTCCATGACAACACAGTGGGTGCAGAGGAGAAAATGCAATGTACAGAGTTAGAAGCAAGCATCCGGGCAATGAGATGGGCAGTTGGGAGCATGGCTGCAGTGAGGTGAGAATGAACAACACAGGGACTCCAGACTGGCAGGGAAGAGACACAGAAGGGCTGCCTTAAGGACAGTCATGTCCCTCTGTGAGCACGTATGCCGGTCCCCTCACTCTTAGCGGTAAGCATCTATGAAAGGACTGATGAACTGAAAGCCCGTTCCAGTTATTTTGTTGACAGGGAGCCTCCTCTGGCAAAGCAGGCTCATAAAACTATCAGGTACGCCATTTTCTTGTACTTGTAAAAACCAAACAAGAGAGTAACGATTTTGAAAAACTCCCTGGTAGTATGTGGTGTATCAAACAAGGCTGTTCTCCCAGGAGAAACCTGTAAATGATACATTCCAGCTAAGTATGAGATAGATGAGTTCCGATATCTCATAGAGTAGGGCTTGCTTACAGAAACAGGACGGTGTGTCCTGACACAGCAGTAGAAATGAAACCATCACTCTTCACTCACCAGCTCAGGTACCACATGATGACCTGAAAACGAGGTGCAATCAGGCCAAGCAGACCTGTCTTTTAAGTAACAGTCCTATAGTAGAGCTGGCCAGCCCTTCACTGGAAGAATGTTGGGAATTATTTACCCCAGAGAGGATTCAATTCCAACTCTTTAAGAAGTCTCCCTAATTGATCATTTGAAGAGCCATCTTTGGCAGAAAACCTCCAGGTTATGTGCAATAATACTGATGGGCCACAGCAACTCCAGGGCCTTCTAGAAGAGCATTCAGATCTTTAGTGTGTGACCATTTGTTTCCCAGGAAGGCCCAGAGACACTGAGGACTTTCCCTGAGCTCATCCAGCAAGTTAGCAGAAGCCCTGTCTCCTGGATTCATCTACTATCTCGTTGGACTTTCTCTTTCATCCTTGAACCATTTCCCACATTATTAATTGCCTCCATTGACATTATATTCAGTGAGTCCCACAGAAACCCTGGAGACTGGCAAGACAGGGTTATCGTCCCATATTCTTTTAAATCCTAAGAAGCTGATGCTCAGAGGGGTTTAGCGCATTCCTCAATGTCACACAGCCTGCAAGAGCTAACACTGCTCCACCACACCATCCCTTCCCATTCCCCTCTGCTGTAAATGTCCCATCCACTTGCATGCCCTGTGGGGCCAACTTCCATTCCAGACATCGCTTCCATACTCTTGTTCTTTGGAAAACTGCTTCAAGTTCTCCAAACCCCTCCAAACCTCAGTCCCTTAAACCAGCCTCCGTGGTCTCTGGCAGGATTAAGAGAAGAGATAGAACTCAATTAAAAAGAGAACTGCAAGGGGTTTGCTCCTTAGAAGATGTCTCAGAACCTACAGGCCTTTGCCAGATGACTGGGAGCTGACCTCACTGCCCATCCAGCCTCTGCATCAAGGCTTCTGCATAACAAAACAATGACACTCCCAAGCATCTACGGTGTGAGCCTCTATGTGGCAGCCCTGAGTGGGTGATCTCTACAGGCAGATTTTGACTCGACAGAAGGGAAAGCTTTCTAAAAGTGAGAGCTGTCCAGCGGAAAGGGCTGCCTCGAGAGGAAGCGGTTGCCGGTCCCAGCAGCTGTTCAAGCTGAGGTTGCACTGACAGCTGCTACAGGGGAAGCTGTAGAGCACTGTCAGAGTCCCCTGGGATCCTGTTAAAATGCAGATTCTGGTCTGACATGTCTGGGGTGTTCCTTTCTACGTGGGGATGCCCATACTACTGGTCCACAGACAACTTTGGGGAGCAAGGCTCTGGAGCATTTCATTTGTCTAACACTGAGCTTCCTTAGCTACACTGAGCTAAGACTGGTTGGTCTGGATCACACCTCATGAAAATAAAAGTTCTCATAAAAAAAAATTTCCAAACTCCAGCTGGTGGCCTACCAACCTCAGGTCAAGTGTAGTACAGTCTACTGACATGACCTCCAGTTTACGGAAGCACTGTAGCACCAGTTTTAATCCCAAAGGAATGACTGGGATCAACCACACAGCAAGTATTTCGCACTTTAATTTAAAAGAGGTTTGGTGAATCAGATATATTATGAAGAACCTGATAGCTTAATATCCCTTTCTTTTGTAAAGCATCTTTTAAATTTTTTTAAAGTTGCTTTCAAAGCACATAAAGGTCCATTACCTAACCTGACTTTCATACTCACCCTTGGACTTGGGGGGGTGGGGGTGGGCAGAAGAGGAACGTTTAAGGCTTAGGGAAGTCTGAAGATTTTCACAAGGTGCCAGAGCCATGGGGTACTGAAACTCTAGGGTCTAATAATCGCCATACACCACCTCCCTCTTAGCTGGTAATGGGGGGGCTAGGGTAAGAATGAGAGCAACACCCAGCTTCTCCCACTTCTGTAACTTTTCTTGAATACTTTGGTGTAAAAGGTGCAGTGTGCAGGAATGACATCATCCAGTCATTAACTCAAGGATCCAATAGTACTGAAAGGGGATCCTGACCCAGCTGGTATGTTCCTTGGACTCAGGTCACAGCCAAACCAGAGGATAATCATCACTGCAGCCTTCACATCTGGACACACTTAACATCTAGTACAAACTTAAGTCCTCCCTTAGAGGTGACTGGTTCCCTACTCAATGTCTGTGGAATAAATGAAGGAAGAAGGTGAGGTAAATATTTATCCTGTTAGCTAAGATTCAGTTTCTCCCTATTTTAAATGCAGTCCTTAGATTTAAACTAAACATCTCACAGAGCTGAAATGTAAACCAGTTTTTTGAGGGGGTGAGTGGGTATGGCATGTGAATCCTTGTTGGAGATGGAAACCACTGATATCCACCATAGGGACTTCCCCTTTATTTTCAAGGCTGTTGACTTTCAGACTTTTTTTTTTTTTAACAAAGTTATTTCAAAACTTAGTATAAAGAATTTAAAATATCTCAACAATTATCCTGATTATATATTAAAATGATACTATTTTAGATATGTTGGGTCAATAAGCCAAATATACTACTAAAATTAATTTCACTCACTCCATTTTACTACCAGAAAATTTTAAATTACATACATGACTCATGTTATATTCCTGCTGGCCAGTGCTGCTCTAAACCCTCCCTGGGTCTCAGTGTACACCCTTCTTTAAGCCCCAAAGCAGACAAAGTTCTAATCACGATCTCAGCCAGGGCTAGGGATAAAAGGACTATTATCTCATGCTAAGGACATTTCAGACTCTTGGAAATACATCCCAGTTTTTCACATGTTTAGAAAAAGAACCACCACCCCCTCCACCCCAGCACACTCTGCATAGCCCCATCAACAGTAAGCAGGTGATAGCTACTGATCCAGAAACTGCTTTGCTTCCATATTTGCGCAGACACACACAAGTTGGCCCTCTTGGCCTGGAGCTTGTGTCTCATTCGTCCAAGAGAGCAACCTTGTGTGTGTCCCTGCTGCCCTTCCACCTCCAGTTCACAGCGAGCAGTCCCTCAGAAACCCGATGCTGGTCTCTGGGGGCTGTTAATCCCTTTGGATCCACAAAAAAAACACCTGGTGCTCCTGTGAGTTACTAAGCGTTCTCTTCCAGCTCTGGGTATTTGCCAAAGCCTTGAAGCCCAAAATAAAACGTCCACAGGCTGGAGGCCAGCAGGAAGTCCTGGAGCTGTGGGCAGGACAGAGAAGCCCCACCTCCACATGGCCTAGAGCTGTTCTAGGAGTGTCACGAGTCTCAGAGATGCTGAGCCGCTCCAAGCAGTCTCCTTTCCTCAGACCCCAACTCTCTGGTGCCTAATGCTGGCCTCCCAGGGAGGGAAGGGAGGGTTCCAGGACAGACTGTCACACTAATTCATTGTCACTTGAGCAAAATACTTAACTTCTTTGGATTTCATGTTCTCAGTAAAATAAGAGGCTTGGGCATGATTTACATAAATATCCTCTTTGGCTCTGAAGTTCTCATGTAGTCATTAGTGTGCATGCATCCCATGAACTGAGAACAAAGACTGGGCCGGGCTGACCTGGTTTAGAAGGAGCAGCACTTCCTCACTGCTCACTGGAGACGGGGTGGTGGGCAGCTCTGACTGCAGCCTCCAGGTTGTCCGGACGGTTCCCTTCTGGCTTTGTGGGAAGTGAGGGGCTGCCCTGATGGCAGAGAAAGAGCCACAGCTCCTGGAGGACCACAGGCAGACTCTGCCAGAGGAGGCAGGAGACCTGAGTGATTCGGCCTCCTGGCTCTAGGAAACCTCGGCAGGTCTGCAGAACAGTCTGCCTCCCCTGAGCCCTTCTCTTGGGTGTACTAAGAAAAAGAACCCAGCTTACAAACAAAACAAACGATAACCAATCAGTTCAACTGCTCACCACCTAGACTCAGTCTCCTTGCAGATCAGTCCACAGACAAGCTCTGGTGTAATTTGAACCTGATGGCAGCGCTACACTTCCATGCTTAACCTTCTCATATAGTCTGTGGTGGGGTGTGTTTCTTTCCTAAAACAATGAGACAACTGATGCCAAATGTGTATCCAAGTACAGAGACACCAAAACTTTCCAAGAGAATGCCCTTGTACTCGAGGTGAGAGAATAAGAAGCACTAATATACAGGGTGCAAATTCTAAATATGCTAAACTCTGGATTTGTGTGAGTAATCCAGCAAATCCTTAAGGAAATCAACTCTGAATATTCATTGGAAGGACTGATGCTGAAGCTGAAGCTCCAATACTTTGGTCACCTGATGGGAAGACCCGACTCATTGCAAAAGACTCTGATGCTGGAAAAGACTGAAGGCAAGAGGAGAAGGGGGCAACAGAGAATGAGCTGGTTGGATGGCATCACTGACTCAATGGATAGAAGTTAGAGCAAACTCCAGGAGACAGTAAAGGACAGGGAAGCCTGGCATGCTGCAGTCCACGGGGTCTCAGAGCCAGACACGACTGAGCAACCGAACAACGACAACAATCCAGTAAAAGGATTCTTCCATCTTCTACTTTCTTCTCTCCTCCAACCCCATCTTCCTCTCTTAGGTGAAATGGAGTAAGGAGAATAAACTACTTTTCCCTGTTACCTCGATATCACACAACAATATGTATTGAGACCCAATTATATGCTCTGTGCTAGGCGCATTCATCTCCAGAAAACCTCATTCAACTCAATAAATGAACTCCCCATAATAATTCAAAAAAGTGGTCAATATTTACATCTTATACAACTAAGACCCAGTGTGTCGGAATTGGGAAGTGAAGAGCCAGAATTTGGACCTGGTCTCTCTGAGTCTAGGTCCCACGCCTCCCATCACGCTTGATCTGCCGGAGGGAGATATCCGAATAGCTGGATGGATGTGCTGATCAAGAGGCCACCTTAGCTCACCCCGTGCTCTGCAGCTGGCATGAGCTGGGTTTCGACTGAAATCCTCCACTTCTCTCCTAACACCTCTTTGAGGGGTGGATATTGAAACTTCAGGTCTTAGTTCCCTGGGCCTTGACTATTGAACATATACATACCTGCTGGTGATTTTTCTAAGAACTGCAACCAGCGTCTCTCCCCACGCTGTACATTGTTGAACACTCTGTGTATATTTAGAGATTTCCCTTCTCAGTGAGTCAAAGGAAAATGTTTCCCCTTATTAGGTAGGTGTTTTAATATTTAAATTTCCTTTTCATTCTTGTAAGTTGTATCACGTGCTTTCCCTTTTATTTCTGATTTCTATGCTCAAGGCAGGCCTACACCTTTTTTCTTATCTTAGTTCAGGGAACTTACCTAGTTTCCATGTGGTAAGGGCTGTTCCCTCCGAGTTCACCAAAGCACAAATTTTCTGTCCTGTTTCCCTTCCCGCTCTCCTTTCTCTAAGGCTGTAGTGTTGTTCTTGTGCTTCTCAGAAGCTTTGAGGACACAGAGCTTTCCTGAATATTTTTATTTAAAAATTATTCCCCCAGATTATACTGTTATAATTAGGCAAAATTGTGTGTGTGCCACCCTCTTTCCCAAACCCCTGGCCTAGACTCAGCTAACCTCAGATTCTCAAGTTTTGTGATCCAGAAAACGTTACAAGTCACTAGAATGACTTTAAAGATTTTCTTTTAAAGTCAAAAATTCTATGATCTCTTACACCAGTTATAGAAGCTCCTACCAACCAAGTCTGGAGGCTAGTCAGAGAACAGTGCTTCTCTCTTGGGGAAGGCTCAGAAAATATTGATGAATGCTGGAGAATCCCAAGACCATCTTCCCCTTCACTTTCTTGACCAACTGTCCTAAATCTTCCTAGCCAAAATTATGCTCAACAAAACCCAAGAACTTGGTTGATAATTCCAAACTCTTGGGCATTTTGTATATTTTTGTACAATTAGTTATCCCTCAAAAAACAAAGGAAAACACTTATTTTTCTACTATGAAGGTACACAGGTCTATTATAAACCCCCTTCCTTAAAATTTTGTATTTTTTCTTATCTTTCCTTGTAACTGAAATTCACACAGGATTTTTAGTTAATCAGAGATTATCAAAACTAACAAGAAGTCAGCTTTGTCTGGATCTTTTGTCTATGGATGGTGAAGCCAGAGAAGGGAAGTGACTCACCCAGAGACACATAGCAGGCTCATGGCAAGGCAGGAGATAGAGCCCAGGAACCCTAACTTTGAATGCAGCACTCTTCCCACTGATCCTGGCTTCCCCTAAATGCCCCTTGCCCCTCATTCACTCCCTTCGGCTGTTCAGAGAACTCCTAGTTAAAAACATGTGCAACCGACCCAATGTCACATCAGGTTGGGAGTCTACAAAGGAGTGAAAAGTCAAACCCTTTCACAAGGAAGTGCTCACACGTCTGCAGAGTTGGGGGTCGTGGGATGGGATGGACAGGTGACTCAGGAGAAAGAAAGCAGCAGAACAGAGACTAGCACCAAGTAGAGAATACAGATGACCACTTAGCAAGGGTCACGGGACCTGTGGAGGATGACCAGACACTGTGAGGAGGTGCTGACCAGTATCCATGTGCACCAACCAGCCCTCCAAGCTTTGCTCACGGCCCCGTCTACCCACCTGTGGACGCAGAAGCCCCACCAAAACCAGAACTCACCTGGCCTTTCACACTCCTACCCCTGGGGCTTAGTTAGGCTATTTGCTCGCTTCGAATGCTACCCTCCTGCTGTTCACCTATCATAAAATTCCCAGTTCCTTAAGCTCCAAATCAAAAGTCACTTTTCTCTTGAAATCTGTCCACCTCACCCCACACTCGCCGCCCCCCACCCCCCTGCTTATTCTCATCTTGAACTCCCCAAGGAAACTGTTTGTGACCCTCCTTCCTGGTCTACCTTATACGTATTTTTGTGAACATGTCTTATCCCCCAATAGAGACCTACGCTCCATTACTTGGGGTCACTCATACTGTATCTCTGCTTTCACTCAACAAATACTTGTTGAGCACCTTCCTCCTATCAGGTGTCCTGGTCCCTGCACTCTGACGGTGACAGACAAAGGGACAAATACAACAGAGGTGATAAGTGCCCCTGAGATCAGGTGCTGGGGGCTGCGAAAGCACGAAGTCCAGCACTTAATCTAATCTTGCAGGCGGAGGGGGAAGTGGGCAGGAAAGGCTTCCGGGAAGGAGTGGAGAAGTAAAGGACGGGTGGAAATTTTCCAGACGCACAAGCAGGGGGGACTTGGGAGGGTGAGGCTGGCTTAGCTGTCAAAACAGCCAGTTCCATGAGGCCTTCTAAGCCCAGGAAGGAGGAGAGACTTTCCTGAGAGCAGGGGGGCCCCTGAAGGTGCTCACCCCTCTTGGCCTTTTGCAGCACTTCGCACAGTGCCCGGAACATCCTAGACACTCAAATAAAAGAGGAAATGGTCAAAACACTTCCGACTGTCTTTTCTTGCTCTCTGGTTAGATTCCCTTCACTTATAGATCAGAATATCTACCTAGGTTCCCAACACTGATAATAAAGTTGAATTATTGGTTCGGCTCCTCGCCCCCAGCAAGAACAAGAGCAGCTGACAGTTTTTCTGATAATACAAGCAGGTCTGGAATGCATTTGTTCAAATAAGTGACACAGACTGAGGTCACTGGGTCACGAGAGAATACCTGTCATTCAAGCCCTTCCCAACTTGGGCTCTGTCAGCCTAAGAGGGCCTCAAGAGAGGCAGAAAGCTTCCTTGGAAGGACCTCATTTCCCAAGCTGACTTCCGGTCCCAGTCCTAGGAGGGGAAGGTGAAGGAGCTGGTGAGGGAGTGGGTGGGCAGCAGCCATTTTCACATAACCCCCCGGCTCTCAACATGGAGCAAGGCCAAGGCCCAGCTTTTTGCCGGGAGAGCAGGAGGGAGGGCATGGGAAGGGCTGCACCTGGGGTCTGGAGGCCCATCAGGAAATGAAAACCAGTTTTCAACAAGCTTGGCTTTCTGTATTGCCAGCATGCCGCCTCCTCTCCTAGTTAGGAAGTGGGAAGTGTGCACCCCCAGCCTCCTCCAAGCACCGTGTGTGCTTCCTGTGTACACTGGGTCCTGGCACTGGGCCGCAATGACTCACCACCAACCACAAGGAGGTCTCCAGGCCCCGAGGGCTGACTTAGAACCTTTCCAGAACTGTTCCTGTGTTGAGAAATTGACTTCTTTTCCATCAGTCACTTCACCGCCTCTCCCCCAGCAAATTATTTCTTTCCTTGACTGGACACACCCTTCTCTCCTCAAAGAACATGCCTTCCAGGAACACCTGCCCAGGCAAAGCCTTCCCCAGGTATGGCTATTTCCTCAGCACTGGCCTCAGAGCTGGAGCAACATCCTGCTTCAGGGAGTCTTCCCGCCTGCCAGGCACCACACCTACCTCCTTTAATCCTTACACTGTCCTGTGAGTGAGAGACAAATTCGACTCCTACTTTGGACAGCAGAAAGCCAGTCGGGAGGTAGAGCCTGACTACTGACCATTATCACACACAGTCCTTCCCTGCAGCAGTGACGCTCCACTTCCCATCATCAGGCTGGGGCCGCAGGTGTGGCCAAATCTGTGCTTCAGGCCGCAGGCTCCTGCAGCCTTTAGGCAAACCTCTGCAGCTGTGTGTGCCAGTCTCCCTAAAGCACAAGGCTCCTCAAAGGCAGAATAGGAAACCCTGTATCTTGCCCAGAGGTAGGTGTCTACAAGCCTCAAATGAGGATCTGTTGAGTAAATGACACTTTAAAGGGAAACTGAGATTAAACATCATCATCTACCACGGGCATTGTGCACAGTAGATAATAAATGGCTTGGAGACATCTTTAAGAATTCCATTTGGTTCAAAAGACATTCTAGAATGTTCTCAGCTCTAGAAGCTCCAAGGTGGAGAGCTTCCATTTATCAAGTGCTGATGTGTTCCATTCCCAGCCCCTATGCTTAGCACTTAACATGCATCAATTCGTGAAATCCTCTCAACCAGACTGTGAGGTAGTTGTTATCTCCATTTTACAGATGAGGAAACTGAGGCTGAGAAGGGGAAAGTAACTCAATTCCAAATCACTAGAGGGTAGAGGAGAGCAGGCATTCTGACTCGGCTACTTTGGAGAAGCTGCCCAAAGGCTCTGTATTCCGGGGTATTAAACAACATAGCCAGTATTAGAACTATGATCTAATTGCCATGTTCACCTCCCCACCACCTGCCCCCAATTTCTAAGCCCTCAAAACATCCTAGGGCCACCTCGGTCCAAACCCCAAAATCTCTGTAGTTGTCCCAGAGAGAAAATGGGACGGTTGCCTAAAAACCTCGCCTGTCCTTCAAGGATCCCAGCACTGGGTCGATCCCCCCAAAACCAAAACATATGTGCCCATCAGCGAGCAGCTCAGCTCCCACACAAACACAAGACAGGACAGAGACCCAGCGGGGCGAAGCACCGGCAGGCAAAGCGCCAGGGGTTATGGAAACACAGCGCAGCACACAACCAAACCACACGGAGCCAAACTGAAGCCTGGTGTTCTCAGCTGTTAGAGCAAACCGAGGGTCCTCTCCCCGGTGCGACTGGGCCAGGAGGAAGGCCTGCCTTCTTGCGAGTTTTCGCACCAGGCCAGGAGGTACCCAACAGTGTGGCTTACTTTGGAATCACTTCGAGAGGCTAGAATACAGACTGTCCCAGGCCTCCAGCTGTTTCAGCCCTGACAACCTAATGGATGACCCCTCCATTCCCTCCTGGGTCGTATCTTTGTTTCCAAACAAGCAAACGGGTCTTGTGGGCGTCCACTCGGCTGTGGGTGAGGCCGCCCCGCTGCCCGAGACGCCCGAGCACACACGGTCATGCTGCAGGCCTACCTGGCTCGCACCCGTCCGAGCGGCCTTCCTCTCGGCCGGCTCACCACCTCTCTGCAGCTCTGAGCGCTCAGCCTCCCTTCCCGAGAAAGGGCCCCCCGGGGGCTGCTGGCGGGGCCGGCTCTCCTCTGGGGTGTGGAGCTCTGTGAGTCTCTGTTCCGTGCTCAGGCACCTGACCACGTCTGACGGCCTCAAGCAGCTCTTCTTAGAGATGGCGGGTCCACCTGGGCATCTCTCACCCGCCTCCCTCTCTGCTTTCCTCTCACGCGCTCCATTTCCATCTCGCCATGGCTGCCGCTTACCCTGGCTGCTAAAGGCGTCGCTAAGCTCCGAGATGACCCTGTCAGATCGCCCAAGCCACGGCTGGGAGAAGCTATCCTGGAGGACCTCCGGAGATGGCACATAGGTACCACTGTCTCCATTGACGTGGAAGGAGGCCTGGGCCCCGGGCACTGGGGAGTGGGCTTTGTGCGGAGGCGGCAGGGCCAGCGGGGAGACCACTGAGTATGGGGTGGACCGGTCCGACCACCCCGAATGGGGAAGGTTGAGGGGCAGCGAGGAGCTGGGCCTTGCGAACAAGGCCAGGGGATCACTGCTGTAGATAGAAGCCTCGGGCAGGGGAGGCAAGGGTGGGGTCAGGGCCAGAGGACGCCTGCTCGGGACCCCTACAGTCAACGAGATCCACTCAGAGGTGACAGCATGCATCTCCGGGGACAGGGCTCGGCGGGGGTGGGGCAGAGATGAGGGGGCTGGCATGAGGAGCTTGCTGTGACTGGGAAACTTCAAAAGAGAAGGAGAGAGAAGAAAACAAAAGAAGTAAAAGACACAAGTGTCAGCACAGAGAATAAAGGAGGAAAATAATCGCATGGGATGTCCGGAGAGGACCGAAATGGACAGGATGAGCAGGGCACGCTGGAGTCCAGAAAGGAAATCGTCTGGTCGGGCGGGGAGAGAACCTGGATGCGGACGCGGGTGCGTGCGTGTGGATGCGGGTGAGTGCATGTGAATGCACGGGTGTGTGCAGGAGGGGCAGAATGGAGAAGCAGGTGGCATGGAGACGAGAGAAAGGGTCCCATCAGGATAGGAACAGATGCTGCCGGCTGGTCTGCAGAATCAGATTTAAAGGGACACACTGGGAGCTCCCTACCCCCACCCCATCCGATTGCCTCTGCAATGAACCCTGACCCGGAGCCATGAGGAGAGAAAGGTGGCCTCCTGAACCACTATGTTGTACACTGAGACGAATATAACAGTGTACGTCAACTATACTTGAGTAAAGAGAGATTAAAAAGGTCTGCCACCACTCTGGCCCTTCTTGGGCATTTATTCTCTCTAGGGGGCTCAGTGAAGAGCCTTCCAGAGAGGTGTAGGAGCAGTGTAGCCATCTTGTTTCATGGTTGCACTTGGCTACAGTCAAGCGTAAAATCTAGCTGTGTTCCTCATGCTGTGACGAAGCAGAATGCCCTATGCCCGGCTCACACTCTCTCCCTGGGAGGTCACGGGATCTAGATCTCGCCGTGCAAAGAATCCTTGGGTCAGCCTCATGCTCTCAGCCAAGAACCATCTCCTGGGATCAGCAATGGCAAGTGAGAGAGGACAATGAGAGAAAAGAGGCCCCCTCCAAGTGTCATCCGCGGCCCCCGGGTCCTGCTCCTGTTCCCCTGACCATCCTCCCTGTAACTTACCACTTATGGTCATTCTTTCACAGAAGTCACCCCACTGTGCCTCTCCTGAACCCAAGGTTTAGTTTTTTTCCTTGGCTTTGGACAGTGGGGATGGGTTTGAAATAATTTATAGTTTAAAATAAGTTTGTTCATAATTAATGTTTAGGAAGCAAAGACCATGTTATGCTTATAAATCTACTTCCTTTCAGCCTAGTATAGACAGAGATGCTGTAAATTCCTTTTGCAACCCGGTTCTTGACTGCAACGAGTACTGTGAATCTGGTCTATGTGTCTGAGAATGAGGACGTGAAATTCTTTCAGTCTTTGTGTTCTGCAGGCCAATCTTGACCAGTAAGATGACTAAGAGAACCATCCTGGCCATGGTATGTATGGGACAGCGGCGGTACCCAGACAACCAGCTTTGGTCAACATGGGATGCTGCCAGAACAGAGTTTTGGACCATCTGATAATGACAATTATTTCTCTCCCTAATCATCTTGTCCCCAGAGCAATCACCCTAAGTGCTTCCTTTTCCCTCAGATAATATTTCTCTCAGCAAATTCTTGAAAAATGCCATTGTACACATGAAAACAAACCCTGGGATGCATACTCTCTGCACTGCTGCAGACCCACCCCAGAGGGGCTGTGTACCATTAGCACTTAGACTTGTCGTGCTGAGTGTGAAAACCAGTGACGAGAAGCTTAAGTACCTGAGGGCTTGCAGTGGAGCTACGACTTGGGGAAGAGGAGAAAGGCAGGTCGATGTAATCTGTGGGATTTTTCACCAGTGGCCGTTTGATCACATCCACATAGGTGATGGGGAAGATGCCTTGCCGGGACGTGCCTGGGATCCTCCCTTCGTACCAGTTCTCGTCCACCTGTCGAAGCAGTGTGATCCTCTCGCCCTGCAAGACACGGTGAGGCAGTGGTCCTTGCCCTAGCAGACCTCAGCACGTCTGAGGCCCCTGCCTGTACCCTGTGCTCTCCTGCATTACTTGTCACAGTCTTCGATCAGAAAAACCTTCCATGCTCATCCTGGATGAAATTAATCATCACAGAGATGGAGATGCTAACAGCAGTTAGAACTGCTGGGAGTCTGTTAAGCTGGATCTTTACATATTTCGCTAAAGAAGACATTCCCCCAAGCTAACAGGAAAATGTAATGTCTTTTCTTTTTTGGCTGCATCACAAAGCTTGTAGAAAATAGTTCCCTGAATGGAGACTGAATCTGGACCCTTGGCAGTGACAGCATAGTCCTAACCACTGAACCACCAGGGAATTCCCCAAATCTAGTGGTTTGGACTTGCTTAATGCCAAACAGACAGATATGCAATCTTCTTCTTTAAGGCAAAGGTTTTGAGATTCTTTTTCTTTTTTAATATAATTGTATTTTTCCTGTATCATTATAGGAAAATTAAAACATAAATGTAAGGCACAAAATAATCACTACCCATAATATTATCACTTGAGGGTCACCACTGGTAATATTTTGGTACAGATAATTCCATGTGAATTAGACTTGCATATATTTTTTCTTATAAAAACAATATGCACTGTATTCCCTTTTGTATTTGCTTTTTTGGTACAGAATAACATACAGTACACATCCTTCTTTATCAAGAAATATAATTCTGTTTTTCCTACTGGTGCACAGCTTAATGGCCCACTGCAGGTATTCGATTGTACATACATCTAATGGTTTAATTATTGGTCTCCTGATGTAGGGCAACTAGGTTGCTTCCACTGTTTCTCTTTTCTATAACGTGGTTCATCTTTTTTCAAGGCATACCTCACCTCCCTCAACCCTCAGTAAAATTCTTAACTTTAGTACCTTCCGCCAGCCAGAGAATTTTGACATATACAGAGTTTCTGAATTCCTGGAAAGAACAGTGTCTCTGCCTGGCTTAATTGTGTTCAAAATAAGTACAACCACCTTGAAGGCAATGATAACATTGTCATCTCCTGCTCGCGGAGGGCCAACTAAGTGCCCTGTGTCACACTGGGGGCTTCCCTGAGGCTGCTTCATTTAATCTGCTCATGGTGGCTCAGGGAGAGGGCCATTTATCTTCACTTAGCATAGGAGGAAATCACAGCTCTGAAAAATTATTTAACTCCCCAAAAGCTGCATGCCTGATAACCTATGACTCTTGGCTTCAAAGTTTTTCAGACTTCTGGTGTCCTAGGACGTCCCCTTCTCCACATTAATGTTGTATAACCTAGCTGGCAACATAGCGCTTCTCACATTACTAGGTACTCAATAAACACTGAATACAGTTTACGAAAGAGGTGGGTCTATGATTTCAGAAATATTACCTTTCATCAGTAAACTCAATGTATGGTCTGTTCTTTAAGACTTCACTGTAGAAATCCCCCAATTACCTTCAATGCAATTCTTCACAGGGCACAGCTCTTGGGTGTGCAACAGCCCCACCCGACTGGCCAGCACCGCAATACCCCATCCCAACGACAACACCTCCCAAGTGGGGAGTCCCCTGGTGCAGTATGAGAGGGCAGCTTACCTTTCTGAAGGACATCTCTACTTGGGTATCACCATTAAAATTAAACTTGGCGATGGCTTCACCGTATTCCAGAACCTGTACTGGTGTCAGTTTTTTGGGTTGAGCCTTCTCAGCAGGAGGAAGAAGCTAAGAAAGGGGGGGGGGGGAAGAGGCAAAGGAGAACAGAAAAGAGCAGAAGGCAAGGAAATGAGGAAACAAAACACAGGTTAGATAAATGGTGCTCTGGGCATGTCTGGGTTTTTCCTGAGAAAGAGACAGAGCCAGGGTACCTCGATGTAGGTGCGGGGGAAGATCCCCACCCGGCCGTGATGCTCTCCTTCGTACCAGTTCTGATCGATTTGCTTATAAATGTAAACGATGTCTCCCTTCTGCAGAGGAAGCTCCCTGTGGACAGAGGGTCACGGCATTTCAGGAGATGTTCCAATGAGTGTAAGACTGAGATGCTTGGTGTTTTAGCAAAAAGAAGACTCTGAGTGAGGTCAAAGGGGGCAAGTTACATCAGTATTTGTGACATCCTGATACCCTTTTATCATTCTATCCGTTTAGCCATCCACCCACCCACTCATTTCATTATCCATCCATCCGCCAATCTCATTATCCATCCATCCATACATACATACACTCTTCTAGCATCATGCGGTAGAAAGGCTCTGAAATCAGGCAGATCTGGGTTCAAAACCCAGTTATTTCATTTGCTAGCCCTGGTACCTTGGGCAAGATACTTAATTCCTCTGAGACGTTGAGTTGGCCAGAAACATCTTATGTGTGTGTGTGAAAGTCTCTCAGTCGTGTCCGACTCTTTGTGATCCCATGGACTATACAGTCCATGGATTTCTTTGGGCCAGAATACTGGAGTGGGTAGCCTTTCCCTTCTCTGGGGATCTTACCAACCCAGGGATTGAACCCAGGTCTCCTGCATTGCAGGCGGATTCCTTACCAGTTGAGCCACGAGGGAAGCCAAGAAACATTTTATGGAAAAGCCCAAATGACTATTGGGTTTCTGGCCAACCCAATACTTTATCTGAAAATAGGAGCTAACTCAGAGTTTTTGGAGAAATCAGCAACAAACTACAAATAGAAGACATAGCCTGGTGCCTGTGATATAGTTAACAGTCAGTAAATGTTAGTTCACTTCCTTTTCAACACAGAAAAGGGATCTTGGAAAGAAAAGTGGATTTTCCCTCCTTATGCCCATTTTCAACTTTTCCATATACATCCCTTTGTTTGCCTCAATAATATGTTAATCTCTAGCCAGGACTCCATTTTTAAAAGTGAGACAGAAAGATAATAGATAGATTTTAAGCAAAACAAAAACTGCAACTTGAAATTTTCTTGAATTAGAAAAAATGACCTGATCTTTTCCACCTGCGTCAAACAAACAGCATGGAAAGACAGGTCTCTGACTGCAGTGTGGAGGGGGTGTGCCTGCTTTGTGGTGTGCCAGGCACATAAAGTACTGGCTAGACAACGGGGGCACGTCCAGAAAACCTCACATAGAGTCAGCCCTGTGCTGGATCAAAGAATAAGGCTGCCTGTGTGGGTCTCGCACCAGCAGGCAGGATTCTAAACCTAGAGAGGCCTGTGAAGGGAATCCAGGGCGTTTGTCTCTAGCAAAAAGAATGTCTTTCGTCAGTTTTTTGCCATAGCCCTTCTCAGGGGAGTTCTGAATTTCCCCCCTCCGTTTACCCTCAACTATGGACACACGGATGAGCAGAATCCCCAGAATACCCACCCCTGCTGGAAAGCTACAGCTTCTAAACTCTGCTACTCTAAGTGATCGCAGGTATGGAGGTGGGTGGGAGCTGTGATCCCACCCCCCACAATACTGCCACATCAGGTAAGCAAGGAGGAGGGGGACACTCCTGAGAGGCTGAGAGCTCATGTATCGTTGGGGGCTGAGGATGCCTCCTTCTTGCTCCATGGACCACACCCCATCCTCAAGGAACCAGCGGCAAGGTCTGATAGTAAGATTTGCAAAATGATAATGTGATACACTTTAGATCTTTTCTGGAGACTCATCACGCACTTCAGCACCCTGGCACCCTGGAGGAAGTCCTGTGGGACAGAAATCTATTTAACTTGGTTGAATCAAGTGCTTCCACAGAACACTTTTTTGAGTAACATTTATGGGGGAAAAGAGAACCCAGTGACTGGAGGTGTTTAACATATTCAAGTCTATGGATCTCTCATTTTCTCTTTAAAAAGTGTTATTATTAAGTTTTTTGGGGAGGCAACATGGTACAATGAAAGCACAGGGTCAGGAGGAAGGCACCCTGTCCCCAAAAGAAACAAGGTGGATAAATGGCACTTACTTTAGTGTCTGAGCTTTAAAGTCAAACTTGGCTCTGGCAGGTCTCATCTAAACACAAGAAACAATGACAAGTTAAAATCGCAATTCATGTACAATGAAAAGAACACATGTTTACAAGTTTCAGAAAGCAAAGCAGAAAAATCCACCCTAACCAGTTTACTCTGGTATTGAAATATGGGTAGAATTCCACTTGTCTGACCTTAGCAGAGCACTAGATGAATATTCAGTCAGCTATGCCACGCGCGAGGATCTCCCTACGGAGGGCCAGATTTGGGGAAAAGATGGTTAGAAAAGTCCTAAAGCTGAAATGCTGGTTCTCAAAGCTGATACCATTATTAAAAAAAACAAACAAAAAACCAGCTGGAAGTCCTGAGACATTCCTTATCTACTGTCTTCCTCTTTGGGGAACACATTCTGTTTGCATGACTTAAATTATGCCCTGCAAGTAGATGAACCCTGATTGACTTCTCACATCACCTCCAACTCCATATATTTCTCAACGCCTGTGAAATCATCCAAAAAGCCAGATATACGAGCCCTGAGCTCATGCTCTTCCTCAAAGGCTCCCATTCTTGTTGGGGAGCCCTCTCCTCCTAGTCTCCCAGGCCTGGAAGTCGTCCGCAGCCCCGCCTCCACTTTCTCATCAAGCCTGTCATTAAGTCACGCCAACTCTCCCTCCGTCCCCTCCACAACCCCTCTCAGGTTCGACCTCTGGTCCCCACAGGCACAAAGCTTCCTTTGACTTCAGTTCTCTTTGCTCTAATCTGCTGTCACTCAGAGGCACAAATAACATTCCTCAAATGCCTCCATCACATCACTGCCTCACCCTGAAGTTGGCTGAGTCTCTCAACTGTCCTTCAGGTCAACTCTCAATGCCTGAGGTGGGTTAAGGTCTCTGGGTAATTTCTCCCCACTCATACCTAACTGCCTTATCTCCTAGGACACTCTTCCTGTCCCAGTCAGGCAAGTCGATTTGCTGCATCTTGTCTCGACACCCTTCTTTGTCTGGAATTTCTTCATCACCAATTCCAGCAAAAAGAGGAAAAGGTTCTTCTTTACTTACCATGTTTATTTGCACATCTTTCTTTCCCACCACTAAAAGTACTTTTTTTTTTTTTTTTTTTAAAGAAAGACAGAGGGGAGAAATCAAGTGAGCAAGCTGTGCATAGCTGCCCCAGCCATGAGCAGCTCCAACCTACTCAAATGCTACGACTTTTTGGTCTAGGGAAACAATGTGATGAAAATTAAGTTAGTACTTCCTACTTCAATATTAGAAGGCATGGACAAAGCAGAGGGGAATATAGGTGAGAAAAAAATCACTTTCAGAAGCTTCATCAAACTTAGTTTTAGATCCTGATCCCTCAGTGAAATACTCCCATATTATCAGGCTCCTCGAGCTGGGGTCTTATAGGGACCTTCTTTAAGGCCAGGAATTCTCTGCAGGAATTTTTTATTTTTGCATTTTCATGTGCTGTTTCTGTCTATCTCCGATACATACTAGAATTCAGCTAAATGCCAACCTTAGAATCAATGTCAGAATTTCAATGTCTGCATCTGTATCTGTTATGACTAAAGAGCATAATTTAACCACTGTAAGCAAATAAGAAGAGAACAATCATGGAGTTATTTACAAATGACAAGTTCACAGAGAAGTTCAATACCAACATTTTAAGGACACAAATGTCACAGTGGTTTCAATTTTTAAAAGTGTGTGTGGGGGGGTGCTGGTTACCTCATGACAGCCAACTGCAGGGCTGTGTGAAATTAAAAACATATTTATACCCAAAGAGCATGATATTCATACTCTGAGTGACAACTGAGTTCAGGGAAATTATATCAACTATCAATTAAATTAGTAAAACCCAAGCCACGTGAGGAACAGTCAGTGGTACCTTCTGTCACTCAAAAGATTGAGACATGAATATTAACCAGCTCTCAATTAAATTAATAATTATCAAATAAAAACTGTATAGGTGTATAGTTTACTATTTAATCTGTAAATTGGCTTAGGTCAACACAGTTGGGTTGGTGAAAATTTGTCTTTAAAGGGAACCCATACGTTATTTAAGACTGAGAAACACTGATTCCATCAAACATAAGATATAAGTCATCATTGCCTATATAAAGCATCATTTCCCTCTTTATCTTCCTCCATCCCCTTGAGGCTGAATCTATCTTTTCCTCCTCTGGTTCCCAAGGCATCGTGTTACTTACTACAACAGAGGTAACTGTTCCAAGGGTGCCTCTTCCACTAGACTGCCCGCTTCCCAAGAGCACAGTCTGAGTCTTGTTTCTGTCCCTTCATCGGGTCCTGGACAGGATTAGTGGTCACCCAAACTCTACTGAATGGGACAGAGTTCATCTACACAGCCTAGTACACTGGGACACAATGGTAATGGGACAGAAGTACATCTACAGGGTCTGGAACTCATTGGTCTTTGTCTTCCGACGTCTATCAGTCAGCATCTAGGGCAGGGATTCTCAACATGCAGACCCTGAACTGCTCAAAAATGCAAATTCCCAGAATCAGAAACTTGGTGGATGGGGACCAGCAACCTGTATTTTAACAAGCCTTGAGGGGATTCTGACGCTCTCAAGTTTGAGAACCTCTGCTCTAGAAGGGATGCAAGGTGGGTTAGGCAGAGCTCACCTGCCTCTGTCTATGGTTACTGTGCCCTGGTTGCACTTCATTTGCACGTGTTATCTACAAGGAGTAGGCAGCCCTAGGTCGCCTCTGCATGCTCCCATCTCCCCCATCACTCACAACCAGGTAGGTCCGGGAACAAGCATAACCCATCTCCAGAACCTTCAGAGCAGAGTAGTATGGAGGAACTAGAATGCTGAGGGCTGGGAGCTGTCTTTTCCTTGCATCTGAGTTACTCTTGATAACTTCTGCCTTTTTTAAAATTACATTTTATTTTTCTCTATCACCTTAGAGCCACTTTCCCCTCTCCAGCTTTCCTTTTCACCTGGTTCCCTTCTTCTCTGTCACAGTCACCTTCTATTCCTTTAAAAAAAAAAAAAAAAAAACCCAAACCATTTGAAGAATAACCAGTGGTGTCTCTGTCACTCGAAAGACAGAGACATGAATATGAATCAGCGGTTACACTGAACGATTATACAACTGGAAATACTTTGGTGTCACTCCCCTGTTCCTCCACCCCCACCCCCCAAGCCCCAGACATACACACTTCCCCAAAAGGAGCTAATCTTAGGCAGGGCTACTTAAGGGTCACGTGGCAAAACAAACTAACACAAAATGCAGCGTTTGGCCGGCATGAGAATTCCAACATGCTGACCTTTGCACAGGAGGCCAAGGTCCAGATAATATCACTGGAAAAGCTGGTGCCTCTTTGTTCCTTGTATAATATTAAGTTTCGTAATCTCAGCTGAGAAATGTCCAAATTAAGGGAATGGAGGAAATGGCTCTCAGAGAGTTCTTACCCTCCATGGCTTGCCCTAACTGCAAAACTCTCTGGCTTTCAAAATTCCTCAGTGAGGTTTCAGTTCTCTTGAACACTTCAATTATATCAGTACTGCATGTGATACAAGTTTCACTAAACCATCTCTTCCAAGAAGCAGCTTGTAATTGTCCACACCATGGCCACTAATGCATATGAACTAAGGTACAGGTTTCTAAGCAGGACGCACAGGCAACGCAGTATCATGGTAAAATGCGGATGGAGGAGACGGGACTCATGAAGGCAGCCGATGCGCTAAGGCATGCATTCGGAGTGTGCACCAGTGGATCCCAGTCCCGCAGCCAGGCATGCTTGGACATACAGAGCACAGGACATAACGGGAATCATGTCCTCCGAGCAGCCAGAGAAGAGCCAAAGCAAGCCTAAGGGAAGCCAGGACGACAGACGCTGCTTGGAGAACTACTGTGGCCTACAGAGGGCAATGCTGAGGGGAGGCAAATATTGCTTTGGGTCAAGCAGCAAATCGAGGTGACCAAAACAGACCTCTGACCCAGTTTTCCTTTTTGCCGTATCGTCTATATTGAGGAGGTCCCCAAAGCGCTCATTAGTGATAAATTGATGGTGCGTTGGAATGACGCCCGTGTGGCGTCGAGCTGCGATATCGGCTTCTTCTTGCTCGCGTTTAAGTCGTCTCTGGTCCGCTAAAAGTTTCTGCCATGAAATTGCATAAAATGGGCAGTGAATCATCTGGTCCAGGGCATTGGAAAACTGCCAACAAAAACAACTAAGGAAAAAGGTGCTGGGTCAATAGAGAGGAAACAGATGTTGGAGGGGCTTTATGTTCCCACTGTAACCACCCCCTGTGTGCTCTGTGTAGGGAGGAGCTGGCACTGCAGAAGAAATCTAGGCAGCACTGAAGGCTGGTCCCATGTGGTTACACTGTCTGCAGACTATCCATCAGCTCAGCTGACAGCGTCCTGCCTCCAGATACAAGGCAGCCAAGGCCATATCATCCAGGGATCCTTCTGGAGCATTCATGAGCATGGAGCAGGAGGCCGGAAGTGCTATCCTTACCTCACTTAGCCAGTGATGAGCTCCCATAACGTATTCCCACAGTAGAACCAGGGCGGGCTCTTCCTCCTGCCCACATCTGGCCTGTTAAAACTGCTGTGGGCTTTTACTAAGGGGTTCTCTGGCAAGCAGGTCATTTTGTGCTTCCTATTGCTACTAACTGAATACGCTCAAGAGAGTAGAAATACCCATTTCAGAAAATATGGCACCCTTCCTCCTAGGCCAGCCAACCCCTCCTCTGAGTACAATTTTAGGAGGCTTCAGCATGTGCACCAAAACCTATTTATGTGATGGACAGAAAGCATCATTTAGTATCCTAATGTACTTTTTACTCAACTACTTCTTCCTTAGAGAAATGAAGCTGAGTTTAAGGGAGTGCTATAGACTATACATATAGGAGATAAACTAAGAATAAGGTACCTGAGTTTAGAAGAAATATTCTCTCCTAAATTAAGGAAACAGTCATTCATTTCTATTTTTAAAGGCCTTTTAAAATAAGTAGACAATATTACATTTAACTAAATGTCCTCACTGACTACTGAAAGGACCCTACAGAAGAGAATTTTAATGTTTTCTTATTCTAAACCAATCCCAGAATTATTCATTAATGCATTCATTAATGCATTTCCAGAATTAATACTGCTTGCAGGAAGGCATTAATTAGAACTGATCACTTTGAGCATTCTCAGTAAAGCATTAGCCTTCTCCTAGTAGGTAGTGAAATGCCTTAAGTGACACCTAGCTCCAAAGGAGGGTGGGCCCATCTTTCTATTCTTCTCCAGGGTCTACCAATGATAAAGCAGTAACTTGTCAAATAGCTATGGGATTTCCAGTGCGCAGGTTAAGTTGTGGTAAAGATTCAGTGAGAAAAGACATGAGAAAGTGCTTTGTGAAACACCATAGGGCCCTGGTTTCCAGCCCTGCCTCTGTTACAAGGTAACTTTCTATGTGGTCCAGGGCTAGCCAGTACCCTATGGCAGTCCTTTCCTGGATAAAACAAGGGAATTGGCTGGATGACCACCAATGTCCCTTCCAGGACTGACAGGTTGTTGTTTTCTGAATTGTATTATCATCAATGTTAATAATAAGCCACTTGTGGGACTTTCCTGGCAGTCTAGTGGTTAAGACGCCATGCTCCCAATGCAGGGGGCACAAGCCATTCCTGGATGGGGAACTAAGATTCCACATGCCGCATGGCGTGGCCTAATAATAATATGAGTGAGTGCAAATGGGGCAGAGCTCCCCTCCCAGCTTGAATGTGACCTCAGTAAATCCATCATTTCCATAAACATATAAGCCAAAAACCAGGTATAAGGACACCAGGATCTGTGAGCCAGTATATTCAGGAAACAAGGTGCTCATCCTCTGAATCACTATATCAGCAAAGAAAAACCTGCCTCCCACATGGTAGGTGAGAATTCTATCACAAAACCTCCCATGTTGGATGCTAGGGTTTATACTCCTGAAACGGAATGTCACCTCCCTTCATCACAGCAGGCCAGGTATCAATAAGTGGAATCTCATATCTCAGCGACAGTGACAAAGAGAAGTCTGTTCTGTGGCCTGATGGACATGCATTGTGACATTTTCACATTGTTATCACAAATAATTCTGTCCATCAAATGCTTTCTTGAGTATCTTTTCACAGACAGGTGCAAATGTCTTACTGAGTGCTATCTGTATGGTGCCCGGAGAAGGGCAGAACTGTGGTCTTTTTTGTCCTTTGTCTCTCCAGCTGACAGCATGACTGTTACCCTCCAGCTCTCTTCAATGTCAGCCCGACCCTAAATTCTTAATAAAAATCCCCTTAGACTCTGAAACCACCCCAACGAAACAGAACATAGGAAAAGGGCTTTGGACTTTACAGGGAAGAGGACAGAGTTGTGTACACATGACCACCTTCCCCTACTGCCACCAGCCTCGAAACAATTCTTCCGTCTTTTCACTGCAGGAAAACGGTCCTCAGAGCTTGTTTAATCAACAGGACCCTTTCTTCTGGGAATGTGAAGTCTAGAAAGCATGTCTTGTGCTAACACTTCATCACAACAGCAGCTTGTGATTCTACCCATTTAGCTGATATACAGAACCACCTCTTCCTAAATCCCAAGAGAATGTGCCCCTTTCCTGGCCCCACCAGTCACGTCACTGCTGTGCACACGTTTCAGCAGCTGCAAGACAAAGGCTGATCCTGAAGTTCTTGGGGTGGGGCACTGTCACTGTTTATTGGGGTATCTCTGAGTTAAAGGCAACTTCTTCAAAATGTTTTTATAAAGTGTCTTTATCGTGGTCATTGTTCTTTTTCCGTTTCCTCTTTCTCCTATTGCATCCTTCTCACAATATGAACTGTGCTTTGTGCACCAGAGGGTGAGTTTCCTTGGAGAATAATTAAGTGGGGGTGAGGGTGCTCCCCTTTCGAGGCACCGAATGCAGAGGTGGGCAACCTCTTTCTGAACCTCCTGGGCAGCAGACTGGCTGGACGTGGCCTTTGGAAGTTAGTGTCTTGAAAAAGTCAGTCCTACTTTTGGGCGAAGTGGACTAAAAAAGGAGTGATCGAGCCTGTATCATATAAAAAGTCACCTGTGAAAATCCCCATGTTTGATGCTAACTGCTAGGTCATGTCACCTCCCTAAATATTTTTGTCTGCACAAGAGCTTAGAGAGTTCAAAGGTGGCGATTACCTCTTTATCATCGTGACGCCGCCGAATAAATTCTTCTGTGGATTCCAAGTAATCAGCTGGTATAAAATGCCTTGGTGACTCTGAATCTTCAAAACAATAAAGCAGAATTAAAACAGGCAAAGATTTAGTGGGAAACCAGATTGGGAAAAGATTTCACCTTTCATCCATGATAAATATCAAGATTTTACCATTGTTGTTTGGTGATCAGTATCCAAATTCTGAAGGAAAAAACCCAAACCCCCTCCCTCCTGCTTTTTGGATTTACCTGTGAACTAGTTTCATACACAGAAAACTAACGAGAGGCCAAAAGTGAGCAAAGAGAGGACCGTCTTAGAACGGTGTCCCTATTAATAAGGCGTGCAGGGTCTTAGAGGACACACACTGTACACTCACACACACACACACATAGGGCCACCGAGAGAGGCTGCCTCTCAAAAAACCTCAGCGTGAGTCAGGATTGGTGTGAACTGCAAGGGGTTCAGGAGTTCAAATCAACAAATTTCTCAGATGAGCTAAACGGCCAATTTTTCTTTCGAAACAGAGTTTGGTGGTTAGTCTAAATGACATGGGGGAATCTGTTTTTAAAGAAGAGCAGCCACTACGAGCCATGATTAATTGCCAAGCAAAACAAACAGAAAACAAAGGACGGACCAGAAAATGAGCACCAAGGGCACAGGGGAGGAAGGAACACAGCAAGCAGAATGGAGGGATGGGTGAGGTGAGACTGGTCAAACACACAGAAGGCCACCTCCGAGGGGCGCCCCCAGTTCCCCGCGGGGGTTGTTGTTCTTGTCCAGGCCCTGGTCTGAGTACGGCACAGAGTTCCCATTACTAAAGGCCCGCGGGCAGAGCTCTGGGGTCGCGGGTCTCTCCTGAGGGGGCTCTGAGATCCGGCTCAGCCGGGCCATGGTGAGCCGGGAAGACAGGCGTTTGGGCACCGAGGGCCTCCCCCCGGAGGGAGGTTCGTCCCGATGAGGCTGACTGGGGGGCTCTGGCTTCTGGCCCGAGAAGTCCCCGGGGCCAGGCTGTCTGAGAGGGTGCTGGAGGGGCTTTTTCAACCGAAAGGGGAGGGGGCTCATTAGGTAGATGTTCCTGAGGAGCGTGCCCTTGTCCCCCCGGGGATCCGGGCGCCAGTCGGGCCGCCGGGAGGCCTGCTGCTGCTCGTGCCTGCGGATGGTGGTGAAGCGGGTGTAGGAGGCCGGGCAGGTGCCCTTGCACTTGTTGAGGCGGTGTTTGGGGAAGTCCCCGTGAACGCTGCCGCTGCTGCCCTCTCGGCTGTCGCTGGACACATTGGAGCAGCGGTCCAGCTCATCTGAGCAGGCGGAGAGGGGCTCAGAAGGCACAAGGCCCCGGAAGCCCAAGGCGGAGTCCACCATCCTGCTACACGGCGGGGAGGCATAGATGATGCTCCCGGAGCTCAGCCCATCTACCTCCCGGGGCCGGAGCTTGGTTGACTCCAGGAGGGACTCGGCCGAGCGGGCGGACATGAGGCTGCTCCGGGCCAGCACGGGTGTAGGGGACTTGCTTAGCCTGCCGGACAGATCCAGGGACGGCATGGACCGGGACCGCTGAATCAGCTGCTCGAAAGCTGTGATGCGGGAGGAGACAGTGTGCTTGGGAATGTGCTCCGAGCCCTCCTGGCTGGGGCCCAGCTCGCCGCGGGCCAACGCCAGGCCGCTCCTCTCGAAGTGGGAGGCCAGATCCCGCACGCTGGAGGAGGAGCCGGACCCCAGGAAGAGCCCGGCCCGGTTGATGTGGTGCATGTCGCGGTAGAGCATGGTGAACTGCGGGCCGGCCTTCCTCGAGAGTGGACAGGGCCTCCTGGCAGCAGCGCCGAACTCCTGCAGGCTCAGCGTGCTGCTCGAGCGGCCGTCGTAGTCCCGCCGCGAGCGCATGAGCAGGTTTTCCACGCTGCCCCCCACTGGCAGTGGGAGGCCTCTTCTGGAGTCGTTCAGAGAACCCGAGACACAAAGATTTTCGCAGCTCTGAGCCTTTTCTGACGGCAGAAGGATGCTCTTCCGATCCTGCAAGAGAGCGCTGGGAGCAGAGAGCCTGGGTTTGAATTTGGAGGGTAGGATTTCCGAAATGCAGGCTTTCGCAGCGGACAGGGGCTTCTTGTGCTTACACCCAGGGCCTAACGCACTGCTACTGTGAACTACTCGGCTATGAGCTGAAGATGAAGAAATCATGTGAGCATTCCCACCTTTACGATCCACTGGAAGCATGCAGAATAAAATAAACAGACCCATTAGGTTAAAGCTGAAAGCTGCTACCAAAAAAAAAAGGGGGAGAGGGAACATGCTTATTTGTCAGAGGGTTTTGGTGGTGGTGTTTTTTTTTCTTTTTTTTTTGGTTTCTTTTGTTTTAATTTCCAGTCGATGTCCGGAAGCAAAATAATCTGTGCTGCAAAGCAGGTGCAAAGATGCAACAAAAAATGGCCACCCTGTTAGAATTAGGAAAAGCTCAGCTAATTTCTAAGAAAAGGGAACCAGAACAAAAAAGAGAGAGAGAGAGATGCTTCAGAGAGAGCAAGGTGGGGATTCAAAGGAAGGGAACTATTAATACCAGAAAGAAAAATGGCCGGTGAGAAACTCAGGAAGGGGGCCGGGAGGGCTCAGTGGCCTGGAAATGGATCTGAACAAGTCAACACTGATCCCAGTAGCTGGAGGTTTACTCTCGCTGCCATCACCCTAGGAACGGGTACAGATGGCCAAGAGACACCCCGATAACACTGTAGATGGGCCAGAGTCTTGCAGGCTACACCTCGTTACCTTTAGTGGAGGCCGAGCTGGATGGCCGCTTGAGCCCACTCAGGCCCTGGAGGGGGATGTCTCCTCCTTCCAGGACACTTTTATAAATCTGCCTCTCATTCTCCAAGCTGGTGAGATCCCCGGGAGCCCCATCGGATTCCCTCTTCACCGCATGGAAGTTGGAAGAATATACACTGAGAACAATGAAATTTTTAAAAAGAGAAGAAGAAAACAAAAAACACAGCAGTTAGTATTTTTAACAGTTTTCTAAAAAGCACACTACCAGCTGAGGATAAGGAAACATAGCTCCTGGAATCCTCACCAAGCACAGTCCTTCCTAAAGGGCATTCTTATTTAGCCACAGAGCTTGACAGACAAAGCAGGCCCTCGGGGCCGCAGAATGTTCAGGAATTGTGTCCCAATAGCAAGGTGCTCTGAGATGACTGCATCTGTGCTTTAAAAGAATAACTGAGAAACACTGCCTGGGCACAGAGCGGGGTCAGACAGGAGGGGGTTCTGGGGACCAACGACTGCACACAAGTGGCGCTTCTAACATGCCGCCAGCCAGAGTGGGCCATTTCAAGTCCAGCACCTGCATAACCTTTCTAGGTTGTTCCTCACAAGTGCTTTGACCAATGGAGCATTAAATTGAACAACAAAAGGTAGTTGCCCAGATGTCTTGCAAATCTCCAGGAAAATCAGCCACCAAGTGCAACCGGAAACTGGCATTCTTTGTGCACTTATTCCATCCATTGCTTTCAAAATCTGTATCAACACCTTAGGAAATGCATTATGGAGTATCAACTATCACTTGTTTATATCGCTCGTTTATATTTATCTTGTTCAAAGTCTAGGTGATTTTGCAAGTTACCACAAATCCTTTATGGAATGAGGTGGGGCACAGAAAAAATTAAGAGCACTTACTCACTGAACCCTCCCCTCCCCCTAATTCCAGTTTTCTATGCCTTCACCCACAGATACACTGACATGTGGGCATACTCACACATGTGTGCACACACACTCAGATCAGGGGTGACCCCCTTTCTCCCACAAAAGCACTCAGGCTCTCCCTAGGCTGCTTTTCTGTCCTTCCGAATTCCATTTACCAGTATCAATATGGATTTTTCAGCTGAAAGATATAAACAGCTTGATAACACTGATTCATTCCAATATTTTATTTATTATCAGCCATAACCAGCTGCCTGACCTCACACCCCCTCTACCTCACCAGTTATCAGGACCCACCCCCTACCCACAGCCACCTCACCTTTGGCCATTATCCAGCCGTTATCACCATTTTTTCCTGCTTCTACCAGAACAACAAACCAGTACTCAGGAAACCTCTCAGAATGGATCTGCTCTAGCCAATTGTTTTCCTTCTGATACCAAAGCCAACATGCTTTTTCCAGATGTGTACACTCTGCTACTGAGAGGCTCCTTGTTTAAAAACAATATCTAAAAGCTCTTGAACAGTGTTTTAAAATATATCATCTCTATTAGATCTCCTAATGTTGGAAAGGCATATCATCTGACCCACTTTCTCCAAGGGAAAACCGAGGACCAGAGGGGTAAAGGTATTTGTGGATGGTCACAGAGTTGTTGGATCTTGCTGTGTTTCAACAGATCAGAGAGGATGGGGAAACCAGTCAGACTGATCAAGAAAGGGCCAGTCAGGACTAGCACCCACAGATTACTCAACAAAACAAGTCAAATTCAGAAGCTCAGAGGAATCTTCTGGTATCCAGACTTGGCGACTTCACTGCTGAGGCCTGGGGTTCAATCCTTGGTCAGGGAACTAAGATCTTTCATGGTATATGATAAGACCAAAAAAAAAAAAAGAAGCTTAGCCCTTGGTAGTCTGAGTTGAGCCACTTTTGGTTCGGAAAGAACAAGCCAGAAGGAGACAGCATGGGGAACTCACCCCCTGGCTAAGATACAGAGCTGACTGCTGAGCTTCAAGGGGGATTCAACAAAAACACTCACTTGAAGGATAAAGTGAGAGAACAGAGCAATCATCTCAGGGCCAACTGTTTCCAAACGTGCCACCAGGCGTGCTCTGGAGGAGGCAGGTTGGGTCCTGGCAGGCTGTGGGTCCAGCCTGGCTCCCGTGAGGAAAGTGATCAGCTGAGGCAAACCTGCTATCTTTAAAAACTTGGAAACAGTCTGTTTCTCTCAGCCTCAGTTTCTTTCATCTGCAAAACTAGTAGATGTAATGAGACTGTCCACAAAATCCACCTTCAGATCCGTTATCCTTACAGATATTTTTTTTGAGCTCCAGACACAGACATTCAGCTATATTCTACACATCACCTACCGCATGATCCTCAGACATCTTGAACCCAGCCTGTTCCAAACCAAACCTAGCTCTGTCCGTCTTCCTTCACCCAAGCCAGAAAGCCAGTAGAATCATCCTCCTTTTTCCTCCCCAGACCTAAGTAGTCCCAAGCCCTGCTTATTCGCTGTCCTGGACACAGTCACATGAATCCTTCTGCTCTCTTCCCCTCTGGGACTGCCCACGACTGCTCCACTACACCTCTGCAGGAAATACACTGCCACTGCCCAAGTCTCCAGTCCTCACTTCCTCCAGTCATCTCTGCAAATCACTGCCAATGATATTTCTAGAGAAGATCTCAATTTGTCATTCCACTGCTCATTTTACTCACTCTACAAATATTTACTGAGCACCTACTAAAAGTCAATCATTCTCCTAGGTCAAAAGTAAACAGAGGACAAAACAAAGATTTCCTGCCTCATGGAGTCACTGTTCAAAACCATTTAGTGTTTTCAGGGGAAAAAAAAAAAAAAACTGTCTCTAGACTTTGGGGAATCTAGACTATCTTAGGGGCCTCCCTTTTAGCTCAGCTAGTAAAAATTGCTTGCAGTGCAGGAGACCTGGGCTTGATCCCTGGGTTGGTAAGATCTCCTGGAGAAGGGAAAGACTACCCACTCCAAGATTCTGGCCTGAGAATTACATGGACTACACAGTCCATGGGATCACAAAGAGTCAGACTTGGCTTTCACTTTCAGACAATCTTAGAGTACTGCATGAAAAAAATTTTTTGTATTTATAATATAATGCTACTGTCATTCACTTTTTTACAATATTTTTAAAACTTGTATCTATTTGGCTGTGCTGGGCCTTAGTTGCAGCATGTAGGATCTTAGTTGCCACAGGTGAACTCAGTTGTGTGTGTGGGATCCAGTTCCCTGACCAGGGATTGACGCCAGGTCTCCTGCATTGGGAGCATCAAGTTTTAGCCACTGAACCACCAGGGAAGTCCGTGTCATTCACGTTTTATTTGCTGCTGCACGACAAAACCTTTCTTTGATTTTCCCCTCAAACACTTCCTTGGTTCCATCTCTGAATTTACCACACTGCATTCTGATTGTCATGTACGATCATGTAATTTTCCAATGACACTTTTCCTTGAGGCCAGGCAGTTTATCTTATGAGTCTTTGCATGCCGGGTGTCTAGCACCATTGTTCAATAAATACACATTGGTGGAATAAATGATTCAATGGAGTTAAATGCCAACATGCACATAGATTTATGACATTCTTAATGCCCAGGGGAGTTTCTAATCACTCATGTAAATCTACCGTAATGATTTGTGTTTTGATCTAAAATCAGATTAAGGGGAAAAAGTGATTTCTCTAGTAAACCATCACCATTGAGGAAAGAGCAGCTTGTTCTTGAGTGCCACCTGCTGGCCAAATAAAATAAAGCTCTTCGGCTAGGCAAAAAAAATATATTCGTGACAAAATGCTAAGTCATGATGAAAATAATGAGTGCTGCTGCTGCTAAGTCGCTTCAGTAGTGTCCAACTCTGTACGACCCCATAGACGGCAGCCCACCAGGCTCCCCTGTCCCTGGGATTATCCAGGCAAGAATACTGGAGTGGGTTGCCATTTCCTTCACCAATGCATAAAAGTGAAAAGTGAAAGTGAAGTTGCTCAGTCGTGTCCGACTCTTAGTGACCCCATGGACTCCAGCCCACCAAGCTCCTCCATCCATGGGGTTTTCTAGGCAAGAGTACTGGAGTGGGGTGCCATTGCCTTCTCTGAAATAATGAGTAATCTACGCTGTTGACTTACAGATCTGACAACTCCAGGGAAATAAAATTCAAAATGGGATATACACTATGGTCACAAGTATGAAAGATACTTTTTGAGATGAAAGACTGACAGCTGTATTAGGATATTGGGACCATGGGTGAATTTCCTTCTCTCTCTTCCCAGGTTCTTCTCACATTGTGATAAGGAATCATGTTGATAAAATTCTAAACTGCAGTCTGCTCGAGATGTGAAAGTGGATTTAAGACAACACCGTCACTTCTTACAGACTGACCACAGAATTTTTGATTCTGGGCCATTCGGTGACTTGTCCTTCTCTGTTACTTAGGTTAAGTCAAGTCTTGACATTTCTTTCACATGTGATTTGCACTCACAAGCTGCCTGCCTCAGTGCTAAGCAAGCTGGATTCTAATTAACTGAGATTTATAGGTGCACTCATTTACTCAGCAAACGCTTACTGCACATTTTCCTACATGTCAGGCCCTGCACTCAGGCTGATTCACCCCCAACTGCAAACACCGAAAAACCTTACTCATTTGAACAAACTGGGAGAGAATCAAGCCTGGATTACTGAAAAGTCCCCACAAGGAAGAACAGCAGGAGGGAAAAGCTCATCTATTTCTGTCAAGATGAGAACTGGGCTATGACTGAAAAACAGAGGTCTCCAGAGATCCATTTCCCTGATACAGACAGAAAGTGAAAGTGGCTCAGTCGTGTCCAACTCTTCTCAACCCCATGTAGGCCATGGAATTCACTAGGCCAGAATACTGGGGTGGGTAGCCTTTGCCCTCTCCAGGGGATCTTCCCAACCCAGGGATGGAACCCAGGTCTCCTGTATTGCAGGCAGATTCCTTACCAGCTGAGCCACCAGGGAAGCACAAGAACAGAGTACTTGATAAAGTAACACATCAAATAGCTTTCTGTACACAAATACTCAGAGTGTCTGACAGCAACTTGCTCTTTTAAAAAGCCTGCATGGAGGGGATTCCCTGGTAGCTCAGTGGTAAAGAATCCACCCACCAATGCAGGAGACACAGGTTCAATCCCTGGTCCAGGAGGATCCCACATGCTGAGGTGTGCCACAACTATCGAGCCTATGCTCTACAGCCTAGGAACTACAGCTACTAGCCCATGTGCCTAGAACCTGTGCTCTGCAACAAGAGAGTGTACCGCAATGAGAACCCTGCAAGCCACAGCTGGAGAGCAGCCCCTGCTGGCCTCTGCAACAAGAGAGTGTACCGCAATGAGAAGCCTGCAAGCCACAACTGGAGAGTAGCCCCTGCTTGCTGCAACTGGAGAAAAGTCTGTGTAGTAACAGACCCAGCACAGCCAATAAATAAATTTTAAAAACTATATATATTTAAAAAGCCTGCATGGAAACTTCCCTGGTGGTCCAGTGGTTAAGACTCTGTGCTTCCTCTGCAGGGGATGTGGGTTTGATCCCTGGTTGGGGAACTAAGATCCCGCATGCCATAGGGCACAGCCAAAAGAACATTCTTTATGCCCTCAATCCTGCTCACATACTATTACACAAATGGGTCCTTGTTTTTTCTTTCTTTTTTTAGTCACTCAAAACAGTAAACTCTAGCATGCCTTTTCTTTGGTTAATTTAACACTCAATTTTGAATCAATATCGGTGCACATGAGAGTTTACAGATGGCACCAGTAGACCTCAGCAGTTCCCTGGCCTAGCATGTCATTGCTCCTACTCAGGTGGTGGCCCTGCCACGCACAGCTCTGGAAGCCAGGCACACACTACCTTCACGTGCCTGTTTCCTCACCAATAAAATGAAGAATAAAAATAACAACTGATCCTAGAATGCTGAGGACTAAATGAGGTAAAGTATAATACAACGCTAAGCACAAGACTTGGCACACAGTTAAGAGTGCAAACAACCATTCAAATTCTTTCATTCAAGATCTGTGTTCTTAACACTGACAGCCTGTGGGAGCTGCCTTCTGAATACTTTTAACCTCTACAATCTATTTTATTCAGTTGCCACGTTGCTTTTTTATTTATTTATTTATTTAGGCATGTTTTGCCCCTGAAACTATTAGGGGGCTATATGTTATGCTTCTATCAGAATACTCGACCTTAGATCCATTAGAAATTCACTCAGCCAGCCACCTGAAACACTCTCACCAACACACCCTAATCCCAGATAATTGGCTTTCAAATGAAACTACTCTTGCAAAATGTCTTCCTTGGCCAGATATGATAGACCTGATATGCCCAAGTGACTGTAATATTTGACCCCCAAATCCATAAACTCAGCATTCACACCAAGTCAGACTTCTATCTGCACAGCTAAACTTTGCTCTGTGCAGAGTTACCCAACCCAAATGGAACAGGGAATAATAGTGGGCCTTTCCTCCTCGTCATATTTCAGAGTGAGATACGGATTAGAATCTCATGGTGACGAGAAGCTGCTTCTACCAGAACAGTCCCCAAATCTACTTTTCGGGTATGCAGTCCTTACCCTCCTGGGGTTCAAAGTTTATTGTAGTCACAAAAATACAAGAGCACCAGTGAGGTATACAGGCACAGAAGGAAGTGCCAATAAGAGGTACCAACACGTCTGTAAGGGGGTGGGGCAACAATGAAACATTTCCAGCTGGGCTGACAGCTGCATAGCAAAGTATGGAGACAAGAAACCTTGGAGAAGATGTAGGCTAGCTTGGGGGAGGGGAGGAAAGGCCGTAGTTACCCTATGCGGAAGCGCATGGGGTGTGCATTCACCAGCCAGGCAGAATTCCAAGAACTGGTATAGGGGAATAAACCCAGATCTCTGCGAATGAGACAAGTTGGCCCCATCTTTCCTTGTGACAGGTCCAGCCTGAAGACTTCACTCCCCTCATCCCAGTCACCTTTATATCAGATGCACCTCAGTCACACACCCCTCCCCCCGGCCAGGAATCAGCTTCTCAATTCAGACAAATACGCTTACAGCCAAAGGCAAAGAAGCCAACACAGGGAAAGGCTTATCAGAGGTAAGATGAATCATCACAACCTTAATTTGGAAAAGGAAGAGAAAAAAAAATAATTTTAAGACTATAATTGCTACTTATCACCAAACTGTACATCATTCGAAGCCACTAGACTGAAACAAATTAAACACAAGCCTTCCCCATTTTGGACATTTCATACATCAAGCCATATAAACGATAACTTACTATCCAGGAGGTTCTGAAGAAATTTCTGGAGTTGGGCTGACTGCTGAGCTCTGTAAACATCAAAAAAAAAAAAAAAAAAAAAAAAACACAACTTACTTTGACTCAGTTATTTCAAGCCAAGGGGAAAATAGAGAAGTCCCTTTCTTGTCCTAGTTTAGATGAAGCCCTCCGGGAGGCAGGGAGCCAAGCTGAGCTGGAAAGGGCTCAGTGCAGGTGGACGGCGGTGCTCTTTCTCTGGGAGGAGGATTTCTGGGCTTTTGCCTCCCAGGGGCTGCACCCAAGGCTCTCTGCGTGGGTCAGGAGACGGCCCACTCCTCATGTGTATCTCCAATCGCGGGCCTACTGGGTGGATGGCCCACCACTTCGCAACATGCGTTAGTGACATGGACAGCACCTTGCACCAGTTTATCCCCAGCCCTCAGACCCCTTGCCAAGCACCATCATGCACCCAAATGCCACAACCAGAGAGTGTCACCCAACACTTCATCAAGTACATAACATACAAAAAGAACAGCACTTAAAAAGACCATATTCTAGATCATTCATTTACCCCTGGAAATGGGGAGCAATGCAGTTTCACAGAAACTCTTTAATGCCTGTTTCACTGAGTAGGAGAGCGTGTTATCAAATGACAGGCTACTACGCAAAAGGGAGAAAACCAAGAGCTCTATGCAGATAAAAAGCAGCATAATTACAGAGTTTAGGGTGTCTATCATCTTGGAGAAGGAAAGGTAAAGGGTGTGATATATTTGCTTTTAAAAATAACATGGAAATTGAATAAGTCAATGTACAGCTTCACTTTGAAAGATGCTCCGATCTCTGCTAATGACCACTTCAAGGAGAACAACCTCTCTGGAAGAGAAGAGGCACTCGGGGAAAGGAGAGAAAGAAAACAGCAGGAGGAGGAGAAGGAAGAGGTTGGGAAAGGAGGCGGAGATAGTGGGAGGGGAGGTAGCCTTCTTTGGGGGCTCACGCCGGCTGTCCTCCGGCCCTTAATCCCAGTGTTCCTGGGAAACCACTGCTCTCCCCTCCACGTCCAGCCCCGGTGCCCACACTGGCCTCTCCCGCCCATCCTCTCCTGGAGCTTCCCTCAGGGCCCGCCCATGCTGGACTTCCATCGTGGAAGAGCTTCGGCACAACCCTGCTGAGTCCTCTGGAAACACCGGCTTCCTGCCTTCCCCCCTCACAGGTTGTCAGCCAGCGCTATACCTCTGGGGGCTCCCCTGATTCTTTACCACATAACTCTAGCTCCCATCAGCTACTTTCCCAGCAACCTCTAAAGTGTTTAGAAGCCTGCTTGGTTATCAGATGCACTGACCCTCCCTCAGAGTCTATTTTGGGGGGACCCCTCAGTTAGCTCTCACATTTGCCCCACCTTTCACTTTTCCTCCTTGCTCTGTTTTTCTCTGATCCTCCTCTGTTCTGTGTCAGACAAGATCCGCATGGGGGGCTATTGGTCCCCCATCCTCTCCCTCCCTTCAATCCTTGCTCCGCTCCCAGGGCTTCAAACAGTACTTCTCTTCGGGTGACTCTGACTGACTTTCAACACTCCTGCCTCTCATCCATTTCCAACTGTTGCCTGGACAGCCCCCATATGATCCACACTCAACACCTCAGAAATACCTGAAACTACCTCCTTCATCTTCCTTCTGCACTGACTTTCTCCCCATCTTTCTTATGTGACATACTGACATCCCCATCCCTCCTGCTTCCTTCCCCAAACCCTACACTTGTGTCTCCTATCCCTACCCTCAATTCTTTGTTCTTTACACCAATTAGTTAAAATGTCTCACTGTGGGACTTCCCTGGTGGTCCAGTGGTTCAGACTCTGCAGACTCTGTGCTTCCAATGCAGGGGGTAAGGGTTCAATCCCTGATCTGGGGACTAAGATTTCACATGCTGTGTGCCCCCATTAATTAAAAAAAAAAAAAAGAGAGAGAGAGAAATAAAGGAAGTTTTTTTTTTTTAATTAAAATAAGGCATTGGCTAAATAATTCTTTTAAAAAAGTTCTCACTGCAATTTCCTCTGTGAGTTCTCTCTCATAGCCACCCTCCCCCTTGCTTCACGCTGGCGCCAGTGGAGTAGAGGCTCTCGCCCCTGCATGCCCAGATGGCTGTAGCAGTCTCCTTGTCCTCTCAACCTCCAACTGGAGGTTTTCCCTTCAATTCAGCCTCTCGAGAGTGAGGACACTAAGCTTCCTAAAACACTTCCTGAATTACATCATTGGCTGGAAGGCAAAATCAATCATCCCCTTAACCATATTCTCTGAGCCTCTATAACCCAGGGTCAACCCTCTTCTCCCAAGCCTGCCTCCCACTATTATCACCCAAAATGTTCTATTGTAGCTGAATTCATCTACTTTATTCCTGAACCTATATTAAATGTTTATTTTGTGCCTTCTACCATGCCTCCAATGGATGGCCCCCACTTTCACCAGGTACCTAAATTCCATCCATTCCTTAAGATTGGGCCCAACTCCTGAGAAGTCTCCCTTGATTTTCTGGAAGACTTCCCCCTCTCCTGAGCCTTTAGAGCCCACAGTGGTCATTCAGCTCTTAACAGGTACTGCTATGTACTACTGGAACTCTTTTACTTATGAGTGTGGCTAGCTGCCATGTTCTTGAAGGCAATGTGTCCACTCTTGTGCTGACTTAGAACCTCTCTCAGCACATCTCACATGCCTTAGCTAAGGGCCATGGGTAACACATAACTGAATCAGTGTCAAGATGAACCATCCATGCAACCTCCTCAGGCCCACCTAGCCATAGGCAGAGCTGTGGGTATCAGACGCCATCTCTACCCAAGGGAGGCTGCCATGAGCTCAGTAACCTTTGGCTGCTGTCCATCCTGGCACCCGTTGCAGAACCACTCTCCCTAGGCTACTTTGAAGAGAGTGCCTGCTGACTGGCTGGGGCTCCCGTCCTGCCTCTTGACTCACTTCAGGACTTACCTACAGCCACAGTTCTTCAGAACCAGCTCACACCTGCATTCCCACAAGAGCAACAGCTGCTGCCAGTCTTTGCCCTGGGTGGAGACTCAGCCCTCTACCATGCCACCCGGTCACCTATCCGCTTGGTTGATGAGCAATGTTGCTCATCTTCTGCACTCCCCTGGGCCTAACCCCTGGTCCCTGCAAGCTAACTCTTCCTTTGGGGACTCTGGACTCCCAAAAGCTAACTCCTCTGCATTTGCTTACAGTTCCTTCCCCCCTCTTATCCTGGTCCCCTTGGCTGTAGACATAATCACTGGTTTGAGTCTCTGGCTCTACGTGACTTCACACCCAAGTAACCTATACTGGTGGCCTGACCCTCCTTGTCTCAGTTCTAAGAATAACGTAGTCCGCAAGCATTTTCCATGTCTCTCGCCATAGTCTGGGGATGTCCTAGCCTCTTCAGCAGTGTTTGCATTCCTTTTTTATTTTCTGTAAAGATACCCTTTCCTGGTAAGAGTCTCCTTTGTTTTGTTAGGCAGCCATGGGGAGCCGTTCTCCAAACATTTGGTATTTTTCTTTCCCTTGGGAGCCCATTTATCTTGGACTCTCTTTTCTCTCTGACACATCCCTTAATAAACCACACTGGGACATAGCTCCCTGTAAAAATATCAATGCAGGCTGAGTTTCAAATGCATGTGGCCAGGCTGTCTGGCCTCCGGAGTACATTTTTTCATTAAGAACTTTCTGACCTTGCAAATTACAAATACTACTACTCTGACGGTGCCGTCCATATAAGAGGCACTCGAATCACAGCAGCTATGTTTTTCAAAATGATCTCTGAGGTTTCTTTCTCCCAGGGCTGCAAAAAAATATACGGAAGTTGCCCACAAAAGGCTCCCTGAAAATTCAGAGAAGGTATACACCCAAGAAGGCAGAGGGGAGCTGTAAGGGTGACCCCTTGAAAGCAAAGAAAGAGGATGGTAAGGGCAGGGGAGCAGTTAAATCACCAGCCAGCCTGCATATATATATATCTGAAAAATCCCCTGTAAGGAAAATGCCAAGCTCAAAAAAAAAAAAAAAAGAAAAAAAAAATCCAAGCAAAAATTAAGTTAGGGGGTAAGGGGGATCTAAACCAGGAGTCAGAGAGCCATGCAGCTTAAAAATAACCAGCATAACCATTCATCACCCCGACTACATCAAAAACCACAGAACAAAGAAGAGAGCAAAGGGAACCGAGGGCATGAGAAAAACTCAGAAATACCTGTGACAGGTTTGTACTGGGTGCTTTATTAAGTGTCTCCGTTTTTTCTAAATCTGCCTCTAATTCTGTTTGGCAGAGGTTGAGATCAGTTTCTAGATTAGTCTGGTTCAAGAAAGAAAAGATGGGAAAGAGCGTTTTAGTTAGGAGGAAAGGCAGACAGCATGGAAGATTACATTAGAAAAATGAGTTTGTTAGTGTCATACATTAATAAGGCAAAGATGGGCACAACTGAAATACAAGAGCTTACTAGAAAGGAGTTAAAGGCAGGAAAACCAAGAATGCAGCATTAGGCAGCGAGAATGTAAATCCTGTGGCAATCAGAGGTCCAAACGCTACTCTACTTGCTAAAGAGGGGAACTACACATTCCACAAAAACCTACCTTTGAGAAAACACCTATTTTTCTCTCTTTTCAGAGTATGGTGACTATGACACATACTATATGTCAGTAGAATAAGTAATTGCTTTTAAAACCTCTACGTATTAGTATAAGTCTTAGAGACTTTGTTAAACTGTTTTATCCCAAGCCAAAAACAAAAAGTTATAATCAAGTTTTTTTTTTTCCAAAAAAAAAAAAAAAAAAAAAAGGGGGGGGGGGGGGGGGCGCCGAGGAGGGGATTTATTAAAAGAACAACACCCCACAACACACTCACACTAGTCAGGCCAGAGCATACACACAGCCCGCAGGAGGAGCACAGCGGAATTACCTTTCTATCCTCTCTAGGAAGGATAGAGCAGTCTCCAGGAGTATAATCCCATATCTTTTTGGGAGGCTGACGGGAAGCAGAGGAGGAAATGAAGAAATGAGCGTAAAGACATAAAGACAAACATGGAGACCGGCTCAAACAAAGAGGGGCAACACTAGGAGAACTGTCTCAACACAGAAAAGTGTAAAAACAGAAGGAGCAGGCACTCTGCCTCCTGAGGCTGCCTGGGGATCCCACGGAACTCTTGGGAGCCGGAAACGTGAAGTGGGAGGTTTGTTTTTACATCTAGGTCTCGGGGAAATCACTGTTGCATACGAAATAATGCAAACTTTTCAAAGAACAAAGAAAAAGCATTAACCCCAATTTGAATGAAAACAGAAACATTTCAATTCCACATTGTTCTTTTCCAACTAAGACTGACACTGTGAGCCTACACTTTGGAGGTAGTCTTTCCCACTGTAAACTTTACCATGTCTTCACAAATGGGTGAATTTGGAGATCTAACCAAGGGTCGGTAAATGGTGCTAAATGTGCTTTCTGTGATTTGCGGCAAGGAAATCCATGCACAAAACAGATGTTAAATGTTGTGCTGTATAACTAGACAATTTCATTAGATAATTTTTTAAATCTCTTACAGTTTAACAAGACTTGATAATATTGCTGACGGTAGAGTCAGACCTTCCATCTCTCTTAGAAGAAAGAGTTTATGCTTTGAATTCAAACAGTGAACTGTAAGGTTATTTTCGTTTTCTCCTTTCACTCTTGTTAGAATGAGCTGTATTCCCAAAGTAGCAATCTGCCAGGAGACTTGTTTTAAGGGGGATCCAGTGTGGGCACTTAGTTGCTTAGTCGTGTTCGACTCTTTGCAACTCCACGGACTGAAGCCCCCCAGGCTCCTCTCTCCAGCAGGATTCCCCAGGGAAGAATACTGGAGTGGGTAGCCAAGCACTCCTCCAGGGGATCTTCCCAACCCAGGGATTGAATCCAGGTCTCCCGCATTGCAGGTGGATTCTTTACCATCTGAGCCACCAGGGAAGCCCAAGAATATTGGAGTGGGTAGCCTATCCCTTCTTCAGGGAATCTTCCTGACCCAGGAATCGAACCGGGGTCTCCTGCATTGCAGGTGGATTCTTTACCAGCTGAGCTACCAGGAAAGCCCCAAGAGGGATCCAGAGGAAAGGACATCTGGAAGTTACAAGGTACTTCTAAACCTGCAATCTCTTTCCCACTCTGTTCGTCTTTTTGTTCTTCCTGTTTAGACTTGAAATTTCTTACACAATGACCTCCGAGGACACAAGTTCATTAGTAACTCCTATCATTCTGCACAATTTTCATCATAAACAACTCTGTGGCAGCATTCAAATTAGTTTTAAATTTCACCTTGAGCTTATTTACAGAAATGACATCAATTTTGTCGAAATTTTAGCGGGGAGGGAGGAAGAAGAAAAGGCTGACACTCAGGCCCTATGTAATGAATTTATAGATGAAAAGTAACCTGATTCCAAGGTGCCTTCACCACTAACATCAGCAGGTCAGTAACGTCATCTCGGTATGCTTATATTCTGCAATTTGTAGAGTAAGTGCCATTGACAATTATCACTCATCTTTAAGCACTTAATACACTTGAATCTTATTGGGGCTGGAGACTTTTTCAAGTCACTGATGGTAGCCCTATTCATTTACTTCCTGCAAAATATTAGACAGTGCTTACAAATAAAATTAGTTTTAAATCATCTTCCCTGAAAGGTCCCTGAAGTCTTGAATCAGTTGATACTCTACAATTAGTTAGACCTAAAAGGTATTATAGTCAGGGTTTACTGAAGCTTCAGCTCACTAAATCAGGGTGGCTTTAAGTGAAGGGGCTAAGGAAAAAAGGAGTGCAGGGTAAACATCTACAGTTCTGGCTGGCTTTACTGCTGGGAAGTGGGTCCTAGGTTCACATGGAATAAAAAGGAGAAACGATGATCCACACGCTTTGACTGGAGTTTTAATTTCATTCTGCTCCCAAATGACTGAAAAACCCTCCAAAACAACTTCCATGGTTTATACCCCTTTTACTTCTATCTCTTAATGGCACAGAGTTGATTGGGGTAGGAGAAGTGAAGAGAAGAAAACAAGTTCTCCCCATCACACCTTCCTCCCATCGATCTGGTTCAACCAGGTAACAAGCTCACCCTTATGCCTTACACCATAAGGACCTGTTCATCTCAATGCTATTCCTCAGGATATGGGCATTGATCAAGCTATTTTGGCAAGTCTTCAAAAGTATCATCTTTTATGACTTTAAAAGACTTACACAAGAAGTAGTAGTCCCATTTAAGAAATCTAAGGTCTATGTAAGGAACATTCTGGCTTCAGGGAAAATGGCATTTTGGAGAAAAGTATCTCTAAGTCTTTAAATAATTAAAAGTCAGTTGGGACAATAGGGTAGGAACACAAATTACAGGAAGGTCCCAGTACACAGATGGACTGTTTTCTCAACATTTGTCTGGATTGGCTGTGTGGTGTTCAGACTACCATTTCCCATAGAAACAATTAATTTACTGAGCTATTCACAGAGCCTATCTAGGCACACTGTGACTGAAATGTTTTCAATTGCTAACAGAAAGAGTATTAATTACAATGACAGATTCCGGCTTCATAACTTTCCCTAAAAGTTAATATTTCAGTAAAACTAGTTTTCTGGCAAATGAGGAGATGGCTAGAAATTATAGATTCTTAACAGGGTTTAAAAAATCAATGGCACAGGCTCCTTATTATCAACAATTTAATGCTATGACTTTTTCTTAATATTTGGCATCTTTTACTTTGTAATATAAATTAGTCTTGGTTTCTGCTGCTACTAGGTGTTGGACATGTGTGATTCCTCTTCTTTGACTTAAAATATACCGTTTAATTATAGCCTCACCAAAGACTTAAAATTCTGGTTTCCCTCAGGGAAAAAAATACCTATAACTGGAGTTTATGAAAAATTGTTAGTTATAGCTAATCCTGGATAATAAATTGGATTTTTGAAAAAAAAAAATAAAGCTAATATCACTTTCTTTCTCTGATGAAAGTATGGCATTATTATTGCATGTACTAATCATCGTCTTTTTTGGGGGGGGTGGGGGGAACACATTTCCAAAGGTTTTTTCTATTGTGAGACAACTGAGCAGGTTTTAAGAAAAAGGTTAGGATATTGCTAAAGTTCTGCACGTGGAAAAGACTGTGGGAGGTCGACTTCATTGGCGTGTGAATAGTGGACAGCAGAGAAAAAACGGAGAGCGGAGAAGTGAGGTGTGCACCAAAGCTTTGGGGAGGGGAGGAGACGGCACACTTTGGGTTGGATGCGACCCTCGCTTCTCACCACTAGGTGGCACTGTTCATCCAAGGCTGCCTGGCTGATAGTAGGTGACAGAGAAGACAAAGTAGGACTGCCTGTTCCTACAAATGGAGTGTTTACAAGACAGGTGCTCCTAACTCTGAAAATGCCTGAACATTCCAACAAAGCTCATCATGGCTAAATCAAATGAGCAACTTCAGAACACCAGCTAAATTCCTCTGTCATCTTCATGAAAAGTATACTATGAAATTTAACATTTTCTTGAACTATAAAGTTATTGCTATCTACAAAAAAAAGAAAAAACCGCAACTATTATTCTAAATCATGTGATTCAAATGCCAGATTCAATGCTTAAAGTCTCATACAAACATCTAACAAAATGTTTTATTTTTATACACTTCATCTCTCTACCTGTAAATTCTTTTTGCAGCTGTCATAATAGAGACTTTAAAGTAACTGAAATTTTAAAGTCAGTTTCCAGTCATGTCCAGGGGAAAAATGAGCTCAGTTCTCCCTTCTCTTTGCTACTCCTTTGGGTGCAAGGCCAAGAAAATCCTCCTTGAAGTGCCAAAAATCAATTTGTACCAAAGCCAACTCAGATACATCACAGGGAATTTGTAGGCTATTGGGCTGAATACTAAGTTTGCTAGAATTCCTAACTCTCATGTATCATTTTGGGAAATAGTATCCCTACCTCATAGAGACCATTCCCTAAAAGTTGCCTGTAACAGGGGAGCATTCTCAGACCACCTGTGAACAGAAAGGCCCCTTTCCTTTTGAGTTGTCAGTTCTCTTATATGTGTGTTTTTACAATTTCTATTTAAAACAGGGACACTGCTGGCCTTTCTCAGTGTATACGCTTTTTCCTGCTTGTCTTCAGCACACTGTGAAGCCTTTGTTCAAGGGACTGAACCGAAGCCTGAAATAATGCAATCTACAAGGTGTGTGACATTTGTTGCTAGTGGTGAGAGGTCCTAAGACAAGCAATGATTTAGCCGTGTCTCCCTGAAATCTTCTAGCAAGAAACACTTCCCAGAGCTCACTGTCCCTTCTTGGTGAAGTAAAACAGTGGAAAGCTCACAGGTTGTAGTGAGAACAGACAATCCCACCACTGACAGCCAACGAAGCTGTTCCCCACTTCCTGAACTCTTGACAAACAGATCTGGTTCTTCGGCAGCAACAAAGCATCAACACATTATTTTAAAAGGTGTCTATAACCACTGAGGCCATTAAACTTACCGGCTTCCCAAACTCCAATTCCGAAAAGAATTTATACCAAGGTTCATTCTTTAAATCTATCTCTTCTGGGCTTATATCCCGACTCTATAGGGGTTGGTGACAGGGAAATGGAAGAGAGAGAAGGATAACATTATGCAGAGATTACATAGGAACCGGCCAGTAGAGATGCAGTGGTTTCCAGAAATATATAGCACCTGCATTCAACAGCGGCAATCATCTTTTTTTTTTTTTTTTTTTAAAACAGACATGAGCAAAATCAGGAGCTGAAACGGGCAGGATGTGTTTATGAAAACAGGCACACTGAGGTAGGCAGCAGTGAAGGAATTGTTCACTCGTCCCCGGGCAGAGGGACACATATGGAGAGCACTGTACCCCACGGCTGCCCTCTCAACACATCTGAACACGGGCATGACAGTTTTCCTTAATTGTCAGAGTGGTGGGAGAAAAGAGAGCCCCTCTTTCCTCTTTCCAAAGAGCTAAGAGTTACAAGCAAATAACCTGGTGAACACACCAAACATTTAGCCATCTACACCAGATGAGTAGAGCAAACACGTTTTATGGGCTAGTACGGTTTTAGTGCTTATGTGCAAGGCTGTCTTCAGGTTTTCAAAAATCAACAGCAAATACTGACACTTTTATAAAAGCCAATTTGTTAATACTGCATCTTTAATGGCACATGAGTAGGTGAGAAACCAGTCCCACACAGAGTAAAGTGAACGATGACAGAAGTAAAAACAGAAGACACAAGTGAAAAAACATTTTAAACAAGCATCCATGGGGGATGAACACAGACAGATATACCTTGTGCTTTAAGAGATAAATGTTAAAGAACTGGGGGGAAAAAAAGGAAAAAGCTGAACAAGACAGATAACAGTACAACACGGGGGAGAAACTTCTGGGTTATGTTACAAAAATAAGTTAGCTTTCTCATTTTATACAGCTCTAAGAGGTAATTCACAGACTGATAATTTGATTCCTTGGGATTTCATGTTTCGTCAAATATTTATAAAGTTCTGGTACCTTGCTCTGTGGAAGAGCATATGTTTCTGGAAATAATTAGTTGGAAAATGAGTGCCTGGAAAGCAAATCAGTTTGCCTTTAATAAACTGGAGATATGATCACATCAGATGAAAGTGTTAGAGGCTCAAGGCTTAATACTTATGTGTATATGTTTCAAAAAATTTTAATAGTCACAAAAGAGAGAAATGGTGATATTCCTGACAATATGAAATAGAAAATATACATTTTCCATTGAGATTGAAAACATCGTAAGAAACATCATGCCCTCGGGACCGCAACACATAGAAAGGAAATCACACGTCCTGTGGACACATCTCCAAGTGACTCCTTCACAAAGCAGTTCCTCTGGACACATTTTTCTTAACATTCAGGTAACGGGGCTTTTGCAGCTTGTTGAAATGGCTGTAAACTTTCTTAGCGACCTTCACCAGTCTCTAAGATCCCTATAAGGATCTTTACTATTATTTCTACTTTTGCTTTAAACCGAGAAAGATCTGATAGATAACTCTTAACTGAAATTAACTGAATAGAAGTTAGTTGAAATCAAAGGAAAATGTGTATTGAAACATTCTGTCCTCTTGCATCCAGACTAAACCTTCTTCCAACTGTCTTTATGGGCAGAGGAGCTTAAAATCTGGAGAATGTGTGTTCCATCTCAGTGGATTCTGTAATTCTGTAAAATACTGCAATCTATATTTATTCAGTGAAATGAGGTGCAATACCGACAAGGACAAGACCATTTAGGATGGTCAGGTTAGACATGGGGACACCCTAGGTCCTTGTATGACAGGGCTTCATGAAACCTATTTCATGTTTATTACTTTAAAAGACTACTTATAAACTGCTCCCTGGGAAGAATTTGGGTGTTGTGGTTTTTTTTTTTTTTTTTTTCCTATTTTTTAAAAATAAAATGTACCAACTTTTTCAGAAAACTGCCTGAATGTCCTGGTACTCAGTTCTGAAAGAATCAACCCATTTTATTGTCAAAGGTTGTTCACAGATTGTTTTATTACCAAGGTTAATGATGGGTTGAGAATTGAATCAGGAGGCATGTCAACCAGCTTGCACCCAGAGCAGCCAACCTTAGCCCTTGGAGCTGCCCAGCGAGAAAGCTAAAGAGCTAAATACCACGCAGCACTTGATTCTGCACTGATAATTCCTTTCTAGGTCCAAGCACAGAATGGACAAATAGCGGACTGTCCTTCTGGATAGAGAGCAGGCTGTCTGTTCTGGCAGGCAGAGCAGATTCCACAAAGCCAGGCTGAGGTCTCTGCGACAGGGAGCTATCTTTTCCCAGCTTGGCAAAATCCTCAGAAAAGGCAGGGGACTCATGAGGAAAATGCTTGATCGCTCAGAAGAATAGTTCTGCTGCTTGGATGGGAGCCGGAGACTAGCTTCAGACTGTAATTAAAGAATCTGAATGTGGCGTGTTCATTTACATGGCACTTTGTTATACTCACAGATCTTTTTTACCCACATTATCACATGTGGCCCTCTCACTCAATGCTCCGGTGAGGTTGGCAGGCCAGATAATAATTCCATTTTACAGGTGAAAACACTGTGGTTGTTCAGAAAAGTTAAATGATGCCCCCAGACATAAGGCAGTGTCTGAACTTGAACTTGGAACTCAGAAACCTTCCAATTCCTAGTCCAGTGCTGCTTACCTTTCTCATCCTCCCCAGGAGAAGGGGGTGGGGCTGCTGAGTTTGCAGATGATACCAAGCTAACATAAGGGCAAGAGACAGACTTGAAAAGTCAGGAAGGAGCCCAAGGTGACTCTGAACTGGGAAGAAACTAAGTTGTTTTACACTTCCAAATAAATACTGTGTTTATAATAATGATTTTTACATTTGTCCTTCTCACGTTATCCCTATGGGAGCAGGAACCCCAACATCTAGCCCAGGGCTTGGCACATAAATGTTAATTCTACAAGCAGACCCTTGAACAACCTGGGCCTCAGGGATGCATGCAGTAGAAAATCTGAGTATAATTTACAGTATAATTACAGTATAATTTACTGGCCCTTAGTATCCAGGCTTCCTCCACATCCACAAACTCAACCAACTGCTGTCGTGCAGGGCTATAACATTTACTATTGAAAAGAATCCACAATTAGGTTGACTGTGCAATTTTTCCAGCTGGAGGTGCTTGCGTCTGCTTAAGCCTGTGCAATTCAAACCTGTGTTGTTCAAGGGTCAACTGTACATATTTATTGAATTGAGCTGAGGTTCAGTTCTGTAAGGGACTTGGGAGGGAAGTATGTAAAAGGACCACAGCCTGAAAAACACCTATTTCTGACAAAGCAGGGACCAACCAGTAGCTCTCCAACTCCAAGACCAGAAGAAAATGGGCTCATACGACAATAAGAGGGAGGCCAAACAGTAATAAAGAACTTCACATGAGTTTGTCAAATAGCTGAACAGGTCACCACGGCTGCGAATCTCCTGCGAATCTTCTGAAGGTAAGCACAGTGTTTGTCTGGGATGCTGTGGGTTTGCTGCGGGGACAAGAGGACTGCTAAGGCAATCTTCAGAGTCTACCCGCCAGCCCTCTGTGCGAACAGGACAGATGTGCCTGTGAGGTCCCAGTTCAAACTGCCAGGCTTAAGCGACACAAGCACCTCCAGCTGGAAAAACACTGGGGGCAAATAGGGATTCTCCACCATAAGAAAAAGATGTGCCTTTCTGGGAGAAAATTTAGATCCTCTATCTGTCTCTAGTTAGTACACTTATTCACAGCTAACCACCACAAAAACGTGTGTGTGCTCATGTGTGTGAACATGGTGGTGGTGCTTGGGGAAGAAGGGGCCCCTCAAATTCTGGCAAACCAAACACTGAAACCGAGAGGCAGGACTCACACTGAAACTCCCATTCCAACTTTCCTGTTCACGTGGCAAAAACAGCAGGAAGGAAAATTCAAAAATGAAGGACTGATGCCACCTCTGTGAAGAACAGACTATGAAAAGATGAAGATTCTCTCTAAAGTGAAAAACTACTCTTTGGGAAGAAACAGCTGGACAGCAATGTTCCTCTGCGGCCGGCCTTGGGTGTTATGTCCTAACTGGTTGGCCCAGGCCCTGGTACAGCCGGAGGGGGCTTCCTGTGTGGGAACAGCCAGAGGGTGCTTGACCATCCACGCATATGGTCACACAGCTCTCCAAAGTGGGGCCCGTGGGCAGAGTGAGCTACTCCTCAGGGTTTCTGAAAACAATATAAATGTTCCCAAGGACTATGATATGGAGGATACTGTGACTGTTGTGGTATCAATGAGCACAAAATTATGGATTTGGGGTTTTTTCCCCCCCTAGTTTTGAGTAGTGGTCAAATTACTAGGAACCAAGGAAAGGAAGAGGAAACAAAGGAGAAATTAAGAGGAAAGCTTTCAGTAACAGCAATGACCATCTATGAATAATAATATCGCCAAAACAAAAGCACGCAGGGGCCTACAGAGTCTGGAAGCACGGGAGTGTACGGATACGGGATGTATGTCCCTTGCTTGTTATTCAAGTATCAGGAACATACTCAAAGGACATAACTTTCTTTCTAGGAAGACCTGTGTGGAAGGTTACCTTCCGTGTTTATTACCTTCTCACAGAGAGAGAACCTGCAGTGAAGGGAGGAGACAGAGGCAAAATTCTCTACTCCTCTCAGAATTTTTTGCTTAAAATAACTTCGGTGCACAGTAAATGCTGGAGAATGACAACTCTGAAGCATTTTGGTGAACTGTTGAACCTTTTTTCCTAACTAAAATTACTTACCCCTTTGTGCTTTTAAAGATGTCACCTTTGTATTTTAGTAAAAGTCAAATCAATTATTCCTTAAAAACATGTAGAGCAAAAGAGGCGGAGGGAGAAGAATTTGAACCCACATTTCAGGGGCCTTCTTATTCTGGACTCAGTGTGGTAACTACATTTTAATGAGAATCAGTTCCCAGCATGACAATTCCCTCCTGCTAGAAAGGCCGGAGGGCTGGCAGGGTTTATGGAGCCTTGGAGGTCCCTTTAACCATGATCAGAATTCTGAAACCAGCTTGTTCTAATGAAGGGTGAATAAAAGGAAGTGTGACGGGCAGATATGAAACTCATCAGCTTGTAAAAATTCTCCCTTGTCTTTACAGGGTGGTCTCCTATGCCCATACAGGCCATTCTCCCTACTGATAACTGCTTGGAGATGTGAACTTGTGTAGGAAACCACAAATCAGATGGAACATGCAATGTGTCCTCTCTATTGAACTTGTCAGAAAAGGAAGACCTAAAAGCCACAGTCTAACAGCCTGGGGCTTTTTCCCCCCGCCAAGTAACATCATCATATTAATTATCTGGTTGTTAATGATGTACTTGTAACTTCAACAAAATGTATGCATGTTCAAGTAAGAGTCACCTCTAAAACTACAATTTTAGTCCGGTTAGTAATAAGCCTGATAAACGAATGGTTAGATGTTTTTTAAAAAAGCAGCAAAATCAACCTTTACACTAGCAGATTTAAAATTAGTGAAAATCATGCACAGAAACAGCAACAAAGCCACAATGAGAGGATTCTTTCAATGCAGACTCTCAGCACTTATTTTGTGAACACCTGCCAAATGAAAAGAGTAAAAATACTTCATATTGCCACTGTCTTCTAAACAAAGCAAGTCTATCTCAATGGAGAAAGAATGTAATCCAAGCGCACAATGCATCCGGATTAAAGAACTCGGGCAGGGCGAGACAAAAGCACTTTAATATGCACATTACCATCTTTTCGTTGGTCAGAACAGAGGACTTGCCCGGCTGATACTCGTAAATGCTTCTGGGCTCTGCGCGGTATTTTCTTGTATCCACTTTCTTATCTGGGGGCTCCCAGTCAGTCCTGTAGAAAGAAAATCCTATTAGAGCTATTCTCATGAAAATTGGCATCCAACTGTTCTGACGACTTTGGCCGACTGTGGTTTAATCAAGGAATTTTTATATCCGAGGCACAAAATGGGACTCTGCGCAAAGCGTTCAGTTGTGCTGGTTTCCTTCTTCAAATAACCAGTTAGATCCCTGTGTTTGCTTCACAAAAGGCTTGAGGTGTCCCGTACTCACAACCAGGCACCAGGAAGCAGGGAGACAAGAAAGAGAAGAAAAGTAGCAGCTGCAGCTGCAAAGAGTGCTCTGGAAAAAACCCTTCACCTTGCTCTGTTCTCAGGGGCTTATCATCTCCCAGACATGCCTGTACTTCCCGCTCAGGCTGGTGCAGTGAGAGAGAATGCAGGACCCAGAGCCAGGGAGCTGTGGTTCCAACCCTACTACAGCCCTTGCTAGCTGGCTCCTCTGGGCCAAGCACTCAGCCTCTACTGAACTCAGTTTACTCAGCTGGTAAGTGCAGTTGTTGCAAGGATTAATGAGACAGTATGTCTCAGCATGTAAATCACTTTGCGAGACCCCAGGCCCACAGTAACCACTCTATAAACACTTTGGTTTGGTTTTGTCTGTTTTGGGGCGCACCGTGTGGCATGTGGGATCTTAGTTCTCTGATCAGGGATTGAACGTGCAACCTCTGTACTGGAAGCATGGAGTCCTCACCACTGAACTGCCATGGAAGTTCGAAACGTCACTTGTTATTATAACCATGTTCTTTTTCCCTATTCCACACCCTACCCTGGTAATCACCCAAAATGCAGCCTTTGGCACAGGTACTTAACCTGATCCAGTGGGGGATTTCAGAGGATACATGAAGCCTTGGAAATTACTTGCAAAATTTTCATGTAGGCACATAACTGCATTTTGCACTGTGATTATAATCAGTTTTTCCTGCAAGGCTACAAACTTCTTGAAGGCAGGGACAATGATTATGTGCTCAATGTGCCTCCATAGCAACTTGTTCAATCGCACACAGAATGCACCCAGTAGATGCTTAATGAATGCACTTGTAAGGATTTGCAGGTACACCCAGCCTTCCTTTCAGATTAGTTATCAAACTCTGAGGCAGAGGTCACGTACATATATGTGGGATTTCAAAAATAGCCATTCATTTGTCATGAAGATGGAAAAAGTTTGGAGGTATGAAACAGTGTATATTTAAAGGGAAAATAATTTTGTTTAGCCAGAACCTATTTTGGGTTGAGAAGTGTTAGAAAATGGAGCTGGGAGATGCCTGGGACACTGGTCCAGATACCCTGGAGGCTGCTCCCAAGGGTATGCTGCTGCTGCCGCTAAGTCGCATCAGTCCTGTCTGACTCTGTGCGACCCCATAGACGGCAGCCCACCAGGCTCCTCCGTCCCTGGGATTCTCCAGGCAAGAACACTGGAGTGGGTTGCCATTTCCTTCTTCAATGTATGAAAGTGAAAAGTGAAAGTGAAGTCGCTCAGTCGTGTCCGACTCAACGACCCCATGTACTGCAGCCCACCAGGGTCCTCCATCCATGAGATTTTCCAGGCAAGAGTAGGAGTGGGGTGCCATTGCCTTCTTACCCAAGGGCATAAATAAGACTCAGTAAAAGACAACTGGGTCATTTAATGTGGGCATTAAATGACAAATATCATTTCAACCGTGAAGCCTTATGTTTTGATAATGTGTTGAATAAATAAAGAGATACTAAAAAGTGTAGCTTCATTTTAAAATTATATTCTCTGCTATGGGCCCCATCACTATGCATAGAGAGTATTAAAACACATGACAAATCTTATAGTTCAATATTCCTCTTGTGAAGAGGGAAAGAGTGATGATAATTATTGTCAACATTATTTAAGCCCGTCTCATGAGCCAGGACTACAGGATATGTTACATGCATTATCTTGTTTTATCCTTGCAGTATCCAGAGGAATGTAAAACGTTTCTCCATTTTACAGATGAGAACATTGAGAGTCAAAAAAATAAATCACTGCTAATAAGTGATAGAGCAGGGATTCGAACTCAGGTCTGCTTGACACCTGGCTCCAACGCTGCCTGACTCAGAGAAAGAGATTGTGTATTAGAACCTAAAATCACGGAGCTTATGAGAACACTTACCTCTCTGGGCTTGATTTTAGCGAGGAAGAGCGGGTCGGGAGGGGAAGTGTGGCCGACCTCTTAACTACCTTCTCACCATCAATGCAGCTCATCTCACTTTTTGAGCGAGGCACAGAAAGGGGAGATTTGGCTGGAGAAGGAAAAAGTGGGTGCAAAAGACTTTTAAAATGGATGAAAACAGGGAGATCCTTCCCTCGTCCACCACCCTCCCTTCCACCCCCACAACCAAGAAATTCTAAGCCACTTACTGTCTTCAGAAAAGGAATATCGAGGAGAGTACAGATCTGAGTCATCATCTAGTGAACAAAACAAAACGTAATCAGGAGACATCCGGCTCAGGTTAGAGAACTGCCACCATCCTACACCAACCGTTGTCCAGCCACACCTGGGAGCCCAGAGAAGGAGCCAAGCACCAGAAGCTACACCATGGCAAACCACACAGTTCAGAGCTGGGTTTGGAGAACCCACCCAACTGAACAGACCTGTAGTCAGAAAGGTGCACTCACAAATCCTGGGGAAGGACTGCCCCTGACACCCAGAAATGCATGGGAACAAAGAGCCAAAGGTCCTCTCAAGAGAATTTCTACAAGCAAAGCTGGTCCTCAGCCTGGCTGAGTGGGAAACAGGCTGAGATGGATGCCTGGGTGTTGGCACTGTCTCTGGTCTCTGCTGCTGAGTTTCAGAGTCCCCAGGCCTGCCCGGTGGGATGGGGAGGCCCCAGGTGCGGTTTCTAGCTGCCTGGCTCAGCTGTGACTCATTTCATATGCTAAGGTTCCATATATTGAGTTGGCCCCAAAGTTCGTTGTTTCTTCCATAACAGCTTACGGGAAAACCTGAATGAACTCTGGGGCCAACTCAAAACAAAATCGTTTAGCAAAGTGATAGTGCAGCTAAGAAAACAGTTTGAGAAACCCCTTGTCATCATTTGTTTTGATTCCACTGTAAATGAGTCCCTCAAATAGCCTTCCTTCCTTGGAACCCCACATGCCCTCAGCAGATCCTCACATAATCTGCTCTGCAAAAGTGCCACTTGGGGTCAGTGTCTAAATTGTGACTCTGGATTGAGTCAAACTCACGCAGGTTTCTGTGGTGGGAGATGGCTCTCCAAGGGTGGGGGTGGGGTGGGGGGTGTGTGTATCTGTTAAGTCACCCTATGGACTTTAGCTCACCAGGCTCCTCTGTCCATAGAATTCTCCAGGTAAGAATACTGGAGTGGGTTGCCATGCCCTCTTCCAGGGGATCTTTCTGACCCAGGGACTGAACCCATATCTCTTACGTCTCCTGCACTGGCAGGTGGGTTCTTTACCACGAGAGCCACTGTAAGCACAGGTCTCTAAATAAGCTGAACACCGACCTGAGCACTAAGACTTGCAGAATCAAGACTTGAACCCTTCGTGGTCATGGCTGCACGGAACTAAAAACGAGACCACAGGTACTCTCACCGGAACAGGTTTTTCAGCTGGGACTGCCCTGGAAACCCAGGATATTTAGTCACTATATCCATGATGACCCCTCCAAAGCATTTCTCCAACAACAGTTAGGCTGAAATAGCCTCTTGCATTTTCTAATAGCTCACTAACCTGAATTCAGAATTCATGAACGTGGAATAAAGACCCAACTCCTCTTTTAAATCAGTACAGCTTTAAATAACAAAGCACGAGAACTAGCTTGCAAAGACAAGTCAGAGAACCCAATATAATATGTTGACGGCCAGTCCTTTGTCTCCATGTTAAGTTTCAAAGCCGAAAAGGCAAGAATATTTTATAAAATGTACATAAAGCTAACACTGCTATTCTTTCCAGTATTATTCAAAAACAGGGTCTCTATTTCCCTTCCTACCTCTCCTCCCCTCTCACTATTGTATCTGTCTCAGGTTTTCCAGCTCCAAAAATGGAAAGGTTTTGGGTACTGAGATATCTTTTCTCCTCCCTCCCTTCCTCCTCCTTTTTGCTTTGATATTGGCTAATTCTTATCCTTAAAGTTGAACAGAGCTTAAGGTTCTTGTACCAATATAGCTAAGCCTTTCCCTGCTATAAACTGAACATGAGAGCTTATTTAACTTTTGAAAATAGGGCAGAAGAGATAAAGTGGGATCCAGAAATAGATGTTTCAGAGTACTCTTCTGAAGACTTCTGTGTTGCCTGCTCTTGTTGGTTTTGCTGCTTTTGTTTTTCAATAGAGCTTCTGATTATTATACAGATAAGATACCACAGCATCAAAGAAAACTAAAAATTAGCTTTGATTGTAGTGATTTGATTGGAAAAATGGTGCCTGCCAAATGAGAAATTAGCTTAGTTAGGAACCAATGTAGGTACTGTTTAAAATCCAGCCTAGCATTCTAGCTCAAAACCCTGTCTATCTTTGAATCATGGAGAAGTTACAACCTAGCAACAGATGATAAGGTAAGGGTTAATTTATAACTATTATCTGGTTCTAAAGGTAAAAGCAGAGTTTTCACGGGGGAAAAACAGCATTTAAATATTCAAGGCTTTTTCTTTTTTTTAATTCTCAGCTCTTTAAAGATTTTTCTAATGTGGAATTCTAGAACACTTGTTAAAAGAAAATGAGAAATAGTTCTGAGATGGAAAACAAAAAACAAAAACAAAAGACAGCATGGCTGGGGGAGTTAATCTGTGTATTTTGAAAGTTTGAATATGGAGGAAGGGGATTTCCCTGGTGGTCCAGCAGTTAGGACTCAGTGTTATCGTTGCCAAAACCCTGGGTTCAATGCCTGGCCAGGTAACTAAAATCCCACAAGCCGCACACCAAGGCCTGAAAGAGAAGTAGGAAAGAAGAGGGGTGGAAGGGGTGAAGACAAGAGAGAAGTTTGAATGCCTGAACATTCTTAAAGCAATTTCTTTATCTGGTGTAAGTGGAAAAAGAAATCTCCATCTCAAGCTAGCACAGGGCAGGGGCATCTCCATGAACAAGCTTTTCATTTTTCCCAGTGTCCATGGGATCCACCTCTGACCTGTGGATTTCAGTTCACTGACTTTCAGGTGGGCAAACTCAAGTTGCCCAGATTCATCTGAACATTAGTAATTTGGACTAGTGCTAGGGGGTGCATAATCTATTCCTTGAATTTTTGTTTGTCTTGTAAATCTAATGGAAGAAAACTTTACGTATGTTTACGAATAAAAATAATAGGTGCTCCCATTATTAAATGCCTAATAGTAACTGGTCATTTACTAACATTGCCTCACTCAATCCTTGGAAAAACTCCTGGAGGTATGTAAGTATATATCTCAGAGACAAAGAAATTAGGGCCCAGGGAGGTTATGAAAATTTGCCTCTGGCACAGTGTGGAAGACAAAGCAAGAATGCATTCAGGTCTTTCCAACCCCACTTCCCTACCTCTGCTGCTCCTCAGCCCTTAGATGATGATCAGACTCTGTTGTAACCTTCAGCCCAGCCCCATCTGCCTGATTCCAGGGAGAACTGTAGCTATTCCACTGTAATAGAATAGACTCTTTATTGAGGAGGAGGCAGGGGAGGGTATTGTGAAAGTCACACGCTGCAGTGCTGGCCTGGGTGACTTCTAGCCCTGGAGACCTTTGCTCTTATATTTTCCACACCACCCCTTCCCTGGTGACACTTAAGCAAGTTTTTTGGGTTACCCCACCACCCTTCTAGCTTTCTTCCTGCTCTTCTCTAGGGAAATGGGTAAAACTGAGTCACGCTTGCTACATCTTCCACTTGCTGCTTCTTGTACCTTCTCCTGGCAGGCTACGTTTATGCTGGTACAGATGGGGATGCAACTGGGTGTAAGGCTCACCTTCTGCATTTTTATACACCGGAGCCAGCCAAAGGTGTGTGTGTTTAACCATAGTTAACACACACTAAAATGAAATAGCCAGCCAAATGTGTGTGTATTTAACCATAGTTAAGATACACTAAACGAAATGTTTCTCCAGTTGTTTACGAACACAGATATTGTCTATGCATGAAATCCTGCTTTCACTATTTCTCCGAGTCCTTTCAAAGAAAGTCCCCGTGGGCTCAGCGGAGCTGGATCTTGTGATTCCTGCTAGTGGTGGGGCCACATGCTGTGTCCCCTAGAGCCCCAAGCAGCAAGCATCAAATCTTGGCAGCAACACCAGAACTTCCTGTGCCAGTGACTTGCAGAAAACTCTACCGCTAAGCAGTATTTACTGGGTGTGAACAACTCACTCCAGGGCCCTGAAGACCCCTGCTGGGCTAAGATGTTTACACATCAGTGGTTTCCCTCTGGGCTTTGGCAGTTGTCCTTGGAGGCTCCCTTTGGGGATAGCTACTCTCCTAAAACTGCCAGGAGGCACATAACTGCCTTTTCAACCACAGTACTTTAAATAGACTAAAAAAGATTTCCTCTATATTTTTAAGAATTTATAATAATCTTAAAGACACTGGAGAAAATGCTGGTTGTTCTATTTTAAAAAGTATGTAATTGACCAAAATGAGATGATGGGCAAAAAGCACTATTTGCATAATCGCTTGCCTATATCAATTAAATTTCAATTTTATGCATTTTTTAGGCTTTAAACTTAAAATTATTTTTCCAATATCAGTGGTTCATTTTTAACTCAATCTTTTCCCACAGCTCAAGTTAATTCTTTTTCCTGCTTTACCCCACACACTTAAAAGGAAGGAGAAAGGAGTCAAGATAGACACAATGCACCCACCCGACAAACAAAATGGTCAAAGAAAAGCATATACAGCAGGTATACAGTCTGGGTGGGACTGGGGAGGAAGAATAAGAAAAAGGAGGAGTGGGGCAGGATGGTCAGGAAGAGTCCAGGGGGCTTGGGAAAGAGCCCCAAAGCTGTCTATGCTCTGAGTGCATGTGAATGTGCTAAGTGATTTCAGTTGTGTCTGACTCTTTGCGACCTTATAGATTGTAGCCCACCAGGCTCCTCTGTCCATGAGGTTCTCCGGGTTAAGAATACTGGAGTGGGTTGCCATGTCCTCCTCCAGAGGATCTTCCTGACCAGGAATCAAAGCCGGGTCTCTTACATTTCCTGCATCGGCAGGCAAGTTCTTTACCACTAGCACCATCTGAGAAGACCCAAGTTCTGGTTAGACACAGTCAAATTTTAAATAATGAAAAAAGATCAATATAGGATGCAGAGTAGCTACAGAAGACAAACTTAGGGGAAAAAAAAAAATTGAATGTGAAGGAGTAAAGAAAATGAGGTGGAACAGGACAGGAGCAGACAGAACAGGAGTCTGGGAAGGCCAGAGGGCTAGAAGATGACTCACCGGCCTCATCTCTTATGGCGTTCCTTCCTCCCTTGAAGATGGAAAGGGACTAACGGTTACCTCGCTCCGCTATCTCACAGGTCAGACTTCTGCACTTAACTCAGTGGAGGCCTTCTGGGCAGCTCTAGTTAGGGGGCCAAAGGTGACTGCTGCGAGCACTCAGCTCCGCCTCTGGGCAGTACTCGCTGGAGCTTGGGCAGAGGATCCTGGCCAGCCAGCCTCACAACAGAACCATTTGCTAGAACTCAAGCAAAATAAGGCTATCCTAAGAAATCCTGAAAGGCCAGTGGAGGATTATTTTAACTCAGATATAGATATGCCTAAGATAATAAGCCTCCTAAATCCTTGCCTGAATGCATCCTCATCTAGGAATGAGGAAAAGGTCAGTGAGATGGATGACTGTGACGTGATACGTCCCCACAACCTGAGGATGCCTTGAAGTGGGGTCTGGAGTCACTTCACCAGGAGATGGTAGTGACCACCATCAGCCTGCCAGCCTGAAGACGCATCCACAAGCAAGGGGAAAACGCTGGTCTCTGGGACTTCACCCTTGGCTGGTATGGCAGCCCTTACGCTGACACGATCAGACGGGTTCTCACTGGCCATGGACCACATGCTAACATTTCAGTTACTTGGTTTTGCTGATCTGGAGGCATCATTTGAAAATATCTCCCATCTTCTTGACATGAAGCATGTCAAGAAAGCCAACATCATCTGGCTACGTTCAGAGCAGACAGGCTAGTTCTTTTCCATCTGTATTCCCCACTCTCATTCTGTATTCAAATCCCCCAAACTGCACTGGCAAGTATCTGCTTCCTTTTGTAGCGGGCGGAAAAGGGGGAGGGGTCCTCCTCCATTGCAGTGGTTCTCAGTCCTGACCACGTGCCAAATCACTTGGGGAGCTCTCCTAACCTCATATTCCCAGACACCACCCCTGGAGCTGCTGGCTCAGCCAAGTGGAGCATGACTGACTAAGAAGCAGGCCAGTTGGATGCCTTGAGTTAGGCATCAGAGAGTCCTGGTGAAGGGGACAGCCAAGAACACAGAGTGCAACAGGAAAGGGAAAGGAATCCACAGAGTAAATAAACACCCATGTCTGGGGGGCCCCAGAGACCTGGGTTGAATTCCTCACTTTGCCACTTGCTGTGAGATCTTTCACAAATTACTTAACCTTTCTGAGCCTCACGCCCTCACAAAAATGAGGACTTCCCTCACAGAGCTGCTGGGAGGATGAGTATGAGATAACAACTGTGATGCAGCCAGCATGCAGCCTTGTATTGAGTAAGTGAAAACGGAAGTGTTAGCTGCTCAGTCATGTCCAACTCTTTGCGACCCCAAGGACTGGAGCCTGCCAGGCTCCTTTGTCCATGGGGATTCTCCAGGCAAGAATACTAGAGTGGGTTGCCACTGCCTTCTCCGAGGGATCTTCCCGACCCAAGGATGGAACCCAGGTCTCCCACAGTGCAGTGCAGGCAGAGTCTTTTACAGTGTGAGCCAGGGAAGGGCTCAATAAATGGCAGTGGCAGCAGTTACTGCGGTGGTTGTGCTATTATTATTATTAACAGGATTATGAATGTGAGACGCAGAGGTGCTGGCCACCACACTGCTGTTTCCTAAACAGCAATGGTGGGGCGGGGCGGAGGCAGTGGCGGGCCTTCTGAAGTGGTTTCTCTACAGCATGTTCCTGTGGCTTCCGCTTCAGAAGGAAAATGTGGGCAGGATGTCCAAAGACTCAGTCTAGCAGACCCTCTGTGGTCTGGGTGCAAGGGTAGGTAGTGCTGGCTCTGGTCTCTGTCAACACTCCCTCTCTCTGCTCTCACAATCAAAAGACCTAGTAGCATCTCAGATGCTAGGAAAGGACGTGTGCCTTTAAGAGAGAGTATGCTGCATGCTCAGTCGTATCCTCCGACTCTGTGACCCCATGGACTCTCTTTGTGACCGCATGGACTGGAGCCCACCAGGCTCCTCTGTCCATGGGACTCTCCAGGCAAGAATACTGGAGTGGGCTGCCATTTCCTTCTCCAGGGAACTTCCCTACCCAGGGACTGAATCCAGGTCTTTCGCATCTCGGACACTGGTAGGCAGATTCTCTACTATTGAGCCACCTGGGAAGCCCCTTAAGGGAGAGGCTGGATGGTAGGTAATTCATAGGCAAGTAGCTCCTAGGCAGGGGAGAGTGGGTCAGGTGCAGGTTTAAAAGAAAAGGGAAGTAAAACTCATTTGCTTATTAGCCTGCCTTCAGGGTTATTCCCAAAGGATTTCTGGTAAATTATTTTTATTTTTGTAAGCTTTCTAAGGACCAGGGTATTATAGAGAAATTATAAGAAATAAGTCTCCTGAATTCATTCTACTCTTCCCAAATTTCCCAGCCTCAATCCCTCCCAGCTACCCCCTTGAAATAAAGAATGTAACATTGCTCCTTTCCCATAAAGTGGTCTGAAAGATTAGAAAATGATTACAAGTGACTGCTCCTTGGTGGGATTTATGGCTTTTTAAAAGTACATTTTAAATCTCATTGATTAAGACATGATGATTCTACTTATCTTCTGAAAAGTCCAGCCAGAAGTTTACTTTTTCACTCTAGCTTGAGGGAAGGATGAGGTGGCTAAGCTTGACATAAACTTTCACATAGTCCTTTACTATTTTGGAGAATCAGCTTTGAGACACTTAGAAATGTCTTTTATACTGTATAATCAACTAGAATTTAGAGAAAAAAAAAAGCAGTAGCCCTTAGGCTAGGTTTTGATAGGTTTATTGCAAATAATTCTAGTTTCAAATTCTGCATTCAAACAAAACAAAAAAAGCAGCAACAGTCTTCTTCCCTCAGGGGACAGACTCAGAATGACAGCTCACATTTCTCAGTAAATCTATTTTTTAAATGTTTATTTAAAAAGGCTGCCCTTGTGGCTCAGCTGGTAAAGAATCTGCCTGCAAAGCAGGAGCCCTGGGTTGGGAAGAGCCCCTGGAGAAGGGAAAGGCTACCCATTCCAGTATTCTGGCCTGGAGAATTCCATGGACTGGATAGTCCGTGAGGTCACAAAGAATTGGACATGACTGAGCAATTTTCAATTTCAATGTTCATTAAAATCCACAGGTAGAGCCTGCCTTGGTTAGGCACTGTGCTGTGCTAAGTCGCTTCAATCGTGTTGACTCTTTGTGACCCCATGGACCGTAGCCCACCACGCTCCTCTATCATTGGCTTCTCCAGGCGAGAATACTGGAGTGGGTTGCCATTCCCTTCTCCAGGGTATCTTGCCGACCCAGGGATCAAACCTGCGCCTCTCATGTCTCAGCTTTGGCAGGCAGGTTCTTTACCACTAGCGCCACCTCAGTTAGGTGCTAATCTGTCTTTGAGACTCTTCTTAGAAAGGTATAAATCTTTCCCATATTAAGAAGGGTGTGCAGATCCCAGGGTCACTGACTGGCCACACAGAGCAGGAGAGGTACTAAGGACAGGGCTGATGAGGACCTGCCGAAACTCACAGATATCAAAACCGCAAACCAGAAGCTCTCTCATTACTTAACAAAAAATTAAAATGAAAATAACAGTGCTTTTCAGTGGGATAGCTCAAACAATGCACTCGTTTGTAAAAAGCCTTCATCTAATTGAATACATCTGTGATCTAAGTCTGGCTTTGTCTTCCAGGCAAGACCTGGGGCAAGACACAACCAACCCTGTTTTCTAAAAAAATCTCCAGGCAAGAAGACTTCTGAGAAACTTGTGTTAAAATCTAATCATCTTGGTTATTATGAATCTTTTATATCCAATCTAATTTTTTCCTCTTTATTCTTTAAGATGATTTCTTCCTTGTGGGTCTTTGAAAATAAAAGCTAGTAAGGTCTGCTTCATAAATTATAAGTGAAAAGTTATCATGTCATCCCTGTTTATACCTCATGGTAAAATAAGCGCCACTCTCTCTTGTACCCGACTTGACGTGAGCCACCAAAGAGACATCATTGTCAGCCAGGGTTGCTAGGTGTGGCAGTTGATGACATGGCAGCTCTGGTGTGAGGCTAGAAGGCAAAACCCTACCTGCAGCTCAACAGCCAGGCTGCCTGGACACTGCTGGCACTGCCTGCGACAAGCTAAGGCATTCTTCCAGGCCAACGGGAGTCACTGTTTTTCTCCACAGGTCTCCTCCAGGTGGCCTTCCCCTGCCCATGTCTATGGGATTCTGTACCTTCAGGCATGCTGTGTGCTGGTCATCTTCCCTAGAAAGGAATCCTGTCTTATGAGAGGGCTGGGTGCTCATGTCCAAAAAAGCACAAATCAAAAACTGCAGTTAATTAAAAGTATCCTAAAAAATTTTCCACTCATCCTGTTCAGCCCACTGTTTCTGAAGCAATGTTTTTGCTAGAATCAGCACCCCAAAGCAAAAGACTAGGTTATCCCACACTAGAGACTCTTGCTGAAAATAAGGAGGTCACTGATTAAAATGAAATCATCAGCTTTCAATTTTTTAAGTATTGATTCCTTTGGCAGACTTTTCTTTTTGTTCAAAATAGGCCCCAGGCGTGAAAGTGTTGGAAACCACTGATGCGCACACCTCAGGGAGACCGAAAATGGAATATAATATTTTAACTAAAATTGTATCTAATACAGCTCAGCACATCTTCTCACGTGCATTAAGTGATCAATAAAAGTTTGGTGAATGATCGAACAGACGACTTCACCAAAGATGAGAAGGGTCGAGCAGAGTGACATGCTGAGCTAATTAGAACAGAGATGAACTGAGGAGGGGGCGGCACTGGGCTTCATCCTTAGGAAAGAACTCAGATTCTGTGGTCCAAAGCCTTCACTCACCAACATTCTTCAGGCAGGTACTCAGGACCTACTGTGTGCCCGCAAGGTTTTCTGTGGCCTTCTGGACACGTGCTCTTGCAACTGCCACTACGCTGGACCTAGTACCATGAGCAGCCTTGTCTAATTCCCTGCCTGATGTGAACTTTGGAGGACAGATGACATATCTTATTCATAGCACTAATCCTCAATTCCCAGGACAGTGTCTGGCACACACAAGTGCTCAATAACTACTTGATTGGATGAAGCTCAGAGCATTCAACATCTTATCCTAGAAGACAATACCGTCAAAGTTCCTCCTGCCTACCCCACCCACTCCCCCTTTTCTGGGTCACTCATCTGAAGAGCAGACAATCCTTGAGACCAGAATAATTCTCAGAATGTTGCCCTTCACTCACCTTTCAGAACCTTCTTTGACACTTAGACTACATACTCCAGAAAAGAATATTTTCTAGATATAAGTGTAGCCATTCTCCCCTAGCAGGTCCAAATTCCTAGCCAGCTCTTTCATTAAAAGGTTTCTAGCTCGGCCAAAACCTTACTATTTTTCAAGAGATGATATCTCCCACCGTGACTGAATTCCATACCTGGATACCTCTTGGGGAATTCCCTACCAAGGAAATATACCTGGAGATACACTGAGGACAAGAGGGGCCCAGTGGAGAGTGAGCTGCACTTATGGGAACCCGGTGATGTTTCTCTTGCTGATGCTGGCTCGTCCAACTCCTGCCCATGAACCCTAATGACTCAGCTTCCCTGAGTCACTGCCCAGCCACCAGCACCACGTGACCACCCCGAATACAAAGCCCTGGGTAGCTGGGCACAGCCAGCTTTTCCCAGAGCCCTAATGTTCAAAGCATTACAACAAAGCCACATTGGTTACCCCATTAATCATGGCCACTTCAAGGGAACAGGATTAAAATACCATCTGGACAGACTCCAGTCACACAGTTAGTGAGGACTTGAGAACACCACAAAACACATGGTTACAGGGAAGCAAACGATGGGGAGACAGCTCTCAGCCCCCAGCAAGAACCCCAAGGTGAAAAAGAAAGTAATAGCACTGCTACAAAGAGAGGCACGTGATTTTCCTTTAATTACCTTCGGATTTAGGACTAGGAGTAGATGCAGGAAACTGGTAGGTAGGAGTGTAAGGATTGTCCTCTGTAGCAGAGAAAAGCAGTGGATTTTGAAACTATCCACCACCCAGTGGAGGAAGTGACAAATCTCCAATTGACTCTTTCAAATGACCGGTTACCTATTCTAGTGTTATTAAAGCACACGGCATCACACTTGAAAAGAGATTAATGAATTAGAAAGGATTTGGTTATTTTTATATGGCAAATCATGCAAATGAGTGAAATAAAATTTCTGCCAACCAAAAATGACTACGAAAAACAAAATCTAAAAGCCAAATCTTATTCCCAAAATGGAACTATAAGAATTAATTTAAGGCTAGATACACTCTCTAAGTTCATGGTACCTTCAGAATTTTGCTGGATTTCAGGAAGTTCAGGGAATTTGTACGTAGGGAAATAAGGGTTTTCTTCAGGAGTGTCTAGGGAGAGGAGAGGGTTTGGGAGAGAGAATAGAGGAAGACACAAATGGAGAGAATGAACAAACAGAAATCCACACACAATTCAGGCTCCTTGAATTCTGGAACATACTAAGCTTCACCAGTGATGGAAGAAACTCAAACTGCTTTTAAAAATCCAGTCCTTTTGCCTGAATTACTGAGACACCTTTAAAGACACAACATCACTTCTCTTCTTAGACAAAGAATATATACAGGCTCCAAAAAGGAAGAGGCATTCAGTACAAAACTTCAAACTTTCCCTTTTTATAGGCAAAAAAATGAAATATGCTAATAAACAGTGTGTAAAGAAAACACTATCATCAAATGATTTTTGTTTAAAAAAAATCAAAGCTTGTGCCATAGATATTAGAATCGGGGCAAATAAGTGGATTCTTAATGTTTCAAACACCTCTCTGCCCAGGGCAGGTAGTTTTGCTCAGAATCTGTAATTTAGGGTGAGTTAAAAGCTATAAAATATGAGAAGACCAGTGCTGCCAGAGGAGCAGAAATGCATTTTTCACATAGGCACCTGTGTCTCAGTATTTGGGTCACCAAAGCTGGGTCTAAATGTGAGAGAGACACAGGGTGCTGGAGGAAATGGACGTTGGCTTCTACAAGTGACCAGCAGAATGGGCATCATCTGAGAGCCAGCATGTAGCATCTCCACCATGACTGAGCTCATCTGCCTCAAAAAAGAATGAATTTACTCTTGGCTCAGAAACACTAAATACTGAGCATCTCAATATCTACAAAACAGTTTGAAGAGGGGCACCACCAGTTTCATTCTGAACACTGTAGGAGCTGGCATCCACAGTTAACCAGAGAGACCAATTGTCTGCAGCACAGGCTGACCAGACTCTGGCCAGAGGCTTCTCTTCTGCCTTCATGTGTCATCTGTGCCAGGCGGCCAGACTGGATTTGGCCACAGGGAAGGACAGGATGCTCTGCCCACCGGAGCAGTGGTACCCTTCCCATGGCACAGCTGCATCCCTGCCCAGCAGCTGACCGGCGCATAAGAGGATGGGAGCTGTGTGGGAGCGTTGACCTGGGGTTCTCCCACCATGCTGGGTCCCCTGCTGGCAGCCCAGCAGGCCCCTGATTAGGAAGCACTACTCCCCCAGCGTAAGCAGTTTTGTAGTGTCAGCTCTTGACTGTCTCTTGGGGCTACCTGCCAAGTGCTGGCTCCCAGCCGAGGAAGCTGATTTTTCATCTTAACACCACCATACAGGTGCACCATGCATCCTACTTCACAAGGCAGAATCTGCTCTCATTCGGACCTTGCAGCTTCCCTCAGAGGGAGGCAGCAAAGGGGTCAACACACAGAGAGGGGAACACGATTGGTCCAAGGTCACCTGAGTACTTGGGGAACTAAACCCAGATGAGAACATTTTTGACTCCCAGTTCATGCCTTTTCAGCTCGCTCTGCCTACAAGGCAGTCATGGGCTGACACTGGGAGGTTCACCTAAAGCCAGAAGCGGGTGGGAGTTGAAGCTGCTTGCAGCCCAGGCAGGCAAACGCTGAAGAGCACAGGCAGGATGCTGAGCTCGGCCTGCTGCGTCCCCAACATCTGGGAGGGAGGACCTGGGAGCTGCCCTCAGCTCCTCCCACACATGAGGCAGGCACACAAGTTCTTCTGCCCCCTCTGTTCTGAAGGTGCAGGGCTGGGTTCAGGCAGGTCAGGGCCTAATGAGGTCAAGCCACAGGGCCCAGTCTGCCAGCCAAGTGAGTTTAGGTCCTTACTGCAATGGTCAACATATAGGCACAGCACAGTTTCTACAAATGAAAATCAGTACCTCTGTTTAGTTTGTGGATCTGTTTAAACATGGTCTTGTACCAGTCTTTTGATCTCTCGGTGTTCTGGAGAAAAACAAAGAGTAAAATAAAATGAGAATCTCAGCACATTTCAGAACTTTCGGGATATAGAAGCAAAATGCAAAATGACAACGTCTCAAGTCAAAATGCACGTAAGTCTATACATCTTTGTGATCTCTCATTTAAACCTTTCTGGAGAAGTGTATTCAAGGCACCTCCATAGGGCCAGGTATAGAATGCATAAATCAAGACCTAATCCCTTACATCATCCAATGCTGGAGAATTTCCATCCTAACCACAAAGCTGGATAGTTTTTTAAGATAAAAATAAAACAAGGAAAGAGACAGATAGGTGGTTAGATCAAATACCTTCACTTCCACTAACAGATGAGAAAACGTGATAAAGAAAGTCAAAGTGATTGCCTGAGGTCACAGAGCAGGTGAGTTGGTCAGCGGGAAGGCTGCCCAACACAAGGGTTAGAAGGAAGGGTCTGCTCAGTTGTGCAATCGGGGCAAGTCATCCTTCCTTAGTTCCCATTTCCTTATCTATAAAATGGGAATGATATTAGTATCTACCTTGTATGGTGAATCATGCTTAAATGAGACAGTGCATTTGGAAGTGGAAGATGCAATCATTTTTAGTAACAAGTCTTCCTACCACTTATTATTATTATTTCTTAGGAACACATAACATTTTCCCCCCGCCCTGTGGTGCATGGCATGTGGAATCTTTCATTTCTCAACTAGGGATTGAACCTGTGCCCCCTGTATTGGAAGTAGTGAGTTTTAACCACTGGAACACCAGGGAAGTCCCATATAACGGTTCTTTTGAGGCTTAGTCCACTGCTGTTTCTATCAGCCTCCCCCCAAGGGACACAAAAACCTGTCCTTTGCTCAATGGAAATCACAGAGAAACACACTCCAGGCAGTGGTCTGGTCCTGGCACATGGAGAGGGATGGGATTCACCCCAGTCCAGCTTCAAAAGTGAGGCATCCCTGGGAGCGCAGGCCTGCAGGAGGCTGGTGGGTCTGCAGGGAGGGGAGGGCTGGGGCAGGGCTGCTAAGAGACCCACCCTGTCCGAGGCCCTGCAAGGGGAATGCACCCTGTGAGTCACTCAAGAGTTTCCTACTTTCCCGGATGACGAGGTTATCTCCCACCTCTCCACGAAGGGAACTTCTTCCTGAACCTGCTGCAGCGGGACACTAAGCCTCACACCCTGCCCATGGTTCTCTAAGCTTGGACCACAGGATGATGATAAAGGGGACAGGAAAAAGGGCCCACAACCTTCTCCTCTTGGAACATGCATGTGCCTGCAGCCTCTCAACAAACAAATAGCCTTTCTGTTCTATTGCGTAGAAACTGCTCTGCCATTGTTCCACCAGCTTCTCCCCATATTCATTGGACCACAAAAGCCTGTTCTCCTGGATTCAGTAACAGCTAACATATGCCTTGAGAAAAGCTGTCACCAAGCTCTTAGAGTCTCCACAGGCCTCCGTGGGCTTGGAGAGGGGACAGTGGTGAGGATCCTCCTTTTGGGGTCTCTGCCACCCACAGAGGGATTTCACATGGACTCAGGGGTGTACACCTGTTACCGGCTTAGGGCAAAGCCTAGGAAGGACTTCCAGGTCCACACTCGTACCCGGAGTGGGATGCCCACTTCATCCATGCAAACATCGCTTAGGTCCTGAGTGCTCTTGGCCACCCGCCGGCTGTCATCCTTCACCTTCCTCTCAGCTGCCCTGCCAGGGGAGGTGGGTTTTTCCTGAGCTGGTGCCGAGTCCTGCTCTCCCACTCTTCTTTCCGAGACAGGATCTAGAAAAGAAAAGCAACCATTAACTGAAGCTCTTGTGGTAGCACCAAAGCAAATTCCCCCCAAACAATCCAGCTGGGGGAGAGTGCGTTTGCCAATTTGCAACTGGAAGGAGCTGTGCTTTGAGCACACCAGCACACCAGGGCCCAGCCCCTGGCTTCTGTAAATAAAGCTTTATTAGAACACAGCCACAGCCTGAGCCAATACATTATTTATGGCTGCTGTGGAGCTACAACGGCAGATCAGAGTAGCTGCGACAGAAACCATACGGCCTGCGAAGCCTAACATGCTTACCATCTGGCTCCCCCCCCCCCTTTTTTTTGGTATTTATTCTTTATTTATTGAATGAAAGATTCTTTAAATTCTGCAGTGTTTTACAAATTTTTAAAGTTTCACACACATGATTTCATATAATCCCATAACTCTTTTTCCCCCTACCCTTAAATTCTGCCCCTCCCCACACTGGTAACCAGTAGCTTATTCTCTACATCTGTTTGCTCTGTTTTTTTCACTAGTTTGTTTTATTTTTTAGAGTCCACATGTAAGTGATATCATCAGCATTTGCCTTTCTCTGACTTATTTCACTTAGCACAGCGCCGTCCGACTCCACGAACGTTACTGCAAATTTTCACTTTTTCTGGCTGAGTAGTATTCCACCACATGCACACACCACATATCTCCTTTATCCATTCATCTGCTGATGGACACTCACACTGCTTCCACACCTTGGCAACTGTAAATAACGCTGCTATAAACGCTGAGGTCCAAGTATCTTTTTGAATTGTTTTTTTTTTCCTTCAGCCATATACCCAAGAATGGAATTTCTGGGTCATGGGGTAGATCTATTGTTTAGCTTTTCCAAGAAATCTCCATACCATTTTTCACCCATTTGACCCTTTTAAAAAAATATGTAGACAGTGTGGTAAGTGCCCTACAGAGGTTTGTTCCTGGTGCTCTAGAAATACAGGCAGTTCTGATTCTTCTAGGAAGTCAGGGAACAGGTAAACCCACAAGAGGGTGGCCAAACACTACTTGGAAGTTCTTGTTTCACCTAGGGGAAGTCACTTAACTTTTCTGTTCCTCTGTTTTCCCATTCAGATATGGGGATAACACTTCAACTGGCCAGCTCACATCCACGTGGGAAGGCCCTAATAAGACAGCGTATACCAAGTGCTCAGAAAACAGTAAACTGCTAAAAGGACATTAAGGTTTATTTAATTCAATTCAGGAGCAGAAGTTGCAGAGAGCTAATAAACAGCACGTGTGGTCTATAGATTATAAACTTAGTGTACTCTGTTATTCCAAGGCACGTTATTTATTTACAGAGGGCATTTACTAAGTAAGCACCTGCCAGGTGCTATGTGCTCACATGCACTGTGGATGCTACGCATTCACAGGGGGTGTGCCTTTCCTAGCCTGGCCTTCAAGGAGCTCATGGTCTAGTGGCAGAAAGAGCAGGACAGCCAGCAATGAGAACAGAGGCGACCAGGGCTGACAGAGGAGTCTGCACCCAGGTCAGCCAAGGAACTGGGGTTCAGGGCCACCTCTCAGAGGAGGGCTCAGTCAGACAGATACAGGAGGGGAACAGTGCTCCCAGCAGAGGGAACAGCGCTCCCAGCAGAGGGAACAGCATAAGCAAATGCCAGGGGCCCCTGAACTCCTCCTCTGAGCTTATCCTGTGCCAGGCATCGTGTTAAGCTCTTCAAGTTCATATTCTCATCTCATCCTTCCAATAACCCTGTGTGGAAGAAGCTACCATCATCCCTCCATCTATAGGTAAGGGGAACCAAGCACAGAAAAGTCAAGTTGCCTTCCTGAAGTCACATGGCAGCACATGGTCAAGCTGGGATTTGGCCTCATGTCCACCTGCCTTCCTCTCTGAGCCACATCCCGTCTGGCCTTGCTCAAAGAGGGGACCCAGGTTTTGCACTTGAGAGACTGACCTGATCTAAACAGAGAAGTTGGGAGAGGGAAATGGGCTGGAGAAGGCAGGGAAACAGCTACCTCCACTCCTTCGACAGAGTAGAAATGCCATGGAGACCCTGAAGAAGCATCAGAGCAAAGCCCAGGAAGAGGTCCCAGCAGATGGTGATTATGGAGCCATCAGCACGAAAAGTGATGGCTGAAGGTAGACGGGTGAGGTCAGCAGAGGAGATAAGAGCAGAGTCAAGGGCCAAAGTCACATACTGAGGAATGTCATGGTTACAGGATGAAAAGCAAAAACAAGGCATCCCAGAAGCTTGCAGGAGTCACTGGAGGGATAGGAGATGAAACCAGAGAGGAACAAGCAAGTGTCACCGAAACCAGAGAAGACAGAGTTCCAAGAAGTGGGATGTTAAATGCGTCAGAGGAAGAAAGAAAAATAAAGCTGAGGCGGCAGCATTACCTTAGGCAAAAGAAGAGTCACAGGATCACTCTGGAGCAGATTTCAGGAGGAGTGAGGGGGATGCCAGGTGGCAGGGAAAGGGAGGAATCCGTGAGCAGGAAGTGGGCAGGAAGTAGGAGCATGCAAGGAAGGAGTGTGTCAGGATCTGCCCAGTCTCCAACAAGCTTCGGAAACAAATACTCATTCTGGGGCCGCAGAGAAATTTCTAAATGCTCTGTGTGAGACAGCTTTGCAAGTGCTTCAGAAAACCCCATCATCTTTTTTTTTTTTTTTAATATAGGGATTTTCATTCATTAAAATGATTTCTCATAGCACTGATTTTTTAAATTTTTTATACAATTTTCAAAGGTTATACTCCATTTATGTGTGCTGAGTCACTTCAGTTGTGTCCGACTCTTTGCAACCCTTGGACTATAACTCGCCAGGCTCATCTGTCCATGAGATTCTCTAGGCAGGAATACTGGAGTGCGTTGCCGTGCCCCCCATTTTTAGTTACTACAAAATATGGTGCGATCCCTCCTTGGAGCCTATCTTACACCCGGCAGTTTGTATCTCCCACTTGCTCTTCTTCTCCCAGGTCACCACTAGTGGGTTCTCTACTTCTCTGAGTCTGCTTCTTTCTTGTTTTATTCACCAGTTTGTTGTATCTCTGACATCATCACCTTATGCTTTAAAGGATGCTAAGATCAGACTGGTTTTATGGGATGAGTTCTCAGGCTCCCAGGAAATTCTAATAGGAGGTCTCAAGGATTTGGCAGGAGGCCTGGGATGGTGGGGGGATGTCAGGGTGTGTGGATATTGACTTACCAGAGTTCACCCTTAACATGGCTCTGCTGAACACTCTCCTCCCCTCTCTGGAAAAGCTTTGTCTAAGTGTGATCAGGCAACACAGATGAGGCTGATTTCAGGCTTAGAGACGCTCACAGTCTGCACCCTCTACTGTCATCTTTTCAGCGAAAGATCATAGATATGCCAATCTCAGCATTTCCAGACCCAGAGTGACTCTTTAAGAAATTGTTAGGGCAGGTGGTTTGAGCAACAATCACTTAATTGCAAAACTCAGGCTGACAGTCCATGGATTTGCTCCCAAGCTGCCAGCATCCTTTTGATCTATAAAAATTAGCTCTGAATGATTTTATTTTAGAAGCCTGTGATCATGTGACTCGTGATTGACTGGGTTTCAATACACAGAGGGCTGAACTGCAGCCTCTAAAGAAATGTTTCTTTATACAGTGGAAATCCAAGGTGGCACTTCACTGTACCACGGAGGTAACAGGGCCACCCTCTGACATCTTATGGGTTACAGTGAAGTCTTGCTGCTTTTTCTCACTAGGCAAACACATGACATCCTGGAGCACTTCCTTCTAGGTTTATACTGTGCTTTCAAAGGCATGTCCTGGAAAGGGCCACTAAATAAAGGATGCTGCTGGCAAGCTGGACAGGGCATCTGTGTCTGTGAGAAGTGGAAAAGCATTTCTGTTCTTCACACCCAAAGTGACTGAGGAACACAGCCACATTTGCACTTTCCTCGGGGAAGGGAGGGGGATCTCTCTGTACCCTATGCTGGCCCCTTTGTCCCAGCCTTCGTTTTCTGGTCTTTCTACAGTGGACAAGAACTTCATGAGGCCAAATCCCAGGTCTCATTCCAGGATGAATCTCATTGAACATGAACCCCCTTAGAGGTTCAGTACAAAATCTGTTATGAGAGGGAGGCTGGTGGGCCTTTCGGGGCCCATCACCACTGAGGCGAGGGGCAAAGCCCCACTCTCCTTACTCCAGAGCACCAGCCCCACCAGCCCTCTCTCCTGGAGGAGCTTCTGAACAAAACAGTGCTTTTTCTTCTTAAACAAAACTACTTTTAGTGAGTACCTACGTCATGTCCCACTCTATCAAACACGATTGGTGGATCTGTCCCAAAACTAAAGGATGGAAGCGCTGGGCTTATTTTAGAGCAGAGGAAGAGGCCTGAGTCTGCCAGCATTAAAGAGAAGCTGTGATATTCACAAAGCACCTTCCGGGGTGCAAAGCCCATGCCTCCCCTCCTATCACACAGGAGCCCTTATTGTTGCTGTTGAGTCACTCAGTTGTGTCTGACTCTTTGTGACACTGTGGAGTATAGCCCGCCAGGCTCCTCTGTCCACAGAGTTCTCCAGGCAAGAATACTGGAGTGGCTGCCATCTCCTTCCTCAGGCGATCTTCCTGACCCAGCGATCAAACCCACGTCTCCTGAACTGGCAGGTGGATTCTCTACCACTGAGCCACTTGGGAAGCCCCACAGGATCCCGACAGTGCCTCTCTGAGGCAGGAGCAAGGATTACCAAGCCTATTTCCCATCTGAGAAAACTGGTTCAGAGAGGTAAAGTCACTTCCCCAGGGGCAAACAGCTACTATAAAAGAAGGAAGAATAAGGACCAAATTCTGTGTCCCTAACTTGTGTTGAAGGGCCCTTTCAGACTCCCAAAGGCAGGAAGGCGCCCATAGGAGCTGCTTTTCAGAGCCACCCTATCCTCAGCCCCCTGGGCTGGAGCCAGGGAATGAAGTGGGCTGGAGCAAGGCAGCTCCTGGAGGGGCCACAAAGGGCACCTGAGCTCAGCCACAGCTTGTCCTAACCCTGTAGCCAAGTACCGATAAAGTGGAGAGGGTGTGAGAACTCTGTATCTTCTCCACTGGGCTCTCCACGAATCACAAGGACTGCAGTGGGAGGAAGGGACCCAGAACTCACGGAGCAGCTGCTCAAGAAAACAGTGCTTCTGTTATCCACCAGATCAGGGTCCTCAAGCCCTGAGTTCATGAGCATCTACAAATCCACCACATGTCATGTGTTTGCATACACGTGGTTTTCCCTTGAGACTGAATCTACTACCTTGTTTAGAGCCTCCAAATGAGTCTATGACCAAGGTTACAAGCCATGATCCCACCCCATACGCTGCTCCAGGGAAGCACAGTTCCCTGATATAGCCCCAGATCCTGGCTTGGTGCCTGACGCCGAGGCGCTCAATACAATAACAAGTGAACTGACCGACTGACAACGGTAACTCGCGTCTATCAAGCACTTTCGAGCACCAGTGCTGAGCTGTTGACAAGCAGAACCCAGGGGCACTACTGCTTTCCCTATTCAGCAGATAAAAACTGATTTCATAGTTTAGATCATCTGGAACCTGCCTAAGGTCACACCATCAGTAAGTGGGAGAACCAGGATTCCGGCTAGGCACAGTCGGAAGGAAATGCCTAAACATTCCCATTCCTGGGTTCCCTCCCCACCCCAACCATGTCCCAATTCTGCACACTCATCAGAGTGAGCCCTGATACATGATTATACTTGCAGTCACTCCCTGCCACTGTTGACCCTCGAAGACACTTGCAACGCTGGTGCAGTCAGTACAGAGGGCAGCTCTAGAGCCACTGGGGAGTTGGTGAGAAATGCAACGTCTCGTCTATACCCGTGACACCCAATCTCTGCAGGGGTGGCCCAGGAATCCGGGATTTGGCCAGCTCTCCAGGAGGGTCTGATGCCCCCTCAAGTTCAAGAGGCAGTGCTCTTCTGCCCTCTTCCAGGCACTGCTTGTCTGGAGGCTCTCCCCTAGGTCTATCATCCCAGGGTCACCTACTAGCACTTGGGGTTGCCAGCCAAAAAGAAGAGGACTTACCCACATTCCCCAGTCGCAAACCTGTCACATCCTAGAAGACAGACAGAAGCAATAGGAAGGTGCCTTCTTCAATGACACTGGCCAGGAGCACTCCATCTAAAGCACAGTTCCTTATTGCTTTCATTCAGAATAGAATGTTCTTACCCATCAAGGTACTTGTCACAGGCCCACGGGACACATGTACCAGTTTGTACCATTAGGGTACAGCTACCAATCTGCAAGTTCCAGGGAGGCAGCAACTATGCCTGTTTTGATCACCCTTGCAGCCAGCAATAAGCTGAGTTCCCAGCACATCAGAGATGCTCGCGAGACTTCACTGACTGCACACATCAGGTGGTGGGCAGATGGCTTTAGCAGGAACACGTGTCAATGTGTAAATAAATACTTCTCACCTACCTGAAAGGCTACTGAGTCGTTTCTGCTGTTCTGTGATAAAAAAAAAAAAAAAAAAAAAAATACACAGTGTAAGTGAGATTTACCCAGACACAGTAAGACCAAGAAGTCCTGGCACAACTCGTCAGGATCCCCAAATCTGTGTCTCACTGTCCTTTGAGCTTAGATGCTAAACTGGTGTGTAGTCCAGCTGAATACAGGGGTATTAATGTGGCTTCATCATCTGGGTGTAGTGTCTCCTGTCCCTCCCCCACCAGGACTCAGAGAACTGTCACTGTTTTCGGGTTGTTTACATCCTGTATTAAGCTGATCTGATCACTGAAGGAGACCCTCAGCTCCCCTGGTCTCAAGAGAGCAGGACCTTACGCATCCCAGTCTTGGTGCCTCTGAGGAAATGGAATCATAACCATGGCAGCTGCCATCTGAGGGCCTCTATACGCCAGACACTGTTTCCAGAGCTTTCACTCATGTTAAGGCTTTTAATCTTCACAATAATCCGAGCAGGTAGATCAGCACTGGCTGAGAGACCTCAGTCAAGAGGCACAAACTACCCAAGATGACGCTGAAAATCAGAGCCATGTCTAGAACCTGGGTCTCACAGGTTTCTTTTCAACTATCTAATCACCAGGCCCAGCTATTTCTTAACATCAGAGGTCCATCGGTTTTCCCATCCTCCCAGCACCCTCACAGAGGGGAAGCCAGCATCTCCTCTGGTGAGTTTGGTGTGTACGTGCTTTGGGATAAGCACAGAAATGACCTTTACCTTCTACAGATGCTAAATATAAAGCAGCCACAAGTATAAAAATAGAACACTTGCCAGCCCCTGGGTGCTGTCATCATCCCCCTTGGCTGCGTCCCCACCCTCTTTCCAGAACCAGTGTGGCAAGAAGTAAACAGAGCAGCAGGGGAGCTCGAGGCTGGTGGAAGTCGCCGTGTTCGTGTCAGGCACACGGATGAGGTTCGCACTGGCTGGACCACAGAAGCTCAGCAGAGCCCCAGCTCAGCTCTGCTGGCAACCTGTCAGATGGCATTGATCAATCACGTGATGCCTCAGCCTCAGTTTCCTTGTCTGTTAAAGTGCTCCATCTATGGTTCCCGAATGCCGGTCTCCAAGCTGCAGGCAAGGCCGTCCCCAGTAATCAAGAGGATGTTTACTCAACTGCCGAGATGACGTGGTGTCCTGCCTCTGAGGTGTGGGAGAGCCTTTCTTTACGAGGAGGAGATGTGGGCAATGTGGATCACAGCGGCTGCTTTTCAGGAGTGTTATTTAGCGCAGAGTTAGAAATGAGCAATCCTAGGGTGGTCCCCAGACTGTTTCACGTGACCATGAGATTCAGAAATTTGGGACCACCAAGCTCCTGTCCCCCAGTGTGGTCCATGGATATGTCTTGCAAGCTTGCTAAAATATGCAGAACCTCTCCCCAAACCCTCCCCCGTCACACACCAAAGACCTTCTGAATCCAACTCCCAGAATTCTATATGCACCTTGACCAAGAGCCTCCCAGGTACCCAGACCCTCTCTCAGTCCTGAGGGTTTTCCAGTTCAAACTCTCCTCCCCAGACTGATGGTAAGCCATCTGCCCTCCGACACATGTGGGATGGGAAACTCCAGAGGGAGTGATGGGGGCGACATTTACAGAACCCTGAGAGCTGAGCCAGAGGTGCAGCCAGGGTTACTGCCACATTGTGCCTCTGGGCAGCCAGGGCAGGCACGAAGGGAGCCTTTTCTACGATGACCACACCAGAATTCTAGAACTGGATCAGAGTTATCATTCCCTCAGGAGACTTTGCAATAGTTAAACTGCTTTCACGGGTTCTGTTGATGAGGCAAAGCAGGGCTGCCAGGCCGGGTACATTCCAAAGCAAAGCCCAAAACGCCTGACCTAAAGCAAGCTGATGACTCCCACTAGGGGCTTCCATTCTCCTGCACTCTTCTTGCCTCCTTAAGGAGGTTACGGTTTACTCTTTATGAGAAGTTACCTTTTAATTCCAAACAAAGAAGGTATTTGAACCCTTTTCGGAAGGACGTGTGATTCAGGCTGCAAGGTTCTGATGTTTAAGCCCCAAGGCAGGACATGGGACAAAAGAGAAAGGCAAGAACCAAAGGCATCTGAGTAAACAAGAAGATTCCATTTGTTCAGGGAAGAAACACAAAGGAACTGCAGGCACTACTGTGCCCAGAAACGTCTCACTAGGTGTCATCAGAGGCAGCTGGCATTACATTTGGCATTTCCCAAAAACCAAGTTGCCTTGGGAATAAATCTTGTCTTTAGAGAAAATGCCTTTCCTTCTGGGAACTAACTTGCTTCTTTTTGAGTGAGTTTTTTTTGTTTTTTGTTTAAAAAGATGAGCCATAAATAAGTTCATAGAGAACCAAAATTTCACTTTGTCCTGCATAACGGACACTTTCTGGGCAGAAAAAGCTACTGCCAGTAAGGGGTATCCCACTGCTGGAAGGAAAATGGGCTCTTCTGTAGCTTAGTGTGGGGGTTGGGATTCTTCATCTTTTGAAGGACACAGATTCATGGGCGAAAATTAATAGTGGAGCCCCACAAAATGAAAAAACAGGATTACTAAAATAACTAAGATTTGAGTGAGAAGATTTTAAAGTAAGAGAAAATGTTTCATTCATCTGCTTTTCAAATTAGAGACAGGAAACAGAAGAACTCCATTTAATATGGAAAACAATTAAAAATAGACTCCAGTCAATTTTCATCCAAGTTAACACAGAGAGGGAGGGGCAGGGAGGAAAACTATGAAGTGGGTGAGCAGGCAGTCAAGGAAGATTCGGTACTGAGCAGAGCTCTGAATAAAATGATTAAACCTCCACTGTGCTTTGAAATTCAGACTCAAGAGCCCCTTTTACATTAGGAAACTGCTTTAAAACTTTACATTTTACAGTGAAAAGGACTTTTGTAAAGGGAAAGTTCATTCCTGCATGGAATTTCAAAAATGAAAACTTTCAGGACTTCCTAGGTAACTAGTGGCTAGAATTCTGTGTTCCCAGTGCAGGGGGCCCAGGTTTATTTCCTGGTCAAGGAAATAGATCCCAGCACGCTGCAACCAAGACCCAGTGCAGCCAAATAACTAAATTAAACTTTTACAAAAAGGAAAACTTGGGACTTAGAATCATCTTCTGGAATTTTAAAGCAGAAAGGTCAACATATACAATGATTACCTCAAAGCACTTTTGTTTCCCCTAAGACACCCCTTCAGAGAAGGGGAAGAACCAACCAGAAGCAGTCAGAGAAACTAGAAAACAAACAGGAAAGCCCTCAGCAGCGCTGTCTGGGGCCACATAGCATAAGGGGCAAAGAATCACCCCAAGCCCAAGTCCCCAGAGGGCACTGCTGAGGGAGCGCCCAGTGCTGTGACTTCTGGCGAATGGAGCCCATGAGTCACTAAGACAAAGTTCAAAAGCTTCTGTTGTAGAGATACAAAAGCGGTTTCTATTTTAGAAAATTTCCCATCTGGTAGGTTTTCTTTTATTTTTAATTTTGGTGTTTGAAATTTTGCTTTCTAGAAATTCCATGTCACAGAACTTCAGGATTTAGAATGGTACTTAAAAGAGATATGACGGCACCAAGATTTTCCCAGCAAAGCTCTGACTAGAATTCCCATGAGAGGAATTAAGGGGCAGACATTGTCCTTTCTGTCTTTTCTCTCTTTTTGGAGCTCCCATCTGAGGAAAACTGAATACCCAGGCTTTGGGACACACGTCACCTGCTTATTCAGACACCTGGCCTCATCCCCATACGGGGGCCTCTGTCTGCTGTTGCGATCTACTTTGTGGGTCGTTGGAGTAAGTGAGCTGGGGCAGGTGGCCTTGGGGGAAGAGTGGGATTTGTGAAAAATTCTGTGGAATGGCAGAATCCTTGCCCCAGACATCACAGGACAGCTAGGCTGATTCTGGCCAGCTGGGGGTGGGGTGCACCTCACAGACCCCTTACCTCGATTGTGTTGCAAGAGCACAATAGTGGGATTGACAATTGTCGTGGAGGGGTAGGCAGATGATGGCTTGCTAACTGATGCAAAGGTCTGGGAATCAGTTCCAGCGTGGGATGAAGAAACTTCATTTAATAGAGGACTCGAGTCCTGAAAAGGAAGCAATCATTGTCACTCAGTGCAACTACATGAAACTGAGAGATAAGGCTTTCTAAAAAGAAGAGATTTCAAGCTTTACAAGGACCTTAAATATAAAAAGAAATGTAACCAGTGAGACATGTTGGTTCCAGTTAGGTGTTTAACGTGGAATGTTTATTCTTTTTGTTGGGATTAGTAAGGGGAGAGAAGGAAGGTGAATGTTACTCGAAGTCTCAGCAACAATCATCCATTATTTTCATCTGGTCAAAACTGTGGCTCAATCCGGTTACTGAAAAAGCAAATTCAAATCAAAGTAGCATAACATGCGAAACTCATGCAATCCACAATGCAATTTGAGAATGAGAGCCAGTTTAATTGGGGGAGGATCAGGAAAGTTTAGTACTTATGTAAAGAAACACTGAGACGCTGTGAGGACAAGAAGCCATCAACGTATTAATAAGAACAGGGAAGAGTTAAGTATTGGAGCTCTTGGAAAGCTGTTCTCATCTGTACCACTGAACAACCCTACCAGCACTCACTGCTAGGACATTATCTATTCCTACCGTGGCATTTTTTCACGCCAATGCTGAGTCACAAAGATCTCTGAAGATTTATGAAAATCCTGATTTTGAGAGTCTGAGGTGTCTGCCAGAAGTACCAATAAAATTATTACTACTACTATTACAATCTGCATAATGGGAATCATATCGGTCTTTTTAGAGACATGAAAATAAGATCTCAAAATGTAGTAAGGATATGTAGTTTCCTCTATCACTCCTATAAATTTTGCAAAGTTTCTATTTTGAAGCTTACAGACCCTAAAGCCAGAATAAAAGGTTTGAAGAACAAGACTGATAGTTACCTTCCAGATAAAAGTGTAGCTCAAAGCAATCAGTATGCTCCACCAGAGACCAAGGACTCTATAAGCACCTGCGGGACGGGGGCCCCGCCTTCCTTCCTTATCTTCCACCTGCAGACAATGACCTGCAGACCCCAGCGCTCAGTAAACGCCGCAGGAATGACAGGAGACGTCTACCAGCTACAACTTCTGTAGCAAGGGAACACGTGCCCATCAAAAGAGAGGATGTGCGTGTCAGCACCCAGGACAGCTCCTGACACACAGTAGGGGCTTCCTTAGAAATACCGGCTTGGTCAGCCCACCTTTTCTGAAAGTGTTCTAACAGCTGTTAGTTATGAGTGGCAGCTCAATTTAGCAAATAAAACCTTTCCCCAAGACTTAAGAGACAAAATATGATCTTGGACAAAAGTGCCTCAAAAACACCTACACTTGTCCTCATTTACTTTCAAAGTGATGTAATAAAGACAAATGACATAGTGGTGTCAAAACTCTGCCACAAAGCACCCAAGAAACACACACAAAGTCAGGCATACAGCTCTTTACAGTGTGAGTGCCTGGGTGGATCACGTCAACATTAAGCATCTCCTAGATTTTACTCTGGCATAAATCTTATTTCTGGAACATCACAAAAATGACTATTGACTAAAAGAACTTGGATCGATTAACATGAAATTTTCTTCCTTCTTACTCTTCAATCACTGCAAATGGAGCAGATATAAACCCACGGTTCACCCACCATCCACAGGAGCTCCTGGTTCTCTTGATAATCCTCACTCAATGCAGGAGTCTGACCAGTTTCCTTTTTCACCTCTTACTCTGTACCCAAGGCCAAACCAGAAGTTATCAGGCCAAAGGAACTCCACCTGGGAAGTCTATACCAGGCTGACCAGACAAATTTGAGAAACAAGATATTGGCCCAACAATCTTTCCTGGCACACCTGAAAAAAACTCAATATGAAAATGTAGATCTAAGCAAAGGACAAAGGTAGAGTCACCTTTGTCACCGCAGTCATGTGACCTCTTTGTGACCCTACGGATTGTAGCCCACCAGGCTCCTCTGTCCATGGGATTCTCCAGGCAAGAACACTGGAGTGGGTTGCCATGCCCTCCTGCAAGGCATCTTCCCAACCCAGGGACCAAACCCACATCTCCTATGTCTCTTATGTTACAAATTCTTTTACTGCTGAGCCACCAGGGAAGCCCAAAGTGTAGAATACACAGCAGCGCTACTCATGATGAAACTCTAGTGCCATAAAAACAAGACTGGCTTTACATGCCGCTCCAAAGAACCATTCCCTGCCTGTACTTTTCAAAACAAGAGTGGCTTCTCAATCCATCTCTAAGTTGAGCTGGGGTGAGGAAAGTGCATCAGTGAATAATCTAGCACCTTTCTCCAACAGAGCTGAGGGGCAAGGCTCGAAGCTAGAATATCTAAGCCCCTGGGCCACATTTGGCCAGGTCCTCACCTAACCAATGGGTTTCCCTGGTGGCTCAGAGGGTAAAGAATGCCTGCAATTCGGGAGACCCGGGTTTGATCCTTGGGTTGGGAAGATCCCCTGGAGAAGGGAATGGCTACCCACTCCAGAATTTTTGCCTGGAAACTCCATGGATGGAGGAGCCCAGCAGGCTATAGTCCATAGTGTCGCAGAGTCGGACACGACTGAGTGACTCACATTTTCCATTTAACTGCATCACATTGTATCTAGAGGTCTGAGCAGAGGACCAAGCCTGGGATGTAGCCTTTCTCAGCTTTTTACCTGATAGCTCACTGTAATTTCTCTTACAAGCCAAAAAAACAAGTTTACCCCCGGCTCTCTGCATAACTGGCTGATGTTTCATGAGCCACTGGAGCCAGTTTTGTAGGCACACCTCTTTAAGGAACATTTAGTTACATCAGCCAATTGCATGACCCACAAGGTCACTACATCTTAAAATGTGGTCCACAGATCCTCAGCATCAGAATTCCCCCCAATGCCTATTACCAAGCTTCAGTCCTCAGCCCTTCCCCAGACCCACTCAATCAGAAACTCTAGGAGTATAAACCCAGAGGACCCCATGGGCACTATACCTGAGCACCTACATACCACTCAGATAAATCCTATTCACGGTTGTGCCTGCAGCATTTAGCAGAATACCTAGAACACAACCAGAACTCAATGATGAATGGTTAACTAGCCAGATACTTATTTTTGAGGGGCTCTGGCTCGTTTGCTAGGGCACGCCCTCAGCACCAAAGCTGACATTTGCTGAGCACCCTCTCTGTGCCGAGCCCTGAAAGAGAAACTTCTCTGTACTTGGTTCCACTGCGCCCACAGCCCCAGCAGATCATGCGTCCCCATTTTATGACTCACACTGAGGCTCTTTCAGCCTCTCGGTTCCCAGGGCTCCTGAGGAGAGAACAGACTTAGTCCTTTGACTCAGTCTTTCCTCTAAAGCTCTTGGCTTTCCCACTATGATGGGACGTGTCCCTTGCAGATCAGGACCTGAAGTGTCAGGACCCTTAACTTCCCATGACCGCTGGAGCACTGTTTTGCCTCAAAATTCCCTGGTGGCCACCATGCAGGGGCCTCAACAACGTTCTTCCTTTTGAGGAAACAGTGCTAACACTTGTACCAGGCTTGTCTCTCGACGTACTCAATTAAACTCCTTTTGTAAAACCCAGTCTCTGCCATTGCTGTATATAAAAGAAAGCCTGCTAGGTTGCAGAATCAACAAGAGTGAATCTCTGCCTCCCCTAGAACCTCCCTGCTCCCTGCTAGAGAAACGGTGAGCACCGTGCCTGCTGCTGGCTTTTCCACGCAATTCTGCAGCTCTCCTCAGCTCGCTATACTACATCTGCCCGGCCCCCCAAAGAGCACAGCTAGTCCAAGGAAAGGCCACGGAAGTGGTTTTCTCTGCAGGAAGATGTGCATTCCAAACAGGACAGAGAGGAAGAGCGTCTAGACAGACTGGTGAACAGCCACGGGGGCCCACGGAACACACAGGGGAGGCATGCTCTAGTGAAAGCAAACACGGGCCCGGTCATCACACACACACAGGGCAGCCGACGCCGCTCTCAGAACTTAGTGCTGCAGTGAGAAAGGGGTTGGGGTTGGTTTGCTGTTTTCTTACTGCTGGGAGCAGACATTCAGGAAAGCTGGGAGAAAGGGGATCCCGCAAGGCTTACGGTACTTGAAACAGCTCCCGTGAGGTCAGGCTCCGAGACTCTGCGGAGGCCCTCGGGGACCGGAGGGACCAGTGGAGGCGGCGGTGAGAAGGACGGTGGAGTCTGGCTAGCTGGGGGGAGGGAGCCAGGGGCGCTGGCTGGCTGGCTGTGGTGGGACCGCCTCTGCAGATGAGGGGGAATGAAATCGTCTAGAGTCGGGAAGGTCAGAGGTGAGCCGGCAGGGGCAGCCGCCGGGACCGGGGGGCCGTGGGGCCCCAGAGATGCTGGAGGTCTGTCAGTGCCTTCGTGCCCTCTGTCGGTATTAACCCGGTAGAGAGGGACAACTATGACCTCAGGCGGGGCTGGGCTGGAGGAAGTGGCGTCCTGTGGGAAACAAGGGGGTCGTTACGTGAAGGGGAAGCGCGGGGAAGAAGGAATTCCATATTTAAACAGTCAAGAGTGGACATGCAGTGAGGCACTCTGAGAAATATCTAATCAGTGCCCTTTCCTCCGAGTACACAAGACAGTCAGCGCTGGCCAGCTGGCCTCCTGACACTCTATGACACAGAGGGAACCCCATCCAACTTTACTTTCCATCCATCTATTTTTGAATCCTTTTAACACTTGAGAGAGAGAGAGAAAGAGAACAACAGGCAGGCAGGCTGTGTTTAACCCCCAAAATGGCTTGCAAAGCCTGAAAGCTTGGGAGTGAAGACCATTTCTCCAGCATCTTGATACAAAATGTATAAAACATATAATGTCTCACCATGTTATTAGTCTACAGATTCCACGCTCCAGCATACTTACATATTTACAGGAAAGAGGCAGGGAGATCGAGAGGACTGTGCTGAGATGTTTAGAGAGAAGAATTTGGGATCAAGCTGCAGCATTATTAACAAGAAGAGAGAGGGTAGGGTGGCCCAGAAAACAAAAAAAAGAGCTGCTCACATGAGTTTTGAGAAGAGACGGTGGAGAAGACACACACACATTCCTAATTTCTTGCCTTGGCTGGATAACACGGCTGCAAAAGGTAAGGTTCTTTTTTCTTCCGGTTTTCGGGATCAGAGGTAACCTGGGGGCCTAGCCCAGGTGCTCTCACTGCGTCTGGGAACGAAGGCCAAGGCCCCAGGGAAGGCCTCTGGCCACAGCCAACGGCATCTTTACGGATGTCAAAGGATAGCTTGGGAGGAGCAGCAGAGGGTGGCGTCCCTGTGCCGGCTACGCGGGAGACAATGGTGGGAGCCGGTGCCTGAGTGCCTGCAGCTTCAGTGCCTTTGGCTGGGTCACGTGCAACACCAGAGAGGTTTTCCGATGCCACCGGGCAAACGTTACGGGATAAACATGGTACATATAAGCTGCTGACCTTTTTATTCCCAACTGCCTCATGACGTGGGTTAGAGCTCACATTCTCTCTATCGACTGTCCTGGCGGCTGCACAGCGCTGCTGGGGTTGGGACCAAGCGCCAGGGAATGTGGATCCTGGAAGCGGGGGCCCAGGACATGGCACACCTCGGGGGGCTGATCCGGCTGCCAGGGGTACAGAGATGGGCCGGGGTAGTGAGGGGCTCTGCTGGCTGAGGGTGCCAGGTGGGAGGTAAGGCTTTGGTGAGCTCAGGTAGAGTGAGTCCCTGGAGGGACTGCGGGTGCTGGGGGGCTGCCATGCAAAGCGGTCCTCTTTGCAGAAAGGAGGGCGTGGGGGAGAGAGGACCTTCGTGGTATTTTCGAGACACAGTAAAAAGAAAGAAAGAGGAGGGAAACGGGAAGAAGGACGACCATTAGAAACAGCAGCACAACACGATCTGAAGAAACAACAATTCCCGACATGACTGAAAGCAAACCCTCAGCTTAGACTCCTCCTGGCTTGTTCACTTCTCAGGATAAAGTCAAGAACTGGATCATACTCACCTGAAGAGGCAGGCTGACTCCCCCTACATCACACGACGCTGAGCTCAGCCCAAGTGCTAAGTCAGTCTGACACTAGTTCTGGACTGACCTGCACCCCCTGAGACCTCCTGACCCAACAAGGGTACCCAAGGGCTAAGTGCCAGTGGAAGAAGCCTGAGAGCTCCCAGCCTTCTCCCATCTCCTTTCCTCCAAGACTTTCCACTCCGTGCCTTTGGCTTCCAAGCTTTGAGTTCCCTCAAATTCTTGAGTGTGTTTCATTCTTTTCCCTTAGGAAATGTAGGACTGGAAGAATCATTCAGAGCTGTGTTCACCAGAGGCAAAGTCTCAATTGAGTCCCTAAGATTCAGCACTCAATCCCACAGCAAAATAATTTAAAGCCTACCAAGAAGAGACTGCTAAAGACTTAGAATCCATGAGTGCTCTTGTCTTCTAGGAAACAATTTGATGGAACCACTTATTAGAAGGAAGACAGTCATGAGATTAAAAGCATGTTGTCTTCTATTTTTGATGCACCCAGAACAAAGGGGCAGGCCATGAAGCAACTGACTGGCTGGCTGGCTTGGCATCTGACGGTGCCTGGTTTACCTGATTTCAGCCCATTCCCCATCCCCATCCAGCCACGAGGCACAGGCAATCCTAGAAAAGGGTGATCAGCCTCAGGCCCATGGTTTCTGTGCAAAGCTCTGGTTCCAGGCTCAGAGCTAGAAAACTGCAGCCCTCACCTCATTTCCTCTCCCTCAACACGGCCCCTAGCTCCTCCTGGGGCTCAGTGGGGCAGAGGGTCGGGGAAACGGATAAATCTCCAGATGATTTTCATGTCAAGGAGAGCCATCTGTGAACCTGTGGTTCAGCTGGGAATTAGGCCATAAGGAAAGTTTATTTCCTGGATGTGTGTCCCCACAAAATTCACAAGTTGAATCCCAAACCCCAAGGGATGGCATTTGGAGGTGGGGCCTGTGGGTGGTAATGAGGGTTAGGTGATGTCATGAGGGTGAGACCCTGTGATGGGACTGGCATCCTTATAGGATGAGCCAGAGAGACCAGCGCCCTCTCCTTCCATCAGGTGAGGTCACAGGAGAAGGGGGCCGTCTGCACTTCAGGAAGAGAGCCCTAACCAGAAACCTAACGGACAAGCGCCTGACCTTGGACTTCCCAGCCTCCAGACATGTGACAAATAAAAGTCTGCTCATCGAATCACCTGCCTTTGTTATTTTCTTACAGCAACTTAAGACACCCAGACTTTCTCCACTGGCCCCTATCTTTAAAGATCACCCACTATGAGAAGAAAACCAGAACCTTCCACTAAACTGCACAGGTGAGGCAGAGTTTGGATGGTAAATGGATTATAACCCTAAACTCGGAGAGTGGAAGGGTGTGGTCGATTTGGGGTTATTTTGTATTTCCTTTTTATTTTTTTGCAGAATGCAGGCAGCAGGGGAACAGATGTTAGTGAGGGTGAATACGTGAAATAAAGTATGGGTCTGGACTATACTATCAACCGAGAGACAGTAAACAGTCTACCCCTTAGGTTAACTAGATGCCTATCCTCTCCACAGGGAGCCCAGGACAGTGCCCGTTGAATGTGGCCATATATCCACCAACCAAAAATACAAAATGTATTTTCAGCCACCGGCAGGAGCAGAACCTTCCAGGTGTACACTCTCTCGGTGAACTTAGGCTAGAACCTGGGGTGTGCTATTGGACGAAAACAATGCTCTCTAGAAACAAAGCACTTGAACAAGCGCGCACCAAGGTGAGCTGATGCTGGTGGTCAGGAAGGTCAGGAAAAGGCAATTTTGAGTGAGGTTCAGAATTATTTTGAGCTCAAGTGTCCCCCATGTGATTCCTTCTGGTCCAAAGATAGCAATTGGTTTCAGTGAGTTTTTAACTTAATGTGGCTGTGGCCATATAAGGGGCCAGGGCTGAATTACATCAGGGCTGAAGCTTCCCAGGGCCCTGACCCTGTAGAGAGGACGCTTCCCCAGAGTGCTGACAATGTGCTTGGAGCCAAGGCCTTCCTGTCCTGGGGCTCCTTTTAGCTCCAAGAAGGAGGAGGGTAGGCATAGTCGCTTTACATGGAAGGAACTTTCTTTTATTGTAAACATGGTGGGAACCACCTAGGCAGTTGGCACTTCTCCCCAGCTAGCTACTAATGAAATTCCATTTATCTTTTTAGAAGATAGGACAGTGAAAACCATGAGGGTGCTTGAAGAATCTGCCATGATCCTAGTGTATACAGTTTCAGAAACTACCAGTCCCTGCTCCATTGGGGCCCGCTACAATGATGCTGTCAGAGGTGGGAAAGCCCTGGTTGCCTGTCCCCGGGGGTAAGGTGAGCAGGGCAGTGGAAGGAAAGGCAGAGGTGGGAGCAGCAGGACACAGGATTCCCCTCTGGCCCATGAGTCCCTGGACTCCTCCTTAGGAGGAGATGCTAGGCCTGCAGGGGTCTGAGAGCTGTCTTCGTCTGAAACCAAGCCAGGGCAGTCAGCAGCCCAATTACCCAAGCTCCATCTAAATCAGCATATTCTATTAGCTCTGGCCATGGCTATGGAAACAAGAAGTCATTTTTGCATTCAGAAAACAAATCTATGACCTAAAGGCTCTTGAAAGCTGGACGGTCAACTTTACACTGAACATACAGAAAACCTCTTATCTCAGCAACCTGCCAGGTATCGTTTCAGACACCCCAGTACAAAGAAACTTCTCAGACAATAAGAGATGAGAAGATGCGTACACAATTCGTAGACACTGTTACAGAATGGTCATCCTTGCTTTGAGGCTCACCCTCACAAACTCCTTGAGGGCAATGTTTCACACAGTGATCTGAATTCAACAAATGCTCGACAAAGTTGCCATCAGTAAGTGTATTTAAAGGGGATTTTTGTTCACTTGACATGCTCTTAAAATCCTCTCTATAGAAGAACTGTTTTAGAAGCCAAAAGGACTTAGTGAGCTACCCTTCGGGCTAAGTCACTGATAGTGGAAGAGGCTGTGCTTCTACATGCGCCCGGGGTTAATTAGCACTATCTCCTAACCCAGGTACAGAGCCAACTGTATCCAACCTGAAGAGTGCTAAGAAGGAACTGTGCCTGCCACCAGCAGCAGACCTAGATGCTGTGAAAGGGCTTAGAAACGATGGCACATAATTTGCTGGACAAAGGACCTCCCACGTCCCGAGTCTAATGAGGCCTTCAGGAGGCCAGGCCCATTTGCAGCTTCTGGCTCTCATCAGCGGCCCTGCACCAGGGGTGGGGGTACAGGGGGACTTTGATCAGCGAACAGGGTGCTGAAAGGGGCTGCACACAACTCAGCAACCTCCTTTAAACCTGTGGAGATGGGGGTCTGCAGAGGGGAGGGAAGGCATCATCTCCAACTCAATTTCATTCCAGGGACGAGTGCAATTTTATGTCCCCATGAGCAGAACCCAGAGAATCACTGGAAAAGCAGGGTGGGAAGTAGGAAGGCATGTGGATTCCCTGGGTTCCTGGGGAGTTCTGGGAGTACATGCACAGAAGGCGGGCGTGGGGAGGCGGACTGCGTAAGGAACACATTTCTGCTGTTTTTGAGCAGCACAGCTCTTTTTAAAAGAATGGATTGCTCCGTTTGATGGCTGTTACTCTGCTATGTAAAAACACTCTTTACGGATTGCCTGAATTACAACAGGGTCTATTCCTTTCGTCAAGCTGGCAAAGTAGCAACAGGGAGGGGAAGTAAGAAAGATCAGGCAAACAACTTGGGAGGAAAACTGCAGCAAAATTATTCCTCCTCCCATGTGTACCATGTGGGGGATTTTCTTTTGTAAGGTAGTGCTAGGCAGTTCAAAGCCATTTGAACTTCCGCCTGCTGCTTCTAGGTTGCTAGATTAAGCACTGGCCGCAGCTCCCTAATCTAAAAGCCGTAAGGACAGAGTTGCTGAAACTCTTAACAGTTCCAACTCTAGCAAATTAATGGACTAAACACAAGAGTGAACTCTCTTTTTGAATATTATACTCTAAAGAGTTGTTATAAAACAGGCTCAGACCTTTTTTTCTGGCTTGGCATTCCCTCTTTCAGATCATTTCCATACACGTTTCAAACCCAGGAAACACTAGGCTGATATTTCTGATGCTCGGTACAGACCAGCCTCACCCTATGCTTCCGTTTTCCTTGACCCCAACTCCTGTCTAACTCCGGTCCTCCTGGGGCTTTCCCAGAGTTGATCAAAAGTGCGACTCAGAACCCAGTCCATCATCCAGCTGAGTGAGCGGGCAGGCACAAGTGTAAGCTATCCGGCTCAAGAGTGGTCCCCATCCTGCCCCTGGGCACACGCCTACCTGGGGCTTGCTGGAGGGAAGGCTGGGATGCACACTTCGGTAGCCCTTGGCAGCGAGTGAAGAGGGCTGGGCATTTCCATTGGCATCGGCATTGGAAGAAAGCTTCCACTCATCTGAGGGATGAGAGAAAAAAAAAAGAACCCTTCATTCTCAGGAACATTCCTTGGGTCCCTCTGATTGAAGGGTTCCTGGTGGAAGGCAGGGATAGAACAGATACAAGAGAAACCATACCTGAGGAATTCTCTGACTCCAGAACTATGTGTGGCACAGAAAGGAGGCAAACAGGCAGAAAAGAGGGAAAACAGAAATGGTTACGTTTGCAGGAAACAAGCACACTGTGCTCAGAAAGATGAAAATCCAGCACCCCGTTGCCTGACACAAAATGCCCTCAGTCACGATGGCCTAATTACCATAGGAACCCACTCTAAACCATGATGTGCTCACAGGCGCTGACCTTTGAAAACACAAGGCTCACATTCACAGTAATGAAGAAACAATTGTTCTTGACATTCTTACTTTACAGACAAAAAGGCCACAGAACTCTCCTGCCCAGTTCTGACTCACTGACTTGCGCTCCCCTGTTTTTAAGCCTGATGTGGGCTCAGAATGACCTCCCCTCATTAGCAGTCTGGGCTAATGAACTGACCCGGAGAGGGAGACATCCATAAGCACTTTTTCCACGGCTGCTGGCGCTAAGGGTCGGGAAGAACATGATTTAAGCCCAGAGGTATCTGCTGTGATAAGGGCTTCTCTCTCCCTGCCTGCCCCTCTTCTTTCCATTAAACGAACCCCATAAACATTTCAAAATCTAGTCATCCTGAGTTTTCATCAGACTACAAGGCACCCCTGTCTCCTGTGAGCCAGCTACCAACCTGCCCTCCATCTATCACCTGGCACAGCTCAGAGACCCTAAGTCTCTTCTAACCTGACCCACTTAACCCCACAAGGCAGGAGAGCACAGTGGTTCCAAGCTTGGCTGGGAAGGCAACTGGACCTCAATTCAAATCCTGGCTCCTCTGCCTATAGGTTCTGTGGCCCTGAGCAAGTTATAAGCCTCAGTTTTCCCACCTGAAAAATGGGGATAATGATATACTTGTGTTGTGTTAAGAATTAAATGGTATAAGCGTGAGAAGTGCTTAGCACAGTGCCTGGCAGAGCTCAGCAATGTGTGTTATTATCTCCATCTTCTGCATCATCTCTTGCGTCTATTCTCTATCTTCTATGCAGCCCAGGGGTCAGCAAACCTTTTCTATAAAGGGCCAGATAGCAAATACTTTAGGCTTTGATGGCTACATGGCCTCAGTCACAACCATTCAACTCCGCTGCTCTAGTACAAAAGCAGCCACATACAGTATCAAGTGAATGGGGTGGCTGTGCTCCAATAAACCTTCATTTATGGAAGCTGGAATACGAATTTCATATAATTTTCACATAGCCCATCCTTTGATTTTTCTTTAACCCCTAAAAATATAAAAACCCAGATGCAAGGAAAAAACATGCTTATGCTTTCTGTCCAATTGTGGCAGCCTGGTTTGAATAGGGATTTTTTTTTTGCAACTCAGAAGTAACCCTCTGATCAGTAAACAAAAGCCTGCTTTACTCCAAAGAAGAATTTGAGTTTACAAGTATCGGAAAAAAAACTTCCCGATACCCATGCCTTCTGATTGATTCCACTTTTAAAACTGCAAGAGTTCAGTCTAATTAAAGGCAAGCCAAAAAATAAACACACACACACACATACACACACCCCATTCCAGGTTTACCAGCTGTACAAAAACAAGCATAGGCCAGATTAGGCCCAACCACCAGTTTGCCAACCCCTCATGGACACAATCCCTCGGGCTCCTCCTTCTGGCTGCCACCTCTCATCTCATCCTATATAAAGACGGGAATAATACACTGCAGCTCTCACAGCCCATGGCCCCATTTCAACATGGGTCCCTCAGGGATTAGAGGTATGTCTTCTGGATGTCTAGCTGAGATTTTAAAAAGCTATTTATTGAACACCTTTCTAAGTGTCAGACGCTGTTGGCCACTTTTGCACATATTAGTATTTAGTTCAGTGTACACAGTCTGTGAGGTAGGTAACCACTCTGCTTCATGGATAAAGAAACAGAGAAGCCAAGTGACTTGCCCAAAGTCACAGAGCCAGGAAGTGACAAAGCAGTCGGCTCTGGTCTCTAGAATCAAGCGTGGCACTCTGTCTGCCACCCACAGCCACCAGTCCCACCATCTGCCACAAAGCAAAGCCTGCATTCCAGGAAGGTGGTGGAAGCCAAAGGGTGTCAGGACAAAAGGCCGGGCCGGAGAAGGGTTTCTAGCGATCAGCATCCGGGTACAGCAGCCTAGCTTCATCAAGAACAACCAGGAGTGCCTGTTAAAATACACTTCACGGGGCCCCATCCCAGAGTTTTTGACTCAGATGAGAAGTCAGGCTTGAGAATTTACATTTCCAACAGGTCTCCAGGTTCTATTAAGGCCACTGGTCCACAGCCCAGAGCTCCCTTTGAGAATCAGTGCTATAATAATGTATATTCAAAAACATCCTTATACTGGGGAAATGGTTATTTTTGCAAATTTCTTCCTCCTCTGAAGCAAAGTTTTTATAACCTGTTCCAACTGAATTATTTTTTGAGCAGATGGCCTGTCACATTTCTGCCACTACCTTAGGGACAATTCCTAGATATCTGTCTTCTTGTCCCAAACACATAGCTGGGAAATTTATAGGACTTGATTTTTACTGATGTTACTGCAACATACAGGCTTGTGTGATCAAGGCCAAATATAATCCTCACCGCCTTGCACACCTCACAGGGTTGCTGAGGTCAGGGACGTGACACGTTTTAAAAGTGACCATTTTTAACACTCACTGGTGTATCCATCCAGATCTCTGGCCCCAAGATTTCCTTGCACACAAAGGCCTTCAAACATCAGAGGACACGTTGTGGCAATGGTTCTCCCTCCACCCCTGTATCTGTCACTTTTACTACCTTATTCTTCCTTTCTAGGTTATTTCTAGTCGGGTTTTGTTAAGTCATTCTACCAAATCTATCAGATTGACACACACATTAAGTGTCAATGGATTCTGAAGATGGGTTATCAGTGAAGGATGTGAACTTTGTACATGGATGTGGGGGCAGGTCATTTTGTCTGCTCTGTGGTTGGTTGGTTGGCTGGTTCTCTTCAGGTGATGCTGGCAACACAGATGTGTCATGGAAAGCCAAGGGAAGTCTGCTTCTCCAAACCCCTAGGTATCATAAAGGGAGCATCACTGTTGAATCAGACAGCCTTGTTTGAGTCCTGTTTTGCTCACTTCATATCCTGAAGCAAGGGACAGAGCCTCCTATGTGAAATGGGAGATGATCTCTTTTAAATATTTACTGATTTTATTTTGGCTGCATTGGGTCTTCCCTGCTACTGGGGGACTTTTTTCTAGTTGCGGCAACCAGGGTTACCCTCCAGTTTCAGTGCACAGGCTTCTCACTGTGGCGACTTCTCTTGCTGCAGAGTACAGGCTCCAGGGCACAGGCACTTCAGTGGCTGCAACCCCCCAGGCTCTGGAGCACAAGCTTAGTAGTTCTGGTGCACGGGCTTAGTTGCCCCGAGGCATGTGGGATCTTTCTGGATGGGGGATCGAACCCCTGTCCCCTGCATTGGCAGGAGGATTCTTATCCACTGGACCACCAGGGAAGCCCTATCTATCTCTTGAGTCACAAGGACTGAACGGAAGTATCTGGCATTAAGTGTGTGCTTAGTAAGATTGGAATCCAAAATATAAGGGAAAAGAAATTTCCCAGACATAGAAATTAGAGTGGTTGACTTCCACCATTTGATAAGTAGTCATAAGAACATAATATCCTCAGGGATCAACCCACTTCCCCCCCCCCCATTCCAAGTCTTTAAGACTGTTTCCCTATCTCTGTCCCCAAAAAGGCAGTTCCCAGGACCCTACAGAACATTCTTTTCTTCCTTAAAAGAGCTGCGTTCCTGACGTTTCATCAGCCTTCATCTGGTACCTAGTCCTCTGAACCTTCAAAGCTGGTAGCAGCCCAGGGCCATTTGCGTCTAAGTGCGAAAGGTGAAATTTAATATACATGGTCATCAATTATTAACTCCTGGTTAGGTATACTGTCAAAAATGCTTCTCTCAATAAACGTTGGCTCAGAGTTCTGAGGTGGAGGAGGGGCTTAGAAAGCTGGATCCTCAGTAGGCTTTGCAGCTCTGAGGAGACCAAGCCTTTTCATGAGAAAAGTTCAATTTATTTTGCTTTATCTTTCCCTCCATCTGTTCCTGATACACAATCTTTTCTGGTCCATGGCCACAGCTTGCTTATTTTCCTTTACCTCATTCTGAGCTAATTTCATTTTGGTCTCTTGTAAGGTTTGGCTGATCACATCTTGGGATCTCAGGACACTTTTCATTGAGTTAGTTCTGTGTTTCCCAGTAGGGTATCCAAGAGTTAGAGGAAAAGGTGTTAAAAGTGGGTCTAAGAGTGTTCCAAATCTTATTTAATTTTTATTAATGCTGTGTGGTAAAGAATTTGCCCCCCTCCAAAAGGAGGTCTGGCCTTTGCTCTCTGGCTTCCAGGAGTCAATCTCTAAGAGCCTGGGATGTCATCTTCACAGGACTGTGTCTGTCCTATGCCAACAGCATGACTGAGGTTGGGGGACTTTTGAGTCCACAGCTAAAGGACTGGAGAGTGAAGTGAACTACTTGGGCGGTGGACGTGTTATGTGTTAGTCGCTCAGTTGTGTCCAGCTCTTTATGACCCCATGGCCTGGAGCCCACCAGTCTCCTCCGTCCATGGGATCCTCCAGGCAAGAATACTGGAGCGGGTTGCCATTACCTTTTCCAAGGGATCTTCCCAACCCAGGGATCGAACCTCACGCATTGCAGGCAGATTCTTTCCCATCTGAACCACCAGGGAAGCCCCAACGTAAAAGAGCCCCAATAAAAACCAGGGACACCACAACTTGGATGACCTTCCTGATCACCACCGCTCTGAGTACGTTCCCACAGGCAATGCTAGGAACTGACGCATCCTGACTTCACAGGCGAGAACCCCGCCAAAGCCATGCTTCCTTCTTCCTCAGACTCCACCCTATACACTCCTTCTTTTAGCTGATTTTCATCTGCATCCTCTCACTGTTCACCAGAACTGTGAGTATAACAGCTTTCAAATGAATTCTTTGAGTCCTGCTACCAAATTATCAAACCTGAGGGTGATTTTGGGAATCCCCTGACCTTGCAGTTGGCACCACAGTGAGAGTCTTCTCTTGTCAGGACTTTCGCCTCCACTGACTTCTCATTTGGCCCCTTTTATCACATATGAGCTCATGAAAAAGACTCTTAGTTAATGGGGGTAAGGAATGTCTAACTATTTTAATGTCAATTTTCTTATCTTCTTGCTACTGCTATTTCTGGAGAGCAAATGTGAGGAAATGAGCTGGTTACAGGTCCAAGAATCTCTACATCCAAAGCTAACTTTGCAGTCAAGAATCAGACAGAAAGGATGAGAGCCAACAGGCACAGAATAAAGGATAAGGGTCGAACTGAAGCTTGGCTTTTGAGTCAGAACAAAGGGATTGATGGTCTCCAGGCCATACCAGACAGGAAGACTGGCATCACGCCCACCACCAGTTCAGGCTCCCCATCTCCTCTTGAGTAAAACCACCCTGACCTGGGGACACAGGAGGGGCCACGCCTGAACCAACAGGGCCATTACCCAAACCCAGCCAGGATATCACACCAGCAAGCAGGAAGAAGCTTCTCTCGGAGGCAGAGAATCAGCATTAAGATTACTATAATTCTTTCCAGATGGTTCCGATCCAAAACCAAGGTCTACATTCAAAGACTAGGAGGGTGGTCAAGGATCCCGAGTGAAGCTACCACTGAAGGCAGGAGTCTGGAGGCTGAGTTTTTTGTTTGGGTTTTTAGGTTGGTTTTTCTTTTTTTTTTTTTGGCAGAGGTGCCAGGAACAGAACTGAGGGCCTCAAACATGGAGGCTGAGTTTAAACTGGGCAACTCTGAGGGCCCCATCTGTCACTCTACCTCAGAGAGCATCTCCACCCTCCCAGCGTCTACATGGATGCCAATGGCTCCCAAGTCTGCAACTTGGATTCCAAATTCCCAAATGCCTATTAGAAACTTCCTCCTAGAAGTCCTTCTCTTGCCAAGAAACTCAGTACATCAAGGAATGGAATTCAACAGTCCTTCCGACTCCCCTCACATATCCAGCATCTCCATGAGTACATTTATTCTCCTAGTCAACCAGGGAAGGCGCCTCCTGCTCAGCACGGAGTCCTACCTCTCTACACTCCTGAGACATTGCGCCAACCCTGCCACTCCACTCTTCCAAATAAACGCCTTTCTTGGCCCCCCCTCTTCCTCCCCTCGCCTGCCCCCTATCACTACACTAGGTCTAGACCCTCAGAGTCTCCATAGGAATTACTGTAGGTCTTTCTGCAGTGGCCTCCTGATTTGCAGTAACTAGACTGGTTCCCATCCAAGAGCATCTTGTGCGTGCCTGGCTCTGGGCTACGTCCTGATGTGGACGAGTCTGTGGAGTCCCAACAACCCTATGAAGACCATCTCCACTTTACAGACGGGAAACTGAAGCTCCCCAAGGCTAACTGGTAAGTAGCAGAGCTGAGCCTTAAGAGGGGACTGTGTGATTTGAGAACTAGACCACCTCTCACAGGACAAGGGAAGCGGAGCAAGGACAGGGAATAGGGGACATCCCTGAAATGTGGATGTCAAGGGGCCATACAGAGAAGGAAATCAGGCCACAGGGGGCAGTAACGTGAGAACAAAGCTTCTAGTCCAGGCAAATGATCAACATCTTGGAGACTGGCAGGGATGGAAGAAGGTGGTAAAGCCGAGGAGGAAGGCAGAGAGAAACGGACCGAGAGGCTGGGGCACACACGCTGGCCCTGGTGGTGCAGGCGGAGCAGCTGCCATCTGACATGCGCTATCTGTAAAGACACCAGGAACAGGAAGCACACCTGATCCTTAGCAAGAGCCAGGCAAGGCGTCCTGCCTCATGCTTGGGCTCCCAGTCCAGGCTGGCATGGCTGCCTGCAAGTACGGCTGAGAACTGGTTTCATGAGGCGATTCAAGGCCCAGAGGCTTGGTGTGGGCCGGCAAGTTGTCATTCAGAGGCTCAGGTGAAGGGAGCAGGCAGGGGTGAGTAGGGCTGGAGAGCCACACACCCAGCAGGGTCAAGAGATAGTAGGATGCCCACCAGGGACCCAAAGGATAAGAGAACAAGAATGTCCCTCCAGTCCTTAAAGCCCCACTGAGCTGCATCCTCTTCTAAACTCACCTCCAGTGCTAACTTATTCCTTTTGGACACCTACTCAGCGTATTTCCCTGGCCTCCCACTCAACCCCAGCTTTTTCCTTTCCACCCAAACTGGCCTGGTATACAACCCTGAATTTGTCTCCAGTGAAGAAGACCCTGTATCAGTTTAATTTCCAAACTTCTAAATTTACAAAATATTTTGTAACTAGAAAGGCTTAGAAACCATTGAACCTTCACCCTTCATTCGTCTTTCAAACGTGTGACATTATGCATGGTCAGAAAACAGTGAAGTAGGGGCCCACACCTGATTCTCCTGTCGGAATAAACTGCTTTTTGTGCTCGCATAATGCACCTAAAATTTTTTCCCTTTTCTCCCTTTCTCACCACAATTCCTGGTGATTCCTGGTGATGTCTAGCTCCTATATGCGGCAGAATGAATGTCTGCTGATTTGGATTTTATGATCTCTGTTATCTGGTAGAAAATAATCTACAAAGATTAAATTTAGTGTAAGATACGGCTTCCCTGATAGCTCAGTTGGTAAAGAATCGGCCTGCAATGCAGGAGGCCCCGGTTCAATTCCTGGGTCAGGAAGATCTGCTGGAGAAGGAATAGGCTACCCACTCCAGGACTCTTGGGCTTCCCTTGTGGCTCAGCCGGTAGAGAATCCGCCTGCAATGTGGGAGACCTGGTGGCTCAGATAGTAAAGAATCCACCTGCAATGCAGGAGACCTGAATTTGATCCCTGGGCTGGGAACATCCCCTGGAGAAGGGAATGGCTACCCACTCCAGTATTCTTGCCTGGAGAATTTCACGGGGTCGCAAACAGTCAGACATGACTGAGCGCCTAACATCTTCACTTTCATGTGAATGACTGATAGCCATCCCCTAATCCTTCAAGGTATTTCCATTTTAAAACAAGATCCTTTAAAATTCAAATTAGCTGTTACAAATCTGCAAGATATAGAATTATCTGGGGACTAGAGAGAGCTTCCTAAAGTGCCCAAACCACTGCATAGTACTGGAGTGGAAGCCTACAGATGGCAAGGCAGAGTAACATCGGGGCTCTGTGTTGTGCCACACTGTGACCACCAGGGGGAGCTCAAGGCCCCTTCTCGTTCCATTCACCACCAAAGGAAGGGCCAGGCAGTTGATTGGTTATTTTATCAGAACCTGGGGCTGCAGTATGTTCTTTCTCTTTAAATTATCCCTTAGGGTTCTCTCTTCCCCAGAGGTCCTCCAGCATGGGAGCTGGATCTTCCCAATGTCACCACCTTTCCTGAGACCAGAATGGCAAGCTGTAGTGGGCAAGAGTTACATTCAGGAGGGCAAGAGTTAGGTTCAGGAATACAGTCAAGAAGCTGCTGTCAGCCTACAGTGCTGGAGGCCACTTACACCTTCCCCTGAGCCTAGGGATAAAGCAGCTTTCCATGGGGACCAACACACCAGAATAGGGCTTGTACTCAAACCCCAGCCTGGACTTGTCCTTGGATATCTGCTTTGGTACCTTTTCCATGGGCTGGGATGGACAGAAAGTCAGGTTTCCAGGATGCTGGGCACTGACCATCTTCATACTATATAATTCCATCTATCACAGCACACCATTCCCCACCATACCAAGAGAGTCTGCACGTCTCTGGCCCCAAGGAAGTGGTCATCACCCCAGTTTATTTTCTCTCTGCATTTCCTTCCTTCAAGATGGGAGAAATCACCCATCCCCTAGAGTGAGAGTTCTCAGATGTGGTCCTGGGACCAGCAGCATCAGCATGACCTGATGGCAAAACCTCGGACCCCACCACAGGCATACAGGTGGGAATCATAAAGCCTAGCACTCGGACCTAGGCTCTGGGAACTTGGCTCTCCACTCAAGGTGATTCTGATACAATCGGCTGAAGTGTGAGAAATACTGCCCTTCAGGTTGGAAAGGGGCTGCCCCAGCCTAAGGTGACAGTGCCTGGGGAACCTCAAAGTCAGCCTTTCCCAACTCCCAGAAACACCTGGGCTGCAGAAAGGGCTCCCCAGAGAGTTCCAAACCATCATAACCTGCTAAGAGCAGGTTAAGGTCTGCCAGCTCACCTCACGCCACCAGGTGTGGCACAAAACGCTTTACACACTTCATCCTCACAACAATGCTGGGAGGCAGGTATAGTTCTCAACCCCATTTTTCAGATGGGTTCACCAGAGTTAAGAAAGACCACCTATCCATGGCTGAATGGCCAACAGGGGGCGGAGGCAGGACATGAATCCCATCTATAATGTTCCAAAATCCCAGGTCTGGGCAATGGCTCAGATGGTAAAGTATCTGCCTGAAATGCAGGAGACCTGGGTTTGATCCCTGGGTTGGGAAGAGCTCCTGAGAACGGCATGGCAACCCCCCCCCCCCCAGTATTCTTGCCTGGAGAATCCCATAGACAGAGGAGCCTGGTGGGCTACAGTCCATGGGGTCTCAAAGAGCCAGACTCGACTGAAGTGACTTAGCATGCACGCACTTGTGTCTACTGTTTCTTAAAAATAACCATTCCAAAGTCCGAGGTCTCCACCACAATGTGGAGCTCTAGGCACCCAGGTTTCCTGAGAGACAGGATGGGGTGGGGAGGGGGGCTTCCTTTGTCTCCTCCCTCGGTTCCTAGTCTGCACTGGCCTTAGACATGCTCTGCACACCTGCTGCCTCAGGTCACCTCCCTGTCTTCTTGGGAGCTAATGAGGTCAGACAGCCACCTGCACTTCTCAGTCTCCCTGGGATTCTGCCCCAGCCCCTCCTGGATGGTCATAGCTGAGCTACGAGAAGTGGGGATGGGCTCAGAGAAGCCTAACCTGGAGGCTATCTCAGCACTCCCTCCCGAGACCCCTAAGCCTTCTCTGTCCTCCTGAACACAGTCTGTAGAGCCGCAGACTGCCCACTTTCCATCAAAAGCTAGAATACAGTGATCGCTGCCATGCCTTTGCCTGAAGCCAGTGAGTACCTGTTCATTTAGGGTAGTGATCATCACCCACCACAGCAGGGACAGGAACAGACTCTGCAGGGGCCCCTGAGAATCAGGAGGCAGCCGATGGGTTCCGCAGCCCCCCACCCCCACCCCTGGGTCTCCAAAGCAGCGCACCTGTTTTCCTCTCCTGCTTTGGGGTCTCCTGGGGGCTCACAGGGCTACTGCTTGGGATCTCCCTGTAGGAGGATGAGGCCCGGAGAGTCACCGCTCCCTTCCCAGTGCAGATTCTTGTCGGATCCATATCTGAAAAGGAAAGATCCAAAAGGGGAGACTGAATCCAGAGCGCCTGAAGAATTAAACCCATAATCAGCCAGCAATTTGGTCCAGCTGGGGAATGAGATGAACCTGGTTACAAACAGGCAGAGTCTTGCGGTCAATGAAAATTAATCTGTGGATGGTGGAGAGGGACAAATCATATTTTCAGGGTTTCCCACCCATCATGAGGTTAGGAGTGAATGGAGGCATAGTGAGTTCTGAGTCAATGGATGCGTTACAATGTTGGCTGGGAATATGTCCAAACCAAAGCGGGTTGATTCCTTCTATTAAATGAAGTTTAGTTTGGTGAGCAGACTTCTGACCGATTAGTAAGGCACAGTTCAAGTGAGAATTTATAAAAGATATCTCAAGTTCCCACACCATCCTTCTTATAAAAGAGCAAGTTGACAGCACAGGGCATTCGGTGAAAGTTCAACAGACAAACATTGCTCAGAGCAGTCCCTCAGCGGAAAAAGCAAGACAATCTCCTTGTGCCAGCAAGCCAAGCCCCCTGCAGGGGTGAGACAGGATGTGCTGCCTGGGGAGAAAGATCACGAGGCCCAGAACCTCACATTCCAAACTTAATGAAGAAAATTCGCACCAAAGAAAACGGCTAGAAACGCTAAATCCTTCGAGGAACAGTGTTTACGGCCCTTCCAGCCGAGACTTCCCTGGGCCCTGACCCCTCCTACAGTTCACAGTGGCCTCACAGCAGACCCAGGTCATCTTTCAGAACTGCACTGAAGATTTCAAAATAGGCTTCAAAACAGGCTGTTCACCCTCCAGGAAAATCAGTAAGGAGGAGGCAAGAAAGCCAGCAGACCACACAGTCTTGGGAGGCACATGTGCTGACTGTTTCTCTCCGTGAGGCTGAGTGGAACTGAATTCCAGTTTTGCAAGTTCTTAAGGCACAGCCTGGATCTCAGGCCTAAAACTGTCATGAGTGGGATTGTGGGGAAAGGTAAAGGTGGGCAGCAGGCAGGATGTGGGCTCAGACGTCCACCTCCTCCCCGCTGCTGTGCCACGGCTGAGAAATATCAAGTCTCTTGGCTCCTCCTTCCCACTCAGCAGCCCCCTTTCCGACAGCACAAACAGAACGATCATTAGTCACAAAATGGATTGATCAGCTCCATCAACACCTCTTGTACAAAACACACATTCAGCAGAGCGGGCAGCAGCCTTGAAGAGCATCTGACTTGTCCAGTCCTACCAGGATAAGTGACCAATGTCAGGGAAATAATGGAAAAAGTGATTCGTGGGCTTTTCAAAAGGGTGAGGGGCATAGTGACAAAGCCAGCCCATCCACAGGGTCCTGTGTACACAGCCAGGTGGGCCCAACTCCTGAAAGCACCACCGCTGGGATACAGAGCCACCTGGGCCTCACTTTTCCCATGCTGTGCAGGAGGAAGCTACTGAAGGAGGAAACGGACAGAACAGGCTCCATTTTGAAAGCAGGACTGCACCTTGGGCCTGACCAGACTTTGAGCTATATGCCCGGTATCTATGGAAACAACATAGCAACTAGAAAACCAAGCCCCCCAGATGGAAGAGCCCCAGGGCCCATACCTAGATTCTCCATTGCCTAAAAGAATACCCTAATTATCTGTGTAACCAAATAGAATCATACATTCTATCATGCTTAGTGGGGTATGACCACAGGCCTATTGATAATTGTCCACTGTTAACTACCTAGGCGTGAGGCATATGAATCATGGGTTAACTTTGACTGTATCCTTCTCTTCCTTTGTTCAGACTAGTTTCAAGGAATTTGGGGAGGTGGGTTTGAGCAAGTACACTTAGGGTATATAAGGTTTTCACAAAAACTGGTCGGGGTCCTTGGCTAAGAGGAGACTCTGCCTTGGGCCCGCCGGTGTAATAAACTGCACTCCACTATCTGCACTGTCATTCTCAATGAGTTTGTTTCCCGAAATGCGTGGCTACAACACTACGAGCTATGAGCTACGACCTGACATCTGAACTCTACCAGCTCCGAAATGTACCGGCTCCACAGAGAGGAGAGGCAGGGAGCGAATGCAGGGAGGGGGCTGGGGGCAGGGGAGGGAGTGCTCAGGGCAAAGGCCCTGCCAGCATCCCAGAGACACAGCCTGATCAGGCAGTAGCTTCAAGTCCAGCCCAACTCAGAAATGCCCTGGGCAGCCACGTTAGTTCCTGGGGACAGTGGAATTTTAAATAAACTCTGGGGAGCTGGCACCTCTAGGAAGAACCTAAGTCGCCCAAGGGGCTCAGACCTGTACCAGCTGGAATCAACGGTCAGCCTCTGGACTGACCTTCTCCCTAAACGGGGAAGGGCAAAGCACCTGTCAGCCCCTTTCCACATTTGCCCGTGGCTCACAGAAAAACACACACACACACACACACACACACACACACACGAAAGGAAACCAGCCAGAGAAGTGAGAGGGAATGGCTCCTAAACATGCAAGAATTAAGCCTCCAAGTCTTTGTTAGAAGGAAAGAAGATCATGCATGATCTGCTAACAATGAAAAAATAAAAATAAAAAAGAAACCAACCCAAGGAAAGATACCTGGAGGGAGTACTAGGCCTGCAGAGTTTTTCACTGTCTTCACAGGGATTATTTTAACAGCAGAAATAGAGCGTGCACGTAAAGGGTCGGCAGTTGCTGAAAACACAAAAGGGTAAATGGTGCATCCAGAAAAACATTTGGGAAACCCTCAGGCAGTGGAGGAACCGGCAGGGACAATAGGAGGAAGTCGCCCAGCAGAGAACAATAGGAAGAGCAGTGGACGCAGGAACTTAAAATAGCCCGCTTTCGCTCTTCAGTCCTGCGCCCGGGTGGGCAGAACCCTCCTGCCGCTGTACCCCAAATGCAGCTGGCCAGTGCCTGTGCCGCCTGGCACACCAGGAACCTGCCAAGGCTCTGGGCAAAGGGACTTGCAGAGACACAGATGGCCTGGCAAGCAGGAAGGGGAGAGCAAGTGGGGCCCCGGGGCCCCTGGGAGAAGAATGTGTTGTCTGTTGGGAGAAGGCTCCTTGGAGGAGAGTTACAGCTCATGGGCCCCAGAGGAGTGGAAGAAGGACAAGTCTGAGAGTTGCCTGGTCCTTTCAGCCCTCATAGCTGCTACTCCAGGATCTTAACTCCTGGGGTCTTGGGCCTGCTCTGACAACCATAGCCCTCTGGCCCCAGGCAAATCAGAATGGCCATCTGTTGGGCAGCAGATGGTCTACTTAAACCCACCCCTTCCTGGGCAAGAGTTTGCCAAAGTGTCCGAATGCACACTTAAGACTCTGGGCAGTGCCCACGCGCCTGCCCCAGGACGCTGACAGCAGCTGGACTCCTTGAGCTGGGGTACTGCCTGGTATGCAGGTGGAGGCTGCTGACCTCAAATCCAGGTGCTCAGACCTCCCTGAGCCCCCTGCCTCCCCAGGTTCTGGAATCACAATGGTGGGCATTTTCCCAAACCTGCCTTCTCACAACAAGCATGTTGTGAGACCTCTTTCCATCCCAATGGCAGCAAATAAAGAGAGATGGATGCTCACACGCTATGGACCAACATCACACCAACGGGCAACACCCAGAGGTCTCAGGGCCCCAGATCCACATCATAGCTGAGGAGGGGGTAGTTGGGCTGTTTGGGAACCAAGACTGTCACAGCTGCATCAATATCACGCTGACGGGCATGCCAAGAGGACGGGAGGGAGGAGGGACCCCTACAATGGGCAGTTCACCTTCCAGTCCGCCAGGCTGCCATCTCACGAGGCACATGGCAGTCATCTGGCCGCCAAGAGCTGAAGTGACAGCAACAATCCTGCATGCGTTCGGATACCAACGTGCTTTCACAGCAATCCTACCGACTGCTCCCTGGGCCACCCGGGAGGCTGGGGGCAGGTTTTTGCTACCATTGTCAGAGGAAGAGGCAAGACTGCTGCTCGGAGTCAACCAGTGCTGGATGAAGAGAACGAGACCAGAGCCCCACAGTGACCACCCCAGGCCGCCCTGATGGCTCCAGGGTGCACCTGCCTTGACTTTCCGACCAAAGGTGGGTCTTTTCGAGGAGAGAGTAGAGTGGCGCGCACCTCCACTTGCCACCCTGCCGTACACCCCCGAAGTCTCCTGACGGATTCATAGGGCTCGGGTTGACAGTGAGCACAAGACACCCACGTCTCCCCGCATTCCTCAAAAGATGCTTAAACACTCCCCTATGGGCACCGCCCTTCAACATCCCCTTAGCCACCTGGCCGAGGTTGGGAACACTGCCCCACACCAGGTAAGGAGGAGGGCAGCCAGGCAGGGAGGCACAAAGGGCAGGACAACAGGACCCCTCCTGCACAGGGAGCCCTAACCAACCGGCCCGGCTCCCCACCCCTCCTATTCTGCACGCCTTCACTCTTGGCTGTTCTGACTTTCCACTTCGCCCTCTCTCAAAGGCAATACTTGGCTGACCCAGACAGTAATTACAGACAAAGTCCAAACATGTCAAACTGTAAATGTACTCTGAGAGAGGGTGCATTGTGACTCAAAAGCCCGATGACAGGACTTCTACCCTCCGTCTCTGATACCATAAGACATAACAGGATGATAGAATCACTGGAACCTGTGTTTCAAGAAGGAAAAAATACTACAGATCATCAAATTCCTTCATTTTCTAGATAAGGAAACTCATAGCCATAAAGACAATGGGCTTCCCAAGAGGTGTCTGTTTCTGAGCGGCAGGCCAGGACTCGAACCCCTGCCTCCTCTCACTGCAGAGTGACGTGGGAATCCTGCTGCTTGGCTGTTCAGGATGAGAGATAGGATGACAGATGGGACCTCAAAGGTCATCCTATCCATCATTCCTTTCACACTTGCATCTTTTGTCCTAAAATTTTAAAAATTCAAAACCTGGGAGGATGCCCATGAAACAAATGTCACCAAAATGATTTATTTCAGCTATTTAGGCTCTAGCCTCAGGGTCAGGATGCTGAATATGTCACTATTTATCACCGGTGAAGGTAAGATGCCAGGTAAGAGACACTGCAGGCTGATAAATGCCATATACATGAGGCCTCTGTGATTTGGTGGGTGGTTCGCAGCATCCTGTGAGCTGGGAACAGTTTGACATGTCACCTCACAGTGGGAAAGGGCAGCCTCAGATTCAAGTCTCAGAAAGCCTGGGAACAGGTCTCCAGGTCACAGCCTAATTAGACCAGTGACTATTCCCACCAGGCAGGTGGCCCCGGGCCCTGCTCTTTCTAAAAATGCCAGGCTTCCCTTCGAGAGCCTTACCTTTATCTTGCCCATTGCTGCCCGGTGCCAACCCATTCACCACGGCTTTGGAAGCACCCACGTCACATTCTGCAAGAAAGAAAAAGAGCATGAGGCTTGTGATCACATCTCCCACCCTTTATGAGTCCCGCCAGTGCAAAGTTCTGGGTCCTGGGGTCTCTCTCAGGCCTGAAAAGGGGCCCCAGAGCGTCATGGGAGAGTTCTGAGAATGCTTTGTGGCTTGAACCAGGGAGGATGCAAAAGCTGTTTGGATGGGATGTGTGTTGTGAGTGATATTTTCTGGTCTCCTGGCTTGGTTTCACTTCTGACATTTAAAAAAAGAAAATCTTAATTCCCTCAAAGTAGCATCTCCTGCCTGACAAAGGCTTATCCACCATTCCAAGGCTGCTCAAAAGCATCCCTGTGAATCCTGAGAGTTGTCGGACAGCCAGGATAGAACCTCAGGCTCTGTGACACCTCCCTCCACCCCACCCCACCCCTACAGCCAGGGAAGCCACGCTGGCCCAGCCCCCAGACCACAGTCCCCAGCCACGGCTCTTGTGTTCTGGTTGTGGAGATGACCTGGCTCCCTGACCGCTCTCCCTGGCTCCGTCCTGCCCCTTTCTCCACCCCAGCCCTCAGTCTGCATCACTAAGACCACCATTTACACCCCATAGGGCTGAAAATCCCTGGGGTGCAGGACAAAACAAGATGGGACAAAGCAATGTGATTTTCTAAGACCCTCCACTTTAAATGTATTACATTTCAATTCTAATTTGAAAATAAAAATACTACTGGAGTCTAGAGTTGGCAAGTCAATCTTTTTTTTTTAATTTATTGGTCTGCACTGGGTCTTAGTTGCGGCACACAACTAAGGCTGTTCGTTGCGACATTCGAACTCTCAGTTGTGGCACGTGGGATCGAGTTTCCTGACCAGGGATGGAACCCAGGCCCCCTGCTTTGGGAGCTCAGAGTCTTAGCCACTGGACCACCAGGCAAGTCCCTTGGGAAGTCAATCATTTACATTATCATTTCTACGAGGAAAAAAAATTGAACTTGGAATCAAGTCCCCCCAAATGTACAAATGATTGTTCAGAATATAATTTTTTTAGTAAGTGAGATGGCCTGTATATTGGCATAAGTGGTTATATTCAAATTAACAAATTGACCTTCACAATGATTAAAAGCAAACTGACATGCAAGACCCAGGGGCCAGCAGCTACCCAGGGATAAAGCCTGGGTATTCACCCCAGACTCTAAGCCCTTCAGCCACTGGTCCTAGCCCTTTTCTGGCAGCAATTCCCTCCTGCGCCTGCCCACCATGACGGTCTCCTCACAACCTCTTCAGCAAACCAGATGCTTTCTGATCTTCAGGCCTTGGATCTTGAGAGGCCCTCAGCCAGGAGCCTGCGCCTCCTCTTCTACTGTGGGGAAATCCTCTGTACCTCGAGGTTGACCTTGAATGTCACCTCGTTGTTGGTGGAGACCTTTCAAAGTTCTGCTCAGCTGAAGACACTGAGACCCTCATTGCCCACTGGCAGCCTGAGCGCCACCCAGTTCCCCATCCCAGATAGTGGAAGCCCGGAGAAGACAAGGGGGCAGGACACGTGATCAGCAAGGTTGGGGTGACTCCGCTGCAGCCAAGAGCCAAAAGTGTTAGTTGCTCAATCATGTCCGACTCTTTGCAGCCCCACGGGCTGTAGCTCACCAGGTTCCTCTGTCCATGGAATTCTCCAGGCAAGAATACTGGAGTGGGTTGCCATTCCTCCCTTCTCCAGGGAATCTTTCTGACCCAGGGATAGAACCTGGGTCTCCCACATTGCAGGCAGATTCTTAACTGTCTGAGATACCAGGGAAGCAGCCAAGAGCCAGCCAAGCCACAGATATAACAGCCATGGTGTTATAAAGCCTCTACTTGCCTGATCTAAGGGCCCTTGCTAAGCATTCATTCCATAATTAGCACCTGATTTTTATCCTTAATACCCAAGCCCCTAGAGCTAGGAGTTAAGAACTCTAATTTTATAGGTAAGAAATCTAAAGCTCAGAAAGGATGCCAGGCTCTAAGATCACTAAGAGGGGATTTGAAGTCTGTTCTGGTCCATCCCATAACTTATCTTCTTTGTACCCAGCTGGGATGAACATTTATTTTTAAAATAAAAAATGGCCTTTATATATAGAATACTCTCTCTATACAAATCAGATATACTCTAATAATGGCTTATATAAATTCTATTTCCCCAAATGCCCCAAACCCCAGTAGTGAATTTGGCTGAGACTCAGTCATCCTACCTGGGCTCTTAATAATCAGCCTCTGTGACATCAACTACACCGACCGGTCAGCCCAGGTACTCCTGGATCCAGAGGCAAACAAGGCCGCTGCCCTCTCCTACCCCCTCCAACCACAGCAGCCAGGACCACCTGATACTGGCCCCACAGGCCCGTCCTGTTCACTGCCCCCAATTCATCTATAGAAGGTTAGTTCTCCAAAGTTCCCTTTGCACCTACATTTCTGTGATGGATGGAAAAAGGGTGTTGGCAGAAAGCCAGAAATAAAAGTCAAAGAAATATCATCCATTTTACTTCCCCATCTTTTCTCTTTGACTATTTTCTTGGGCTCCAAAATCACTGCAGACAGTGACTGAAACCATGAAATTAAAAGATGGCTTGCTCCTTGGAAGAAAAGCTATGACAAACCTAGATAGCGTATTAAAAAGCAGAGACATCACTTTGCCGACAAAAGTCCATATGGTCAAAGCTATGGTTTTTCCAGCAGTCATGAACAGATGTGAGAGTTGGATCATGAAGAAGGTTGAGTGACAAAGAACTGATGCTTTCAAATTGCTGGAGAAGACTCCTGAGAATCCTCTGGACTGCAAGGAGATCAAACGAGTCAATTCTCAAGGAAATCAACTCCGCATATTCATTGGAAGGACGATGCTAAAGCTCCAATACTTTGGTCACCTGATGCTAAGAGCCAATCATTGGGAAAGACCCTGATGCTGGGACAGATTTGAGGGCATGAGAAGGGGGAGAGAGGATGAGATGGTTGGATGGCATCATCGACTCAATGGACATGAATTTGAGCAAGCTCCAGAAGGTGAAGGACAGGGAAGTCTGGCATGCTGCAATCCATGGGGTCACAAAGAGCTGGACATGACTAAGTGACTGAACAATGATCCCATCCCTATGCACCTGCCCTCATTTCTCCTGATGGTCTCCTTCTTAGGACTGCAGGCCTGGCTTTAAGCGTCCCTATCTGGCTGAAGTAGCCCCAGGGTGTGGGACAAAGAACAAAATGGGACGAGCATCCCCAAGCCAGCAGCCTCAGAGCTTCCACAAGGCCCAGACCCATGTTCTTCCTTTCCTGTTTTTTTTTTCCCCCTTAAACTCAAACAGCCAAACTTGAAGAAATTTGGAAAAATAATGCCATCACCACAGACTCTCACTTCTGCAATACAGTGTGCTGGTGACCAGCCGCCTGGAGTTGGTTGCCTCAGCAGTCACTAGCCGGATGACCCCAGACAAATCACTGCCACACAGGGCCTCAGTTTCCCCATCTCTAGAATGGGAGTGGTAAGCCATGCCCACTTTCGTGGATCTGCAGGAGAACAAAAGGAGATAAGCAGGTAAAGCCCTGCCCTGATGACTGGCAGCTCAGCTCAAACTAGGAATAAAGACAATGCGTTGTCTTCATGCTGCCCTTTCCATCAAAGGTTAAGAACAAGTGTTTTCTGCATAGCTGCCTTCTTCCTGATGATCATTTTTATGAGTGGTATAATCTCCCATCAAGTAAACACACAAAATGAATCTGCTCATTCCCCACCTTCACGGAGGTGATGTTTTTGTTTCCTTCGAATTAATACAGACATTCCCAAGAGGGGAATTATCATGTCAAAGGGTCCAGATTTCTTGGACTCTTCCTAGGAAATGCCTCCTTTCAGCACCACACCTAAGGGAAAACCTGGGGAGAAGTCCCAAGGGCATCTCCTCATCCTCCACGGCCCCTCCCTGCCCACTTCTTCTGCCCTTATTTCTGCAAGGAATGGTGATGCCAGTTCCGGTTAATCCTGATATTAGAAGGACAAGAAACTCTGGGTGTTGGGGGGAAGTGCTGGCCTATTTTAAATTACAGCAAGAACAAAAAGCCCAACGAGAAGAAAAATTGAGTTACAGAGCAGGGGCTACTGGTAATGCCCGAGCCCCTCTGGAGGGGAAAGGAAGGGGTGCAGCCTTCTCATGAAGCAGAAACATCACAGAGTCAAGGACCAGCCCAGTCCTGCTCCTTGCAAGGCTGGAAGCTGGGCTGATGACCCACGAATGGGACACTGGTCGGGCCTTGGCCAGCACAGAGCTCAGCACTTCAGAAGTGTTGCCTCACTTAATCCTCACAAACCCCCATTAGGCGATCCTTTCCTGATGGCCATCTTACAGAAGGGTTCACCACAGGCCAAAGCCCGCAGGGTGGTACTTGTGGCCCTGAGCTGACCCACCCGGGGCCCTTCTCCTCCCAATAAGCCCACGCTGTCCCACAAGGGTTGGGATTCAGCTAAAAGGGCGTGTGAACGTGAATACACGGAAGGATTGGTTTTCACCTCCAGAGGTCTCTGATAACACTCTGGAGACACTCTGAAGCGCCTAAGCAAGCTATCCACTAGGTCAGCCTGTGGCCCACCCCGCCTGCAGGCCTCGGGAGGTGCCAGGGAGCACTCAGTAGCCAAGGTGGGCCTTGATCTCCAGATGGAAACTTCTCTGCCGCACATCCTGGCTGGAAAGCTGACAGCTCTTGGCTGCACCACAAGCAGGGACCTGCCTATTCCCTTCTGTCTTCCCTAGCCCAGGTGTTCCGCCCCAACTTTAAATTAAAAACCCCTCAGTTGTGTAGGTTTTGATTTTTGCTACCAGAAACAGAGCAAAAGGGAGGTTTTGCCCTGATAAAGGAAGCGATGGATTAGCTCATTCCTTGGGGGCAATTATGGTCAATATGTTTACTTTTGCTACATTCACTCAGATTAAGAAATGCCATCGAGGTGTATACACATGTCAGCATTGATCAAATAGGAGCCTGGTGGGCTACAGTCCACAGGGTCACAAAGAGACGGGTACAACTGAGTGGATGAACACACACACACACACTTAAAATACCAACTTTACTGTCAGTTCAGTTCAGTCGCTCAGTTGTGTCCAACTCTTTGTGACCCCATGGACTGCAGCATGCCAGGCCTCCCTGTCCATCACCAGCTTCCAGAACTTGCTCAAATTCATGTCTATTGACACGGTGATTCCATTCAACCATTTCATCCTCTGTCATCCCCTTCTCCTCCTGCCTTCAGTCTTTCCTAGTATCCAGGTCTTTTCTAAGGAATCAGTTCTTCCCATCAGGTGGCCAAAATATTGGAGTTTCAGCTTCAGCATCAGTCCTTCCAATGAATATTCAGGTCTGATTTCCTTTAGGATTGACTGGTTGGATCTCCTTGCAGTCCAAGGGACTCTCAAGAGTCTTCTCCAACAGCACAGGTCAAAAGCATCAATTCTTCACTGCTTAGCTTTCTTTATTGTCCAACTCACACATCCATACATGACTACTAGAAAAACCAAAGCTTTGACTAGATAGACCTTTGTTGGCAAAGTAATGTCTCTGCTTTTTAATATTCTGTCTACGTTGGTCATAGCTTTTTTTCCAAGGAGCAAATGTCTTTTAATTTCATGGCTGCAGTCGCCATCTGCCGTGACTTTGGGGCACAAGAAAATAAAGTTTGTCACTGTTTCCATTATTTCACATGAAGTGATGGGACTGGATGCCATGATCTTAGTTTTTTGAATGTTGAGTTTTAAGCCAACTTTTTCACTCTCCTCTTTCATTTTCATCAAGAGGCTCTTCAGTTCTTCTTCACTTTCTGCCATAAGGGTGGTATCATTTGCATATCTGAGGTTATTGATATTTCTCCCAGCAATCTTGATTCCAGCTTGTGCTTAATCCAGCCTGGCATTTCTCATGATGTAGTCTGCATATAAGTTAAATAAGCAGGGTGACAATATACAGCCTTGACGTACTCTTTTTCCCGATTTAGAACCAGTCTGTTGTTTCATGTCCAGTTCTAACTGTTGCTTCCTGACATGCATACAGACTTCTCAGGAGGCAGATCAGGTGGTCTGGTATTCCCATCTCTTGAAGAATTTTCCACAGTTTGTTGTGATCCACACAGTCAAAGGCTTTGGCATAGCTAATGTAGCAGAAATACATGTTTTTCTGGAACTCTCTTGCTTTCTCAATGATCTAGCGGTGTTTAGAAATTTGATCTCTGGTTCCTCTGCCTTTTCTAAATCCAGCTTGAACAGCTGGAAGTTTACAGTTCATGTACTGTTGAAGCCTGGCTTGGAGAATTTTGAACATTACTTTGTAGCGTGTGAGATGCGTGCAATCGTGCGGTAGTTTGAGCATTCTTTGGCATTGCCTTTCTTTGGGATTGGAATGAAAACTGACCTTTTCCAGGCCTGTGGCCACTGCTGAGTTTTCCAAATTTGCCGGCATGTTGAGTGCAGCACTTTCACAGCATTATCTTTAAGGATTTGAAATAGCTCAGCTGGAATTCCATCACCTCCACTAGCTTTGTTCATAGTGATGCCTCCTAAGGCCTACTTGACTTCGCATTCCAGGATGTCTGGCTCTGAGTGAGTGATCACACTATCATGGTTATCTGGGTGATGAAGATCTTTTTTGTACATTTCTTCTGTGTATTCTTGATACCTGTTAATATCTTCTGCTTCTGTTAGGTCCATACCGTTTCTGTCCTTTATTGAGCCCATTTTTGCATGAAATGTTCCCCTGGTATCTCTAATTTTCTTGAAGAGATCTCTAATCATTCCCATTCTATTGTTTTCCTCTATTTCTTTGCACTAATCACTGAGGAAGGCTTTCTTATCTCTCCTTGCTATTCTTTGGAACTCTGCATTCAAATGGGTATATCTTTCCTTTTCTCCTTTGCCTTTAGCTTCTCTTTTTTTTTTTTTCTCAGCTATTGGTAAGCCCTCCTCACAAAACCATTTTGCCTCTTTGCATTTCTTTCTCTTGGGGATGGTCTTGCTCACTGCCTCCTATACAATGTCACAAACCTCCATCCATAGTTCTTCAGGCACTCTATCAGATCCAATCCCTTGAATCTATTTGTCACTTCCACTGTATAATTGTAAGGGATGATTTAGGTCATACCTGAATGGTCCAGTGGTTTTCTCTACTTTCTTCAATTTAAGTCTAAATTTTGTAATAAACAGTTCATGATTTGAGCCAGAGTCAGCTCTCCGTCTTGCTTTTGCTGACTGTATAGAGCTTCTCCATCTTTGGCTGCAAAGAATATAATCAATCTGACTTTGGTATTGACTATTTGGTGATGTCCATGTGTAGAGTATCTCTTGCATTGCTGGAAGAGGATGTTTGCTATGATCAGTGCATTCTCTTGGCAAAATTCTGCCAGCTTTTGCCCTGCTTCATTTTGTACTCCAAAGTCAAACTTGCCTGTTACTCCAGGTATCTCTTGACTTCCTACTTTTGCATTCCAGTCCCCTATAATGAAAAGGACATCTTTTGGGGGTGTTACTTTTAGAAGGTCTTGTAGGTCTTCATAGAACCGTTCTATGGAACTGTACTGATGATGGAAGTAAAGTCCAATGCTGTAAAGAACAATATCGCATAGGAACCTGGAATGTTAGGTCCATGAATCAAGGTAAATTGGAAGTGGTCAAACAGGGGATGGCAAAAGTGAACATCAACATTTTAAGAATCAGTGAACTCAAATGGACTAGAATGGGTGAATTTAACTCAGATGACCATGATATCTACTACTGTGGGCAAGAATCCCTTAGAAGAAATGGAGTAGCCCTAATAGCCAACAAAAGAGTCCAAAATGCAGTTCTCGGGTGCATTCTCAAAAACGACAGGATGATCTCTATTCGTTTCCAAGGCAAACCACTCAATATCACAGTAATCCAAGTCTATGCCCCAACCAGTAATGCTGAAGAAGCTGAACAGTTCTATGAAGTTTATTGTGTATCAATTATATCTCAATAAAGTTCTCAAATAGAGGGAAAGGGAACCCATTATAAAGATGAGAACATAGTACATTAAAGCGTAGAGTGTAGTTCTTAATATACAGTAGGTACTCAGTAAATCATTACTAATAAAGCTGATGATGACAATTTATAACAAAGCTCTGGCACCTTCCCAGGACTCAAAAAATAAAAAAATGAAACACAGTTGGGGCCTTAAGAGTAAGTGGGAATTCTGAGCAAATGGCCCAGCTTTGTAGATTTGTCAAGAAGAGACAGATAGGATTTTAAATGACTTACCAGAGCTCATGGTGGTGACAAGTCTTCCGCAACTGGGGCTCTGTACTGCTCTGCAGAAAAATACAAACATACAATGGAATTGATGAATGGCAGGTTCGAGATAAAGCCCTATGGTTCACTTTAAAAAATGCAAACACCGTATATACACCTTGATAAAACCAGGGGGCTGAGCCAGGAGTCACTTAGCCAGGCTTCTGGTTCTTAACTGGCTGTATACTGACATGACCTTGGACACATCACACAACCTCCTTGACCTCTGTTTCATCACCCATACTTGGTTTTGATACTATCCAAGAATCCATTCCACCTCTAACATTCTATTAAAAACCTCAAGTTACACAAGTCCCTGTGGATCGAGGAGAGGGTGAAGGAAAGGACAAACTTTCAGGACAGAGAAGTAAAGTCACAACACAAACTGGTTACTGGGGACTAATAATAAGATTATATATGGCTTACTATGCTCAAAGAAACGCTGTAGGTGCCTTAATTACATTAATTCACTTGATCCTCACAAAGACTCTACAAGGTAAGAACTAGCATTGTATTAGTTTACAGAGATGAGGAAACCAAAGCATACAGAAGTGAACAGCTTGCTGCCCATATGAGAGAGTTGCTTCTGGAATCCAGAGAGCCTGACCTGAAGGCCTAGGCACGTAGGAAAGACTCTACTGCCTTGAGATGGGAATGCAGTCCACTTACTCACTGATATGTAAATGGTAACCCTCTCATTTAATAAGGTCCCATCCGAAGTCCCCCCAAAACCACTGGGCTGCTGTCACTATAGTTGTACCTCTTTTAGAATCTTATCTAAATGGTTTCATAGTATATGTAACCTTCTGTACTTGGCCTCTCTCATTTAGCATAAAACAATTTAGCAACTGGCCATACACATGTGGGTCTATCTCCGGACTCTCTTCCACGGATCTGTCTTTATCTAATCCATGTCTTGATGACAAGAGCTTTACAGTAAGTCTTGAAATCAGGTAATGTGAGTCTTCCAGTTTTGTTCTTCTTCAAAACCATTTTGGTTCTTCTAGGCCCTTCACATTTTCATAAAATTTTAGAGCCATCTTATCAATTCTCACCAAAAACAAAAACTACAAAAAGCCTGCTGGAATTCTGAATGAGAACATGCTGAGCCTGTATATCAATCTAGGGAAAATTAACATTTTAACAATATTCAATTTTCCAATTCATGAGAATAGACTCTCTCCTTTTATGCAGATCTCCTTTAATTTCCCTCAGCAGTGTTTTGCAGTTTTCAAGGTACAGGTCTCACACTTATTTTGAATACAATGTCTAGCTGAACACATCTGAAGGACAATCTGAAAAGCAAGTCTTCAAGAAATGAAGAACCTTGCTATTTAATATGTGGTCTGCAGACCAGCAGCACCGACATCAGCTGGGAACTTACTAAAAAATGGAGAAAGTTAGAACTCAAACCCTTCATCAGCTGCATCAGAACCTGCATTTTAACAAGATCTCCAGCTGGTCTCTCTGTACTTTCAAATGTGAGACACAATGGTGTAGAGGCCATCAGCTTCCCAGTTCATGAATTCTGTAATAAGGTCATGGTATGGTCCCAGGGTCTGCACCAAGGGACAGGCTTTAATTTCCTCTTTTAACACTGAAGTCAGGCACTGGTTCCCTTTCTGGGCAGGTACGCTGTTCACTGCCCTTGGAATTGACTGCATAGAACCTGGGGGCAAAAGGGAAGTCATTCTAAGTCCATCTCAGCTCAAAAGAGCAGTAATTCTGCCTCTGTGACTGTCAAGTAGCTGGGACTGCCCGTGATCTTCAACTGCCCCTCCGATTGTTCTCTGAGCTGTGGAACCGTTCACTCTTTCAGTTAAGAACACAGCCTGCTGTGCTCTGCACGCTCGGGTGGCTTCCAATCTTGGTTATGATACTCCATTTGCTTCCCAGAGCCAAAAAGGATGTCAGGATATCATCCAAATGCTTTACTTCTTAAATAATTGTAATAATTATGCTAAGGCTTTATTTAACTTTTATAAAGCACAACTGAAGAAACGTTTTTGTTTCAACCATGCAGTTATCTTAACAGAGAGTATTTTTCTTTTACAATCCTTTCTAACCTTTATCTGCAAAAATAGTATTTACATAGTTGTAAACAATGTCTGGACAGCTTTGTGTTCCAGTTCTCAAATATTTCATGAAAAGTTTTCTGGATTTTTACAGTCATATTCATCATTTTAATGGCTATAACATTCCATAATTCATTTATCAACTCCCTCTGTACAGTTTGTTTTAATTTTAAAAATAAATACATAAATGGAATACTACTCAGCTATAAAAAGAATGAAATAATGCCATTTGTAGCAACACGGAAGGACTTAGCATCACACTGAGCGAAGTAAATCTGACAAAGACAAATATCATACGGTATTAATTTTATGTGGCATCTAAAAAATGATACAAATGAACTTATTTACAAAACAGAAATAGACTCACAGACATAGAAAACAAACTTATGGTTACCAAGGGGTAAGTGGGGAGGGGAGAATAAATTAGTTTGTGATTAACAGACACATATATGAAATAAACAATGGGAATCTACTGTATAATACAGGGAACTACATATACACACAATATATATATAAAGCTGAATCATTCTGCTGTACACCTAAAACTAACAACATTGTAAATCAACTATAGTTCAATTTTTTTTTCAAAAGTACATAGCACAATAGCATTCTTAGGCTGGAGAAGAAATTGGAGAACTGGAGAAATGGAAATGTCTTATAAAGCAAATGAAAAAGATGCCTCAACTCATACATGTTGAGTCTTGACCATCTGTTATATGTGGGTCACCCTTTGTACATTTTATATTTCTTAGTACAGATACTAGTAGCTTCTACATGTCAGCCCAACCCTTATTTAAAAAGTGGTCTAAAGTACATATGGGCAGGGACAGAATCCCAAATACTACCCATCACTGCCGCAAACATCCACCAACCAGAGTAGATGCCAGGTGTAGCGCCCTCGGAGGGGGGAGGGGGGAGGGGGGAGGGGAGAGGGGGGAGGGGGGCCCTCCCCAGGCCAAGTGCTTACAGTTTAGTGGCTGGATGGCAAGAAGATGGAAAGAGAATGGGCCCAGGGTGATAGGACACAATTCCACTACCTTAGGAACTTGTACGACAGTAGGAGGCGGTGATGGCAATGTCTAGGTAGTTACCAGCGCCACACACAGACTGTGGGGGTAGTAGATTCTGCTCTGCGCTCTCACTTGACTGTTTACATAGGCAGCAGGTGACGCGAAGCAGGGGGTAGTTTAAAATAAAAACTGCAACAGTGGCAGTTGCACCAAGGATGGCGCCTGGTATCCCATCCCCAGCAGTGGTTGCAACAGCAACAACACCCCACCCAGGCTATTCTAGGGCCTTGTGTTGGCTCTGAGTCCACCAGCTCAGCCTCTCTGAATTTCTGCCCCTGTTCTGAGGGTGATTCTCCTGCTTCTGGCTAACTCCAAACTACCTGAGATCTTGCCAATAAATCCCCCTTTCAGTCTGAGTTAGCCAGAGGCAATGTTTGGATGTTTGCAACCCAAGCAGCACAAGATGAGGGGGAGGAGGGGGCCCCCAAGGTTTTGCTAGATAAGTGAGGCATCATTCCTCTCTCCTGAGTAAGGCCATCCACAGCTGAACCCCAAGAGGCTCAGCAATCGGTTTTGTCCCTATGGCCTGAAGAGCTCAGAGTCAGGGCGGTGGGGATGCAATCAGGAAGCTGCACAAACTGAGGCTGAGCAGAACACTGAAGGCTTTGGAAGTCTCAGTCTAATCCAGGCAGTTTATTTAGAGATAGTCCGAGTATTACCATCATATGTAGAATGTGAAAGTTTACTTTACATAAAAACCTCTGACACTTACTGTTTATTTAAAAATGAAGCTGTAAAGGGTTTGAGAACATGATGGCACATCTTTGGAATTTCTCCCCCAAGTCCCCTCCAAAGGAGGCAGAGGGCCTTTGGGTAAAAGCCAAAAAGATGAACAGTGCCGCCTAGTGGCAAAACTGGACCACTGCAAGGGAGCAGCAATCCCCTGGGGGGTTGCAGGAACCTACAGTGTCTCAGCTTGGGTGGGCCAGGTAGGGTCAAGCCACCATTCCACCCCTTGGACTGTCGGGACATCTGTACTTGGTCAAAACACCACACATCAACACAGACATTCCACCAAAAGAACAAGATGTGAAGTAGCCAGTCTTGTTAAGAATGCGTCCCATCAGTCTCTGATTCCACATCCCTATAATTCTGAGATAAGTCTTAATGACACAGTGAATAATTACTAAAAAGCAAAAGTTATGCTCATGTTTCCAGCTGAAGCAGAATCCAATAACTAAATATGGACTGTTTATTGGGAAAGGAAAAAAAGTCCTTCCTTATATGGATGATTCAGGAATATATGACAAAGGAGGAGTTGAGTTTGTCTGTAAAAATTAATTCAAGGTCCAGCAAAGATTCTTGGAAGAGAATGAGCCCCTGGGTGACCTCTCACATAGCATGCTCCCTATGACTTTTGGTGTTTTGTCTCCATTGCTTCTTTACACACACCACACACACACACACACACACACACACACACACACAACTGCAAGATACTAGAAGGGTGACACTGTGCCATCCTCAGAACTGAGCATTTACTGTTCAGTTATGAACTTTGTCCCCATCTCTATTTAGTCCTCAGAACCTAACTTTCAAGTCTTACATTCAAAATAATCAAAGACTGTCTTTAACTCCACTACAGCTTGGCTACAAGAAACCAGTTTCCCATTCAACCAAACTATGATAATACTCCAGCTTTGAAATCCAATCTGGGACTTGATATCTATACCAATAGTTATTTATCTAGAACTATGTTTGCAGGTGCTTCCAATGGCTTGAAAAGAATAATATAGACAGCTCACAAAGCCCACAATACATGCTTGACCTTACTGCTTTTATACTTGCTGACCCACCAGCAAAGGCATGTTTCTCCAATTTGACAGTTCATCCTCTTCTCAATCTCTAGTTAAGTCATTTCTCTTCAAATGTATTCTTGACATTATTAGAGGGGGTGCAGAGACTCTTCAGAAAGCCAGAAAGGATAAACAATGAGTTGCTAACACTTCCTTTCAAGGGGAGGAAGTTAGGATAAACTTGACCCTGACATTAACTTCAGCCTGGAATTCCATGACACAGTAGGGGGCTCAGAACACAACAAGTGCATGGTTTCTGTGAAAAGACTGATGCTTCTGGAGAGAGAGCAATAGGAAAACACATCAGAAAGGCCATCCCCCACATCCTCCCATTTCCTCCTGGAAACCCTCCAATATGGTTTCCGTTCTAACCAATTATCTAAAATGGCCTTCAGAAAGGTTTCCAGTGCACACACACGGCCAAGCCCAACAGCTTCTGCAGTGGTCGGGGCCTCACTGACCTTTCCACTGAATTTAAGACAGTTAACTTCTTCCTCCTCCCCCAAGCACTTTCTGGTACCAATTTACACTGAGTCATGAGGCTTCCTTCCACAATAGAATGGGACCTCTGTAGTTCTTCTAGGAGTTTAAAACTCTAGAGGACCCTGGGCTGTGTCCTCATTCCTTTCCAACTACATGCTCACTTCCTGGAGGATTTCACATGGACTCTTAGAACCAGAAGGATCCGTGCAGGTTACCTAGCCCCTCTGCCTGGTTTTCCACCTGTTTTGGAAGAAAATTCCACGAGCTCCTCAGGCTACTAAGATAGCCGTGCGATTATGGATTTCATTCATTTACTCTTGCTGAGCTTTCCTTGGATGAATGGGCTCTACGGCTACTAAAGAAACAGAAATCTAACACACGCCCTCATTATTTCGGTGCAATTCATTCCATCTACTAAGCCCTTGTTTCCCTCCTACTACTCTTTTTTTCTTTTGAATTTTTACTGGAGTACAGTTGATTTAGACTTCCCTGGTGGCTCAGACGGTAAAGCGTCTGTCTACAACGCAGGAGACCCAGGGTTGATCCCTGGGTTGGGAAGATCCGCTGGAGAAGGAAATGGCAATCCACTCCAGTACCATTGCCTGGAAAATCCCATGGACAGAGGAGCCTGGTAGGCTACAGTCCATGGGGTTGCAAAGAATTGGACACAACTGAGCGACTTCACTCATTCATTCATAGTTGATTTACAATGTTGTGTTAGCTTCTGCTGTACAGCAAAGTGAATCAGTTACACACATACATATATCCACTGTTTTTTAGATTTTTTTCCATATAGGCCACTACAGAGTATTCAGTAGAGTTCCCTGGGCTATATAGCAGGTCTCTATTAGTTATATATTTCATATTTATATTTATTTTATATACAGCAGTGTGTATATGTCAGTTCCAATCTCACAGTTTACTCCCCCCACCCCCACTTCCCCCAGGTAACCATAAGTTTGTTTCCTATGTCTGTGAGTCTGTTTCTGTTTCATAAATAAGTTCATTTGTGTTGTTTTAGACTCCACCTATAAGGGATACCATGCGATATTTGCCTTTCTCTATCTGACTTACTTCACTCAGTATGACGATCTCCAGGCCACCTCTGTTGCTGCAAATGGCATTATTCCACTGCAGCACTATTTACAATAGTCAGGACATGGGAGCAACCTAAATGTCCATTGACAGAGGAATGGGTAAAGATGTGGTACATAGACACACTGGAGTATTACTTAGCCTCATACCCTTCTTCCTCCTCAGGGTACCTTTGCTCTCCTGGCAATGGGCACTAAATTCCAGATGAGAATCAACCCTCCACAGCTAATGCATGAACTCGTCAGTGCCCTTTTCCCCTTATAACTTCTGATATCACTCACCAAACGTGTCCTGTGTCCTGTGTACTAAATGTTCACCAAACGTGCAACGTGTCCTGGTAATCAGTTACAAAAACTGGCCAAGGCTGTTACTCATCTTTTCCCACCCTGCCTTCCCAGTCTCCACTCCTCCAATCAAGCCCTCTGGACAGCGAGGCCCCTCCAGCAGGGCAGGGTCTTGCTCATCTCTGTCTCCTAACGTCCAGCATGATGCCTAGCCCAGAGCAGGCACGCATTAGTGTAGGTGGGGTGAACGTCCCTTGCGCAGGTCTGAGTGCACTGCTTTCTCTCCCTCCCCCTGGCCTTCCATCCCGCACCTGCTGCATTGTCTCGTCAATTCTTCTGCCCTCATGACTCATGCTCCCCAGCCACCTCTGCTTTTCCATCCTCACACCCACCATTCCATTCCACTGCCTCATTCCCAGACCATTCAGTTCAGTTCAGTCACTCAGTCGTGTCTGACTCTTTGCGACCCCATGAATTGCAGCACGCCAGGCCTCCCTGTCCATCACCAACTCCCGGAGTTCACTCAGACTCATGTCCATCGAGTCAGTGATACCATCCAGCCATCTCATCTCTGTCGTCCCCTTCTCCTCCTGCCCCCAATCCCTCCCAGCATCAGAGTCTTTTCCAATGAGTCAACTCTTCACATGAGGTGGCCAAAGTACTGGAATTTCAGCTTTAGCATCATTCCCTCCAAAGAAATCCCAGGGCTGATCTCCTTCAGAATGGACTGGTTGGATCTCCTTGCAGTCCAAGGGACTCTCAAGAGTCTTCTCCAATGGCATTGAAACATGTATACTATCATGTAAGAAACGAATCGCCAGTCTATGTTCGATACAGGATACAGGATGCTTGGGGCTGCTGCACGGGGAAGATCCAGAGAGATGATATGGGGTGGGAGGTGGGAGGGGGGTTCAGGATTGGGAACTCATGTACACCTGTGGCGGATTCATGTCAACGTATGGCAAAACCAATACAGTATTGTAAAGCAAAATAAAGTAAAAATAAAAATTTAAAAAAAAAAAAAAAAAGATTCTTCTCCAACACCACAGTTCAAACGCATCAATTCTTCTGCGCTCAGCCTTCTTCACAGTCCAACTCTCACATCCATACGTGACCACTGGAAAAACCATAGCCTTGACTAGACGGACCTTAGTCAGCAAAGTAATGTCTCTGTTTTTGAATATGCTATCTAGGTTGGTCATAACTTTTCTTCCAAGGAGTAAGTGTCTTTTAATTTCATGGCTGCAGTCACCATCTGCAGTGATTTTGGAGCCCCAAAAAATAAAGTCTGACACTGTTTCCACTGTTTCCCCATAAGCCTCAGAATCACCGTATAGCCCATTGGAGGGGGAAAAAAAAAAAAAATCCATGGGGGGTTTATAAGCTCAGAGGGGCTGGTTGGGCAGGACAGGGCAAAAGGAAAAAAGGCAGTGAACCTCCCAGGGAAGAAAAATGTTTATCTAAAACACAGGCCAGATGATACCATCCAACAGCGTTTCTTTACACCTACTGTGCATCCAAAATAGTGCCTAGCCCATAGGAGACCAATGTGAATCAGACAGTTGCTGTCCCTGAGGCCATCATGGAGTTGCAAGAAAACAGATATGTCCCATTTAATATATGATGGGTAACGCTCTGCTAGTGATCTGACCCAAGTGCTATAGGAACATAGAAAGAAGAGGAATAAATTCTGTAAGGAGAAAGAATCAAGGAATGATAAATACTAAAATGTTTAAATGTCCAATGGCATATATTCTAAAATCACCTGAAATGCCACACTTTGGGAAAAGGAAAGGAAAGGAACGTCGCTCAGTCGTGTCCGACTCTTTGCGACCCCATGGACTGTAGCTTACCAGGCTCCTCTGTCCATGGGATTTTCCAGGCAATAGTACTGGAGTGGATTGCCATTTCCTTCTCCAGCGGATCTTCCCAACCCAGGGATCAAACCCAGGTCTCCCGCATTGTAGACAGACGCTTTACCGTCTGAGCCACCAGGTCTAAATGTCCAAATTCCTTAACCTACCATAAGGCTCTGTAAGATGAAGTCCCAATGACTTTTCTAGTCTCATCTCCCCCAGGTACTCAATAAGCCCTAAACTCCATGTGTATAATATTTGTCATTCCCATGGAATCCTGAATGAGATTTCCCATTTCCAAGTCGTTAATCTCATTGTTGCTTCCCACTAAAGCCTGCTCCCTCATTTCCCCAAACATTCAGACGAATTCTAGTTGCCAGATGCACTGACCGAACAAAAATGGAAGATTTTAATTTTGGCTTTAGTCTTCCATTTTTAGTCACCATTAAGAGAGTCATGATGATAAGGAATTCATTTAATAAGACTTATTTAATAATCTTGGAATTCAGAAATCCCATGCTCAAGTTCCCACTAAATTCATCACACTTTCATCTCAGGCCCTTGCCAGAGGTAAGATCAAGCAAGATCCGGAGTTGGAAAGTTAGCTGCCGATAAATCTGCAATTACTGTTTTCCCTTTTATACTTATATGAAGTCTTTCAGTAAATATGCAAAGTTGATTCTGCCAACAAAATTGGCAATAAGCAAAAGAGCCCAAAAGAGTTTCAAGTCTTATACATGTAAAATTATTTCATCTTTAGACAACAGAATTTAGAGGTAATACATGATTACAAGTTATGTAATACAATGGATGGTTTAAAATAAACATAATAGAGAGGTTTAATATCCTTGTTTTACAGTGTACTCAATACTTATTGCAAGAAAAATTGTTAAAGGCTTGAAGAAATTCCAAGGAAAAAATATGACTAACCATTTTTTCCACTTCTTAAATCAGTCCACAAGTTTAAAAACATTAATGCTCAGTATGAACAAATGCAAAGCCACTGACATTTTCCTACAGTCAGTGACACTGTAAACTGTTACCATTGTTTTCAGCATAGAACATCAAGACTTTATGTAGCTCACATCCTTTGTGCTTTAGGGGAACCTAGCTCAGAGAACGGAGAAGGCAGTGGCAACCCACTCCAGCACTCTTGCCTGGAAAATCCCATGGACGGAGGAGCCTGGTAGGCTGCAGTCCATGGGGTCGCTAAGAGTCAGACATGACTGAGGGACTTCACTTTCACTTTTCACTTTCATGCATTGGAGAAGGAAATGGTAACCCACTCCAGGGTTCTTGCCTGAAGAATCCCAGGGACGCGGGAGCCTGGTGGGCTGCCGTCTATGGGGTCGCACAGAGTCGGACACGACTGAAGCGACTTAGCAGCAGCAGCAGCAGCTCAAGAAAGAACGCCAAATGACAATAAAGCTGCGTAGACAGAAATGTTTACTACAGCTTTATTAATCATGAAAACCTAGAAACACTGCTGTGTTCAGTAACAGGGAGCCAATTACAACAGCCACTCACCTCCTAGGTGGACTGAACCATTACGAAAATAATGGTTGTAGAACATGCGACATGGGAAAACACTTCTTATAATATCCGGTGAATGCCACAATATTATAAAGTAATTAGCCTCCAATTAAAATAAATTAATTAATTTTAAAAAGATTAGGTGAATAAAAAGCAGTAACAGGTCTGCATGACATTTCTGATTATAAATATGTAAAATTCAAAACACATGCACAAAAAAAAAAAACACATGCACATACTACAAAGAAAATATGGCCAAACTCTAATAATGATGTGGTAGAGTTACAGGCAACTTTGAAATTTCATTTCTATTTTCCAAACAGTAGATAATGTGGTTATAAAACACTTCTTTCATGACGGGAAATTGTTTTTCAATCTCATCCCTGGCATTTGATATGCAATTGTGTCATCCTTAGAACTTTAAAGAGCAGATTCTAGCAGACAAGCTAAAAAAAAAAAGCCACCAACAATCTTGTCCACTAGAACATGGCAGCCCCACATGATGTAATCTTTTCTCACAACCCATACCAAACACCCCAAATATGGAATTACGGCATTAATTGCCAGTGCTCGCTTTGTTTAATGAAGCCAAACTACTCTCACGCAGTTCCTTATGAGGACAAGGGGGGCAATAAAACGACTAGAACGTTCAGCCAGATTTCCTAAAGAAGCAATGGTTCCAAAATATTTTATCTTAAAATAGTCCACAGAGACTGCCAGATGACAACACACACAGCAGCCCATGGCTCCTCCTCGCCGCCAATTCCCGACTCCTAACTTGAGTCTGTGGCATTCCAGAGCCCCGAGCTCCTCAAACTCTTTATATGTACAACTCTGGGCACACACCATTTCTGAAGCATGCATTGTTCACCGAGACAAGTCTTAAATACAAAAACTGGCCCATTTGTGTTTCCCAAATATGGCTGCCTGTACAGACCCAAAACAGAGCTGTCTCATTGCAGCATCCAGTACACTCGAAAACTTCCACTTAGGAGATCTAGATAATTGAAACAAGGGCAGATTCCCAAATTCGTTAGATAATAGCAAAATATCTTAGCTCTGCTTAAATTGTAAATACATAACCTCAAACTAATAGAGGCAAGCCCAGGATATAAATGACACCTTTCTTCAGAAGTCGTCACTACACAATGTCTATCTGTGGAGACTGCACAAATGAAAGCATTTTGAATTCTCAGGAGAGTGAAGGCTGAACCACAGGCTATAGGTAGAGAGACTAAGAAGTTACTGTGTGTGGCTGAAAAACAATTTAAAACAGCTGAAAGGGGGTCTTTTAGAGGTTGAGAACGAGAAAGAAGGGTGAGTTTGATATGGCAGGAGAGGTGTCCACTCTTAATCCCTAATTCCCACTCAACTTCTCTTTTAAACCACAAAATTCCTAAGGCTACGTATTTACCACATCATATATCATACAGACATCTGCAGTGCAGGCCCATACCACGCTCAGGAATGAGGGAACAGAAGTTCCATTCAGTAAAAAGACTCTGGGTCTTTTGCAAATACATAACTTAAATACCTCAATTCATAATACTGGCTTATTCAGAAATTGTTTGTTTTCTTTAGGTGTTCTGAAATTTTACTCACAAAATACACTAACCTAGCAAAAACCCAATAGAAACACTGAAAACATCACATTTTCTGAGAAAACCTCTCAGCAGCATTTGTCTAATAACTGAGGTGGAACACATAGTCTGACCAGAATCAATAACCCCTGACCCCAAGCCTTGGAGGCTGAGGACTGCATCAGACCCTTGGTGCCTAACAATAACATGTATGAGATGCTGATTTCCATTCATCATGCGGTGAATTGCAGTACTTTGGCTGTTTTTCTTTTTTAATTGCATTCTGAACTAATTTTAGACAAATTTTTAGTTTATCAGGTATAAAAGCTACATCCAAGCATTTGAGAATACAGTGTACATTTCTGAAACGAGTTTTCCTCCAACTAAGCTAAAATCACTAAAAATAATCAGTCTAGTGTCAAGGTCATAGCAAACATTCAATAAAAAGTTTTTGGTGTTTTTTTTTTTTTTTAACCTATGTTATTTCTCAGACCAGATTACCTGGAAATCAGTTGGTACCTATTATACATTTAAATATTAATAAACATTATATGTATGCATACATACACATACATTTATGACTTTAGTTGTTCTATGTGTATCTAACTATATCAATAGTCACTTTGAATATCAATGTTCTAAATGCATCAATTAAAACAGATTATCGCATGCTTAGTCACATCCAGCTCTGAGACCCCAGGCTCCTCTGTCCCATGGATTCACCAGGCAGAGAATACTGGAGTGGGTAGCCATTCCATTCTGGGGTATCTTTCCAGCCAGGGAGTCCTGCATTGCAGATGGATTCTTCACCGTTTGAGCCACATGGGAAGCCCAAAAGAGATTACTGGAGTGGACCAAACAACAAGACCCAACTATGTGCTGTAAGAAAGCTACTTGAATTATAAAGACACAGATTAAAAGCAAATAGATGAAGAAAAATATACTGTGGTAACAGTTTCTATATGTGTTTAGTGGCTATGAAAAACAACCACACACACAGAAAAAAAAAAGTTAAAAGAACTGGATTTAAACCCAAACTCTATCAGCCTCGGTTTACTCACCTACAAAAAGAAGCAAATAAAAGCTGATTTCATAAGGTGTTTCTAAATTTTAAAAGCTATATGAAATATTGTAAAGTGCTGTTACAAAAGGAAAAGTATTCTGGTGAAGAGATGCCAATCTAGTCCTGTTATCCATTATTGCTTTAAGAGATGGATGAATATCTTATCACAAAGTTGGTATTATCAGTACTTGATCATATAAAGCATCAGGCTTTATATACTGAAGTAGCATCCAAGAACCAAGAAATTCATCTCTGGTTCTGCCTTCCTATGCAAAGTCAGGCAATGAAGGACACTCTGGACAAAAGCATCATATTTTAAGATACTTCAGAGTTGCTCTCTAAGGTCGGGTCTCAGGGAGCCACACCGTATTTCAAGACCCATTTATTGTGCATGCATACTCTGCAGGCCTTCTGCACATGCTTCAGAACGGACAGGTGACATCTCTTCGTTTCCTAAATGCCAACTGTGAGCAAGACCCTTCTGTACATCAGTTCTACTCTTAAGAACCCCTTATAAGGTTTCCAAACCCTTTTTGCAAATGAAGAAACTGAGCCTCAACAGATGTGAAAAGACTCATTGAAAAATCTTGCAGAAGTAAGTAAGATCCTGGCACTGGCCCCCAAGCCTAGGTTCTTTCCAACCCATGATCCTCACCCAAAGAGGCACGACACAGTCCCTGCCAAAAGCAAGACGCCCCTATGTGAAGGCTGTTCAGAGATCTGACACACCTTCAAAAGAGATGCATAATTTTCAGGGGGCATTTTTACCCAGCTGTGGTAATCAAAATTTATCAACCAAGATAAGAGATGGTGCCTGCCCTCAGAGAGCTTACATTCTAGTTGAGAAGACTAACAGCCTTGAAACCCTGACGAGGCACTAAAGACAGCATGAAGGAGCATTTCTGGACTGCCCTCCACTGTAGGAATATGCCAGCCAAGAGAATGCCAAGCTTCACGACTCACCTGGGAAAGACCAGGGGACATGCTGAGAAATCCCCCCTCTTCTGACTGTTTAAAATATCCTTGTAGTTCTTACAATATTAACTTCTCTGGAGAGGGTTCACTGGGGAGATTAGATCACACCCAGTACTTGCTGGTAGCAATAGCACCCATCAACACCCCCTTACCCACACACACCTGTAAAGACTTAGAGGGACTCTAGAACAAACAACCTGGCTTTCAGCTGCTGCTCTGCCACTTAACTAGATGCTCGAGCCGACTTCTGTCAGCCAACCTTGGTAAGACTCAGTCTGCTCATCTATAAAACGGGAATAATAGCCATCAGCCTCAGAGGCTCAGGGTGAGCATTAAATGAGGTCAAACGCATCAAGCGATGATCACAGTGTTACAAAGTGTTCAACAAATTTGAGCTTCTTTCAGGAGGATGAGCATCATCCATAGTATCTGAGGATCAAAACCACTTTCTCCTCAGCTGGTTTCTCTGAGTAGCAGCTGATGTTCTCTTTTCAACTGCAGGTAGATTAGACTCTTCAAGTTAATTTAAATGAAAGTCTCACCCAGTTCTCCTTTCAAGACTCGGCTCACTGCATGCTCTTCCTGTCCCTCCTGAAATTGCCTGGCCTGTCTTTTCCCAACATCACAAATCTCAACACCTCAGCTTCCCATAAGAAGCAAAGTAGTAGCCTACCTTTTCTCCAAATAGTAAATTCTCATGGATAGTTATGTTACTGCCTAGGGATCACTTAATTTCCATATAAAAATGATCTTCCAAGTCTTCTGCTACTCCCAAGGCTGTTTTCCTCACGAAGTTCCTAAGGTGGAGATTCCAAGGTGGGCTGGGTAGCATTTGGTACCCAGCACTGAATGTACACAGGAAAGTATATGGAAAGAACCCTGGGTTGGCAGAGTGCCTCAACCACAAAATGGCCTTGAGTACAGGCAATGGCATCTTTGCTGGTCTCTACCAGGACACAGAATGCAAAATAAATTCTTTGGAAGTTTCCTAACTCAAGATTAATCTGCCTAGATGGGAGGGGAGACTGGGGGCGAATGAATACATGTGTATGTATGTCCACCTGAAACTATGACAACATTGTTAAATCGGCTATACTCCAATGCAAAATAAAAAATTAAAATTAAAAAAAATTTTTAATGATTAACCTGACTGAGGCATGCAGGATGAACCACAGAAGTGGGGGAGCAGGGAGAATATGGGAGCTGACTTCTGTGAGCTGAGGTCAAGCCAAGAGAGGGAACAGTGACATCAGTGATTTTTTTATAAGCCAGCCCCCTCCAAAAAAAATTTCCCTCCACCGTGTACACCCTCTCTACCCAGGAAGGTCACTCCCAGAGAACTTGTTTTGCTCATCTGGCTGGGCAAAAAAGCTCCCTAGAGGCTTTGGTCACAGCAATCACAGGTAGCAACTTGCACATTCATCTTGTCTTGCTTATCTGCAGCAGTAACTGCAGAGAATTTGATTTTCTGAGCTTACTCCTTACATGTCAATTCTGCCACATTTGCCCACAGCAAATTTTCTTTTTTCTGCTCAATTGCTTTGGTGGCTGACAACATAGAATTATCAAAAAGTAAAAGATGTCAAAAATCCTTTTAGAACTCAGACCAGCTTGCTAACCAAATAGGGACACAACAGCAACCTCGAAAATAAAAGATGACCAGGGTGCTTAAGAGTTCATTTTCAAACAAATGTCAAAGAGAACAGTTCTCAACACAAAATGACCTTGCCTTCACAACTCACATAACATAATGTATAAATAAGACACTGGAAGAAAAGAATGAGGTATTCAATCACACTCATCGTAGGACTGGGGACAGGAGAATGAGATGATGACGCTGAGCTCCTAAGAGAACATTAAATCCCTCACAGTCGACTATCAGCAAAAAGTTCTAGGTGTTCAGGCAGTGACTTTAACATTATGAACCTCAGCTTCTGCCACATGCAAAACAGGGATTAAAATAGCACTAACTTGCCTCCTATAAGGATTAATTTCCCTCCTGTGCATTACCCACATAGCACAGTGAGAACTCAATAAATGGTCACATTGACATAATTGGTCTATTTCCCATCTGTCTCATTCTCCCAATATTCGGAGAATTGGAGGTAAGTAGAAATATGGTTTAATAAAAGGCTTTAACTAGTCACTACTTTACTGCAACAGTTTGTTTACTGGGATTCTGCTTGAAGTGGGGAGGGCAATGCCAAGAAATGAGGCTTTGTGCCTTGAACAGAAAGCATAAAACATGTGGCAGCCCCACCCAGCACCCTACTTTTTCATAAAACCTTGCAGGTTACAGAACATCAGTGCCAGCGGTGGCCTTGGCCGCCTACAATCTTTAAAAAAGGAGTGGGGTGGGTGGGAATGCAATATGATCTGTCTCTAACAAGGTTTCATGGGGCCGAGGGACTCAGAGCATCACAGAACTTCAGGGCTGGAAAGGACCACAATTTCCAAATGTTATGAGTCTCGAAGTCCAGACCAATCCATCAAGATGAGAGAATACTACAACCAGTCACACACGCTCCCTGAAACAAAGAATCTCCACCCCTTCCAATAGGACAAGGGGGACAGCCAAGCCAGCCACAGGTGTCACAGCTTCTATGCCTGTGGTCCCGCTGTGCTCTCTAGAAGCTAAGCTCCCTGAAGCTAGGCATCTGTTACCACATGAGTCTGTAAGTCGGGAGGACACGACAATATTATTCTAAATTCCTTCTTAAAATTTCACTTTGCTCTTCCCTCTGAAAAAGCAGCAGTACAAAATTAACATCTAAAGTTTCATAACATTTATAGTAAGTCCAATGTCTCAAACTAAAGTAAAAAAAATCTTATATACAAGTACAAGGTTGGGAAATAATAGCTTTCTCTTCGCAAAAAAAAAAAATAAATAAATCTTTACGGCAAATCTGGCATCAAATGCCCTTTGGTGTTTCTGAACCCATTATTTCATTCAATAAAAGTTCACTAATGCAAGGCACTGAATAGTGTGGTTCTTCTATTTTAAATTTACAGTAAGTCTTACATGTCTGGAAATCAATCCCTCAAAATTCTAAACAGAGGGCATTTTAAGAAGACTGCAGAGATGGGAGAAAGGATAAAGGCCCCATGCAGAAATCACTCCCACCCTTTAAATATGCAACAAAAGTCTTTCATAAATATGTAACTTTAGAACTCTTGGGTTGGTTTCCACAAATACCAAAGCTCCCTTTTAGGGGACTGAGAATATAATACATTGGTGAATATAATTACACTTCTGAAGGGAATCTAGTTTAAGAACCATATAATTATAGACTCTTCTTATCTAATAATAAAAGTGCAAAGATAAATAAGTTTTCTCTTATGTAAAAATGTAAAGCCAAGCTAAACACACTAGATTATAAGGGGGGAAAAAAACTAAAAGATGAGCTAAAACTCTTGAAACAAAAATGAAAAATACTTGAACTCTCAGCATGGTATGAAGCATTTCTAATTCCCATCTGCTAACATCACAGCTCAAAAAACTAGCCGGCAAATTTAAACACAGAGAAATCTGGTGCAGTGAGATCTTGGGAAGCACAAAATCCAGGACGACACAAAGTTCTCTGACAAGGCTTTGCTAAATTGTCAATCCAACCAGTTGAACAGGGACAAAAAGTCCCAGTTACATATACGTGGAATTGAAAATACTCACACTCCTACTTCACTGCCGGGAACACCGAAGTCCAAAGAGAGAGGAGGGAGGAGCAGGAGGGCTCAGGAATGTGCCCGAGACGCTGAGCAGAGGAGCACTGGCTGGGAAGGTCCTTTCTTGGGAGTCTCCCAGCAATCGGCATTTACTCACTTAACATGGACAAGTAAGTGCCTGAGCCCTTCCAATGAAATGCCAGGCGGGAAACCCTTCTCTGGCCACTCAGCTCAGCTCCTTCATTAAATTCAGAGTGAAACCAGCTGCCGGGAAAGGCAAAGGGTGACCCCGCCAAGGCTCTGGAAATTCCTAGCCAAGAGTAGATTGAGTGCCTGGATCAGTGCTAGAAGGGAGATTTCAGGCCAGCTTACAGAAGATAAGGAAACCATCCTCAGAGTTCTGCTCTGCTCCTGGCTGGAAATAAAGTGTGGTTCTCCATAGAATGTGTTGGGTCCCCATGCCAGTCCGCTTCAGCCTCACTGTCATCAGGGAAGAAGGACAGATGGAGGAAGAGAGGCAGGGAAAACCCAAAGACGAATAAAATAAGGCAGATGAACAGACCAGCCAGGCAATATTTTAACAGGGGAAAAAAAGATCAATTCTCTACAAGAATTATTTACATTATATAGACAGAAATACACACAGAATTCAAATAGAAGGGCTTGTTTACTATTTGTTTTTGTGGGGTTTTTGATCCTTGCAGCCTTTTTCTTTTTGATACTCTAAGATTGGACGTTGGATGTTTAGTCACTAAGTCATGCCCAACTCTTTGCAACCCCATGGACTATAGCCCACCAGGCTCCTTCTCTAGGCAAGAATACCAGAGAGGGTTGCCATTTCCTTCTCCAGGGAGCTTCCCTGACCCAGGGATTGAACCCAAGTCTCCTGCATTGCAGGTAGATTCTTTACCGCTGACTTTTAAAAATTTATTTATTTAACTGGAGGATAATTACTTTACAATACTGTGATGGCCTCTGCCATACATCAACATGAATAGGCCATAGGCACACATGTGTCCCCATACATGTGTCCCCCCCACGGCTCCTCGCTTCCCCTCCCCATCCCTCCAGGCTGTCACAGAGCACTGGCTTTAGGTCCCCTGCGCCATACATCAAACTCCCCCTGGCTATCTGTTTTACATATGATAATGTGTATGTTTCGGTGCTGTTCTCTCAAGTCACCCCACCCTCTCCTTTTCCCACTGCTTCCAAAAGTCTGACTTTCTTTTTAATTGAAGGATAGTTGATTTACAATATTGTGTTAGTTTCAGGTGAATAGCAAAGTGATTCAGTTATATATATATATTTATATACCTTTTTCAGATTATTCTCAATTATAGGTTATTACAAGATATTGTCAACAAAGATCCATCTAGTCAAGGCTATGGTTTTTCCAGTGGTCATGTATGGATGTGAGAGTTGGACTATAAAGAAAGCTGAGCGCCGAAGAATTGATGCTTTTGAACTGTGGCATTGGAGAAGATTCGAGAGTCCCTTGGACTGCAAGAAGATTGAACCAGTCCATCCTAAAGAAGATCAGTCCTGGGTGTTCATTGGAAGGACTGATGCTGAAGCTGAAACTCCAATACTTTGGGCCACCTGATGCGAAGAGCTGACTCATTTGAAAAGACCCTGATGCTGGGAGGGATTGGGGGCAGGAGAAGGGGACGACAGAGGATGAGATGGTTGGATGGCATCACCGACTCAACAGACATGAGTTTGGGTGAACTCCAGGAGTTGGTGATGGACAGGGAGGCCTGGCGTGCTGTGGTTCATGGGGTCGCAGAGTCGGACACGACTGAAGAAGACATTGAATATAGTCCCCTGTGCTCTACAATAAACCCCTGTTGCTTATCTGTTTTATGTATAGTAGCTTGTATCCGTTAATCTCACACCCCTAATTTATCCTCCTCCTCCCGTTCCCCTTTGGTTTCTATAAGTTTATTTTCTATGTCTTTGGATCTGTTTCTGTTCTATAAATAGATCCATTTGTATAATTTTTTTTTGGATTCCACATATTAAGTGATATATTTGTCTTTCTAAACAGAGGTTAAGTTTTATTTAAATCTTTCATTTGTTTTGCCTATCTCTCAAATCTACACAAATGACAGTAAGAAATTATATTGAAATATAGATATGTGAAATCATTTTGAAGTCAAAGAACTTTAAGATAATCTAAGTGATAGCTTCTCTTATGTCTTGATCGTTTTTTTTCCTTTTAAAATAAAGATAGATCTGTAACCAAGTATGGCAAGACAAAAACTGACATCTTTTGGCTTTCATTTCATTACTATAGAAGCCAGAAATGCTGTTTTCTGTAACTATGTGGTTGGAAGACCCCAAACAGAACAATCATTGCCTTTTTTGTGGAGAACTGCCTCTTCTCGTCTATCCCTAAATTAAATAAAATACTGGTTTTAGCTTTTGATATGAGGTAGCAATTTCCTCCAAATTCAGTAATTTCCTCCAAAGATACTTTTATAAATTCACAGGTGACTTAATAGCCAACGATGTTCTCAAATGTAAGTTTTCTTCTTGTGGCTATTGAGAAAGTATTTTAAAGTCCAACTTGCAATGCTATTCTCGGTCAACTCAATGAACTGGAGAATTCAGAAAAAAGCAGGAGGCATTTAAAAATTGTTTCTCATATGTGCCTTTCCACCAAATTTTTAATTTGTATTTTAATTTTCATTATAAATTTGAATTATCTAGATTTAAAACCACTTTCAATTCTGGTAACTAAAATAATCTTTGTAGGTCTCAATACTGCCATAGGTTGATAAACAGGGGAGGTACCTGTTTAAAATGGAGACTGTAGGTTCTGCTCTCAGATATGTTGACTGAGAAGTTCCAAGAAGGCCCCGGAATCTGCTTTTCTGACATACAGTTTCAGACCATCATTTGAGAAACACTGGTCAATGTGCCCAGCTGAAGCTCCAATACTCTGGCCACCTGATGTGAAGCACTGACCCACTGGAAAAGACCCTGATGGTGGGCAAGATTGAGGGCAGGGGCAAAAGGGGGCAGCAGAGGATGAGATGGTTAGAAGGCATCACCGATTCAATGGACATGAGTTTGAGCAAGCTCCGAGAGATGGTGAAGGACAGGGAGGCCTGGTGTGCTGCAGTCCATGGGGTCGCAAAGAGTCGGACACCACTGAGCGACTGAACAACAACTATATCACCAAGTATGAGACGCCCACAGCTCTCGCACAGAGCTGACCACAAAGCCGAAAACTACCATGAGCATGTTACATCATTTTAAACATAATTTATAATTTGTACTGATTGTGTCAGAACTTCACTTAAGCAGGGTGACAGTTTTTCCTTTTTTCCCTACAAAATGTTCACAGTGAATAAAACAATGTGTAAATGTAATTCCACTTGCAGGGCCTGCCAGGCATGACTGCTCCCCATCTGTACACAGTCTGGCACGGGGTTTCCGAATGAGGAAGTAGCTCTGAGTACACGAGTCTATTAGCTTAAATATTCCTAAACTGGATGTCTGAGAAAGCAAAGAATTCAACTGTACACAAAAGGTAGGATGATTTCATACCATAACTCATAAAATGACTCTAACCTAGAGAAAGATGTATTTGGACACATCCAGCAACACATCTAAAGAGCAAATGTTTATTTTTTAATTAGACAGGCTTTCATTTCTAATAGTCCATTAATAATTTATTCTATCATGCTATTGTTAGGGGACAGTTCTCCCCTTATAACAGACTCAAACTGCCAACTTCTAATGTGTTTCCACTAAATACAGTCTGATTAATTATACAGCAACAGGAAAGTTTCTTACAGAAAGCAATTAAAACCCCCCCAAAAATCAAAGTGGTTGTTTGAGTACTAAGCTTTTTAAGAAGAATTCCCTTTTCATCTCATTTCAAGAGTAATTTTTTTTTTAGATTTATCAAGTTCATTTTTTAAAACATGAAAGAAATATAAGCACAGAACTAAACATCTGAACATTAAAGATCCAAAATGTCAGCACCCAGCACAACCTGTTAATCTGTAGGACCAAACTGCCACAAATATCACTCATACCCGGGTGAACTTGTTTCTGATCCAGGTAACTGCTAAGTATTCAGGACTGTACCTCTGTAACACATAAATTTTAATTTGGGAGTAAGAGGGATTCCCTGGCGGTCCAGTGGTTAGGACTCTGCCCTCTCACTGACAAGGGCCCAGGTTCAATCTCTGGTCAGAGAACCAAAATCATGTAAGCTCTGAAGCTTGGCCAAAAAAAAAAAAAAAGTAAAATTTGGGGGTGGGGAGCATATATTCAAGCTCTGCTTCACATTTCTTTTTAGCCCAGTCTGATCCTTTTTCCTTAGCAATAAATTAAACACAACTAATGTTATCACCAAGAGCCCCCTCTTAAGCACAGGCACTATGCTCGCATGTCACACACAACAGCTCATTTAACCCGCTAACCTTATGATATATGGACTGCGCTGCCAACTGCGAAAGCAGGCAAAAGCTCAGTGTCTTCTCTGGGGTCACACAACCAGGATGTGGTGGAGTCATGACAGAAAACCCCACCTGACCTTACATTCCAGGCTCTTTTCTACGACCTCACTCTGTAAAGGTGTGTCTACACTGCTCTGCTCATTTTAAGGACGCCTTCCTAGTACACTCAGTTTTGTAGTAATGACTTGAACCTGCTCAACTGCATTCTGCACAATCACCCTGCCTTTCTGAAGTGTCTGCTTCATCCCCACACTGTGCTCAGTCAAGCTGCAGACAGGAACAGAGGCGCTGCCCTCGAGGGGCTTGCATTCCAAGCCGTGCAGGCGGCTTAAAAGCAGGACAGGGTTTGGGTTGGTTGTTTTTTTTTTAAAGCCACGTGATGCTTGGCCTTGGTCCACTGCTGGCTGCTGAGAGTGTGACAGTGAACAGAAGCCTGGACTGAGGCTTGTGAGCAGAGACAAGGGACCCCTTTGGTCCACGACATGAACTGAGAGTTAATTAAGGACTCTTCACAGTGTTCACTCTGAGCCTTTCTCGGCACCAATTCCAAAACTAGAATTGTTTGTCTCTGCAAATTCCTAGCCACAAGCAGACTGAGTGCCTAGATCAGTGCTAGAAGGGAGATACTAAAAGGAAAATATTAAAGGTAAATCAAGTTTGTGGACATTTGAAAAAAAAAATTTAAACCTGTTCATAGTTACGATGCTGGCATCGTCATCAAAGCCCAAACAGACCTGATGTTTACTCCCTTGACTCTTGTCAACTCAAGTGGCAAAGATATCGCAAGTTCCAGTAAACACATGGCTCATTCTCATGCTGGCAGAAGTGCTGGAGGGGAACTGGAAGGAGTGTCTGTGGTCAAGCTTAGGCTACAGCCTTCACAGGGGCAGTATTCCCCACAGCCCAGCAAGGCAGTTACCAGTTATCAAGGGAAGAGGACCCTAAGGTAATAGGTCAGTGTAGCCCATGGTCATAAACGTCCCCATTTCCTCCCACCACTAACTCTTGGCAATTCCATGCTTTTCTTTAATGAGAAGCCTTTGCCTCTCTACCCACACCCCTGCCTTCCCTCAGAGGCACTGATTAAGAATGCAGCCTCGATTTGCAGTAACATGGATGGACCAAGAGATGATCACAGTAAATGAAGTCAGAAAGACAAATACATCACTTATACGTGGAATCTAAAATACGACACAAATAAACTTATCTACGAAACAGAAACAAACTCAGACACCGTGAACAGACTTGTGGTTGCCAAGGGAGGAGGGAGCATGAGGTAGGATGGACTGGGAGTCTGGATTAGCAGATGCAAACTGCTATATGGAGAATGAACAAGAAGGTCCTACTGTATAACTGAATCCCTTTGCTATACAGCAGAAATTAACACACTATAAATCAACTATACATCAAATAAATCTTTTTAAAAAAAGAATATAGGCTTAATGACAATTATCATTTCCACTTAGTGGATGTGCAACCGTGGGCAAGTTACCTGGGTTCCTCATCTCAAAATGGGGTGATCGCAAGTGGCTACCACAAGACTTGATTGGGATAATACAGGTGAAGCACTTGGCACAAAGCCAGGCATAGTGCACGTGCTTGATAAATGACCGCTGTCCCTCGGGATACAGGGCACCCACAGTCTTGTCCACTCTTTGTCCCACTCACGTGACAGCTCCTGTATCGTTTATTCCTCTGTAAACCAGAGATGACTCTCTGAAGGGGGAGAGGTAAGAACTATACACATTCTGGCGTTTGCTCTGCTCTTTGCAGGGATCTATTCTTGCAGGATGGTCAACAGATGTTTTGAGTTTTTGCTTTATCTAACAAGGAAGAACCTTTTAAAACTCTCAGCAGACTCACACTTATTTGGAATTCTCTCAGTACCTTACATAGTGGAAAGCATTCAGTAAAAATCATCGGGTCTCTTTTGATATGAAGGACCTTAGAATCTTTAGAAATAATCTTTACTGTATTAGATGAGAAAACAGTTTAGGTGGGGAAGGAGAAGGCTGCCCATGATGTCAGAGTGAGTTTGTGACCCAGACAGGAATGAAACTAGGGCTTTTAACTCCCATTTCAGCACTGCTTCCCCCCAAAAGATACTGCCCTGAGTCAAAATAGAGCTAACCTGCTTTACCGTTCTACAGACCAAATGGTAAGGTCAGTGTCGTGCTAATGTCACGTTTCAAGAGAAGCAAAATTCTGGGAATTCCCTGATGGTCCAGGCGCTTTCACTGCCAGGGCCCGGGTTCAATCCCTGGTGGGGGAATTAAGACCTTGCATGCTGCGTGTGATGCAGCCAAAAAAAAAGCAAATGATACTAAGAAATATATCCTCACTATGAAAAATTCTTCATGATACTAACTTTCTAGATACAAAGAAATAACAGAACGCTCTACATAGTGAAATATACTGATTGCTAAGATTTGCAATGTTCTGTTTCCCCGCAAAATTCACATGTTGAAAACCTCACGCCCCAGGTGATGATATTAGGAGGTGGCACCTTTGGAAAGTGCTTAGATTCAGGGCAGAGCCTTAATGAAAGAGATTAATCCCCTTATAAAAGAGGCCCCAGAGAGCACCCAGCCCTTCTGCCATGTGAGGCAACAACAAGAAGCCTGCAGCCTGGAAGAGGTGAGGGCCCTCTTCCAGGTGGAAGACCTTGCTGGAACCTTGACCTTGAAGTTCCTAGTCTCCAGAACTGTAAGAGGTAAGTGTCTGCTGTTTATAAGTCACGCAGCCTGTGGCATTTTGTTACAGCTGCTTAAGAAGATGAAGAAGTCCAACTTTTGAAGAATAAGAAATATTATGAAATGAAATACTCTGGCATCCTCAGTACGATTTCTCTTTCTATGGGCTAGAAGGTATCCAGAGAGCATTACTTTAGGCGACGACGACAATCCCGGCTTGGGTCACATGTCCCAGACTCTTAGGACAGCACAGTCCCCAATCTTCTCTTTGTGCCAACTCACAATGTAAAGTTCCACCCAGATTCCAGTTTTTAGTAACTAAATGAAATCAGGTAAGCATTTTAATTAAAAATAAACATAAGATTTAAACAGTGGGGAACCCATAAAGAAAGGGCTCACAAGCTCACTCCCAGCAGCATCCACCCATGAACTTAGAACCGAGCCTGTGGACGGCTGCAGTTGCGACGCATTATCTGTTAAAGCCCTCCATGTGCACCCAAGGTGACAGGAGACCCAGCTCGAGCAGCAGTGTAGATTCCCCAGCCAGAATCTTTAATTACCTTTTCCACGAGAAAGAAGCAAATGACAAGGTGAGTATCACGGATTTCTTTTTAAAAAATTGTTTCTAGATATTTTTTTGAAGTCAGAAAACACTGAACCCCAACTCCTACACTTTCTATGATTACCAGACGGAACCATTTCAATAGCTCTTTTAATTCAAGAATAGTCAAGTATTGGATTATCACACTGATCTAACATGTGGCATTATAAGGATAGAACCCAAGATCTCGATCATCAAGAAATAATTTTCCTGAAACCCTCAAGCATGGTTTCAGGAAGATTATTTCATACTAAGTTTCTTCAGTGAGTTCTGGGGTGGAAAAAGTGGGAAGATCTGGGGCTAACAGTTGTCCAAGTTACCAACAACTCCATTGCCTAGAACTCAGAATTTCCTAAGCATTCCTATTAAAGTTTTACTGAGGAATAATTTATGAGAAGTCTGTGGCATGTTGTGAAAAAAAAAAATACATCTGACATTTAAGACCATTTTAAAACATCTCTCTTGTAAGAGGAGCTGGAGGTGCGGCAGGTTTCAGCCTCGCTCATGCCTGGGGGAGAGTTGAAGATTTTAGCAGTTCTGGGCAGGAGCCTGGCACTGCTTCAAAGCTCCGAGGCCTGGGCAGGCTCTCTTTACAACCTGAGGTGCTGTTGGGCAAACAGCATCTCCATTCCTATCTGGGGCCTCAGCACTGTTTGCCCTTCAAGGTTCCCTGCTGCCTAAAGAAACATGCGAAATATTTCCGTGAAGGACTGCTGTGTGGAAGCAACAGGAAATAAAGGTTTACTCCAGTGACTCCCTGCTAATGCAGGGGCGGAGGTCGCATCTGAGAATTACAGTTTTCCAACTGACTTGTTATTTTTACCAGATGTGTTGTGCACACTATTTGAGAGGTGGTTTTGTTTTCTGGAATAAAGGGGACTTGATCATAAGCTACATTCTGCTTAAGCAGTAAAAACCAGCCCAAATTCAAAGCGACAGGGAAGAAAGGAACCTCTTCAGAGACATGACTTTTATATTTTCTTAGGGCGTAAGAGACATGAGACATTCGTGTACTCTGAAACTTCCTGAAGGAAGTAAAATGTCAGTTCTTAGAAAAGTCAACCTTTACCATCTTCTAACAAAAGTATTAGGCTAAAGAGACTTCACTGGACCAGTGTGACCCCAATATGAAAACTGGAGCCAGGGGCACCCTGAGAGGCCCTCATGACATCTCTTCTCCTCCCAACCACTTGCCCACCTCCCACCACTGACACCATCTCCATTTGGATAAGGCACCTATGAATAGAGCACCCTTTCTTTCCACTCCCACAGCCAAGCCTTTCCCAAGCTGTGCCATATGTCTAAACGTTCCTCTACCTTCTCCTAGCCCCTTCAAGCTAAGCTGCCTCATTCATTCCCTTCCAATGGTTCCCATATCCCCCCAAAACATTTTCTAGAATGGGACGGATCCCCCAAAAGGATGGAAGACAGACTTCCATAGCCCCAACCCACCTAGACGTGGAAACTACAGGTTTACATCTTTCTTGCCCATATATGTAATCTGCATACTTCTCTTACTAATTTATATATTTGTCCAAAGCACTATTTTCTCCCGTCTGCTGGTTCTAGCTCAGAACATGAGCTTCAGAGAGCAGTGTCATCAGCTTCCCCGCATGCAGAAAGACTGACGACACAGGGGATATTCTGCCTACAGAAGCATGGAGCGGAACCCGGGGGCTGAGAGGCTGGCAGGGCAGTGTGAAGTTTGCCTCCATTTCCCAGCTGCTACCTCCGGGTAATATGCCTTGCCTTTATGAGCTTCACTTTCCTCCTCTGCAAAGTGTGAAATAATAGGAACTTATCCTTGAGATCAGTATGAGGACTAAATGTAACATACATAAACCTTGCATACACAGAGGAGTCCAAGTCCTGCACTGACCAAAGCAGCTTTTCCCAAACTCTGCCTACACCTTTTATAAATAGTTCACTTATTTAGATCTTCTTAAATTACCCGATTTGACTGTGGTGTGTTTCCTGCCAGGACTCCAATATGCTCAGTAAGTGACATTTTCCTTAATTCGTCTTCCCTTGCTCTCCCCTGATATCTGGCTTTCTACCCTGAGAAGAACTTGCTGCTTTAAAAAATATACAACCCTGTATTCTTCAACATGTAGTTACACAACACCTTGAACACTGACATGATATGTAAGTCTGGTTGACTCAAACCATAAGTTGTCATCATGGCCAGCTTGAACCCTATTTCAAGCTTCTGAATTCCTCACAGATTGGCAGGGCCATAAAATCTCCAGCCTTGAGGTACAGATCACCAGACCAGCATCTCCCAAAACGTGTCCCACAAAATGCCACTGCCAGAGAAGTTAGCAGGTATGTAAAAGAAAAGGTATTACAGAATCTAACAAGTTTGCAACAACTTTCCATGTGACCCTCAATGACACTTAGGCATCTGAGAAGCACTATCATACAGAATCCTGTTGAAATTCACTAAAACAGCATTTCACTAACTTATCTGGCCACAGAACCCCTTGCCCATTCCTATTCTTAGAGCATCCATTAACATTGTGCAGAACAGATTTCTGAAAAACACCCCAGGATGGGGAAAGAGGAAAAATTCACTTTCCTAAAACAGGTCAGTTATAAAGGGCAGAGCTGGCTTCAAACCCATGCCTCAGACCCCAAACCTCTGCTCCTTCCACTACAGCTGAGGCTCGCCAAGTTCACTGCCCAGCAGAATCACCAGGCGTGCTTGTTAAACTGCAGATGGCCGAATCCCACTTGGAATTTCTAATTCAGCGAGGTTGGTGTGGGTTTCCAACTAGCTTTCGGGCAATGCTCGAAGCAGTGAGAACCCCTGCACTACACCCACCCGTGGTGGTACAAGGGTGGAGAGGGCCTTGGCCCAGAGACTGAGGACCTAGTGGGGAAGCCAGGGCATAAACACAGGAAAACGCCTAAACAGCCACAAGGTTAACAGCTAACAGCTCAGCACACAAGGCTACATCTAACCCATACAGCAAATCCAACAGCCCAGAGTCCAGACTGAAAAAACTAGACATTGGGAGCTAAACTAGATCTTAAAGGATAGAAGGCCCAAGTGAAAAAGGAGGAGGGGAGCATTCCAAGTGGCAACAATAGTTGGTACTGCCCAAATATTTGTTTCTAGAGTCACAGCCTTTCGTAGCTGGAAGGGACCTGGCCTCATATCTCTGGAGAGCACCCTGGTTCTTACATTTGAATATGGGTGTGACTGCTATTTTAAAAATCCACAGCAAAACACTTAACACAGATAGAGAAGCTCCTCTCCAAGTAAGTGATTTGGAGGACCCAGCAAAGGTCTTCGCGCTCACTTACCGTGCTCGTCCCCTCACCTGGTAACCAGCAGCCCACCTCCAGGACATTAAAGCAAGTCCCAAGGACAGCTGGCCATTAAGTCTGCAAGCTCATTCTTCTCTTAGTGGGTGTGAAACAGTCAAAACTGTTCGTCGTCCTGCAAGTGCCGTTCTAATGGGGCTTTGAGGACATGCAAGTTTCTAGACATTTTCTTCACCCCCCTCCCTTCAAATAAAAGACTATCTGGGAATATAAGCTTCAGAAGTTGGCTACAGCAAAGCTGCTTAAAGGAATGTACAAGAGTGAAAATGCCATTCTCTGCGATCAGCTCCAGGGCCACATTAACTCATGTGGCCCCTAACTCCGGTCTTGCGATGCTGTCCCTAGCTGCTGCTTCCAGTGAAACAGTAATGCCCTCACTGGGGTAGGGATGCAGCAAGCCGGCCTTTCCCTCCTAACATTCAGTGAAACTAAGACAGGATGCAAGGGACACCAATTGAGACACGAACCGCCCTTCCAGTTAAGGCAGAGAAAACACAGGATAAATCAGAGGGCGAGTCCTGAGGACAGTGAAGATGAAGAGCTGAAGGTGGAGGTGGTGATTTCCAGGGGAGCGAGGAAGAGGGATGCAGGAGGGGATGGTAGATGGTTCATGAGCACCTGCCCACTCTCCGTCACCCTCATAACGTCCTCTGTGGTGGATCAATGCTTCCATTTACAGAGGAGGAAACAAGTGACTTGCCCCAGGTCACACAGCAAGCAAATGCCAACATGGGGGTTTTAGCTCTGGCTTGTCTGAATCCAAAAGTGGTGGCCTTCGATGATGTAAGATGTACAGGTGACACAGACCCTGTGACTTCCAAAGTCAACTAAAACAGAGTAAGTATATGCTCCAGTCTTTGCCAAAGATTGGACTTATAATTTAAAATACACTGAAATTAAATACATTTGAGTCAGATAGACATAGACACACACAAGCTATATATTTGCCTAAATGTAAAATGTGTAAGTATTCGTTAAGTTCTACATTAGATATGTATGAGGGGAAAGTTTGGACCATTTGTTAAAAATTATCACCACTGGCAATACATTTTATGCCTTTGAAGGGGTTTGGACATATTAGTACAATAGCCTGAAATATAATCTTGTTTTCTCCTCCAGGATACTACACAAAAGCAACATAGAATAGAGGGAGGGAAGGGTGAACATTTCAGTATATTTAGGAGAGAAGGAACCCACAGATTCAAAAACTATATTATGCTTCTGAAAGCCACTAGGAGTGGTTCAGAAACATGCAGAGGTAAGTACAGGATCCATGTGTTCCCACATCACACAAAATGACTAACATTACTAAATACATACAGACCTGTCTACATGCCCAGCACTGGTCTGTAAGCTTTACATAAATCGGTGTCTTTGAAACATTACCTCCTATCTATGAGATAAATACTATCTTAGAAATGGGGCACAGAAGGATAAAGTAACCAAGACAAAATAGTTCAATAGTAAATGGAGAAAGTAGGATTTAAATCCAGGCCTTTGGGCTTCAGTGCCCACACTTACCAGCACTGAGACAGGCTGACTATCTACAACAGATGTACAAGATAACACTATTCCATGATTTCACTGGCAAAGGATTAAAACAACCTAAACGACATTCCCAGGCCACTGTTTGTGTGTTATGACATCTATTCAATGGAAATAACAGATCATGAAGTAGCTCAAAATATAAGATGGAATGATTTCTGAGATGATGATTAAATAGAAAAGCCAAGTTCAAAACCCTGTGGACAGTATGTTGTCCTTTGTAGGACGAAAATATACATACATACATATTTAAAACACAGAGAACATTTCCACAATAGTACACAAGAAACTGGTGCCCACAACTGATGCTGAAACAACAGTGGAAGAGATGGAAGAGTCACTTTTTACTACAAATCTTTTTCTAAGTTTTGAATTCTGAACATGGTCATATCTATGTTTTTAAGGCAAACTCAAAAACAAAGATCATTTGAAGAGAATCACGGTGAAACAGTTTCCAACCTAATTCCCAGTAGAAAGGGTAAGTAGAATATTCCGGGATAAACTATATGAGAAAAGAATCTAAAAAAGGATGAATGCATGTATATGTATAACTGAATCACTTTGCAGTACACTTGAAACTGATACAACATTGTAAATCAACTATATACTTCAATAAAATTAAAATTTTTAAAATAAGTCATCTTAAAACTAAAAAAGAAAAAGAAAGGAAGGAAGGGTGAGTAAACAAAAAGGGATCAGAATAGTCTTTCTGACAATTTTCTATTCATTCCATAGAGAGAAGTGAATAACTTCCTCCAATTCTTCATAATAGAGATTCTGAAATGCTTAGAACTAAGAAAGAAAAAAAAATTACACCATTCACTTTCTTCAACTCAGACATTTGTTTCTTAAAAATGCATTGGACACATAGCAATAAAGAATTCTTTGTGTAGCTGGCAATAAAAGGTGTTTCAATGCTTGGGCTTGGGGTGTGCATGAGAGCACGTGAGAAATCCCTAAAAAATAAAGATGACACAGGTAGAGACCCAGCACAACCACGGCGTGGCCAAAATAGAAGTGGGCATGTCACCTCCATGCCACTAAAGAAGCGGAGTCGCTCATGTCCTACAAAGCATGCAAGGCATCTTGCTTTGCCAAATTTAACCAGGGACATTATTTTTAAGTTACTATAATTAGTTCACATTTGTCTATGAATCAGCCTTTATGAGGCAATCGTATCTAAGCCCATCACATGAAACCTGAGGCGACATCATCTCTGTTTATTATTTTGAAAAGAAAGAAAGGGTGCCAAGTTTCCTGCAACACCCAACTCAAACCCTGAAATTTGGAGGACAGAATGTCCTGTTGTCCATGTTTGAAGATAGGAATATATTTTCATCTAATACATCAGTCCCAGGTTCAGCTGGCAACAGGAAGGAACTGAATTCCAGAGGTCAAAAATAGGACTTAGTATTAAAGCACCTTTCAGTGCTCATATAGGATCCTATTTATGTTTTAACCCCTTCCACTGCGGCAGTTCTAAGAAGCGCTCATGCTTGTGAACAGACATGAAAACATTTCAATCTAAAGCTCTCTGCCTACAGATTGACAGGAGATTGGCAAACGTGAGCATTTTAAAGCTATTTTTACATTCCCCGATCCACGGCTTTCATAATTAAGTTTCTCACAGAGAATGAAGAGTTTCAACAGCAAATATAAAGGCAAGGGAAGAGGGAGTGTTCCTATTTAGCCAGGGCTTCTGCTGAATGAATTGGCTCATGAAATCAGGTACATAAATACAGTAGGGTCTCCAAAAGGAGCCCAGCCAGGGAGCAGGCAACACTAAGGCAGTGAGCATCCGGAAGAGGTTTAAATGGGCAACATTAAGTCCCAGAAACAAACTGGAGGCTCAACGCTGTAATTCACAGAGAACATCAGTTAGCAGCATGGCAGGAACCACAGCATGTTTGAGTGAGGCCAGTAGGTGCAGGAGAGGGATAGCTGCTATTCACCTGTCTAGAAATTATACTGAAGTATTAAAATTTGCATGTACATCCATGTGTCCTTGACAAATACATATAGATGTACCATATGCTCTTTTATGGCAAAGACCATGGGTTCCAGTTTTGATATTTACCAGACAGATTTGCTTTTAACCCAAAAGAATTTCATTTTTTCCCCTCAAACATAACAAAAAAAAAAAAAAAAATAAGCAACAGGGAATGATACGTGCCCTGTCTAACCTCACAGGAATTCTATAAGAACTCAAGTGACATAGTTTTACCGTTTTTTAAAATTCACCAAACATTTATATGACACTATATGCCAGGCACAGGGTGCTGGACAATTCTTACTTTTAACCAACTGCTGACACAGGTATTATTATTATCCCTGTTTTAAGGATAAGAAAACAGAGGCTCAATAATGTGCTTCTGGTTGCACAACTAGGAGGTGGGATCTGAGCTCTGGCAGACTAACTCTTTCCAGGTGAGAGCTCCACAGCTGGCTCAGTGGTGAAGAATCTGCCTGCCAATGCAAGAGACGTGAGTTCAACCACTGAGTCAGGAAGACCCCTGGAGGAGGAAATGACAACCCACTCCAGTATTCTTGCCTGGAAAGTCCTGTGGGCATAGGAGCCTGGCAGGCTACAGTCCACGGGTCGCAAAGAGTCAGACACGATTCAGCAACTGAGCACACACATGCAGCCTAAGTCTATAGTACGTGCTGCTATACACCCATACTATGTAGCCCATCATAATTGTCATGAATTCCTTCCCTTAATCCCAGTTTCACAAATGAGGAAAAGAATGCTCAGAGGTTAAGTCACAAGCAAGCCAAGATCATAAAGAATGCATGGCAAGGAGCCAGGATTTGAAATTGGGTCTGTGCCTCTCCGGACCCTGCACTTTCTTTCTTTTTTTTCTTTTTATGCCACAAGGTAAGGAGATCTTGGTTCCTGGAGCAGGGATCAAACCTGTGTTCCCTTCAACAGAAGCTCACAGTCCTAACCACTGGACTGTCAGGATATTCCCCAGACTCTGCACTCTTAGTGAAGTTAAAAAATTTCCATCCACAAATATTTATTCTGCAACTCCTGTGTTCTAACACACTTCTTTACAATGGTAAGGAGGTGGTGGTGGAACCGAAAGGCTTTCGTTATCACCTAGTAGTAAACTAGCCCCACCCATGCTCACCAAGTCCAGACGCTGCTGACAGCAGGCGCCCAGCGATAGCTGATGCCACTGAGGATGAAGATGACGACAGCAGTATTTCAAGTGCTGGCATATAGTTTCAAAGGGGAATTAGACTCCTCAACCTGGAGGGGAAAAAGCCCTACAGGTCAGAATGCTGACAGTTATTAAGATGAACAGGTGTGACCGAGCTAACAGGTGGGACCTTTGTAGGTACTTTGTTAATTCCTACTCAGCTTTCAGCTGCAGAAGCCGGCTGACCAACTCATCCTGATTCTCCCTGGACTTCCCCAGTAGGCTCATGCCACCCTGGAGGGGTAAATATTAGGTTGGCCTTCCACCCCGACACCCCTGGTTCCAGCACAGGTGCTTGCAAATAAAAGGCACTCACTCACACTGTGGATCAGATGCGTGGAAGGAGCAGTGTTTTATTACTCCCAGAGCACTCGCACTCCACAAGAGTTGCCAAGCAGCAATTCCCACACGGCAAAAGGACTATGTGAGAATCATTTTAATTAGCACTTTCATTGTTTGTATGCAAATGTACATTCCTTAAAAATAAGAGCCCTTTATTTATTTTTTTAAAACAAGCCTTTTAAAGAGCTCTCCCCTAGGTTGACATCCCTGAGATTTTTCTGTAAATCCTTTTACGTAGATAGTAAAGAGAAACTTCAATCTAGCTTGAATCTGTAATAAGGGAGTTAGGGTGCTTTTCTTTACAGGAATGACAAGCCTAAAACGAGGAAGGGGGAGACACTTACAGGCACCAGGACAGAGCTGCTCCTTGACTTACTCATCCCAAAATAGCATGCGCCTCAGAGCACTCTTCCAATACCCAGTTCCAGAAAACCGGCATGCCCCGCTACCTGCATCCCCCTGGATTAGAGAGTCCTCAAAGTTATCACAAGCAAACTTTCCAACCTCCCCTTCTGTTCCCTTCCCCAAATGTCCTGCTACAAGCTCAGGCAGTCCATTCTCTCTGCTGGCCCATCCTTGGTCTGTTCCCTTCCTTTGGTTCTGACCCAGGGGCTGGGCGGCTTTGGTTCTGTGCCTTAGCTCAAGGAGAGGCCCAGATGCTCCTTGAGAATTCAACCCTGGCAGAGGGCTCCAATGGACCCAGCCCAGGCCAGCCCAGCCCTGGGTGGGTGTTCCAAAAAGTTCGTCTCTTGGGGAGTCAGGGTGGGAATAAAAGTTCTGGGTGGTCAGCATGGCTGAACCCTGTTGTGAGTCACTAACCCAGCCCTGTACAGTTATACCAGGCAGCCCAGGCAGCCAGTCACCACTTAAAATTAGAGAGAATGTGACAGCAAGAAGCAAACTTCTCAGAAGGGCACACAGGGAAGGCAGCGGTTGGTTACCTGAGCTCGGAGGGAAAGCTCCTGCAGTCCAAAAGGGTGGGGAGGACTGGAGTCAGGAAAGCCCCGGAAAGTTCTGTAAAGGGCTGCAAAGCACTGGGAATGCTCAATTTGCATGTCTGGGCCACAGGAGAAGGGAACGCTTAGACACTGAACAAAAGGATGGTACTATCTGTACAGGAGAAATGTGAATAACTGTGAAGGGTGGGTTTTTGGTTTTTTTCCTTTCTTTTTTTTTAAACTTATGATCAGAGCCAGAAGCAAAGCAAAGAAGTTAACAGGCCTACTTAGGGAAGCTAGTGTAATGTGACAGCAGGCAGAGAAACAGCTGCCGACCGGTACTGCACACCTCCTCCATCTGAGAGATGGTTCCTCATCCAGGAAGAAGCACCTCTGGTAAGAGTGACTGAAAAATGAAGACAGGTGTGGAGCTAGGAGCAAAGCCACAGCCACTTTAAGTCAAATCAGGTCTTCAGGCTCAGATGAATCAGAGCCACAGAACTGACAGCCGCACTCGAAGTATCAGATGTCAGACATGAATCACTTAATCCTTCAGAAACCTCTGAGAAAGGAATGGTGTTGAAAGACGAGGAAGTGATTAACAAGAGGAAGGTTCTAGAAGATACCCAGAGAATCTCTAGCCTGGAGACTTCACAAGATCTGACACAGGTTCACTAGGAATAAAAACCAAATTAACCATTCCCTTTTAGATTAGATTAGACTAATAGTTCAGTTGAGTGTAACTTCACTTGAGTCCCATGATGTCCTTGCAAATACCATCAAAGAAATGTGAGCAACTTAGGCAGGTTTATATAGAGACAACTGAACCACCAGGTCACACACATGTGGATTTAGCCCCACCCTCTTCATTTTGGTCAAGAACATGTGTCTGGAGGTGACACAAATCAGGGAGGGACCATCACCTTGTAAGATGATAAAATTGCTCATAGGTTATACAATGAATCAAATCTAACAAAATGAAATTAAGGTGAAAACGTGAAGGCTACATCTTTTTGGAGGAAACTGGAGAGGGGGTAGTACTTTGGCTGACCATATGCTTCATGTGACCAAGAGCCTGAAGTGGTTACCAAAAACGGTAGCCAAGTCTTGGCTATCTCAGGGTCCTTATGATGAACCCCAGAGAGCCTCTGGGTAGGAGGTCCTTTGGCTTCAGCAACCAACACAGCTCTGGAACCCCAAGAGAGCCCCTTCTCATTTTGGGAGTTCTTGGAGGAGAGCTCAGCTCTGGCTGGGGCTCAAGAGAGGCCCCCACTTGAGACACCTCTTAGGATACACTTTCAGGTAAGATGAGATGCTGCAGTGAGACGCTGACACCTTAGAAACACCTGCCAATTGACACCTGCTATCGTCAAGGCTGGTTCTGTCTCAAGGTGGTCATTCTCAAAACTGGCCAGCATAAGGACCATTGCTGGTGAGGGGATGGGAGAGGGAGGAGTGAGTGTCAGGAACATTGCAAATTTGGTGACGTCCTTCTCACCCAGTGACCCTGATTGACAAGCCAAGATCCCTGAATGGAAACGCCTGGTTGGAATGTCTTCTTAACTCACTGAGACAAGCACCTCAGGAGTCATTTATTCCAAGGAAGGGGACATCCCTAAAGGAAATGAGTAGATGCTAAGCAGAGAATACAGCAAATCAAAATACTTCTGACGCAGTCCAAATCCTTGGCTGATGTACTTTCAGTTCAATACCTGGAACTCAAGACCAGCCCAGAGGGAATCTGAAACAGACTCCCAAGTGGCTGGGAGCCAAGAAGGTCTAAAGTGACTTCAGAAACCTCTAATAACAAAGACCGTGGGCTCGTCTGAAGCCAAAGGACCTTTGAGCTGAAGTGGGTTAAAGGGGGCATTGGACACCATCTAGCTCTTACTATTAAAAGTGGGGAGGAGAATATGGAGGTGCTTGTGGAAGGCAGTGCTGGAGAGTTCCCTAAAGTAATGAATTTGAAGACCCTGGTCTTCAAAGTACTTTTTCAAAAATGAGCATTTTTTTTTCATCATGTACTATTTGGTTAGTTAACAGAGGAACCAAAAGGTTCAAACCAGTCAACCCATCCCTTGTGCTCAATGACTGGATCTTCCATTCCTGGAACTGACCCTGAGATACTTTGGACCACGGGAGATGGGCAGAGAGTTCAGCCGATCCGCAGTGAACTGAAACCGACCTCACAAAACTGCATCATTCATGAACAGGCAGTAAGGGAACTAGCCACACCCCACCCTCTGTCGCGCCGAGACTTTAACCCTAAAAAGAACATTCAAATCTCTGATACTGTCCAAAATCTCAGAGTCACATTTTGGAGATGGAAAATATACAAACAAGCATTTCTAGACACTCCACCTGGTATCCCATACTCCAGGGATGGGTCTGGAAACTGAGAGGTAACTTTCTCTCTCTCCCCCAAGGCGCCTCCTTTAAGTGCCCTGGAGGTTCTGCTTGCTCCAAGAAGGAAACTTGCACCCCATACTATTGGTCTTTAACAGGCGTTGAGGGCAACCTGGAGTCAGGCGCAGGAGTGACAACAGCCAGGAGGGACAGGCTGAAGCAAAAGCACTGAGTGTTTGAAACCACAAGCCCTGAATCTGCAATTCCTCTGTTTACTTAGAAACAGTTGCTGATGCTCACCCCAAAGATAAACAAGGACAAACCCGGAAAGGGAAGGGGAAGCAGTGAGGTAAGAGCTGCCGTAAAGCTGGCAGCACGCAGAGGAAAAGCGCTGTCAGGACGTAGTCTTCCTCCCGACAAGAAGAATGAGATAACAGCCTGCTATGAATAGTGATTAGAGGCTGCACCCGGGCGCGAAGCAGACGCAGAGACTCACCACCTTCACACCCTGGAAAGTCATCCGCAGACAATTTGGAGGTTGCTATGCTAGAGCGGAAAGAACGTGGCATGTGAAGTCAGGGGAGGTGACTGAGTCCCAGCTCTGCCTCGAGCAAAGCTGTGTGACATCAGGCCTGGCACTCAACCTCTCTGAGTTTCAGTTCTCTGTGATCTGTAAATTGAAGGAGTGGATTTACAACAGCCAAGACATGCAAACAACCTAAGTGTCCATCAACAGGTAAGTGCAAAAAGAAGACGTGGTGTATACATATGATGAAATATTACTCAGCTGTAAAGAATGAAATGCCATTTGCAGCAACATGGATGCCACTAGAGATTATCACACTAAACAAAGTAACTCAGGAAGAGAAAGACAAATACCATATGATATGTGGATTCTAAAACATGAAACAAATGAACCTATCTATGGACTAGAAACAGGAAGTGGAGGGAGGGAAGGATTGGAATTTGGGGATTAGCAGATGCAAACTTATATATAGGATGGATAAATGACAAAGTACTACCGTATATACAGCACAGGCAACTATACTCAATATCCTGGATGGAAAAGAATATATGTCTATAAGAAAATAGAATTAAATGAATGAGTTAGACTAGCTGCCATCATAGTTTTCTTCCAGTGCTAACATTCCATTATACTATTATACTAAATACTGCCGCTCAACCAGTCATGTCCCCTTCTACTGAATACCTTCTGTATGTCCAGTGCTCTGCTGAGTACTAGAACAGTCTTGCACTCAAGGAACCATCCAATCACTTATGCCAGCAGCCTGTAAACAAGCTTCTACAGTATGCGGGGAGAGACATGTGGACACGGTGAAGAATCAGCTGACCCAGCATAGAAAGAGGGCAATCAGGAACAGCTTCCCAGAAGTGATGTCCAGCCCAGTAGTTGGTAGACCAAAGGAAAGGGCAAAAGGAATCTTATGTACAAAATGATCCCCAGAGAGGAATGGCCCAATAGGGCATGCATGATGGGAGGAGTTCAGAGATAAAGTAGTAAGAAAAGCTATCGTCAGCACCCCAGAGCTCCTACAGTCCTCTGCTGTTCATCCTAACACCTCCCTATACAGCCACACTCTCAGGGTCAGTGCAGGCCAACACAAGGCCAGTCCACCAAGCAACCATCCAACTCCTGCCCCCAGCCCCTCCCTCTTCCCCTGAGTCACATGGCCAAGCCACACCTGCTTCACACACAGGCTTCCTCCCTGTCACACAGCAGGCCTTGCTTTCAACTCCTGCTCGGTCCCTGGTGCCCAACCCACAGCAGCTGTTCCAAATAGTTTCCATCTTCCTCAGAGCCATGGCCACAGACCACCCACCCCACTCATGCTCAGCAGACCACCCTCCCCACCTCCTCTGCTCCTGGGAACGCCTGTCCAAGCACTGCTCTGTAGCAACCTTTCTGCCCACCTGTCTCAGCTCCTTCCTGCATAGCCTGGGCCAAGCTGTGGGGACCTCTGCTCATCAATACAGAAGAAAGTAAAAGGAAATGGAAACCACAGTCATCCATTCATGCAGGCTGTTGCCCATGCTTCTGTCTGGACTCTGAAACAGCACACCTAAGTGGGATGAGGTCTATGTGTGTATCCACATGCCAAAAGATTTTATGCAAATATTATTAGCTACTCCATAACCATTGCTTGAAGAAACAAGTAAACAAGATTTTGCTCACTTTTTGCGGGGGGGTGGGGGGCAGCACCATTCAGCATTTGGGATCTTAGTTCCCTGACCAGGGATTGAACCTATGCCCCCTGCAGTGGAAGCACAGAGTTCTAACCACTGAACCGCCAGAGAAGTCCCCAAACAAGTAAACAGATTTAGATGCTGAGTTGCAAATACACAGTATCTCCAGGCATGTGAACCAAGAATATAGCCTAGGACTCTGCCAAAAAGATCCTTTGTATTAACACAATAGCAAGGCCTTCACCAGCTGGTCCCTGCTTTGTTCCTACACACACAGTCCATTTAATGCCAACCCAAGCAGCACTGAATCATGGTAGTGCCATTTAGTTCTGAAATAAATTTCCTAAAAACACAATACAAATACTTTTAGTATAAAAAGCATACTCCTATAGGTTCCATATATTGTATGTATGTTATACTGAACTGTGTGTATAGTTATTTATTTTTCCATGTTCTTGGTGCCAGCATAAGCTCTCAGCCAATGGACAGCATAGCACGGCCTGAGCCAACTGCTGATCCAGCCCCAAGCAAAACACCCTAGCGGCCTCTAGGGCATCGCCCTGTGTTAACATGTTTACCCCACTAACATCTGTCTGTCACTCATTTATTTTTTGTTCTGGTCAACAATTTTGACTCATAATGGCCAACAGATGGTTCACAACTGGTATTGGACCTGCTATCATGAAATAAAGGAAAACCATCACGCAGGATTGGTAAATTCAAGTGTCCAAGAGACTGACCAGCCAACATGGGTCAGGCTGGGAGCTGATCAATGGAAATACTCTATAGAATGCCAGGAAGATAAATCCATCTGCCCACACCATCTACTAAACAGAGCTAGAGAACTCTCTCACAAGCTCAGGGTGACACTGTGAGCTCCTGAGTACAGAACTCCTTATACATTGTTCTCTCGTGTTTATTCCAGGTAACCATGAGTAAGAAATGGCATTAGGAATCCTCCTCCATTTGACAGGGACAGAGTTAAGGGACAAAATAGGTGATTAAATAGTTAATTCCACTAGGGAATTGGAAATTAAATATATATATATATATAAAATATATGGGAGACCCCTGAAGTTAATGATCACTCAGGAAAGCAGGGTTGCTGCTGCTGCCGCTGCTATGTCACTTCAGTCGTGTCCGACTCTGTGCGACCCCATAGATGGCAGCCCACCAGGCTCCGCCGTCCCTGGGATTCTCCAGGCAAGAGTACTGGAGTGGGTTGCCATTGCCTTCTCCAAAAGCAGGGTTGCTTAGCAACAAAACCATGCAACAGAAGCACAAGACATGCCCAAAAACAGTAGACAATGGTGGCATGAGCCCCACATCCTGCCCAGTGAGCTCAGTAAGTTAATGACCCCAGATCATGCTGCTGCACACATGAAAACCAAATTTATGGGAAGGTGACATTTCAGTATGAAAGACCCTGTCCACAGCCAGGACAGTATCAGCTTGACCATATAGAGACAAGAAAACTCCCCTGCTCAACCTGGAGGAGGAGCTAATGATGAAAGTGTGATGTCTACTCAAGAATGAGAAAGAAGGTGGTCTTCTCCACCTCCCTGCTTTTCCTTTGATTATAAAGGAAAGTTTTCAGGGTGTGGCACTCTCTCACCCCAATGGCTTGTAAGTTTCATGAACATCCTATTCTAATACATCATTTCTTATCTATCACTTTGCTTCTCATTGAATTCTTTCTTTGCTGAGACATAAAGAACTGTACCTCCTCAGTGCTTCCTGAAACACCACCTAATGGTTTCACATTGAGATGCTGGCCCTCTAACCCCCTAGAACTGGTTATGTAATTGGTCCCCAGAGTTTCCCAGAACTCATGTGCAGCTCGGCGTGTGTGGGCACGTGACAGACCATGACAATTCTAGACTGTTGGGGTTTCAGTGAAATGCAAACACAATCTCATTACATATAAGAAACAAAGCCTAGGGAGGGTGGGTTGTCCCAGCGTAGGTGGCCAGTAAGGGCCCAGGAGGTTACCAGAATGAGAACTACTGTCTCTTCCTTGACCAGTCCAGCAGACCAAGAGTGTCCGAAGAGCTTTCACCCAAAGCCAAGCAGCTAAAAATGAAAAAGGCTTGAGAGGCTATCTCCATTCTGGCTAGCATTTAGTTTTCGGAAGTTTACAGGAATAATTTTAGGAGGAAAAGGGCATTATTAGAAACAGACTGATCACAATAGCTTGTAAAATGGGAATGATTTAGATTAAATTCACATGTTTATTAAAGTTTTAGGACTGCTTGTTGGCTTTTGTTTGTATGACGCTCCTTTCCTATAAGGTACCAGGGACCAAAAAACGAACAGCTCTGCTTCACCAAAACATCAGGGACTTCTGTCATCCAGTTTTATACTTTTGTCTGCTTATTATAAAAAGGGAAACTAAGAAATGTTCAAGTTCCTTCAAGTTCAGTAGTTCAGCTCCATTTGAAAGAAAGAAAAAAAAAACTGGAACTATTTAAGAGCAAATATAATTAGTAGATTTGTATAAATGTTTCCAACATGGTAATTTTATGAGCAAACCACATTATACAGAGTACATGATATGTTTCAAAATTAATATAATGATTGCATATCTGTAAAGAATACTGAAAAATTACATTATTGCTGTCTTTCCTTCCTCTCTTATTTAAAAAGGCATAAATCTCTTTAAGGAAAAAAAAAAAAAAACCATGTTTCACTCCACAGACAACTATTCTATCATTGTAAATGTAGTTTCCACATTTAAAAAGGGGATACCAAAATGATTCTTTGCTGAACCTCAAGATCCTTTGATCTGTCAAGATAAGATTTTAAACTGATACTGAAAGTCAGGAGTTACAAAGGCTGAAGTTATATAGGCTGGAGGGCCAACCAGATAACAGAAGATGGTCTGGGGACCGCAACAAATTGGGACTCAGACGCTCTCACATGATGGGTCAATGGTTGTTCCACTCCAGCCCATACTGTGCCATGTAAGAATATGGCTCAGCACTGTTAGATATTCTCATTGTGCACAGCAGCTAGAAACCCAATCATGTGAAACTTCCCCAACTTTGAAAATTCTGGTCACTTACTTTAAAAATTTTTTAAATACTGGTGTTGCACCCCACTCCAGTACTCTTGCCTGGAAAGTCCCATGGACGGAGGAGCCTGGTAGGCTGCAGTCCACGGGGTCGCTAAGAGTCGGACACAACTGAGGGACTTCACTTTCACTTTTCATTTTCATGCACTGGAGAAGGAAATGGCAACACACTCCAGTGTTCTTGCCTGGAGAATCCCAGGGATGGTGGAGCCTGGTGGGCTGCCATCTATGGGGTCGCACAGAGTCAGACACAACTGAAGCGACTTAGCAGCAGCAGCAGCATAGACAGTTAATTTGAAGGACAAAATGCTATAAACATGATTAATTCAGGAAGCAAATTCAGTGTCTAGAAACACAAATTTATTAGAAAATGAAGAATGGATTCTATATCACTGTTTTTTTTAAATACGCTCTTTTTTAAACCTATATTATTCCCTTATAATAGCTTTTCCCTTTCCCAAGGGGAATGAGGATGGGGGAATACATAAATTTGAGGAAAAAGATTGAAATTAGCTGTTAGAAAGCAAGAAGGGTAAAGATACCTTTACTTCCTTAATTAAAACAACAGAAATTCATTTAAGAGTATTTTCAGCTTTTGAGTCCATGTTGGGACAATTCCAGAAGTTGCACATTTCATCAAAGTCAGGCTGCCTTGAACATAGCAGTTTTCCCTAAACTTTTTGTCTAATCAGAAATGCCACCCAGAGGTACCCAGAGGCAGCCACTTTTATAATGGTATGCTAATGGTTTATGTGAGTAAGTTAAAAGGCATGATAACCAGATGGGGGAAGGTCATCTATTTAAAATGTAAAAGTACTATCTATGCAAATTATGTTGGTACATGTGCCTCTGGGGTGGGGGGGTGTTCTTGACCTTTCCTCTCACAAAAAAGCCTAAGAATCAATACCTGATTATAAAAGTGAAAGTTCAATTGTGCAAGTTCAAGCACAAATAATATAGTCTTTTTTTTTTTCAAACACACTCCTGCAGGAACCTTTTTTTTTTTTTTTTTTACTTTTAAATCACTGATGGAATCAGCAGACCGGAGAAAATCTCTCTTACTGAGGAAAACAGAAAGAGTCATCTCTATGCTGATAAGAGACTGCAGGATGAGGGCACTGCTGTGAAGCAGGTATCAGGTGGTGCCTAGTCTAAATTAGTGCAATCAAGATCATTTCTTTCCGTGACATTCAGTGATCACTGGAGATGATGTTGATGGCCTTATCTCAGTGGCATCCCCAAGCACAATCTAACATTTACTTCCCCAAATCTGGTGAGGAGGATGAGGGACTGAAAAATCTCTCTCTCTTTGTAGTGACTAGATAGAAAAGGAGAAAGTATCTTGTTTTTACACATGGTTGGCTGGCAAATGTGATACAACTCCCTGTTTGTTTTAAAAGTATAAAATCAAATGTGTGAATCTCTTGGAGAAACATCAACACCTAAGAAATGTGGCCGCTGCACAGAACGAATGTCATGGCTCTGTAGGACCCAAAAACGTTGGCCGGAAAACAGCTTCATGAACCCCTGGGAACGCAAACGAACATGGTAGCCCAGGAAGATACTTTTAGACAATGACCCCTGTAGAAACGGACCCCAAAAGAGCACACACTCCAATGTGGTGATCTGCTCATTAGTCCTAGACACTGGATTCAGTCTCTGCTTTCAAAAAAAGTTACTTACAACTTGGGCAAATTACTGACATTTTCTGACAGGTACTGAGATTTTTAAAACAAGGAAAATGAGTTTGGGAAGATCATTTTGAATGAACTCTGGGGTTAGGAACTATCAACCACAACAGATTCCAAATCCCATGTTCTGATCCACAATGCAATAGTAAGACTTTGCTCTACAGGGCAGCAGGGAGATGGCCCATTGAAACGAATATAATTTGTGCCTAACTCATTTGTGCAACTACACCCCATTTGAATTCACATTTGTCTAAGGTGGCTGAGTAAAATATTAGCCAGAAACAGCCTTGAATCCTTTTTGAAAGAGCGAAAGAGGAAATGAAATTGGCCTGACTGACATTTTTGTAACACACAGAAATGTGAAGGTCAAGTTAAAGAGGCCGTAGGGGAACAGAATTTGCCACCCCAAAACATATCTCTTTGGCATATTAATTATTTTAACCTTTGAATTTGTGCAAATTCAAGCACAAATAATGTAGTTTTTTTTTTTAAACACACTCCTGCAGGAACCTTTTTTTTTTCCCGGTTATAGTTTCTAAGAAACAACAGACATGGGAAAAATTCTGAAAACCAAACAGAAGTGACCCTTTTAGAAGAAACATTTACAGGTAAATCTTCATTTATAAGGGTGTCTCCCTGCTGTACCAGGTAGAGGAGGATGATCAGACCTCTAGAAGCTCTCATCAATGGATAAGATGATGACTAATCTACCTAACAACCTTACCTTAGCTTACAGTCAACTCCCATAAGTGACTCTCATCCTCTTTTATCTTTAGCTAAAGAGTTTTCTTGGGTCTCTCCCTTGCATACAGGTTGTTACACTTTTGTTTAGTTTTCTCCTGTTAATCTGTCTGATGTCAGTTCAAATCTTAGACCAGGCAGAAGGACCTAGAACAGTAAAGGAAAATTTCTTCCCAAAGCCTCACACCAAGTTGCTGATGAACATGACCACTGATATGTGGCGTTACAACAAATAAAGGCAATGGAGATTGAACCAACAGTGACCTTGGTCAACATACACATCAAGCAAGAGTCCCGATAAAAACAAGAAGTCAAGGAACTTTAGATTTGTCTAGGTCATTTGTTAAGCCCAGAAGAGGTACTATTATTCTTTTGAAAGATAATACATAAACCAAGAGGGTTGAGATTGAAAAGTAAGTTCCCGTCACATACCACCGCCCTCCTCCAAGGTTACTCATCTCCAGCAGCTCCTCCTAAGATGGCCCACATGCACCCAAGCAATGAAGCCCTATTCTGCACATCTGGCTTTTTTTTAAAAAAACATAAGGCAGATAGTGCCATTTTTAAATGTCCCACCACTCAAGTCTCTGGGGGCATGGGAAGGTACCAAAAAAACTTTTTTCCCCTCATTCCTAAAACCACTTACTGAAAAGGAAACAGAAGAAATCCTCACCCTATGACTGCCAGTAGGTTTCATTCTTTTTAATGTTATTTAGGTTCCACTCTGAGAAGAGATGACCAGTGAAAACCAGGGTTGCTGTCAATCGTCATGAACATTCCACTGAAACCTTCATTTTGCCATAAATCAGTGGTTTCAGATATAGAATGCTACCCAATAAGTGCTCATTTTCCAGAGATTAGATACTCCCTAAGTCTCACTGAGAATATTTTCACTGAAACACAAGGGTCTTGAGATACAAGTGAGGGCCGCCCATTACCCTGGGCAATTGGAAACAGCACATTTCAGCATGCTGCTTAGCCCACTGCCCTCAACAGCTGCACAGTTTTCCATGCTTTTGTCATTTGCACAAAAGGCCTTTAAAAAAAAAACAAAAAAACCAAGCCTGGAGAAAAAGTGGAAATGTTTCAAAGAAGAGGATCTTGAAGATATCCAAGAACGTCTGGGGAGGGCTAACCCGAGGCTCACAGGGCAGCCAGAGGCGGTGGGACCCTAAACCTGGGAGAAGAAGGAGGCGGACAGGCTTTGAGTTGGTAACTTTGGGAAGGGGGCAAAAGTGTCTCTGGGGTGTGGAGATAACCAGACTAAAGAGATTTCCAGGTAATGTGGGAACAGAAAAACCAAGGAGCCCAGGGAAAATATGCAGGAAGCTCAGGGGGGTGTTTTCTCTGGGAAGGGGACAAAACCAATATAGAGCTGTATTCTGTGCCAGAACCCCACAAACAGATGAAAATGGAAAATGTGTCTGCTCAAAAAATGATCTTCTCATATCAGTGGCTGACGATTAAAGGTGTATGGGTGGTCCCGAAACACATACATCTACTACAACCATCACTGTCTATTTTTGCTGCTTTATTATCTTGTAGCGGAGAAGGCAATTATCTTGTAGCATTTATCTTTGGTATTTCAAAGATATCAAAATATTTCATAAATTATGGTCCTGCAAATCAAGGTTGTCTGTTTGGCTTTTTCAGAAAATTATATCACAACTTTCACCGCCAAATTACTGATTTTCAGGGGCTGCTCTCCATTTAACAAACCTTCACTTAATGAAATTTTGAGTGTGATCAGAGAATGAAAAAAACTTGCGATGTATTAACTATCAGTGAATTAAACTTCATCAAAATGGCTTGTTGAAGTTCTAGTGCATATAAAGAACAGTGTAACTTACAGGCTATTCTTGGCAAAGGATGCTGGATCCTTCTGCTTGCCAGCCAAAGACAGCCATGTGCCAATTGCATAAATGCAGTTTATAATTCACTCAGCTGGCCAGATTTTAAATCACGCAATTCTAAAACTAATTTTCTTGATTTGGAGGAGTCACTATATTTTCATTTTTTAGAAAAACATAAGGTGAGGCTTTATCACTATTTTCATGTCATCTCACTTGAATCATTTATATTTGTATTACAGGAACTTATCCCTTATTCAGCAGTTTATACCCTGATGCTGGGAAAGATTGAAAGCAGAAGGAGAAGAGGGTGACAGAGGATGAGATGGTTGGATGGCATCACCAGTTAAATGGACATGAACTTGGGCAAATTCTGGGAGATGGTGCGGGGCAGGACAGGGAAGCCTGGCGTGCTGCACCCCATCGGGTAGCTAACAGTCAGACACGACTTGGTGACTGAACAAATCCCTTATTCATTAGGGATGTGTCTTCATTCACCTCTTAGTAGGAATTTCATATGGAAAATCGACACTTTGCCTTTCTTTTCTTTGTCCAAATTCTACCTATCCCTTCTTTCTCTCCCTGAATCATCATCTCCAGTCTCATAGCTTCAAATACCATCTACATGCTGATGACTCTCAAAGGTACCATTTCCAGCTCCAGCCAACTCTGAATTTCTAAATCTCTAAATGACTATTGAATGGGCATTTCAAACTTAATATGCCCAAATGGAACTCTCAGGGTCCTCCCCAAACCTCCTTCTCTGTTCCCCATCTTAGTAAATAACAACACCATTCACCTAGCCAAAAATACTGGACTTACCCACTTTCTTTTTCGCTCATACCACACACTCACTCAATCCAGCAAGTTCTACCTTCAAAATATACCCTGAGCTTGACCAGATCACATCATTTTATATTCACCATGTTAATCCAAGCCATGCCCTTATCTCTTGCGTAGACCAGAAGGGCCACCTACTGATTCTATTCTTGTCCCCAGTAGTCTATTCTCCATTCAGAACTCAGAGAAATAATTTTAAAGCTCAAAGAAGATCATATCACTATTTTACTCAAACTTCTCAAAAGGTATCCAATCACACACAAGGTTTTGGAGTAAATCTCAACTCCTTATCATGCCTATAAGACCTACCACTGACCTCATTTCATATCACTCTGCTCCCCAGAACCACTCCCCAGCTCAAGGCCAGCCAGACTGGGACTGCCTTCCTGCCCCTCTATCCTGCCAAGCTCAGCCTACACCAAGGCCTTTCTTTTTGCCTTCTGTTTCCTCTGCTAACCACTTCTCCCCAGATTCCTTCACTACATTCAGATCTCTGCACACAGTTTCTATCCACCCCTCTCCAAACAAAGACCTTCTCAGACCTCTTTCAAAAGGAACCCCTCAGGTTTAGGGCAGAATGGATACATGCATATGTACAGCTGGGTCCCTTCACTGTTCACCTGGAACCATCACAAAACTGTTCATTGGCTATACCCCCAAACCGAATGCTTCTGGTGTTAAAAAGAACTCCTCACTTCTTTTATCGCACTTATCACTCCCTGAAGTTTTATTATCTATTTAGTTATTTCCTTCATTCACAAAACACTTATTTCATGAGCACCCACCACTATGTACAAGGTGCTCTTCTAGGAGCTAGGTAGAGAGCAGTGAATAAGTAAAGACCCCTGCCCTCATGGAGGTCACGTTCTTGTCACCCCACTCAAATCCAAGCTTCAGTCCACTGAGTCCCCAGTGCCCAGAGCAGTCAGTGCCTTGGCACAGAGTGGGCATTCATGTATGTTTACTGAACGGAGGAAGTGTCCCACCCACCTGAGACCACCTGCTTCCCCGAGGACTCCACCATAGACCTCTTCCTAAAAGATGGGACTCTGAGGAAGCCAGAATGTCCACTGTGTCCCCCTAGGCACATAATGGGGACAGTCAGCCTCCCATGTTTCAGTTGGGTCCCTAACCTTGGGCCTGACCAACTGCCCTTCTTTCCTGCCCCACCCCAGCAACCTACATACTCCCCAGGTGGTCATGCCTCCAGGTCATGTCTCACTGGGTCGTAAGAGCATCTGATCCACCTAGTTAGGAGTGGACCAGGTAGTCAGCAGCAAACAAATCAGCTTCTCTCAATCAATAAAGAATGGCTGGAATCAAGACACATGGGTCATACTGCCTTCCTGGCTCATGGTCCCCCCAGCTCAGAACTCACGTGAGACCTTCACCATCAACTAGCTAGTATGCCTCCAATCACTCTTAGCATTAGAACCCACTGGCATTAAGGACATATTTTTACCTCTTTCAGCTGCCACAGATGCAAGACATTTACCTGCTGTGATGTTTCTTTCGGAAAGCGGAAGAACATTTGTTAACTGTGAAATTATCTGATGGCAAATAAAAATGAAGGTAACTGTGAAACAGAGTTAATTTATCTTTCTAAAAAATGGCAGCTGGAGTGGTAGGAAGGAAAAAAACAAAAATGCAAATCCCTTGAAGAACCACTCTGGAGGACTTGAAATATGTATTTAAAAATCCATGTTTCTAACATACGTGTTCACTTCTCAACTTGTTAGCACAGAATCACCCGGCTCTACATCTCAGAACCAAACAGGATTACTCCGTATTTGCACAGCATTTTATTCCCTTGGAAGCATTCTCATATAATCTTTCAGCAGAGCAGGAGTCATTTCACTGTCTGCAGGCCCAGGGAGGTAAAAAAAAAAAAAAAAAAAAAAATGCACCTAAGAACCCACAATAAATAGCAGAACCAAGGAGGTAGCAGAACTCCTATATGCCTAGGCCAGCCCCAGTTCCCTTCCTTCTATGACAGAAAACGCAGTGTGGTTCTCTGAAAATCCCATTCTATAGTCCACTGAAAATAGGGCCCTCCGTTGTAGCAGCAGCAGCAACAAATAAAATAAGCCACGTATTTACCAGTGGTGTAAGGTGCTGGAAAGATGCATTGGTCCTGGGGCTCTGGGCAGGGAGAAGGTCTCACAAACTCTTCCAGCAAACGCCACTCCTGCAATGACAAACATAAAAGACATCTGAAGCAGGCGCCCGGTGGCCTCTCTCCAAGGAGGCCTTCTAAATACCAGTGGCTAGGCACTCTGTTTAGACTCAAAACCTCCCTCCTCATCTTCCAGCCCCACTTCCTTCTCACCCTGACCTCCCCTGGTGGAAGCCGAATCTTTAGTTCACTGGCTGAAAAGGTCCTGTGAGAATCGATGGATCTCAGGCAGAAAGAAGCTCCTGAGACCATCTATGACAGACGCCAAGTGGGTCACCTCTAGCCTGTAGACGTATTATAGTAATCTGCAGGATATGTTTAGAAAATTTGAGCCAAAAATTTAAAAATCAAGAACTGTCATATAAAATCCCAGATTTCTGGCTTCTCTTTTCAAAAAAAGAGAGAATCTGTCAACATGGCCCCTGTTCGTGTCTGAAAATAATCAGCTGGTGCTAAGAAACAGCTGCCCTTCACAGGCAGGCTTGGCTATTCCAATATGCCACAGTCCCTATCACTCCCCAGCACAGAGAAAAGCCATGGTGATCACTGTCCTTGTGTTATTTTGTTCATGATACAGAAATATTTCCCTCTCCCTATGATTCTAACAAAAGTGGAAAATTTTGTTCTAAGGGGTTGAGCTCTAAGAGGGGGAAAAAAAGGTATAAGCACATATAGCAACTTAAGTTAGTGACCTCATTTCTGTAGACATTTGCAACCCCTGAACAAGAATATCACTCCCATTTTACATAAGTGAAAGGAGGAAACTGACTTACCTACTCCTACAGTTAGAACTGGCTCTGTCTCTAGAACTGAGGTTCAACCCAGGACTCTTTCACTATGCCCCCCTGCACAGCAGTCTTCTATTACAAAGCAAAAAGTCAATTTTATATATATACACATATACACAGGGGTATGTGTGTGTTTCTCTCAAAGCTAAATACTTAATTCAAGGAAACACAGGTAAAGTAGCCAACCTACTCTGTACTAAAACACTTGCCATACCTTCATTTGCCAAAGAATATAAGAGTAAGTTATATCAGATTCCCTACGGGCCTGTTTTCTAATGTGACATTTTCAATAAAATTGTACTGCTTTAAGTACAGAAGTAGTTCTCACAAATACCATGAACTGGCTACTTCAAAAGTGCTAGGTTAACATTCCAAACTGTCTGAAACACTCTTTATGCTAGAAAAATGTCCCTAAATATGCATCTAGAATACAAGGCTATCCATAAGCTTATATACAGGTACAAGCACTGTAATAAATGAACAATGTTCAACTATAAGGTCAGGAAGGGAGTTATTTATATCATTCCCCTCAAAGAATGTATTGATTCTCTCACTCAGCAGGTATTTACTGAGTACTATTACACGCCAGGCAGCAGGCAAAGTGATGGATACATGAAGAGGCTCTCTTTGGGCAAGAGATTCAGACACACAGAGACTTCTAAAACAACAGGTGAATGTAAAGATCTGGGCAGGTGCAGGCGCCAGGGGAGCCCTGAGTAGGGGCTTCTAGCGCAACTGAGGGGGAGAGATGCACCCTAACATGGCCAGGGGTCAGAGGAAAGCCTGAAGCAGGAATGAGAGTACGGCAGGCAGGGGGCTAACCAAGGGGAGGTGCGAATGACAGGGACAGTGTGGGCTGGAGCAACACTTATGAAAGCCCCTTCGATTGATACTGTCCAGACCTTGTATTATCTTAAGGTCTTAAAACACTCCACCTTATGCCACCTGCCTCAGCAGCATCTACCAAGACTTGATGCACAGCCCACATGTGTACTCTTTGAAAGCTGACCTTGCCAAGTGCCCAGATCAAAAATACCACTAGTTTCAGCCACGCTGCCAGGCAATGCCCATCTGTCACTCCCTCAGGGCAATCAATGCTGTCCCAGAGTCTGCAGGACCCTAGAAGCAAAGGGGTCGAAACACTCAACCCTCCTGTATTTCCAGAACCTCCATGATGTCTGAGAAGACAGTAAACAGATTTTTCCCTGTGCCATCACAGAATGGTCCTGTCTCTACCTCGAGACCTGGATTTCTACAGTCAGAATCTACTATGCAGTCGAGACTCAGGCAGCAAGTTTTGTGAGAAAACGTTCCAAAATATCTGCCCATCAAAATGCCCAAGTATTTGCAGGGCAGCAATGGAGACACAGAGAGAACAGACTTGTGAACACAGTGCAGGAAGGAGAGGGCGGGACGATTTGAGAGAAGAGCACGGAGACATATGCCTCACCATGTTATAACAGATAGCCAGTGGGAAGTCGCCGTGCAACACAGGGAGCTCAACCGGTGCTCTGTGATAGCCTAGAGGGGAGGGGTGGGGAGGGCCATGGGAGGGGCGTTCAGGAGGGAAGGGACACAGGGATGCCTATGGCCAATTCATGCTGATGTATGGCAGAGGCCAACACAATATTGTAAAGCAATTATCCTCCAATGAAAAAAAAGAAAAAAAAAATGCCCAAGTGGAGGTCCCCCTTTCTTCACAGATAAGAAAGAGAGGAGCCTCCAGCCCTGATCCAGGTGTGGCAAAGCCAGGGCAGCTGCTGCTGCTAAGTCACTTCAGTCGTGTCCGACTCTGTGCGACCCCATGGACTGCGGCCCACCAGGCGCCTCCGTCCATAGGATTTTCCAGGGCAGCATCCCCAAAAGACAAGCTTTGGGAAAGGGACATAAAGAGGAGTGAAGACCAAGTACACAGCGATGGTTAGGGTTCAGGGTCAAGGTCTGTATGAGGAAACAAGGACGCATCTCTGGATCTGTACCCGCTGGGCAGGTTCCCAAATCTGGCTGAAAATTAGAATCACTTAGAAAATGAAAACAGCTTCTTGGGCCTCAGACCTATCAAATCAGAATCTCTGGTTTGGAGGTCTAGGAATTATATAGGTGATTCTGATGCCCAGACTCTGATACTCATTTAGAAAAGGGTTGCTTCTCACCTTTTTCCAGAAGAACCTTTCACCCGTCAGAACAATGTCAAGGGCATTAGTTGAGCATCTTTCTGGCAGGATTCAAGAATGCAGACTTGGGGGGAGTTGTACATCCTTAGTCTGTTTATTACTATCCCTATCGCATACTGTCACCACGACCACTTAACTCCTCTTTACTTTAAATAAAAATAGAATGGCAGCAGCCAGGATGGCAGCTGGGTAAATGAAGCCAGCCTCCCTCTCTGCCCTAATCCCTGTATACCATGACCCAATGCCAGGGCACCCAGACTACTGGAATTGTCCAGTCTCAGCAAATCTGAGCCCTTTTACACCTGTGTTGGCTCACCCTGACAGAGCAAAGGGTCTGGGAGCATCTGGTCACCAACATGGCCTTTGAAGAACAGCTCCAAGGCACACAGTACTCTGATCAGGTCCCTACTGCCCACCAAAGAGCAGGACACTGCAGATCGATGAAATGCCTGGAAACCTGCCAAGCTAGCCCAGCACGTCTCTTCCCAGATTCCCACTTGTGGTCAAGAAACGGCCTAAACAATCTCAAGCCAAGAATGGCAAAGTAAATGCTGTGTACCACAAGGATGACAGATCGGAGTAAGCCTGTTTCCTGAATGGACCAGCCTAGACAGATCTCTTCCCTGACATCAACAGATGCTACTGGGTGACCTTCAGACAGCCCAGCACTGGAGAAAACCACAGCTGACCAAGGTCAGTCTCCCTGGCTGCAAGGCCCAGCAGCAATCCATCGTATCCTTTACCAGAACAAGGAGACAAGCAGCCCCTTTAGTCTAAGGGCCTTTCTCTCTGGCCATAATGCAAATCTGGAAGGGCTCAGTGGGGCAGGAAGTCTAGCAAAAGCGTCAGATGCTTCTAGGGGGATAGGCAATCCAAAATTTCTTGCAGTACCTTATATCCTTGCCTAAAACAAGAGCTTTATCTGACCTAACCCTCCAAAAGACACCACAAGAGTTGCCCAAAGCCCTGCCAAATACCCTGAACCATCAGCTTCTTCATCTATATATCCTCATCTGTAGCCCAACCCAAGAACATGAAACAATCCTGGATGTTGGGAAAGTCACCCTGGCCACCTTCATTCCTACTCAACACCAATCCAGACCGTCCAACCAACTCTGGACCAACAAAAGCCTCTCTGGATACATTAATAACTACCGCATATCTCTCCTTCAGAGCACAAATCATTTATTTTTATATTGTTTTCCCACTAACATATGGATAAGGATCCATGCTGCTGTCTGTTTAGTCTTTGTGTTGTTGTTTAAGCTCTTTTGTTTGCTGACTGGTGATCACTGTATCCCAAACGACTTCAAACTCTCTATGTTCCTTCAATGTATACCACAAATTTCATGCCTTCCAACTAAAAGATAACCAAGTCAATCCATTCCCTAACTGCTGAGTCTGGCCTCTGGAATCTAATTAGTCATATCCATCAGTTAGTCCATTAATTCAGTAGACTAGGAAGGACCTTGCTCAGAAGGTCAGTGTAGGATTGGTAAAGCAGTAATCCAGTTGTATTCCCAAGGTCAAGTTCAACTGCAAAGGCTGAAGTCAGCAGGGAAAGGTTTTCTAAGTGATAAGGAGACAAGAGTCAAGATATGCAATCTGAGGTTCCTAATGGACCCTAACCCTCAACCTGATGCTCAGAGCACCTGTCCTCTGCCTTAGAGGGATGGTGGGGCCTGGCTCCTATCTCCCACCAGGAATCTGATCATAATTCTGGCTATGAGGCATGATATGACACAGCTTCAAAGTTCTGGGACTGCTTGATTGCCAGAGCTGTTTCCTGTTACTCTTCTGGGTCCCTGACCATTGCCTGGAATTCTGGTTTCATGCCCTCCCCAACCCTGCTACTTCATTCATATGTGTCCTAACTCCACCTGACCCTGAGGCATCCTGCCCATGACATTCACCCAGATCCTGGCTCTACCCCCTCTGCACACACCCCTCCAAAGCCTGGCACACAGGAGTGTCTACTGAAGGTAACTCGAACTCCAAGGCCCAACATTCTTCCCAAGCTCATGGGAGACTCTCCACCCTCACAAACTCCAACTCCTCCATCAATAAACCCAGATGGTCCAGGCAAGACAAATCAATCCACAGCTGGCCTTGAGGCTGACCAGTTCAGCAAAGAAACAAACCACAATAATTATCTTTCCTTTTTATGCAGATTTTAAAAATCGTATTGTATTTATTACTTTAAGATGTCTTTAACATATACGAAACGAACTGTTTTGACCTCTGAAAGCTCTTCCCTACTTCTCAAAGCAAATCCCACTGGGTCCAGTGTCACACCCTCAGGACCTGAGTGCCACTGAAGCTTCCAAGATGCTCAGTACTCAGCTGGCTCCTATCTCCCAAACACTGCTCACCTCTGGTCTTATTGCCCGACTGTCCCCCTTCCACACCCAGTGGCAGAAGAAAGAGATCTTTGGGAGCTTTTTATAGCTCTCCCACCTACTCCACAGATTCAGTAGGAAGAAGAACGAAGTTTCCAAGTTCTCTGAATGACACAAAGCTCTTAAAGTAGAATAAAATTAGTCAAAAAATAGCAAAATGATTTTTAGCTCCCTTAAAAAAAAAAAAGCACACCTACTTTATTTAAATGACTCACAGTGACTTCATACTTTCTTCCACTGGGATATGCTCTCCTTCCTCCCAAAGGTGGTGGGACCCTCCTTTCTTCCCATCCACTCCTAAGATAAGATATCTCCACAAGACACTTGTTGGGATTTGGGGGCTCCCAGGGAAAATCTTGACAATGAACAAGTCAGGCAATATTCCTGCTCCTAGGATGTGATAAATAAGATAATTATGGGTTGAAAGTAGTTTTTGTTGGTAGGATTGAAGTTAGGTAGTCAGGGTTGCTGCTGCTGCTAAGTTGCATCGTTGTGTCCAACTCTGTGCAACCCCATAGATAGCAGCCCACCAGGCTCCGCCGTCCCTGGGATTCTCCAGGCAAGAACACTGGAGTGGGTTGCCATTTCCTTCTCCAATGCATGAAAATGAAAAGTGAAAGTGAAGTCGCTCAGTCGTGTCCAACTCTTCAGGACCCCATGGACTGCAGCCTACCAGGCTCCTCCGTCCATGGGATTTTCCAGGCAAGAGTACTGGAGTGGGTTGCCTTTGCCTTCTCCGAGTCAGGGCTAGGCTTAGTTAAGAAGCGATATTTGACCTGCGATCTCCCTGGTGAGAAAAATCCCAGCCACAATAAGAGATAGGGAAAGAGCTTTGCAGACAGAAGGAGGAGCAAATGCAGAGACTCACAGGGAACGAGCCTTGGGCCACCTACAAGGAGACTCTTCCAGCTCATCTCTCCAATACCCAGCTTTCTATGCATCTCCACAATACCACTAAGCTCACAGCTCAGCTGTGTGGCTCCACCAGGCCTAAAGTCTAATAAACCTTTGCTCAAGGGCTTCCCTGGTGGTCCAGTAGTTAAGAATCCACCTTGAAATGCAGGGAATGTGGGTTCAATCCCTGGTCTGGGAACTAAGATCCCACATGATGCAGAGCAACTAAGCCCGTGCACTGCAATTACTGAGCCCGGGCTCTGGAGCCCACGTGCCCTAACTAGTGAAGCCCATGGGTCCCAGAGCCCACGCTCTGCAACACGAGAAGCCGGTGCAGTGAAAAGCCTGTGCACCGCAGCTGGAAAAAGCCGGCATGCAGCAACAAAGGCCCAGCATAGCCAAAAACAGCTAAATAAAAATTTTTAAATAAAGAAACCTTTATTCAGGCAGTTCCCTCTGCTGCCTTAGTAGCTGTTAGCTCCCCCTTGTCCCTCAAGGTCCCTTTGGTTGTGCCCAGTGCCCTTCCCCTCTATCCCAGAGTGATATACCCTGAAATCTTTTAGTCTGTTTCCCCTGACTGACTGCCCCTTGATCACTGGGGTCCAATCTAACTCATCCCTGTTGGCCTTAAACCTGGCACATGGGTGGCACTTAGTCAAGGTGCACTAAATTAAATCACCTCACACACACACACACACACACACACACACACAGAGAAAAATGAGTGCATCTATAAACTGGTGAGATCTGAATAAGGAGAGCAGACTGCAGCAGTGCCCACTTCCTCGTCTGGTGCTGTACCAGTTATGTAAGATGCTACCACTAGGCGGAAGGGCACACAAGAACCCTGCATCTTTTGCAGTGGGGAGAAGGAGGGGTAACTTCCTATGAGTCTGTATTTCTAAGTTTTAAAATTCTTTTAAAAACCTCAACAATTTTTTACCTTTTACATACTCTAGCTTTGTGGTTTCTCCTTAAAAATGGCACAATCTGGTGATACTAGGTTTCAAGGCAACAGAGGAGGGGGCTGTGCAGTGACTGTTCTCCCTTAGATGGGCAGAGCTCTCAGGTTGCTCTCCCTAAACACCAAAGCCAAGTGTCAGTTGCTATTCCTCAGGGTGCCTGCACTGCACTTTCTCCTAAAAATATTTCTCTATCAAGAGTAGGGAAATGAAAGGCCAAGAGGGTCTTCTACTTCCAGAAAAAAAGGAGAGTGCCACATTTTGGTGAAAAACATTCCCATAAGTTTGGATTTGAAACCCCTCCACCCTTCACAGCATGTTACCTGCCCGGCCTGAGGCACTTGAGGTTTGGACCCTGGACTGTAACTTTCTACGATCAAAGTTTTTACTCTAAGTCAGCAAATAAATTTAAAAACCAAACCACTGGAAAAGAACGCAGTTTAAATACACAGTATCCCCTTTTGCCCTAAATATCAATATTTTGGTTTTCTCATCTCACTTTTCCTGAGAACACAGGATGCTGCCCTCAGCCACCAAAAGAGAAGGTTCTACCTCTTAGCCATGATCACACCCAGATATATAAGCAAGATTTTGTTTTTCCACTGAAATAGCAGTTCTGTTCAGCAGGGGAGGGAAAAGGCCCTTGGGGCATGCCTTTCCCCCACCTTTCCCATCACACCTCCACCACCACCTCCCAAAAGGAACGTGCTTGGAATGCAAGTGTCCCTGAAAGGGGGTGGGGCCAAGGCACAGAGCCCTGGTGAACCGCCCAGGGAATGTTTTCAGAGCAGCAGTTTCCAATCAGGCTAGAGAGCTGGGGCTGTAGGCGACGCTCGTCAGGTGACACTCTTGCAGAGAGGCACAGCACTGATTCATCCCTTGGCGTTTTGAAACTATTATTTTAGAAAAACTCCTCACTAACCTGGGCGCCAGGGCAGAACATACCTCTTCAGCCAAGAGATGCCAGAGCTGTGTGGTCCTTTAAGGCAGTCACTAGCCATGCGTGGCCACTGAGCCCTTGAAATGTGGCTGGTGTGAACTGAGAAGTACAAGGAACATACACACTGGATTTTGAAGACTTGGTATGGAAAAAGAACATAAAATAGCTCACTGATTTAAAAGTACTGATTATATACTGAAATAATGTTTAAATACACTGGGTTAAAACAAGCATGCATGCTAAGTCACTTCAGTCATGTCTGATTCTGTGCGACCTCATGAACTGCAGCCCACCAGACTCCTCTGACCATGGGATTCTAAGTGGAGTGGGTTGCTACGCCCTTCTCCAGGGGGTCTTCCCAACCCAAGGATGGAACCTGTGTCTCTTATGTCTCCTGCATTGGCAGGAGGGTTCTTTACCACTAGCACCACCTGGAAGCCCAGATTTACAAGTATACAGTCAAAATTAATTTTATTTCTTTTTACCTTTTTAGTGTGGCTACTAGAACATTTTTTAATTTATTTTTTAATTGGGAGGATTAGAAAATCTTAAATGGCACACACGGTTCACATCTATTACACGGCCACACTTGAGGAGACACTCAACATTCTAGGGTGGGGATTAGAATCCTAATGGAAAAACTGAGGGCTCTAGTCAGGCCTGTCAAGGCCTACCAAGTACATGATACTCAGCAGGTTCTCAATGTCTCTGAAGCTCAGTTCCTCCCCAGATACAGGCATGAGAGCCCAGGGAAGTAAAATAAGAGTATCTGGAAGCATCAGACTGATGTCTTCCTAAAGCTGGTACTCAACACTTGTGCCCTTCTTCCACCAGCAACATACAAGAGGGACCAGGGCAGGTCTTCTTTCTGTCCTTGCCTGGTCCCCAAAACACCAATGTTTCCTAGAACCTTCTGGATGTCAGGCCAACCCTTTGTGCTTTTCTGCAGAAGTGTTTCTCTCGTGTTCCTAGGAGCCCAGAAAGGGACAAGGATGTCCATGCACAAACCTGCAGGTTCCAGCAGCCTTTTTATTCTTCTGGTACCTTCAGTCGCTGGAAGAAGTCATCCTAATGAACACAAACACTAGACAGCAGAGCACATGGATCAATCCAACCCCGGGAGGGGCTCTGGCAGAAGACAGCACCTTATCTCAACCAAACAGTCACTGCTCCTTCCCTTGGATTAAAAACCTCCCCTGTGCTAAGCCATCTCTGTCTCAAACCAGTACAAAAGAGCAATTCTTGAAGAACAAAAATTTAAATATCCTTCCCAGTATTTCTGTCAGTAAAATATGACCATGAAACTCAACCAGTTCTTCCTTCTTAGGGCAAATCTCTTTATGGGGGGTAAAAAATACTACGTGAATGAATCACTACATTTTCCCCACTGAGTCTGAACTGTCTCATTTTTTTTTTTTTTGGAAATAGGGTACAAAGTGAATAAGCACCAAATCTGAAAACTCTGATATATATTTTAAATTTTCAATGCAGAAAAATGATCTGGGGTTTGTTCATTGTAATACAAACTACACATTGACTCTGGCACATCAGCCCTAAGCCCCTGCACCCAAACCACAGAGCATCTTCCTAGATCACTCCCCCCAAGTCTGCTTCCCACATTCCTCTGCTCCATAGCTAGCCTCCATCTCCCAGACAGAACATACCGGAGTAGCATAAACGTAACTGTCTCCATGCAGCCCGGTCTTCACTTGGGAGTCAGAGTCACAATCACATAATCATAATTACAATCCAGCCCAAACAAAATTCAAAATGTTATTGATCTCCTGAATGCCAGTGGGAGGGAATGCAATTCTTAATACATTGGAAAACATCTTTAAAACCCCTCCTCCTTCTCTACCACTTAGTATCCCATATACAGCCAGTAGCCACCCTTCTATAGATTCTCCTCTTCATCTCCCTCCAACCCCCAACTCATACACACTTTCCCTCTCTTTTTCTTTAGCCTCTGTTTCTTCTTCTCACCACAAGTATTGGGCCCTTTCAGACACAAATACAAGCCCTCCTCGCACACATTCACACATATACACCCACACAAACTCTGACTGACCCATCTCCAGCACAGCCTCCACTCTACATGAAAAAGGCCCAGGAACTGAGCTAACCAGGAGAAAATTCTCCTTAAAAGGTAGAGTAACTGGGAAGGCTGAGTAATAGACAACAATTTTGTTTAGCAGAGAGAAGAGAAAATCCATGAACACTCACAGTGGCATGTGGCCAAGGAGTGTTAAATGTTACTCCTTAAACCAGCCAGCCCAATTTCAGAAAAGATGCTCTTTATTGACACTCAGATTATACTAATACCTCTGCTGGAAAGACAGCCCCAGCACAGCCATGAAGAAGCCAGCCCACCCTGACCTCTAAAAGCTTCCAGCACATGTTGACTGTGTATATCCATCATTATATGAATGGGAAAAAGGAGCACGTGGAGAGGGGGAGTTCCGAGGTCTCTGCCTACAGCAGAGAGTCATCCTGGTGCTTGGAGAAGTTACCACGACCTGAATGTGTGGAACAGGGGGCCGAGCACCATATAAAGGACTTCAGAGACAGCTCTGTTTATGCAGCAGCTTTGTGCCTTCATTCACCATGCACAGAGACAGCATCAGACGCAGTGAGGAGGAAGAGGGAGAAACTATGATGAGAATGACCCAGCCTCTGCTTTCAAGGAAACAAGCAGAGGGCATAAGAGCTATACAAGGTCAAAACTGATGAAGAGTTATGTCTGGTCATGAACAAGGTAAGAAGAGAGATAGGACAGCTGTTGGGCAGGCACAACTGAAAGAACGTCAACCTACAGCCTGGCTCTGCCAAGGATTCACTGTGTGGCCTTGGGCAACTTCCTATACCTCTTAGTCTATTCCCATGCCTGCAAAATGAGAAGACTGGCCATAGGCGATCAGTGTTCCTTTCCAGCACTGATGTTCCACAGTTCTCTGATTTTAAGGATACCTGCCATGTGGGTCATGAACAGGTGGAGAACAGAACAGAACAGCAGGCAGGACAAGGAGTACAAACGATTCCAAAAATCTTAATTACTGTGATCACTGTCACTCTGTGAAAATACTCACTGTACCTTCTAGAGCTACAAGCGTGGTCAGAGTTACAGGTCCGTTTCTAGCCCTATAATACCAGAACAACATGCACACTGTACCTTGAGTAGGCTGCTTGCTAATGGGCCACACTGAAGACACATTAAGAGCACTGCCTTCCTCCCACAGTGGTGAGACCCTTCCTTGTCCTAGTGAAAGTCAGAGTTCATCAAGCTCCCTGGTTGGCAAATGAGCAGAATGCCTCCCCACAAGTCACTGAGCTCGGAGAGGCAGAACCAGGAGAGAAGCCCAGATTGTCTGACTCCACACCTACCGTTAAATGCCAGTAAGTAAACTGCGTGGGAGCCCTGCAAAGCGTGGACACTTAGAAACTCCACGCAGACGCACCTGACTGGCCTAAGAGGACGGGGGAGGATCCTGTAAAGGCGGAGCCAGGAGCCGCCTCTCCTTCCTCCACCTCCTTGACCAGCAGGGTCATCACCAGCTGCAGGGGTCGGTATCCATCTAATATCCTGTTACATGTGTATACATATCCCATCTTTCAGCAATGCACGTGGTGACTTGTACTCTAGACTGAGGTACCCCAGATCCTGGGGTCCCACTGAAATCCTATGCAAATCTGACCACTTTCTAAATGCACATACACGGGCAAGTCATTAAACATCTCAGGGCCTCAGTCTCCTCATCTGTAGAATAGGGATAATAGAACTCTACACCTCACAGGGTTATGAGAAGGATTCGAGGAGGCGATACACATAAGTGCTTAGTACAATGCCTACAACCACATAAATGTTACAGTTATTATCACTGTACTTTTTCTGGGGAAGAGTCCACAAAGTTTTCATCAGCTTCTCAGACCCAATAAAAATTAACGTCAACCCTCTTCCACGTGCTATCCTTGGAACGGAACTGAGACCATCCTGTGGGAAGTTTCTCCCCTAGCTTCCTAAGGCTTCCTCACTGTTCCAGAAGGAAGGGAGGCGAGGCTTTCTATGCTTCCTACCCGTGGAGAGCAGGAGAAAAAGAACTCTGGTGAACTGAATAAGCATTTCTGTGGCTGGGAAATGCCTCCTCGGACCCTAAGGCCCCACCCTAACAGTGGGAAATTAAAAAGGAGAAGACCAGACCCCAACTCCCAGTTTCTACCCAGCTGGGAATAAGCCCAGTCTGTCTTGACCCACTGGGATGCAGGAGGAGGGCTACAGGTGCTGTGGCCCAGGTCCCGCTCCATCCCAGGTGTCTGACCACCTTTCCTATACCCCCTGCTAGGGAGTTGTGAAGAGAGAAACCACTAACTCCAGGTACACAACAAGGTGACATACTTCCCCCAAGGTGATGGGATGCCAAGAAGATCCGAAGCTGAGGCCCTAGCCCAGAAAGAAAAGTTTGAGGAGGAAAGAGATGAAAGGAAAGTGTGAGAGATGGGAAGCTACTCGGGTCCAGGCTTTGCAGCTCTCTGGTCTCACGACCTTGGACACGTTACTCAACCTCTGAGTCTCAGCGTCCCTGTCAATAAAATGGCGGGGGGCGGAGGGGGGTGTGTGCTAATTAACAATCCTTGCTTCAGAGGCGTTATGAGGGTCAAATGAGGTCATCAGTGCAGACACTTAACACATATCCGACACACTGGAAGTGCTCACTCAGCTTGATGACCATGAGGAGAATGAGGATGACGAAGGAGGAGGCAGACAAAGGTTAGCACGGCCACGAACCCTTACTGTCCCACTGTTGTTCACTTGTTGTATTAAATACAAAATCAAGGCTGGCTTGTGGGGGGAGAACTACCAGTACCAGAGGTACACACAGGTTCCTGAACCCAAAATACAGAAGAGCTCTAACTGCAGAACCCCAGCCCACCTTAGGTAACAATGAAGGTGGAGAACACAATGCCTGACGCAAGGCCTCAAACATCACGCTTTATCCTCAGTGGGAACAGCACCACTTCACAAACTAACCCAGTAACTCGCTAATAGGCATTTAGTCTTTGATCAACAATGAGGGAATTACTATTTAACAAACACGACGTTGGCTTAGATGAAATCTTTTAAAGCAAGGGACATTTAGAAGAAAACTAAATACATGTGAAAATAAAAGAGGCACTTTTTTTGACAGTTAGAAAGACTGGGGATATCAGTTCCCAGGGCAGCCCCGGCTCCCACCATCTCCGTGTTCCAATCTGTCATCCTTCCTGAGTCCTCTACCTTGTTACCTTGCTGGCAGACAAGGAGTAAGTTTGGAAGCAACCATGCCTTCCCAAATAATTTCCTCCAATATAAAAGCAATACATGTTCATCCTATAAAGCTGGGAAAACAAAGGAAATCTCAAAAGAAATGATAATCCAACCCCCAGCATTACCATGTTGATCTATCACTGCCTATTTCTCAAAGTCAAATCTTTTTTCAAAGAATGATACTCTATGGCCTTCTGAAGATAGCCAGCACATCTGAAGATCAGTAAAAGCTGTAAGAATCAAGAAAAGTTTAGAACTGGTTGACAAAAGGGACACAAGGCACGTGCACACAGGCACACACACACGTGTAAGACCTGCCTCTCAGAGATCTCTCGAGCTTAGAACACAGGATGGTCACTGTGGCCACCCCTGAGCTAAGAAGTTTAAACTCAGAGGATCAAACAAGAACTCCACCCACTAAAACAATGCTCTTTAAGTATCAAAAAGTCTAGCATTTCAAACAAGTGTTTTTTAAACACACATTGGGAAAAAAAAAAAAAAAAAAAAACCCAAAACCTAGGATGTGTTCCTTGGCACAAATCTGGGTCAGTTCCTGGTGGGGTTCCAGGCTAGAATTTCAAAAGATATGTAATTATTCCTCATGACACTGATACCATTCTATCAGACGCAAATAAATCAAAATCATAACAATAAAGAAAAACAAAACTGAACCTCTCTGGCAAACACACTCAGTGCTTAGAAAACATGTTTTTACCAGCATCTTTCATGGCTGCCTCTTAAAACCACTTTCAATATCACTTATGCCAAAAAAAATAGGAAGAATAATTTGTTGACAAGTTTCAAGGTTGCCCTCATCTGTTTATTGGAGGGGCATCTCAGACAAGGTTGTTAGTTCAGCAGGAAAGGACTTTGCAATAGATGAGCACCGAGTTTTGGAACAGGGCAGCTCCTTGAGTGAGCAAGCTTCTCACTGCTGCAGGCTGTAAGCAGAGTTGTACAAACCATGTGGCTTTCCAAGGTCCCTCGCAACTTTAAGATTCAGTCTTCATTTCAGAGGGCACTGCCCTGTGGCCTTCCCTCATTCCACATTAAGGAGAAAGATGGCAAGATCACTAGTATGGATTCCAGTAGTCTTTTCCAGAACTCAGAAGGGCCTCAGAGACAGGCAAGGGCAAGAGGCGGGGGTCACTTCCCAGCCTGGAGGAGACAGGCTGGCCCAGAAGAATGGTCTCTAAGACTGAACAAAGAATTCAGAGGTGTCTGTGGGTGGCTCTGGAAACAGAGTGGAATGCCAAGACTTGGGAGTCCACAAGCCATATGCAACAGCTTTTCCGGAAAAGGCAGCACTTTTAGCACTTAATACAGATCTCTCTGGGTCCCCAGGACACCGGCTGCTCTGCCATTGCCCCACAAACCCCGGACATCACCAAATACAGGCAGAAGTCACTTCCTTGAGAACGTCCTGAAGCTCAGAGCTCAAGAAAGTTGCCTCCTAAGACCCCCAAAATAACCAAGTCCAGCAAACAATGACCTGCAATTAACTAGGATGGTGTGTTTTCTCTATAATCTACAGTAAAAACAAAGAGTAACAAAATAGTTATTGGTCCAAAAAAAACCACATCCAGAAGACGGCCTAATTCAACCCAGCTTCTTGGCCCTTGGTTACGGTTGGTCCACGGAGCTAGTAACAACACATGGCCCAATTAAAACCTAAAACTTAGAATTTTGGACAAACTTTAAAGTTTCATTGGCAAAAATCATATAAAGCCAAAAGGTTTACATGTTATTCCATGTAGGGACCCTCCATGTCCCTTAGAATAAGGTATGACACTTGTGACTTTTGGAGAAGACAGGAATTTTTCCTCTGAAAATAAAGTGCGTGGGGCAAAGCACACAGGGTGGAGAAGAAGAGCCAAATCCTCAGGAGGCGTCAACAGATAATACCTTGAAGTAGTAAAACATGCAAGCTATTAAAAAACGTGGAATACCAAAAGACAGTGGCTACGACTTTTAAGTGATGCTATTGGGCCGTGGCAGGTGAGAGTAGGCAGTAAATAGTTCTGTAAGACCCTTCTGGTTCCTGAAAGACCCATCTGGTTCCTGAAACCATGCATGCACACGTGTGTTTAGTCGCTCCAGTCATGTCCAACTCTTTGCGACCCCCTGGACTGTAGCCCATCTGGTTCCTGTGTCCATGGGATTCACCAGGCAAGAATACTGGAGTGGGTTGCCATGACCTTCTCCAGGGGATCTTCTAGACCCAGGGATCAAACCCAGCTCTCTTACATCTCCTGCACTGGCAGATTGGTTCTTCACCACTGCGCCACCTGGGACGCACATATGAAACCATATGCATGTGTAAATTTGACAAAACTACAAGTTATAAAAAGAAGAAAACTGGGGTGGGACTAGGGTATGTTGGATGTATATATTTCCCAACTTAAATACTTTAGGGAAACGATAACACTTAACTGTTGTTTCTCCATATTTACTAGCCAGAGTATTATATTCTAGTAACTTTTTCTTGATTAAAGAAATATTGTTCATTGTAAGAAAAACTTGGAAAGTAACACCCCCTCCCAAAAGTGGAGAAGGAGGAAAAATAATTATACAATCAGTCTCCAGAGAGAATCACTGGATGATTTGGAGGTAGTTTCTTTTTATACATGTGTATAGGTACATATATCAGTAAAAAGAGAATTTGCTTCAACTCTCTTGAGTTATCCAATGACCATAAGGTTTTTGTTTTATTTTGGAGAAAGAACATTTTATTTTTTAAAGCATTAAGTAGGTCTTTGCTTCTTTTATTAGCCAAAATTAAAAATTTTAATGACAAGCATGCCAGGTTGTCATATTTTGACTACAGGGTGCATTTACAAAGAAAAAAAAAAGTACTTTTTGGATAGCAGTGTGGCAATTTTCAGAATTCTTAGACATCAAATTGCAGCAGCGGGGTGAAAGCCTTACTGAAAATTGGTTTCACCTCAAAGGGTTTTCCAGCTCTCTGCCTGTGTGCCTGGTTTCTTCCCGTGCATGTCTTGCTTCTCTCTCCCTGCCCACTGTCACTAGCTCTCCTCCCCACTCCACACCACTTTCCTGTTTCATTCGCCTCACACCTATACCATTCTCCCCGACACCCTAAACCTGACGGAATACGGAACTGAAGTCATATTCTTCTTACTTTTTGCATTTGCAGAACTGTCTTTAAGTTTAAAACAGGAACATAAAACATTCCATTCATCCATTTTCTAAGGTCCCTGCTGCCTTTTTATTTTTTTTCCCTTTTTTGAACAAAGTCTGACTAGAAAACCCTCAGAAATGAGAGTTTTGACCTCTGTCTGGAAAAGCCAGTGTAAGCACAGAATGGGCCTTGTGTGGGCAAGGGATGGTTTCCCAGAAAAGCCAGGGAGGAGGACTAAAGTCAAAGTCAACTCACACTTCCCCTGGGGACCTGCAGGAGGAAGGGCCAGGCTCCCCAACCCAGCACCACCCCCTGTGAGGACATCAATAGATCCAGAAGGCAAACCTGGGCTTCCCAAGTGGCTCAGTGGTAAAGAATCCATCTGCAATGCAGGAGACTTGGGTTCAGTCCCTGGGTGGGGAAGATCCCCTGGAGAAGGAAATGGCAACCCACTCCAGCGTTCTTGCCTGGAGAAACCCACTGACAGAGGAGCCTGGCGGGCTATGACCCATATGGTCGCCAGAGTCGTACACGACTTAGCAACTAAACCACCACCAAAAGGCAAACCTAAAACCATCAGGGTATCCAGCTAAAGAACCACCTACTCCTCCATCCCTCTGAGAAGGACCTGCATGTTTCTCTGATCATCCAAAACATTTTGAGTCTTTTCTCCCCTACAAGAGCTTCTTCTAAAATCAGGGTACCCTCATCCTATACATATAGGGCTTTTGTAACTCAGATGTTGGATACATCTTAAAAGAACTTTCTAGTTCAGATTAATCTGAAAAACTGTAAGTTCTCTCTTCCAGCCCTAAGAGAACTGCATACTTCACACAGCTGACTTCAACAGTTGCAAGGGTCTGATGAAAAAAAAATATTGACCAGGCACAATCCTAGGACGGCCTCCCACAGAAAATACAAATCTGATCTGATAACCCTGCCAGCAGTGAATTCACCTGCAGCTTTATCATCCGGCTCTCACTTGCCATTTTAGCTTTAGGCTCCTAATGGGATCCTTCCCCTTAGATGCTTCACTGAGCTCAGGCATGGGTCACATACACAGTAGTTACAGCATCTACTGCAGGTCCCTGAGTCCATGTCAAGAAAGGGATAGATTTCATTTGACAGGCTTGCACTCTAGTAACAGAATGGTTCTTAGTCACTGCTGCATTCTTCCTGGTAACAGTTCCAAGCCATTTCCTTGTGAAGATATATGAACATATTTTAAAGAAAGAAAGGAGCATAAATGAGGCAGTTCTGCTTTCCCCCAAGTATTTCCTGAAAAAAAGGCCATTGCTCCTGTTCTGAGAGGTATACCAGTAATTCCCATACCGTGAGTTTTTGGCAAATGAAGCCGGGAACTGGGGGAGGGGTGCAGAGGGGCGACCAGATGAGGTAGTTCGGTCCTCAAAGAGCAGCGAGACAAGTTTTTATACGGTGGCAAATGTTCCTTTTGGACTTGCTTCAAACCTGTGTGTGGGCCGATTCTCTGAAATAAACAAAATCCTCTTGTATAACAGAGGTTATGGGGGTGACTAAAAGGGTAAAGATCCTGCTGGAAAAGAAGTCACCCACGAATCACCTTTGACTTTAAATAAGATCACCTCATGCCTGCACTGCGTCTCAACTCAAAAAACCTGGTTAGCAATGTGGAGGGCTATCAAAGGGTCTATGTAGCCCTGGACGGATGGGTGGATGTTGTCCCCCGGCCCCTAGCCTCCCCTTAAGTCCAGTGACAACCTGAACTTGTCTAGCTTTTGAGAGCATTGAAACACCCTGATCCATCCAGCAAAGAGCTGGGATGCCAACCCTGGCTCCAATCAGCCCCCATACGCCGCCAAGGGAGGCACAATGTCCCGAACAGCAGTTGGCCAAACACGTGAGAGGGAGGTGCAGCTGCCGAGCTTTCATATTTATCAGGAAGAAAGAATGTTGATTTTGCAGATTTTTGATAATGTTTTCCCAGCCAGTGTTATTCCCAACCCATTTAAAAATGCAATCAGAACACCACCCCTTTCCTCATCAGTCTCCTTGAACTTAAATGGTTCCATCCACCTCGGCCCTGGAAACCCTTCTCTCTCTACTGGCCACACCTCAGTTTGGCCGTGTGGAGTAGCAGAGGAAAACCAGGAGCCTTGCAATGGCAGTTTCGGGGCTGGAGGAAGAATATTAAATTCAGACTTGGGCTTAAGACCCTGGCAGCACGTGGTTGCAAGATCTCTGTGGGCTAGCCAGGTTTATCCACAAGGGACTCTCGCAGCTCTGTCGTTGGGTCTGTGGTTGTACTGAATTGCTGCCATGGTCTCACTATAAATTTAGTAACCCAGATGCAATAAGCTACAAATTAAAAAAGACTAGAGTGAACCAAAAAGTTACTTTAGACTGAGAGCAAATAATGGGCCAAGCACTGGCCATCTTGCTGGAGGGAGCTGGCATGCCACCGCAGAAGGGATCCGGAGGAGAAAGAGCCCTTTAGAAAATGCTGAGACTTTGCCCAGGCCCTTTTGAAAACTGGGTTCTTGGGCCATTTCCTGAATTTCCTCTCCACAATCTTGAACACTGACTATTATGTGGAAAAAAGAAACAAACATTTAACAGGACAAAAATATATCCTTGGGAGACACAGGAAGAATGCTGTTTGAAGTAAGGACTCTTTCTCTTTCTCCCTCATACACAAAAACTCATACTCAACCAGCCTTATGAGTAATCTACTGCCATGGTGGATGCCCGGCAAGCCTCTGCCAACAAGTGGTGCAGTCGAAGAGTTGTCTGTCCAGCTCCCTTTCTGATGCTAGTCTATTTTTGGTTAAAAACTTCGTCTTCAGTTAGGGACCAGACTTGCCTGAGGCTCCCTCCTTGGAAATACTATTTGATGACAGCAATCCTCAAGAGCCTGTACTAAAAATGGCTTTCCAGCTAAGAGGCACTGTGGAGATCAAGGCAATTCTAGACCCTTATTGCCATGGTTCTGAGCTGAATGTAAGGATCAAGGGGTGACCAGCCCCAAAACATCATGGAAAAGCTATCTACCCCACCACTGATTAAATGTCTGTATGCCCATCACTATGCACATGTCATAGCTTCTAAGAGGCTTATAGTTTGAGATAAAAATCAGTGCAGTGACAGCTCACCAGACAGCCATATAAAGAAGAACTTAAAAACCCATTATGAGTCACAAAAAGTTGTGAGAATGGAGCAAATGTGGGCTACAAAGGTTACCTAGACTTTGCACTCGGAGAAGGCAATGGCACCCCACTCCATACTCTTGCCTGGAAAATCCCATGGACAGAGGAGCCTGGTGGTCTGCAGTCCATGGGGTTGCGAAGACTCAGACATGACTGAGCGACTTCACTTTTACTTTTCACTTTCATGCACTGGAGAAGGAAATGGCAACCCACTCCAGTGTTCTTGCCTGGAGAAGCCCAGGGACGGCGGAGCCTGGTGGGCTGCTGTCTCTGGGGTCGCAGAGTCAGACACAATTGAAGCGACTTAGCAGCAGCAGAAGACTTTGCACTAAGAAATACACTCCAAATAAGCCCTGAATATTCACCAGAAAGACTGATGTTGAAGCTGAAGCTCCAATACTTTGGCTACCTGATTTGAAGAACTGACTCATTAGAAAAGACCCTGATGCTGGGAAAGACTGAAGGCAGAAGGGAAGGGGACAACAGAGGATGAGATAGTTGGATGGTATCCCTGACTCAATGGACATGAGTTTGAGCAAGGCCTGGGAGTCAGTGATGGACAGGGAGGCCTGGCATGCTGCAGTCCATGGGGCCACAAAGGGCTGGACATGACTGAGCGACTGAACTAAACAGAGCTCTCTTAGAGGACAAAACCAATATTCTGAGATTTTCTTCTACTCCAAGAAGCTACAGCCCAGGTCATCTGCTGGTCGACCAAGAAAGAAACCATTAAGCAAACCGCATCCCCTTCTAGCTGCAAGTGTCTCCTGGAGCTAGAATACAGATTCAAAAGGGGGAGACGTTAAGGAGGACAGATGGCCAAGCAGCACTCTGGGGTGATTAGAATAAAAATGGTGCCCACCACACGTTAGCAGACTAAAAAGCAGGTTAAAATCTCTTTAGTTATTTCCTTGGGTATCATTCTTCAATGCAAGCATCAGAATCCCTGGAATCTCTCTAGACCTGAGAAATCAAAGTCTCTGAGGGCGTGGCCAGGGAATTGTTTTTAACCAGACACTCAACATGGCCCACTAAGTGTGAGAATTGCTGCTAGCCTGTTCCAGCCTGTCCTCTTCTGACATGGAAGTAATTTAGGAAAAGGCTGGGTGCTTCAGTTAGGAAAGAGGTTTAAAAAGAAACCATACATGTGAAGAGAGGGAAGAGGCTGGAACAATCAGAATCTCTTAGAGGGACAGAGAGAGAATGTACTGATGAGCCATAAAGCCCAGCAGGGAGACTCTCCCTCCCCTGCTGGCCTTGGAAGATCATAAGAAAGAAGGTGATTTCTTTGCAGGCACCAAAAAGGGCTGGAGTGTGGGTGGGTCTGGGCCAGCCTCAAGAATGGAGGAGCTCACCAATGTGGATGGGACTCTCCAAGTTAAGCCCAAAGCACGCTGCAATAAGTACCTTTTGCCCCACACACCGCAGTCCCGAGAAGCATAACTACCAAGTCCAAAGGGATCCAAGGGAACAGTGAAGTTGCTTCCACCCAACTCCACACATCACAGCCACCTGGCCAATGCCCACTTAGCTCTGGCTACCACATGGCCTGGAACTGACAGCTACACTCACCATTTCCCATCTCTCTCTCTGTTCAGTTCAGTTGCTCACTCGTGTCCGACTCTTTGCGACCCCATGGACTGCAGCACACCAGGCCTCCCTGTCGCTCACCAACTCCCGGAGTTTACCCAAACTCATTTCCATTGAGTCGATGATGACATCCAACCATTTCATCCTCTGTCGTCCCCTTCTCCTCTGCCTTCAATCTTTCCCAGCATCAGGGTCTTTTCAAATGAGTCAGCTCTTTGCATCAGGTGGCCAAAGTATTGGAGTTTCAGCTTCAACATCAGTCCTTCCAATGCCTATTCAGGACTGATTTCCTTTAGGATGGACTGGCTGGATCTCCTTGCAGTCCAAGGGACTCTCAAGAGTCTTCTCCAACACCACAGTTCAAATGCATCAATTCTTCAGCTCTCAGCTTTCTTTATAGTCCAACTCTCACATCCATACATGACCACTGGAAAAACCACAGCCTTGACTAGACAGACCTTTGTTGGCAAAGTAATGTCTCTGCTTTTGAATATGCTGTCTAGATTGGTCATAACTTTCCTTCCAAAGAGTAAGCGTCTTTTAATTTCATGGCTGCAGTCACCATCTGCAGTGATTTTGGAGCCCCAAAAAATAAAGTCTGCCACTGTTTCCCCATCTACTTGCCATGAGGTGACAGCCCTGAGGCAGTGGCAAAGCCAAGCAGCTCCGGATCTGGGCAGCACGTGCCAGTGGGTCTCAAAGTGTGGTCACCAGTAGGGCAACATCAGCATCGTGCGGGGGCATATTAGATATACAAATCCTCTAGCCCCACCCGAGAGAGAGCTAGTAAATCAGAAATTCTGGAGGAGCCTAGCAATCTGTAGCTTAATGAGCCCTGAAGGTGATTCTAATATAGCTAAAGTTTGAGAACAAGTATGGTATGCTATTAACATGAAGCATAATGGTGAGTCAACAAAAGTGACATTCATTTACCTAAGCCTACAGAACACTTTCAAATTTGGTATCTTAGGGATGCTCTCCTCTAATCCTAAGACCCTATAATTCATTTGAATTTCATAGCAATGCTGAGGTAGATAAAGCAGAATTAGTATCTCATTTTACAGGCAAAAGGATTGAGGTTCAGAGAGATGGGGTGACTGACAGAGATTACCTTACCCAGAGCCCTCACTGACAAGTCACTGGGAAGTCACCAAGATTCACCTCTAAGTAATTAAGAGTTACCAGCCCACACCAATTTTTCTTCCCATGGCCCATAGGGACACTGCTGGCAGCAGGAGTGATATTGACATTACTTTTTATCCAGCCCACTGTCACTTACTTCAAGTGACTATTTCTATGACCTCCCTCCATTAATTCTGGATTTGAACTCAAAAAGCAATTTTAAAAACACCGCAAGCCAAATTCACTTAGTCTCAGTGCTGACCTGACACAGATAACAATCCTCGACTGATAAGTGGACCATGCACCAAAAGTTCCATACGGACTGGAAGGCTGGAATCCAGGTTGCAGAGATGGAGTTGGATCCTCCAGATGGAATCACAAAAGTCCATCCGCAGAGGGAGAGGCAGAAGAGCACACAAGCAGATCTGGCAGGAGGCCAGAAGGTTTAAACCCCAGTTTTCCCATCACTGACCAAAAGGAGACAAACCCCAAGTCACTGAGCCTTTCTGGGCCTCCATGTCTTCACCCATAAGTCATAAGACTCGCCTGGCAGGGTTGGTCAGAGGATTAGATGACAATGTTTGTAAACCACACAGTAGATCATATGTATGCCACATAGTAGACATGTAACAAATGCTTGAAGATTATATTAACTCCTAAACTAGTAGCCATACTATATCATTGTCCTGAAAACTATGCAATTTTTAAAAATACGCATACATTTGGGACTTCCCTAGCAATATACTGGTTAAGACTCCATGCTTTCACTGCCAGGGCCCTGGGTTCAATCCCTGGTCAGGGAACTAAGATCCTGCAAGCTAAGAGATGTGGCCAAAAATATATATAGCATACATTTGAAATTACAATAGGACTGACTGCAGGAGGATTAACTGCCTCCTAAAAGACCAACGGAAAAAGGGAGGGTGACAGGCTCAGAGGGTGGCACCGAAGGTCTGATCACCCATCCCATCCACTCCCCTAGTCTTTTTTCAGCTCAGTTCAATTGTCACTTCTTTGTGAACCTTTACTGGCCTCCCAGTCTGGGTTAACTCTCTCTAGTGTATCCCAAGTACTTCTTCATTGCCTCACAATGATTAGAACTTTACCCTTACAGTCTGTCTTCCCCATAACCACATAAAGCCCATGGAGTCAAGGCCCAGGTCTGTTTCTGCTCCCCAGTGTCTTTCCCTGATACTCTGTCCTATGTCTGGAACACACTGGGCACTCAAATATTTGAGAAATGAATCATACCAGTCTATGTTCAGCTGGCTGTGCATATGAACAGATAAATCACAAGGTCTTGACTCATGGTTACCTGAAAAGCATACAACTCTTTCGGCCCCAGTTAAAAGAGGAAAAAAAAAAAAATTAAATCAATCTGCCTCTGCCAAATCAATTGGCTAATAAAGGCTGATTATAAAACGTACAAGCTATTAAACCCACAGGCATCCTCTTCCAATGGGCACAGATCCCCCAGGGCCTTGGTTCGTTCACAGGGCAAGTGCTAAATGAAGTCAAGATCCAGGCAGGTTTGGAATTTGTTGGGGCTCTTCCTTCCTCAGTATCAGTTAAAGAGGGACAGATGACTCTAACCTCATCCTGGCTTGAACTCTGAAGGCACGGGAAATGCTGCTGCGAGCTGCAGTGTACTCAGTGGCTACATCCAGGAACAGTCCAGGGTGACCCTCCAAACCTAACGAAGCAGGTATGGGTCCCACTCTGCAGGGAGGAAACAGACCCTCGTCGGTCAGGCACACACCATGGTCACATAGTCAACAAGTACCAGAGCTAGAATCAGAACCCAAATTAGATTGCAAAGGGTCTGCTATTAGCCATATTCAGGTTCCTCTCCCCACACTGAGTGTAAGTTTCTCCAGACTGAAGGGTATACAGTCTTCGGTGAGTCAATGCAACATGGTTAAAATACACTTGCAGAAAGACAACTGTTCTGGGTTCTTCCATGACTATACAACCCAGGATAAGTCCTTCACCTCCCTGGGCCCCAAGGAAGCTGTTTCCCCAGTAATATTGAAGTGGGCTGGATGGTCATTATAAGAGGAGACCCACTGAGCACATAAGCATGCCTATCAGTCAAAACCTATCACAAAATCACATCTGCCTGGCCCCTGCCATGAGCCCACCATGCTGTGGCTCAGCCCTCCATCACCCAAAGGTTAACTAGAGACTTTGAGGTTTCAGGTGGGGATGGAAGGAATGACAGGCCACAGACTTTCCTACTAGGTCCCCTGAAACTGACTTGGAATAAAGCAAGGATAAGCAACGAGCTGGGACTCTGGGGCTTCCCTGGTAGCTCAGATAGTAGAGAATCCGCCTGTAATGCAGGAAAGCCAGGTTCGATCCCTGGGTCAGGAAGATCCCCTAGAGAAGGGAACGGCTACCCACTCCAGTATTCTTGACTGGAGAATTCCATGGACAGAGGAGCCTGGCAGGTACAGTCCATGGGGCAGCAGAATTGGACACAAACCAAAGCCAAAAACACTTTCTTTTCACTTTCAAGCAACAAGCTAAAGGAGACTGTTTACCATACACTTAATTAAGACAGAATCACTGGAACCAGCAGGAAATTGAGGGGAGGAAAAAAAAAAAAACATATGCTGTGAAAGAAGCAGATATATATCCCCAAGCTTCCCTTGGACTCAAGCCTACCACAGTTTTCCATGCAGCATCAGCTTCCTCGGAGATGTGTTCAACATACACTCAAGACCTACTGCAGAACAGCCTTCAGAGACCAAGGCCATCCACCCAAGCCACAGTCACTCCCTAGCGTCGGCCCTGGCTGTACAGAGTGATCTGGAATTTACAGTCTCTTCTACAGAGCCTTACAAGGTCAAAAATGTTCAAGCTGTATAATTCCAATGATGAAAAGGCTGTGGAACAGCACAGACTAAATGGCCAGTACGAATGACACTCCAGGAGCCAAAATTCAAGAGCTGAAGGTGAAGTCAGAGGTGGGCACAGTGGGAGCCAAGGGCCCAGCTGGCCAGGCTTCAGCGGCACTCGAGCCTGTGCTGCTGCCCGCCCTGGTGAAAGTCACCACCCCTGCCAGTCCCCGCCAAGGGTGAGCACAGTCACCTCCCAGCACCAAAATAGAAGTCACAAGCAGCTGGCATCCATCCCAGGGAAGGCTGCTGACCCCTGAGCCATCACTCTCTTTGCAAAACCCATACTGACTTCTACATGTATGGCAAGACATGGGGAAACAGCCAAGGACATTATCTAAAATGTTCATCAAAATAAAGTCTGAACTATAAGGAGGAGCAGAAGGGAGAGTGAAGGCAGGCACAGCCCCCCTTCTTTACCACAAGCCTAGGTGCACAAAGTCCAATAATGTATACAAAGTATTTCAGCGGCTGGAAAAGTAGGACAAACAAGGGACACACAGCAAGAACAAAGGAGAAGGGGGTGTTCCCTGGAGGTCCATGATTAGGACTCTGTGCTTTTGCTGCCAAGGGCCTGGGATCAATCCCTGGTTGGGGAATTAAGATCCTGAATACCATGCAACCAAAAAAAAAAAAAAAACCAACAGAGAGAGAGAATAAAAAGTAAAGAGGAGAATGATAGTAACAGGAAGCCTAGTGTCAAGTTGCCCCAACCTGACGCTGCCTCGGTAGCCTTGGTCTTGCTCCCCCAGCCCTACTTACCAAGGCTGTTCAAGAGAGCAGTGTGTGATTGCCCTCAGCCTTGCTGCCGAACAGCAGACATCAAAGACATAGCAAGCCTAACCAACCGACTCCATGACATCAGCACCCAATCTCCCGCAAAATAAGAAAAGCAAACTGACAAACGTTGAGCAGACCCACCACTCAGGAAGATACCAGACACAGAGTTCGAAGACATTTTTAGCATCTAACACAAGCTTTTAAATGCCTAAATATACTTAGGCAAGGGCTTCCCTGATAGCTCAGTTGGTAAAGAATCCGCCTGCAATGCAGGAGATCCCGGTAAGATACCCAAGAGAAGGGAAAGGCTACCCACTCCGGTATTCTGGCCTAGAGAATTCCATGGACTGGACAGTCCATGGGGTCACAAAGACTTAGGCAAAACCTTTCAAATGGAATGATAAAATACACCTTGATTTATAAAACATTATTTAAAAACAAATGAAGCATTATGTTTGTGCAGTGAAGAGTATGAAAAAGCGAAAAGCATTTTGCAATAAATGCTGGAAGGTTTAAGAGACTGCAGTAAGACTGAGGATAGATCTAATCTGTGAGATCTAAAGGTATGATTCTGCAAATTAAGAGAAAGGGTAGTAGGCAGCTAAACCGAGACCAGATATTTCATTCTTTGTAAAATGTGTTAAAATTGACATTTCTACAAAAAGATCATATTTGTTTATATGTATATATACTGTGTTTGTGTGTGTGTATATATATATATATATATATAAACACACTAACCTTAATACTCCAAATACCACCTACTCTGTTAAAAAAGACACAAACAAAAAGGATGGTTCCAGTTCTATCCACACCCTGAATTTGATGTACTCACCGCAGATGGATCCTGCACCGGATGAGACAGAAGAATGTTTATTAAACAGCTACTGTGTGCCAGACCTCAGAGCTAAAATTCCCCCTTTTGCTTGACCCCTTATTTTCCCAGTCTCCAAGGGGTAAGAATGGAGGGAGAGGGCTGAAGGTCACACCACGCCTTCAGATACAGCTGATATTTAACAGCAGGCAGAGGTAGAAGGCAAACACAGAGCTCCAGCGACCGAATAGGTCAGCCCTAATTTAGAGATGACTTTTTCATCTTAAGAGGAAGACAGAGATGAGTTAACTCTTCCATCATCCTTTCTCTGGCAGCTTCTGAGCCAATCTTCTTACTCTTCAGGTTCTCCTGATGAAGGGCACACCTTCCTTCCCTAGTTTTATCTTCTTTCTGGTCACCAGAAACACTGATTCTGGAATTCAGCAGGACCTCGGTGTCAGAAAAATGAAAACTGGGGCTGATCCAGCAAAGAGTGTGAAGTCGTATCACTAACTTCAAGACAAGCTTCCAGTCCTCACAGCTTAGAGCCAGGTCCCAATGCGGTGGCAGCTCAGAGAGACAGAAAGGAAGGAGGACTCTTTTCCATGTCCCAAGATCCAACCCACGGGGGCCTCCTTTTCTCCCTTTTCTATTGCTAATTATTCCCCTTTTTGTTTTCCTTTTTCTAGTCAAGCGACACATACTTCTTGAGGCTTTACTTAAACATGCACGTTTCCCATTTTAACACAGCTTTTATCCACGTAAAGGGAACACTTAATACATCGTGAAGTCGCCCCTGGGGGATCTTGTAGAAAATCTTTTGTTTAAAAAAAAAAAAAACTGACCTCTGAAGTGAAATTGTGCCAAATGCTATTTTATGTTGGACCACAACTACTAGCACCCCACTCCCTGCCAACTTTATGTCAATATTCAGAATCGTGGGTGCAAAGTGCTGATAATGAGTGTAGGCCCAGGGTTTTTTCTGCATGACCACATACAGGACACACCTGAGTGACTAGCAATCAAATAATAATAATGAATAAGACCAGCCACAACGTATCAACACCTGTTCGTAGGTCAAGCATTAGACCGGTGCTTAAGTACCTGGTTCAATCCTTACAATTGTGAGGTCAACTTTATCATCCCAGTTTAATGATGAAAAGCTGAGCTCAAAGACCTTGCTTACAGTTTCACAGCCAGTAAGAAGAGAAGCCAAAATGTGAATGCAGGACAGTCCACCAATTCTTCTCTTCCTGGTGACGGAGAAAAATCAGACAGGACTCAATGTCTGGAGGACATGTGGCAAGACCCTTCCCAGTTCTGGGGGCCCCTCCCTCCTGTGTGTGGGTCTCGTCAGTGGAAATCAATGCTGGGGTGGGAAATCTGCATGCTAGATATATCAAGGGAAATGACAGCAGTAAATACCTGTTCGATTTTCATGATTTTTGAGTGAGGGAAGGAGAAAAGGAGAAATCTGCATGGAAACATTCTCTGTGCCCCCAGTGACGTCATTTACCTCCCCACTTATCTCAAGCTTTAACACTAGAACATCCTGAAAGTAACTTGTTTTGTAAAACTTCGGCACAGAGAAGCAAGGGCTGACCTTGCATTAATTAGCTTCTCTACTTCAACCTCAGGTACCACCGATGGAAACGACAGGGCTGCAGGAGCGCTGCCAGCCTGGCTGCCAGCTCAGCTCCCAGCTTTTGACTCTGCAGCAGGTCTCTAGCCAAGTTCTACACCCCTGAGTTGCTGAAGACTGGGGCACATGTGCATGGTGTTAAGAAAAATACTAACAAGAGGCAATACACTCCCATTTGAGAAACCAGAGAAAATAAAACCAACTTTCCTGTCGTGGTATTATTTGGGGACATTTCCTGGCAGCTTTTTTCATCTACATTTAGTACATGGTTATGACTGTAGCTTACATAAAATTCTGTTGCTTGTTTCTCCACCTACCACCACTTCTGTTTAACTATCAAGGGTCCCCTGTTCTGTTTAGCCTTTCCTAGCCGTCCCCTTGCCCAGGTGAAGCTGATCCCAATTCTTCTCTTTCGATGCTTCCACTACCCTCTGAACACACCTGAGTCACATTCCTCTAAAATTTTACTAACGAGCTTACACATCAGGCTCCCCCTATAAACCACATAGTCATTTCAAGCAGCGTGACTGTAAGCTTTGTTTATTTTTCACATAGTTGGAAGAAACAACACCAAAATGTTAATAGGGGCTGAGCTGCAGGGTCGTGCCATGACTGATTTGTTTTAGCATTCTTTCCACTTTTTGATGTGGTTCCAAATTTCCCTTAGATAACATATAATTTCTTTCATGCATATTTAACTGACTATAAAACTTTCTTAGAACCGCAACTGATAAACTTCAAAATCAGACAAAGGAGAAAGGGGCCGGATGCCATGAGACATGGGCAAATGTCCCGATTTCAAAGCAAGAAGCAAGGCGATGCTGACACCTACAAATAAAAGGCCCTGATAACTACAAACCAAGAATGACTTCTGGCACAACTATACAACAAATGGTTTGAGGGCTTTTAGAAAGGAATGAACTTTGGGAAAAGGTACTATGGGTCTATGGGTCCACAATGGCCAAATGATCAAGCTATATCAAAATGCAACCAGTTGTTTCTTGTGATTACCAAGCTCACAGATCAGGTGAAATGAGATTTTATATATATATATATATATATATATTTTTTTTTTTTTTTTTAATTTCAGCAAAGCATCTTAAAAAAACTCCCATGATTCACTTGTGGCTAAGTCAGTGAAATAGTCAAGCATCTTGACCATTCATTCAGCTGAACAACTACCCCAACAGAATGTTCATCACTCTCTCTTTGGGCTGTCACTGTACTTTGTGTATGTCTCACAGCACTTACTACACCTGGATGAGCTCCTGGTCTCTCTTCCTATTAGCCCTGGGGTCAGCACTCTATCGGAGAAGGCAATGGCTCCACACTCCAGTACTCTTGCCTGGAAAATCCCACGGATGGAGGAGCCTGGTAGGCTGCCATCTATGGGGTCCTGAAGAGTTGGGCACGACTGAGCAACTTCACCTTCACTTTTCACTTTCATGCATTGGAGAAGGAAATGGCAACCCACTCCAGTGTTCTTGCCTGGAGAATCCCAGGGACGGCGGAGCCTGGTGGGCTGCCGTCTATGCGGTCGCAGAGTCGGACACGACTGAAGTGACTTGGCGGCAGCAGCACTCTGTAGATGTGTACCCTGGTGTCGCCAATGGCTTGATGATAAGCTGGAGAAACAAGCCGTCAGCACAACACAGTGTTTTATTCTTCTCCATACCTTGTCCATGTCTTCTCAGCAATGACTTGACTAAAGATAGGCCCAAGAGGCAGGTTCATCAATACTCCAGATGGCCCAGGACAGGAAAAAATAGTTAATGCTATATAGATGGCAGAATCAAGATTCAAATGATCCTGACAGCCCAGCATTCTGGGCCAAAAACAAAGCCGGTTGTGCCAGTCCAGGCTGGGTGGGGGCACTTTGAAACTTCCTTGCGTCCATGAGACCTGCCCTGGCAACCATCCACGTGAAACAGAGCTGGTGCCATCTCTGACTGTAAGGTTCATCGGAGCCCACAGTGCCAAGAGTAATGCAATCTTAAATGGCATCAAAAGTAGGCCAGTGTCCAATTCACGGAAAAATGGTAATACTCCCACTGTACCCCACAGAGGTCAGGCTCAAGTGCAGGATTAAGCTCAAGATGTCACACTTTTAATGATACTCTTTAATGGGTTAAAATCACATAATCTGAAAAGCACCCAACGGTTTATCATGCAAACTCTCTATTCCACCCAGCCCAGCAGTCCCCTAGTGTTCTCCTCAGAGGCAACCAACATTACCCATTTCTTCTGTACTCCAAACACACGGCATGCACATATAAGCAAATAAACACACCCTCCTCTTTTTGCACAAATGGCAGCACACCATATATGCTGCTCCATACACTGCCTTTTTCACTTAAAAAAAAACATATTCTAGGGCTTCCCTGGTGGCATAGTGGATAAGAGTCTGCCTGCCAGTGCAGGGGATGTGGGTTTGATCCCTGGTTCAGGAAGATCCCACATACCAAGGGGCAACTAAGCCTGTGCACCAGGAACTATTGAGCCCACATGCCTAGAGCCTGTGCTTGCAACGAGAAGCCACCGCAATGAGAAGCCTGCACACCACAGTGAAGAGCATCCCCTGCTCATAGCAACTAAAGAAAGCCCACACACAGCAACAAAGACCCAGCACAACCAAAAATAAATAAATGAAGATATTAAAGATACTTAATTATATATATATATATATATATATATATATATATATCTCCTACAGAGTTTTACACCAATTACCTGAGAAGCAGTCTCACTCTCTTCTGTGGCTGCACAGGGTTCACCTGCCTGGAGACCCTAGCCTGAGGAGCATTTATGTTATCCCAGCCTTGTGCCACTGCAAACCACACTGTAAGAAACAAACATCATTTCTCACATATGCAGACATAGTCACAGAACAAAGAATTGGAATTACAAGAACAAAAAGTGGATGCATTTGTAATTGTGATGGATATTGTCAAATGGGACATTGCTTTTTTATCTTTTTTTAAAATTTATTTTTAATTGGAGGATAATTACTTTACAATATTGTGCTGGTTTCTGTTGTACAACAACGTGAATCAGCTCTAAGTATATTCCCTCCCTGTTAATTTACAAAATCTTTTTGAGTGGGGAGGGAGGTGGGAGGGGGGTTCAGGATGGGGAACACATATACCCCCATGGCTGATTCATGTCAATGTATGGCAAAAACCACTACAATATTGTAAAGTAATTAGCCTCCAATTAAAATAAATTAATTAATTTTAAAAAATCTTTTTGAGTAGCTGCAAGATTTATTGAGTATTTATGGTATGGAGAAAATATTGGTTGGTTTCAAAGTTGACTCTTAAAAGCTGGAATATGGGACATTGCTTTTTAAAGAGAGTGATGGACAAAATGGAGTTTTCCAAAAGAGGGGGCTGGAAATTACGAAGGAAGAGGTAAAGAAGCTTAGTGTAGAGAGATGAGCACCATCAGCTTCAAAAACCCAAGGCCACCACCAAGAAATTCCATCCTAGCTCACTTACCACAGCCCGGACAGGTCCTCGGGAACTTAACACACATCATCTCGCTTGACTGTTACAACCCTGAGGGATAAGCATTTCTATCCTTATTATGAAAACGAGGAAACTGAGGCCAGAGTCCTCTTGCCAAAAGCCACAGAGCTGGCAAGGGGCAGATCGGGGACTCACACCAAATTGGGCAGCTCCACCATCCGTGCTCCTCACCCTCTCAACCTCTGGCCCCTCCAGCTCCGGCTGCACAAGTGAATCACACAAGTGGCTTCCACAGGAGCCCTGCCCAGATTCTGACCTGACTTGTCAGGACACAGCATGTACAGGCTTAAATGCCCTCCTCTCAGGTGACTCCACCGTGCAGTCAAGACTAAGAACCACTGCCCTAGTCTACAGTAGTTCTTCAACGAGGGCGGGCATCGGACTCCCCTGGAGCCCTCGTAAAAACTCAGGCCCCACCCGCTCTGAGTTTCAGAATCAGCAGGTCTGGGGCGGTGCAGGGGAGTTCACAGCTCTAGCAAGATCCCAGTGATGCTGATGCTGCTGGCCGGAGGACCAATGCTTCGAGAACTGCTGCTCTAGAAGCAAGAGCTACCACTGCTCTTAGTAATAGACAGCAATTAACATTTTACAGGACACCATCACCCCAGTGAACTTCCACTGTTTTGGAAGGTCCAATGGGATAATATTCTCTGCAAGATGACATGAGAACAGATGCTCAAGCGTCTTAGCCAAGTTCACACAGGTTGCAAGTGATACAAAACTTTCGTTTCTTTTTTTGTTTTTTAGTAAATGTCTTTGCCTTGACTTGCTGACATTTAGTTTAATAATCCTCCTACTACACTAACATCAGACTCCAGGAGGTAAGAACCTTGTCTCTTGTTTACTCTTTTTTTTTTAAAAAAAAAAAGGCTTTTTAAAATTACTGATTTATTTGGCTACAGTGGATCTTAGTTGCAGCATGCGGGATCTTTAGTTGCCAAACGTGGGATCTAGTTCCCTGACCTGGGATCGAACCCATGCCCCCTGCATTGGAAGCGTGGGGTCTTAAGCCACTGGACCGCCAGGGAAGTCCCAACCTCTTGTTTACTCTTATTTCTGAACTTGAAACCATGCTGGTGCTCAACACATATGCCTGAATGAATGAAGTAATGAATCACAGTGTGTAGGTACACTGAGATATGGTGCCCAAAGGAGAAAATTAGGAGCCAAGTTGATGACAGCTCATATTAAAGAATTCTAATAATTAGAAGTATTCAAAAATTAAATGAACTGCCTCAGTGAACAGTGAACTCCCCATCCTCAGAGAGCAGCAAAAACCAAAAAGCCAAGGCACAGAAATGTCACAAAGCGACTCTACACTCCAAGGCGACCTCCTTGATCTCTAACAACTTTTGTAAAGCTAAATTTTGATTCTGGTGCATTCCAGCAAAGAAGGGGTACCTTCTAAATCCTTCTTTAAAAAAAAATGTATTTCTTTATTTATTTTTAGCTACACTGGGTCTTCATTGCTACACTCAAGCTTTTTCTAATTGTGGTGTGAGGGGTCTACTCTTCGATGCGATGCACGGAATACTCACTGCAGTGGCTTCTTTTGTTGAGGAGCACGGGCTGTAGAGCCTGAGCTCAGTAATTGTGGCACACGGGCTTAGCTGCTCTGAGGCATGGGGAATTTTCCCGGACCAGGGATCAAATCGGTGTCCCTTGCACTGCAAGGGGAATTCTTAATCACTGGACCACCAGGGAAGCCCTCTAAATCCTTCTTGATTATGGGTCAACTAGCCTGTCAACCAGAGAAAGCAATGTCACCCCACTCCAGCACTCTTGCCTGGAAAATCCCATGGGCAGAGGAGCCTAGTGGGCTACAGTCCATGGGGTCGCCAAGAGTCAGACACGACTGAGCAACTTCACTTTCACACACTGGAGAAGGAAATGGCACCCCACTCCAGTGTTCTTGTCTGGAGAATCCCAGGGACGGCAGAGCCTGGTGGGCTGCCACCTATGGGGTCGCACAGAGTCAGACACGACTGAAGCGACTTAGCAGCAGCAGCCTGCCAACAGCTATACTATGTAAATTTAGGGAAGTTACTTCACTCCTGTGCCTCAGTTTCCCTGGACACAAAATGAAGGGGTGTGTCAGTTAGTCCCTCGGGATTATCTAACAAAATGACTGGCAAATAATAAACAACGAACAGATGTACCAAAGTACTTAGAATGCATACAACGTCTGCCTCTTCTCTCCGCCATTCTGCACTGCAACTAATCCGGCATCTAATTGGTATTTCCATGAAAATTAAACTTCACAAAGAACCAAGGGCAAATTCAAAATCAAACTGATTCCCCCTGCCTTTGAATTCCACGCCTCTGTCAGTTTAACAACTGATCTATTATATTTTTTAAATCCATTCTTCCAGCAGCCACCTATTGGACATGCACTGTGGGCCGAGAATTGTGCAAGGCCCTTGGGGAACACAGGAGAGTCACACCAGCCCTGCCTTCTGGGGTACACGCCTACACCCACCTCTTTTCGTAGTTTCAAGACAGCTCTGCATTTCTCCCAGCTGGGTTGTGTGGAGGGCTTCACCTGAATTTACTAGCATAAAATTCTGTGTTTACAGATCAATTTTGACAAAGAAAACCACAGCACAGAATAACACGATGAGAAATGAACTAAGATCCAGAGGGAAGCTTTTAATTTTTTAAGACCTAAAATACTAGGTGTCAAGGTTTCATCTTTATGATGGAATAAAAATACAATGTCCTCACTTAAGACCACTGCATTCACATCTGAGTGATATGAAGCAGTCAGGCTGAGAATGTCTTCAGGAAGCAGCTTCTCAAAATCACCAACACTGTGAAATCCTAGGGGCTTTTAGGAGATTTCTGAGGGGAAAGGATAAGAAACTGGGGGAGACTCCCAGCAGACATCTATTACTAGCCCTTAGTTACTGGCTTTGAACACTAAAAACTATGTTTTCAGATACATCACCAGAAGAATGAGGACTGCTATTAAAGTCTTGTGAGCCTCCCTTAAAAACCTCACAAAGATGATCGGAGGTGACCCAGAGCAGAGATGTCATTTGTCAAACAGAGGATGAAACCTTTGGCTCCAAGTTAGACAATGCAAATGACCCCGTCAGAATGCAGGAGCCAAGGGAGAATGACTCAGAAGAGGGAAGCTGGGCAAACACTCCAAAGCCAGAGATGAAAAGTTAAGATGGGTGTTTATTGTAATGATTCAGCTCATAAACAGATTCTGACAGCCACGTTCAGGTGCATGTTAACAGGGCTTTTCTTCCTCAAGGAATAATATCAAGGCCAGCCTGCTGATCCACTCACAAGCACACGCTTGTGATTCGGGACACCTAAAGAAACTCTGTGCAGCAGTTTGCTGAAGGCATTAGAGCTAGGATAAAACATCCAGAGAACTAACATTTTATTTTTCCAGTTCCTGTGGCCATACCTATGGCTGAGAAGCTTAGGGCTGGAAAGAATAGAGGCTGAAGTCACGGAGCCCAACTCCTCAAACTTTAAGATGTCCAGGCATCACCTGCAGAGCCTGTTAACAGCAGAATTCCAGGCCCCACTCCCAAGAGTCTGACTGTATGAATGGGGAGAGGCGCTACCCCCACCCCCCAGGACTTGGTATGTCAAGAAGCACCCTAACATTCTAAGGTAGGTGATCTCTAGGCTGCTGCATGGAAAGCTGACCTAATCCAACTGCTGTTTCTTTGTTTGTTTGTTTGTTTGTTTCAATAAGTGAAAGTAAAGCTCAGAGAGGTGAAGTACCTTGCCCAAGTCCAACTTCCTAAATACAGGGCTGGCTCCACCAGGAACAGATCCATAAGTACAAAGAGATGCCACAAGTTGTGAAAAGGTACAGTCAACCCTGAGGGTAGCAGGCAGCAAGCTAGTTTCTTAAACAGAGCCTTTCACTGGTGAGAAGTAATGAAAGAGCCTGCCAAGAGACCCCCGGCCGGAAGACTTATAGGCAGATACAACTGAGTTATATGACTGAGGGCCGATCTTCCCACAGGACTCCATCCTGTCCCCTGCATGGTCATTTCCTGTGAGCACCTGCAGGGCAGGGACCGAGTCTCTTCCACTTGTGCATCACCCTCTTAAATAGGGTGAACTTGGTTATGAACTTGGTTACTGTCAGGCGAATGCTATTACCCACCTCTGCCTAGAATGCCTTCCAAAGGGCTGGGCCACCTGGCACATGCCCCGCCCAGCTTTCAGCCCCTTTCTGGTATCACAGCCTCTGAGAAATAACTGTCCCTTCCCCCTACCTCTCCCAGGGGACCCTGTGATGCCCATTAGCACCCAGGTTTGTAATCACCTTTGTTTACCTAGGAGACTCCTCGAGGGCAATGATTTTGGTCTTTGAAACCTGGGCCCCAAGCTCAGCTTGCCAGGCATAAGTTGTTCTAAACAAATGTTTAGAAGGTGTCAACAAAGGAGGAGGGGCCGGAAGGATGAGAGGGAGAAAGGAATCTGAAATACTTTGCTGCAGACTCAAAACCCTACAAAGTTGCAGATGTACTTCTGCAGGAAAATGGAAAAAATCCCTATTATTTCCTCTGTTCATATTTGACAAGTCAAGTCACTGTCTCTCCAGTGCCACCACCATCAGAGAGGCGTGGTGGCTGCACTGGGAAAGGGCCTCACCTGTCGATTCTCCAAAACCCACACACACCTGTGGTCCATTCTCAACACACAGTCAGCTCCCTCCTCCCAGAGTATTCATGGCTTCCAGAGACCCCAGGGTCCTCCTACACCACTCATGGTCTGTACCTTCTGAACAGAGCCTGGGGCACTCACCTCTGCCCACTTGATCCTGCTGCCTCCTCCTCCCAGACAGCTGTGGGCAATACTCCCCAAGGCACAGGCCAGGCAACGCACCTTGGAGGGACTCCGAACATCCAGAGCTTAAAAGGCAGGCTTTTCAGACAAAGCTGATCTCTCCTTGAAATGAGGCCACAACCAGACACCTTCCCTCCCCCTGCTGTGAGGCATCCCTGTGCTGGATGTGACTAACAGTTTACCACCTTAAAGCAGCACTAAGTTTAAAACTTCAAGCTATACTCTGTTCTGACACCCTTACACTCTCACCTTCACAAGCCCAGCTGGCAAGGCTTGCTCCACCCTTTACCTCTCTGCTCCCTCGGCCTGGGGAGCTGCAGCTAGGACCCCATCTTGCTCCGAGAGGCTAAGTGACTTGCCCAAGGTCACACAGCACGAAAGCAAGACAGGGGGAAAGCAAGGCGTTTACACTCAGACCCTGCAGCCAGCTCTCCTCCTCGCTGCCACACTGCCCACCACTGATGCACCATCTCCTGAAGCCAGGGGGTTCTCCTAGCCTCTCAGTCAGGACCTTCCTTTTTCTTGTTTTTTTTGACGGCACCATGTGGCCTGTGGGATCTTAGTTCCGCAACCAGGGAATGAACCCATGCCCCCTGCACTGGAAGAGTGGAGTCTTAACCACTGAACTGCCCGGGAAGTCCCTAAAGCCTTCCATTTTCAAATCCAACAAACCTTTGGGTTCTTTGGAGAGTTTATCCCATTCTCATTTTAGTGGCTATACAACAAGACCAGATTTCCTGTTTCTTTCTTGTGTTTATTATGCTCAGGATATTTTTCCTAATGCCCTGAGAATTATTCCTGTAGGAAACATTCAGCTCCTCTGAAGCTGTCTGGACTCTGAAACCCCTTTCCCTGAGAACCTGCCTTCAGGGACGTAACAGGGCGGGCAGCTGCTGATAAGCCACAGCGTGGAGCAGGGAGCACTTGCTCTGACGCTGGGTGTTCACTGTCCTGGCTCTGCCACCACCACCACTAGGACCCACCAGCTTCACCTTCCTGAGCCTCAGGGTCCCCAGCCAGAAATACACAGATAACACAACCTAACTGACGAAGTTGCTGCCAAAATTCAAGACGATGTAGCCACTATACCCAGCACGGAGTCTGACAGGCATAGCCCCCCATAAATGGAGCTGAGATGATTTTTTCAACTGCTTTCAGGCACTGCCCACGAGGACGTGGGGGAAGCACAATATACAGTTTTCCTGGTGCCCAGAGAATTCTTCCTACAGGCCCCCTGCCACGTGTAATTGCAGTTGGAGGAGAAATCAGAAATGAAGAGGGCTGCTTTGACACTTAAGGCAGGCAAAATAGGATGATTACGTACTCTCCTAGGGCTAAAAAGCCCTCACAAACACCCCAGTTCCCTCACTCCCAGCCCACAACCTTCTGGCGGTGTGTTATCTACAAGTCACTGGAGCTAAGTTGAGTCTCATTTCCTCATCTGCAAGACAGAGATAACCTTACCCACAGCCCGAGCCCTTCAGGATGATGGGAGGCAGTGTTTTTCAGTCTGTGATCTGCAAACCACCTGTGTGCTGGGCGCTGATGGACTCCTCCCCAGCCCCTAGTCCTTCTTCCTTCCTACTGGAGACTCTGCTGTATCCGGATTCCCACCACTGCTCCAGATGGCTCCAGGAGTGTGGTCACCCTCAGGGAACAGTGACTGGCCCACTCCAGCCAAGGAGGCATGGTGGAAAAGAGCTGGGGGAGCCAGGAGTTGACCTGTGTCCTCGTTCCTCCTCTGGATGTGGCCGTGTCCGACTAAAACCTTTGGAAATGCCACAGCCGGCAAATGAAATCAGCATCCAAGATGGCAGAGATGGAGAGAACCTGGGGCCCTGTTGACATCACAGAGCCCCCGAGTCAACTCCAAGGCCCACCCCACCTCTGGATTCAGACTCGCCCCACAGCACAGCTCAGGGGAGGGAGGCATAGTCGCACGGCAGGTCGCATGAACAGCGGGTCACACAGCTGTGTGGAGCACCCCCCTCCTGTCTGAGAGACGATGAGTTTCCCTACCGCTGGCCAGTCTGAGTTGGAGTTTGTAACTTGCAGCTGAAAATATTCAGAGAACCTGTACAAACCTAGGGGACAGCGTGGAAAATACAGATTCCTGGGGTCCGCCCCGGGGAGGAATACGCGTTTTTAACAAGAACCCCCAAGGCATCATGATGCTCCCCAAATTGGAAGAACTACGGCTCTAATGGAATGTTAGACACGCAGAGCAGGGCTAGGCACACAGGCGAACTCTAAGTCCCAGTTCGTTTTGGGTCAGACCAGGGCCCTCCTATTTCCTGTGTAAAGCTACTGCGAGTTGTCAAACAAGCCTCACCTCTTCCCACGAAAGGCTGCTCAGCACAGTTTTAGGGAAACGTCTGCTGACACTCGGCCAGCACCCTGTCCCGTGACTCTACTGGCTTCCTGTCCAGCAGCGCCCGGAGCCATTACCTGCATCCCCTTTCAGTGCCACGCACACCACACGGCACAGTGGCTCACGGCCCCTCGTCCCACCATCCCCGCACTCCCTGTGGCCCTTCCAACTTTATTAGAAGGCCTGGCTATCTCTTATCGTGCACCAATCACCCCCTGTGGCACCAGGAAACTGCAGGGGAAGCTGGATTGATTAGGAGAAGATAAAAGAAGGTGCTGGCAGAGGCTGCCGGCTGAGTCCTGAAAGCATTGTTTCTGAAATGTTAGAGGTGCAGTGTCCTCAGGGGTAGGACCCCAACCCCCTCCTTCCAACGGGGAAACTACGATGCAGCAGGGGGTGAGACTTGGGGCTCTATTCACGCAGATCTTCAGCATTAATCAGACAGGGTAGAGGAAGTGGGGACAGAGAAGGCTTCATGTGGGGAAAAAAAAGGACCGAAGGGAGGGGCAGGCACTTATTTAGAGGGACCTTTGAGGATACTAGTTGCCTAGATAAACCATGATGGCCAAGTCGGTTTTGCACTTAATATCTGAGTGGTTATTAAATGCAGAGCACTTCACCAGGGGTAGAAGTGACAGAAGGGTCTAGAGCTGAGAAGATGAAGGACCTCGGTGTACCAATGAAAATGAGGCAAATGCAGAAAATAAAGGCAAGTCCCAGTAGAAGAAGTGTCTTCAGAAAGCCTCCCCAACTGCCCCGAACTTGATAGTAATCAGGCGTCCATCTCTCTGTGCTTCACAGAGAGCAATGCTGAGCAATGCTGAGCAATGCTCACAGCTGAGCAACGATGATGCTGTCACCCCGGCTATGACCCTACACTGAAATCGCCTGTCTGCTCATCTCCGTCTCCGACAGCAAAGAGGCTCATCACCTGGTTCATTTCTAGCACGGGTCCTGGCACAAGAACTCGGTAAAGGCTGCTTCATGAAATGGATAAATGGATGGATGGATGGATAACGGGTAAGTGAATGTGTGCGGATGTCAACGAGTTCTGGCTGGGGAATCGGGGAAGGTTTCATGAAGGGCTGAGGCATCTGAGCTGGATATTGAAGCATGTGGACACGTGGCGATGAAGGGGAGACCCACTTCATCCAAAGTGCCTAGCACCATTTTAGGCATAAAGCTGGTGCTTCATAAACACTTCCCGGATGAGTTTACTACTGAACTGGCTTTCCTAAGTGAAGGAAGCTCGTTTCATTTCCCACAGCCCTTTGTTTCTCCTTAGGTAAACAGAAGCAACTCTTAAAGAGCAGTTAAACTGATAAACCAAGAGAAAGGTCATTGCCTACCAGTCTCTGCAAACATTCCTATGCAAAGACAGTTTAACAGCATAAGGAAATTCCATTTCTACTGATGTGGAGTTTTCCAGGATATACTGTTCCGTGACAAAGGCAATGTATATCACCTCCTTATGTATCTGCACATAAAAAAACGGGGAGGAATACATAAGAAACTTCAAACAAAAAAAAAAAAATCACCAAACTTTAGAGAATGTATCATTTATCACCTAAACAGGGAGAATGAAATCAGTTTTGCCAGTGAAAGAGGATGTTATTGATGATTCCCCAGGACAAAGAACCTAAGCTAGGACTGCCGTGGCAAGCTGGAATGTATACTCAGCCCACCTAATGGGGACCAGGTCTGGGAAGAAAGGGAAGTGGACCTGGCAGGGATGAGAATGAAATTTTTCAATGTATACATTTTTATAGTACTATTTTGACTTCTGAACAAAGTATATGTATCAACCATTTTTAAATGGGATTATCTTTTCAATGGGGAAAAAAAATAAAAAGCCAAAGAATTTAACCTTCCAACTCTTCTGAACAAAGGAAGCAAGCTCATTTGGGGGCACCATCAAATAGCCACCCTGAAGAGCAGCCCTAGAGATTAAATGAAATCCCTGCTCACAGCACAACCCTTTTTGCAACAGACAAGAAAACAGCCCTGAGAGAAGAGCGCTGTGCATGGCCTAAAAAGGCTTTGACTCCATTCGGGGCCAGCTGGGACGGGGAGCACTGGGGGGAATATAAACAGTGCGACAGACATAAAGCAGTTCAGGTTTTACACAATCATGGCAACAAAGTGAGACTGATTCGCGTCTGAATTAAGCTCTTTATATTGTTTCTACTTAAAAAGGAAATGTATTGACTACAGTCCTCCTCACAGATTTATCTTCCCTGACATCAGGCACATTCATAACCTATTTTAAATTCCAAGGAACAATGCTGGGGTTTAGGAAAATGAATACCAGTGTGTTGCACCAGAATGTTTTGGAGGCTGGGAAGAAGCTTCTCTGGCTTTTAATTGCTCAGGAAACAGGCGCGTTGGAGATGGTTTTCTTATCAGCCCTAACTTCCAGTTAGAAGACTGCTTGTCCAGGATGCAGGAACTTTTAGAGCAGGTCTGTCTTTGGAAGATTCGCTTTGGAGTAATCTTAGAGACCATGTGTGGTATCACTTCAGCTTTTCTTCTCTCTCGCAACCATCTCCTCCTTTCAGCTGTCACCACAATTTGTCAAGCTCAGGCCTGAATTATCTGAACTTGGGCTGTCTCATCTCCTGCCTCCCGGCTTCACCAAGGACTGTGGGCACTGATTTCCCCAAGGCCAGCCTGACCATGTCCAACCCAGGGCTCCCCACAGCCTTTAGGACAGCAGGACCATTGGACCATCACCCAGAGAGGGACACCTGAGTGGGGGGGGGCTCCATTAATAATCACACTGGAGTAAGAGGCAGAGCCACCCTGGAAGCAAATCGGAAGGTGAGGTCATCAACTGTAGAACAAATCCAGCCTCTTTACCCTAAGCTTGAATTCAAGACTCTCCACCCTCTGGCCCCAACTCACCTTTCCAGTCTTTCTGCATTTTGCATTGTCCAATTCCAACGGACCTGCAGTTACACAGCACACCCTGGGCTTTACTATCCCTGTGCATTTGCTCCCAGCATTTCCTCCTCCTGCCTCCACCCCACCCCAGCCCTGGCCAGAGCGCCATCTACAGAGGCCTCACTCCTACCCTCCCTGCAAGGCTTTTGTGTGTTAGTCACTCAGTCATGTCTGACTGTTTGTGACCCCATGGACTGTAGCCGCCAGACTTTCCTGTCCATGGGATTTCCCAGGCAAGAATACTAGAGTGGGTTGCCACTCCCTTCTCCAGGGGATCTTCCCCACCCAGGGATTGAATCTGGGTCTCCTGCATTATAGACAGATTCTTTACCATCAGAGCCACCGGGGAAGCCCTACTCTCCCTGCAAAACCCAAGTCAAATGGCGCCATTCTTGACTGCATTCATTCAACAGGTATTTACTGACTGCACATTATGTGTTAGGCACATAGTGAAGAAGGCTGAAAAAGGTCCACCTCTTATGGAATTTTGGTGTATGTGGTGGGAGGCGGTGTACACAATTGTGACAGCAGGTAGTAAGGACGGACACAGGGTGATATGCTGGAAGCTCCTTGGTTAAGTTTTTGTACAGACACACCCAGTACCCCACAGGGCTGGGGCTCCTTGAAGGCCGTGCCTAAGAGACCCAACTTACAGCCCTGTTGAACCCCATGCACACCTCTAGACTCAACAGGCACTCAACAAACATTTGATGAGCAAAGAATTACTATTAGAGAAGTTTCCTCATTTAGTCTGGAGACAGCATTCCAACAAGGAGTTCCAAGTTCTCCACAAATCTGTATGGGATCCAAGGGGAGCCTAAATTTCCACCAACCTTAGAGAAACGCCCCACATCCAAGAGCTGTGCTTCCCCTTCCACACCGATGCTAGGAGGGGACTAAGGTTACTTGCTTCGATATTACGTTGCTTCTCCAGAGGTTAAGTGACTCAGCCAAGTCCACACCACTAGGGAGTGAACCCCTGCAGAGGTCAGAAGATGACACAGCAGCAGTAGGACGTAATGACCGGATAAACAACCAGAGGAGTCACTGGGCAGAGGGTGTCTGGAGTGGGGAGGTGCCTCTGGCAGCTCAAGTGGCCAGAGAGCTTGAGAAAGGAGGTCTTGGGGTGGGGCCCGGGTGATGGAAGGCTGGGAGGGCCAGCAGGGGAAAGGCACTGCGATGGAAGCTTGGCGACGGAGGGAGAGCCTGACACGGAGGTCACAGGGGAAGGCCTGCTGCTGAGGCCAAAGTCTCACCTGGTGACGTATACCACCCAAAACAAGAACACACACCTGCTGTGCCTGTACCTCACCTGGAGGAGGGGGCTCCGCCACTGGTAACATGCAGATAAAACTGCTCAGAGAAGCTCAAGTAAGGGCCGTGGGTGCCCAGGCTTTCCCAGACATGTCTGCAGCTCTACCCTGAGTGGCCCTGGCGGACAAGAGTCCGATTAAACAGTAACTAGTAACAAAGGAGCTTGGCAAGCGTCACGGTCACGTCCAAGGGCAACTGCAACATGGGTACCCCCTTTTCAGACATTCCGGTGGTGAGTGGTCATAGTGACCACTTCCTTTTACGAAGGAAAAAAACAGACAATTAGCTGCATCTGTTCTTATTTCAGTTATACCCAGAGACAGTCGAATGTGTTCCTAGCAGTCAGGACTGGACCCCACCCACCTCTCACCTGCTGCAGCTCCGCAGCCCTGGGCCACCCTGGGCTTACTGGAATTTTTCCTCTCGGCCTCCACTCACCACAACCACCACGCCAGCCCCTTGGGACTCAGTGAGGAATCCAAACTGCAAACATCCCTAAGGTACAACACAAGTCCCTGGAGGCAAGGGAACAACTCAGGTGGGCTTTCCAGGTGGCCTTCTACTCACCCTATGCCTGAGGTAAAGACACACCCAGGCCCCCCCAGGGGCAGGAGTGCTCAGCCTCAGCACACTGACATCTGGTGTGGGATAACTTGGTGGTGGGGCCGTCCTGCACTCCAGGATATATGAGGAGCATGCCAGCCTCTACCCACCAAAAGCCAGGAACACCCCCTACATGACAAGCAAAATCTCTCCAGACATCACCAAATGTCCCATAGGAGTAAAGCTGCCTCCACAGAACCATGGCTAAAGGGCTTGCTCCCTAAATGTGCTATTCTGTATATCCTCAAATATTCAGACTCCTGAAGCTCCCAGTACTATAAAACATCTTAGGGGTTAAAGGCAGAGCTTTTGATCAGGTGGATCTGAGATCTGGACATGAGGCACGTCACAGCCTCTTGGAGCCTCAGTTCCTTCATCTATAAAATGGGAGCAAATCAACAGCACCTAGGCCATGGCAGTTACATAAAAATGACATGTAAAGATTGCCAGGCACAGTGAGGATCTGATAAACGTTAGTGAGTTTTTACAGGCCTAGAAAATTCCTTTTAGCCAAGCCTAGAGTTTAATCTTCTATTTCTGTGGTTTCTGATCTCCCCCCCACCCCACTTCCTATGCCCTTTCCACCTGTTAAATGCCTTTGGTCTTAACCTTTGGTCTTAAGGAATCCTTCCTGCTGGTTCAAAGGCATCTGAGGTTAAAGTGAAGGAAAGAACACACACACACACACACACACACAGAATCTTTCAGCTCCAACCCTGTCCAGACCAGCTCTCCAGACAAAAGCTTCCATTGTTGTCTAAAAACAAACTTTTCCACAGGGAGGCCTTAAAAGAGCCCTAACAGTCTTGAAGTCTCCAGACTCTCCTAGCTTTCATCCCCATTCTGCCCCCGACCCTGGCATAGCCCTTCTCCTCCTGGGCCTCACTTTCCTAATCCATAAAGTGAGGGGTCTAGACCCTAGGGATCACCAAGATGCTGTGCTATACTGGAACGCCGCAGCACAGAGAGCGGCTGGACCCACATTTTCAGTAAGTGCTTAAGAAGGAGTAAGTGTCATAAAGACACATCTTTCCCCCTTTTCCCTAGGTTCCCCTGAGAACACAGAATTCACAGAATATAGAAACGAGTCTCTGTTGCCCTTGGAGGCAGGAGTCAGAGGCCTGAGTAAAATGAAATCCTGCCGTTCTGAGACCTTGGGCAAATGAGTTCATCTGTCTTATCCTGCTGCCTTATCTGTAAAATGGGATAACAGAGGCAGAAACGATGTAAAGATTACGAGACAACGACCATGAAAGCACCTAGCACAAGAGCTAATCCACACGCTAGGTATTCAAAATACGTATGCCTCCCGTTCTGGGCTCTCCATCTGAAATCCTGTACTGTAATTCCGGTCCCTCTCCTTCTCTGGAAAGTCCTTCCATCTGCCCTTTCCCCAGGCTCTATCCAAGCCCTCCTCTGTCAGGAAACCTTCTCCACATAAACTCTTTTTTCTAAAGGTCCAAGGCCACAGTTTCCCAAAAGCTGACTTGGGGAGTTGGGTGGGAGGGGCGGGTAGAGAGGAGGGGGCAGGAGTTCACTAACAGCCAGTTCCCTGCCCTGAGAATTTCCTTTCTGTGAATTCAGGAAGATTAACCCCTCCCCTGCTCCACTCAGAATGGAACAGAGACCTCAACACTGTCCTGGCTGAGATTTTATATGCCCCTTATGTCAGGGTCTTATGAGCACCCTGAGAGGGCAGGGTAAATCTGAACATTCTTCTCCCCCAAATTCTTCATCTAACCTGACCACCCAGAGCCTCTCCCCCTCACCCACTGCCCACTCCAGGAAGATGTTTCTTTGCTCACCCCTACAGAGCAGCCTCACAAATTCACAGATCTCCAGCCCAGATCCTTCCCCTTGCCAGAAAGAGCTCAGGAGATCAGGGAATTGGACCAAGATCTCTCAGCTAGCTCAGAGGCAGGGCTGGGTTAGAACTGGGGACTCAGGGCTCTAGACACACCAAGCCTCTGCTCACAGCCTCTTGCCCATCAGCCTGGCCCCTTCCTGTCTCAAGCGTCACCATCCTCCCAGGCTGGGAAGCTCACGGTCACCTCCACCTCTCCCCCTGCCTCGTCTCATCACCAAGACCAGGAACCCTGATAAAGGGCCACCGCCTGGTCCCTATCACATCAGGACAAGGACAACATGCCTTTTTCATGCCACTCCCTTGTTTAACAACCTGCCACAGCTCCTCAGTCCCATCAGATCAAACCTTTCCTGCCCTACAGCCTCGGACCCCAGGCACCAGCTCCTCCAGCTCCTCAGCCCACCCGGCCTGGCCCTGCTCCCCTCCACGGCCCCTCCCCTCTCTCTTGGATCCTCTCGGCTCCCTCCTCAGACTCTGGCCCATGTGACTCCCCTCCTTGGAAAGTCTTCCCTTCCCGCCCTGGCTCCCCATCCTGTTGCCCTTCAAGGCTCCCTCTCCAGACCTGAGGCCTCAGCCTGGCATTCTCCTGGCCCCTAGGGTCACCGCACTGCTGAGCTGTCTGAGCTTACCTCCTCATCAAACCACAAATGCATCATCCCACAACCTGGCTACATTCCTTCCCCCTCCAACCTCAGCCTGGCATTCATTCCACAATCATTACCTGAGTGCCTCTAAGGTGCCAGAAAGTTCTTGTACCTTTAAGGGTAAGGAGAGTTTCAAGAGCAAGGACATCTTAGATGCTACCTCCTCTGTGACTACCCCCAACCCACCATCCCCGTCACCCCCAGGAGTCCTCCTATCTCCATTTTAGGATGTCCTAGTTGTCCTCGAGCCCATGTCCTCCCGGAGTCCTCCCTAAGTTCCAGACCTTCTCTTCCTTATTCATGGCCAGACCTCCTATGATATCCACACCAAGAGGATGCTCACTGAATGGCTTTCACAGGAAACTGAAGCATTCTGTCCAGCAGGCCAGTCCGGACTCCTGGGTAGCCTCAAGCTCTGTTCATCCAAGTGACCTCTCACTGTTCTTCCAAGATTGGATTAGGGCCCAGAATGAGTCAAATGACCTCTTATCATTCTTCCAAAATTAGGCTTTCCTCTTTAATTACACCTTATCTAGCCACACTATGTGGATTCTAATTACATAATTACTTCAAGCCCTGGGACTTAAAAAAGAAAGGAGTGCGTAGAATTACACAGGTAAGTGAATGCGCCAAATATTCATACTTATATATACCACGCGCCATGGTGTATACAATGTTTGTGTACAATTATTCATATACAATTTTATAAGCCAGAAAATATAGCCCATGAGTGGATATCTAAATCACATTAAGCAAGTCAGCATGGATGAAGGAGAATATCATGGAGAAGCCTAACCCTGAGGGAGTTTTTGAAAGAGGCTAGAAGTCAGTCCCCAGCTCTCTCCCCTTCCCCTTCTGCAATGAAAAGAGGGAGTGGTGTGACCTTCATGGGAGATTTTTCAAAGTATGACCAGGCCTGATCTCTCCTAAACAAAATACACACTCTCTTCTGAATTCCAGGTATTCACTGTCTGTCTCCTAAGGCACGTTTTGTACAGTTCTAGAAGAAGACCCCACCTAGACTGTGTCCATCCTGCAGACAGCGGCTGCGTCTCACTCATCTCAGTATCCCCAGTTCTCAGCCCCTGTCAATACCAGGAGGGCCATCCAGTAGGCCCGCCTCTTGTCTTTACTCCAGCCTTATTAAAGTCTTTGTCTCTCTCACACCACCCCTATCTTCACCTGGAGTGCTCTCCCTTCGGCTGGGCCCAGCTCCCTCCCGTACAGCTCCCCTTGCCCGCTGTACTTGCCCTAACTTGTTGCTCATCACATGTTGGCATAAAAGCTCTTCTATGCGCCAACCTCTCCTTTTAGACCAGTGGTCAAAAACCTTTTGATCATACCTTCCTATTAGTAAATAGCTTTGAGCATATTTACTTATAAGTTAATGATAAAATCTGGACTACTATAAATAGGAAAGCTACATCTTGCTCTTCTGTTTGAGTTAAAGAATAAATAGACCTTCAACTGATAATGTTTTCTCTCAGTCCTTCAATAGCAATCCTGAGAGCTCACCCACTGTTCTAGGCCAGGAATTCTGCGAGGACAGCAGGAGTGTTTGATTCCCTTTGTATTCTCAGAATCTGGGACAGAACTAAAAACTTAATAAAGGAATTCATTTGCCCCACAGACAGGGAGCACCTCCTGTGGGCCAGGCACATGCTAGGTAGGCACCAGGGATAGAACACCCAGCTGCTAGCATCTGGGTCCTACAAACTGCTGGGTGGGCAGACAAACAGGATCAGCCAAACAAGTGTGACAAAGTGGCTGACACAGATGCTTTGCAGAATGCTCTGTCCAAAACCACTGAATCAGGACAGTCTCAAACAGGGGAGTGAACATGCTCCAGAGGGTCCGAGAAGGCTTCCCCCCAGGAATATGCTGCCTTCAGCTGAAGCCTGAAAGATAAGCAAAGCTAACTGGGTGAGGGAGAAGAGAACACTCCAGGGTAAGGAAACCACATGGGCAAAAGTCCTGAGGCTGGACAGAGGGGTGTAAGCGCCAGGGGCCAACAGAGGCCAATAAAACAAAATGAATGAACAAGCCCCTAAAGAATGGCGAGTTCCTCCCCCTTCCTCCTCCCTACTATCAAAACAGACTGCCCCTAGCTTCGTGCCTCTGAAAGGGTCACTCAGCCCTGCTACGTGCCCAGCCTCTGAGCCAAACAGAACAGGTGGGCTCTCTGCCTCCCAGCCAGCCCTGCCAGTGGCAACCGCCCCCTGCTTCTGAGGAGCCCCAAAGCCACAGGAAGACACTCCTGAAAACCATACATGTTGCCATGGACACCACCAATCAAAGGCTCCTGGGCAGTTTAATTTTTTAAAGAGAGTGTTAAATATTTTACATCTTCTAACAGCACAGCTTCTTCCTTGCCTACAATGCAAAAGAAAACCCTATACTCCTTGAACTAAGGATTCACACAAAATAAACACCAATGTGTAAGACAGTCCTTGGAGATGTGTACCCACGGTCAGGGGCATCCTCTGGGTATCCTGGCTGCCTGGGTGTATGTTCCTTGCAGAAGCAACCTGGACAATCCAGAAAGAAGCACAGCCACAAAACCTCTTCCCTACTGGAGCTCTTCTGATCCCAAGAAGGGAAAATTATTTACAATGATGCTTCAGGTGTGTTTAAATAGACCATGACTTTAATAATTAAAGATAAAACCAAGACCATGGATTGTAATGCAGGATAGCGGCTGCGGGGCCTCCTCTAGCAGCAGCTGTCCCCAAGAGAAGCCATATCTTCCATCAGTGCTCAGGCATGACTAACATTTCCCAGTTCCTGGGAGGCCTCGCCCCCTCACACCTGCCAGGACTGGCTCACTAACGTACCATGTCCAACAGAAAAGCCCCACAAAGCAGATGCAAAATAGTCCTCAAAGGCCTGAGACCATGCTGGCCTAGGCTCATGGGCCTGGCAACCAGGTTTTCAGCAACTACCACCAAAGCCTGCCTAGGCCCTGGACTCTCCCAAGTCCCAGCTCTCTCCAGCTACTCTATTTTCTGTCCCAACTGGGACTGTGCTTTCTCCAGGGCCTGATTCATTCTGTCCTGCTCCACGTAGCCCAGTTCCTACTTTTGCCTTGGCTTCTCCATCCAGATGTCTGGCTTGCTCCCCAGCCTACTGCCCGGGCACTAGGGCAGCAACTCAGATCTCCCAGATCCAGTTCCAGTCTTTCTTACCTCATCCCTGGCTTCCAGATCCAGCCTCCTGTGTGCACTGTCTACAAAGAGAGACCCAAGCACAGACAAATCAGCAGTGTGTATGCTACAGCAATATACCATGAAACTGTTCCCATTTTCTCTCCTGTTAATTTGTTATCAGCAACTACAACCCCTGGCTATCATTCTGTATTGGTGAGAAACAGTCACCCAACGCTGGATCTGCCCTGACTAAAGACAAACTCTGAGTAGAGAAGAACAATCGACATATGAATTGTCTATTTATTTACAACGTCCGACAAGGAAACTGTTCACGTGCACAGCCACAATATAGACACACATTCCAGGCAACAAGAGAAACATGATTTCACACAGTATGTCCTAGAGACCCTTCATTCTGGGAAACCAAGCTCAAAGGTGGCCCACAGGCAGATGGGAATAATCAATTCATGTAGGGATTTCCCTGGTGGTCCTAGTGGCTAAGACTCCACGTTCCCAATGCATGGGACCTGGGTTCGATCCCTGGTCAGGGAACTAGATCCCTCATGCCACACCTAAGACCAGCGCAGCCAAATAAATATTCAAAAATAATAATAATCGATGTTTAAGGCATGCTAGCAATGAGGAATGAGTTTCCTCATCCGGGATCAACTGAGCGCCTGTTCCTGTTACAGCTGCCATGGGCTTAAGATCCCTCTGCTGATGCAAAGTCAAGGCCCACATGGGACTGACATGGGCAGAGCCGAGTGCAGGTTAAGGGACAGTAGTCAATACTCCTCCTGCTCACTGGTGTTGGAACTCAGGCAGTATCTTTATGCCATGTTGAGAATCCGGGTTGCCAGGAACAGACTCCTCACAGTCATTCCTGGGTCGGTCATGACTACAGGTCCATCACTGGCCTCTCTCTACTACCTTCCACGTGGGTTATATGCATGTCTAGAGCTTCCTCACTCCCCCGACGCCCCACACACTTGTCACTCAAAACCTTCCTACTCACAACCCGAAACAAACTGGAATGCCTGCTGGGGAAGACAAGAGCCCAACCCTCTGAGTGTTAATGAGGAAATAAACTCGAGGAGGGTGGGGCTTATGTCTACACTGTTCACTAGTTATTTGTTTAATGAGTGCAATGAGACTGCGGTTATTAAAGTACTTCTTAAACAAAAGTTCCACATGTAAGCAGGGACTCACCTCACAAATGGGCACCCTCCCGTCCCTGGGGCTAACAGCAGAGCTCTCTCTCTCTCTTTATCCAGCAAGGTGGGCTGGATGGACATCAAATGGACCTGCCTGCAAGGCTGAGCTATGGTGGGAATGCAAATCACCAAGGGATAGAAACTTCCAAGACAAGATCCGGATCCCAACCACTAAATCAACCTGGTTCTGACCCTTTTCTCTCCTGCACTCCTTTGGCACATCCCTTTGCTCCATGGGTAATGGTCAACATCTGTGACCTCATCCTTCCAAGGGGGAGATGTTGGCAGAGCGGGGAGGAATGTTTGGGGACAGGAGAAAGGGTTATGGGTAGAAGCAGACCAGGAGGAAGGGGACATCAAAAGGATTCTTGCTCCGAGTACCAGTGACCAGTACTGGGGGTTCGTGAACATGCTGGCATTTTCACATCGGCTCACATGACCGAAAAGGCTTAGAAATACTCAGTTCTATGTCCCTCTCCATATGGTTGGTCAGCTCTACAAACACAGCTTCACTGGCCAATGTTCTTTTTCAGCTCCATGGTTGAAAACACCCCCTTGACACTACCAGTAACCTCTGACCCAATCTCATTCGCAATGCAGCCACCAGCATTAGAGTGATGGCTGTGTGTCAGGCACACCTCTAAAGACTTGTGCAATCCTGTGAAGTGGGCACTATTATTTTCTCCATTTTACAGGTGAGGCAACTGAGGTACAGATACATAACTTATAGAACGAGGATGGGGACCCAGGCAGCCTGAGCACAGAGGTCACTCCCTTCATCATTCTGCTCCCCGATCTCACTTCCAGAAGAGGAGAGCCAAGCTCCAGCTCAGGCCCATCCAGCTGCAAGACCTTAAACTAATGGCCTTTCTGTGCCTCAGAGGCGTGTGAAGCAAGGCTGATCACAGACACCTGGTCTGCTGTCCACAGGGCGGCCGCTAGTCTCACGTGGCTATGGAACACTTGAGACGCCGCTAGTGTGACCGAGAACCTGAACTGTACGTTGTACTTCATTTTAGTAACCCACTCCAGTATTCTTGCCTGGAGAGTTCCATGGATAGAGGAGCCTGATGGGCTATATAGTCCATGGGGTCACAAAGAGTTGAACACAAATAAGTGACTAGCTTTTAGTTAATTTCAACTTAGAGAGTCACATGTGGCTAGTGGCTACCAGATTGGAAAATCCGACTCTGGTCTCTAAATTCTAGGATACCGGGTGCCATTTCTTTTTGGTCACTGCTATAGTCACAGAGACCAGCACAGACCCTAGCACAGCCCATAGTTGGAGCTCAGTAACTATTTGTTGAACAAATCAAAAGCAAAGGGCTTTTCAGGTGCCATAACTTCACTGCCACACAAGCATCGATTGTTCAGGTTTCCTGCCCACTGGACATCTAGCCTCAGCTTGACCAGGAGCTCGGGCCTCCCAAAGCAGATCAGGAGGGAGAGGCTCTCAAGATGAAAAACTATAGAGGCAAGTCTTCTAAAGGTTCAACAGAAATAAATCTACCTCCCTGAAATTTCCACTTACTCATCCTGGCACTTCAGCTCACAGGTCTGGGAAAACTCAGTTATGAGACAGCAATTAAACATTTTTAAACACTATAAATACAATATAATACGTCTAATTCATTTTCTTAATTAGTATGAATACAAATCTTAGTTCACTGTGAGGCTGGTTAAACAACTACAGGACTGAGATCTGCTTGGGGGAACAATCCCCTACTGTCCGGGCTATGGCCCAGGACTGTTGTCTCCGCTGACTTAATGCATCCACATCCCCCCTCTCCATGAGCGAGCCAGGGTGTATACAGCTAAACTCCCAACCAGTGAGGCCTCGTTCTGCAAACAAGGTTTGGGGATCCTGGCAGAGCAACTCACATTTTCATATCTCCTTGATGTACTCTTTCTAAGTGGAAAAATCTAAGTGTGCACACATCTCCTATGAGCTGAGGACTGTAGCAGACACAGGAGATACTAATACAGCTCCGTGCAGCCCGCACCAAGAGCCCACTCTAGAAAGAGTAAGAGGTGAAATCTGCAGACTACTTACCCCATGCAATTCACTGAACCAGATCAGGAGAAAGACATATAAACCAAACACGATCAATTCAGTGTGACACACGCTGTAACAGACACATGTACAAAACACTGAACTAAAGAGATACCCGGAGGGACCTGCACCGTGGCTCACACACAGCAGGCACTCAGGGCAGTGAACTGAATCCAATTTTGACCAACAGCTCAAGTGAAGGCTGAGGAAACCACAATCCAGACAGGTTAAGTGACTGCTCAAGGTGACCCAGGTAGTTAGTGACGTGGCTGGGCATGACAGGTGGGCCTCGTCACTTACCCGCCCAACAAGTCTATAATCCATCTCACGGTGCTTCTTGTCTGACCCCTCATGGGGAGGGAGGCAGGATCTGCCCGCTGCTTGTTATCACATCCATCTCAGGATAAACAATGGATACATTTTTGTAAGATGGTATGTTGGGGACTCTCTTGAAATCTGAGGAGTTACTGTGTGCATGCCATCCTAGAAACATGCATCCAATCATCTAACAAACACTTCTTGGGAATATACTATGTATCAGGTGCCTGTTTAGAGGCTTGGATAAAGAGATGAAACAAACTCCTAGTCAGATCAGAACACCCACATTTATCTCTGCTCTCTCCCAGAACCCCAGGAAAAGGACAGCAGAGGAATCTGCTTTTTAATGGAAAGGAGACAATGGCTGATGAGATATGTTAACAGAATTCTGAAAGACAGAGAGCCAATTGCCAGGCAGTCGCTGATTCAGGTTTCTGCTTCATCTGCTCTGCTGAGTACAAGCAGGGTAGAAAACCACTGAACCAATGGTGCTTAGGCCACAAAAACAGGAGAAGGCTCGGGAAGGGAAGGGGGCACCAAGGACTGTGAGGAGAGAAGGGGAGGGCACTCGGAGGAGGGGAGCCTGCTGAAAGTTGATGCGGGGAGCAATCAGACTCCAGGGTCCCTCTTTCAATCTGCTCAGTCTGGCGACCTCCCTCCCTAGGCCAGCAGGACGTGGAGGATCACAATTTAGGCAAATTACACCAGACACTCTGATTCAGATTCAGACACAGCTGAGGGAGAGACACAGCTGAGGGAGGTAGGGAAAGCAGGGAGCAACTTTCAGAAAACAGACGGAGTGAAAGTCTGCACACCAACCAGGGTACCCTGCCTCCTTCCCCATCAAGGCTCCTAGAAGGAACAACACACAGCCTGTTACACCCCCCAGACACACTCCTCTCCAGGAACACCCAACATTCCCCAAGAAAAGATCTACAGACACCAATATCTAGGTGTCTCCAGTGAAAAAAGGGGAGGCTCTCTACTGAATGACCCTACAGCGAGGTTCACAAGCCCCCTTCCTTGTCCCACAGATCCCCAATCAGCATCTTGGTGGCCACTCTTAAAATATAAACCGTCAGGGATCAGCCTGCATGGAAAGATGGTTCCAATGGGAAATACAGTAACCAAAAGAAGCAGGAAAAGGGACTTGACAGAAACAAAGACAACACAGGAGAAGCAGAAAAGCAGCAAAACAAACTAAACACAACATATATAAGTGAGTTCACTGCACCCGTGAAGCGAGAACAAGATGCTGTTTCGAAAAAAAAGAAAAATGAGTCTTCAGAGAACTAGGAAATTGTAGAAAGTAAAACGTGTAAAAATGTTCCAAGCAAAACCATGAAAGCATAAAGTAAAAATTCAAAAGGATTATTAAAGATAAAGCTGAAGATGTCTCTCAAGAGGTAAAACAAAAGTAAAATGGAAAACAGTAAGATTTTAAAGTTACAAACTTGACCCAGGATGTCCAACATCTAAGTGATGGGAGTTCCAAAGACAAAACACGAAAAAGGACAAAAGGAAATTAACAGAGAAAAACATAAGAAAATGTCCCCAAAATGAAGAGTGTGAGTCTTCAGATCAAAAGAGCACAACAAGGACCCAGCATAATAATTTTCAAAACAAGAACAATCCAAATACAGGGAAAGGGAAAGGATTCTAAACCTTTCAGCAAAAATAAAAGGTTATCCATAAATGATCAAGAAACAAAATAGCATCCAAATTTTGACATTAATATCGGAACCTAGGAGACAGTGGAGCCATGCCTTCAAAATTCTAAGGGAAAAGGGCTTTCAACCTAAAGTGATCCCATGGACTGTAGCCCACCAGGCTCCTCCATCCATGGAATTTTCCAGGCAAGAGTACTGGAGTGGGTTGCCATTTCCTTCTCCAGGGGATCTTCCTGACCCAGGGATCGAACCCAGGTCTCCTGCATTGCAGGCAGATGCTTTAACCTCTGAGCCACCAGGGAAGCCCCAAACAAATCAAACCACCAATCAAATGTGAACGCAGAATAAAAACAGTTCAGACAAGCAAGTTTAAGGTAACTGACTTGTACAGACCCTCTCTCAGAAACTCCCAAGGAATAAATCAAGAAACAGGAAACGGAGGCTCCAACCAGAGTCAAGTGAGGGAATCCCCAGGACGAGTCATGCCCTAGGCCTAGAAGTCAGTCAGCTCGGAATAAAGGGGAGGAACTGAGGCCTCTGGGAGTGAGACCTCCAGCGGAAAAAAGACTGCAGTAAAAGAAAAAGGAACACATGTATAAAACAGAGAGGTTTTCAAAAGCCTCTCAGAAACTCTGGGAATCAGTAACAACCACAAAGGAAACGAAATAAATAGGGGAAAAGCAATTATTAACTCAAAAGAATGTACAAGAAATTTCATTACAGTACAACTATAAGGCTCAGCCAGGAACTCTATTTACACAGTCAAAATAATATAAGTATTGACTATCAGTGTAACAAAAAACCGTGATAGACCACACTGGGAGACATGAAGGAAACCAAGCATGTGGGGAAAAGAGAGAAGAGGGGAATGAGGGCTCCTCTAATCCACAGCAGGACAACAGTACTATCAGCAGAAACAGCTAAAAGGCCCGGAAGTGACTATGGTAGGCAGAGTAATGGCCCCTCCAAGATGAAGATGCCCAAATCCTAATCCCCGAACCCACAAACATGGTATCAATACATGGCAAAAGGGAATTAAGGTTGCAAGTGGAAGTAAGGCTGCTAATCAAATGAACTTCAACCAGGGAGATTATCCTAGATTATCCAGGTGAGCCCCAAGTAACCACAGGGTCCTTAAAAGTGGAAAAGGGAAGGGGAAGGCAGTCAGGAAGGTGTGACTATGTTAGAAGGTCAGTGATGGACAGAAGTACTCAACTGGCCATTGCTGGCTTTGCAGATGTTGAAAGGGGGCCATGAGCCAAGGAATGCAGGCGGCTTCCGCAAAGTGGAAGACGCAAGGAAGAGAATGCAGCCCTGGCACCATCTTGACTTTCACCCAGTGAGACCCTTTTTGGACTTCTAAGCCAGAGAGCTGTAATTTAAATTTGTGTTGCTTTAAAGCCACTACGTTGGTGGTAATTTGTTCCTGCAGCAACAGAAAATCATGTTCCGTGACTAGCCCTGGGGAGTGGATCATCAGGATGAGGAGTGACACAGCCTTCTTCCTAAGCCTTGCAGTGTTATTTGACTTTTAAAGTCATATATATGACTCTGATACAAATTAAATTTTAATTTTAAAAGAGCTGGGACACAAATTCTCTCTTGCCAGAGCTCATAATCCAGTAGAGAAAAACAGGGCCCCGGCTACTGCTGATAGGCAAACACGGGAAGAAAGGACCTCTTTGAGATGTGAGGACATCTGAAAGGAGTAGGCGTTCACCAGGCAAAGGAGAAACAGGCCTGCTGGAGAGGGATCAAAGACCAGGGGTAACATGAAACAGCTCTGAATGATGGCACATCAGTGGGTCCCGTAGAGCCAGCAGGAAAGGCTGGGTGGACAGTTCCCAACACCACAGGTGTGACACCTGCCCCACTGCTGGCTTCTCTGGCTGGGGTCTGGGGCTTGCTGTGCATATTTAGGGCTGGTATGGACAAGAGAAGACCCCAAACACAACGTTTTTCTGGAACATCAATTGCACCCAACAATGAAGTGTTTTAAATGCTTTTACACTAATAACTAGCACAGATGTATTACAGAAGACAAAACTCATAGGAATTTTTAACATAAAAATTGGTGACTTCTTGCTTGAGAGGCCCACTGTAGACACTAAGCTATCTGCTGACCTCTGAGCATCAAGATTCAACCATCTCTATAATTATTACAAGAGTCAGAAGAAAGGTTAAAGCGCCATCGCATGCATCCATCAAAGCACCTGGGACTTCATACCAGCAACCTCTCAAGGGCTGCCTATCCTCCCTGTGTTGGGTCCCAACATGAACAGGAAAGCTGAGAAGCATTTCATTCTTTTCCAAAGTGGTCTGGGTCCTGCTATTGCTGGGGAACTTAGCTCTGCCTGGGGAAACAAACAAAAACTACCACACTGAATGTCTCCTGCATACCTTCTCTTGGTCATAAGCCTGTCCATCCTTCTCCCATCCCCCCTCTAAAGATTACCAGGATCACTGATAAAACCCCAGCTCAACCATCAGCACCTCCGACCCCTTACAGCACAGGCCTCTGTTAAAGAATACATTGCAGACACTCTTTCCATGGAAGGAAGTCAAGAAATAGGGCACATCTCTTGGGAGAGGGTGTCCCTTGTGTCCACAAACAAGGGTGGAAACTTTTTCTATTGTTGTGGCTGTTTTTGTTATAAAAACAATAATATCCACGTAACAGTGAACTGGGAAATTTTTCTTCTGTAAAGACTCACTACTGACCACAGAAGAGGATCAGAGAGGGGGGGAAAAAAAAAAAATATATATATATATATATATGTCAATGGAAGACCACACAGAATTAAAAAGCAATTTAATTGGGTTTGGTTTGTTTTTTCGTGTTGTAAAACGCATACAAGTGAACTCAACTGATTTCAAACAGAGAGGATGAGATTTTAATAACACCTTAAATATATTACAATTAGTTATGTCATTGACAGAAAATAAAAGATGGGAGAGGAGATCAAAGAAAAAGATACAATAGGAGGAGAGAAAAAGAAACGGATAGAGGGGGGGTATGGGAGAAAAAGGACGGGAAGACAGCAAGACACAGGGACGGACAGACATGAGTAACCACACACAAAAAGAAGGAACAACTAAAGCATTCACAGAGACACTTCCTAGGCCAAAATAAATGACACTGCATATGCCAGGGTAGCCTTGGGCTATAGACTTCAAACTAGTATCACCTTTTATCCTTGCCTTCCAATGGTTACTAATCTGGCTAACCACTGTTCACAGCTCTTTAATTGCTCATTTAAACATTCTGAGGCTTAGCTCAGGTCAAGGGCCAGAAGCTCCCTTCAGACGAGCCACAGTCAAGCAAATCATTTACCTCCAAGTATCTGCTCTACAAAGGGAGTACGTGAAACACTCTTACACAAATCACCATCTCAGAAAATGTACAAAGCACCAATGACAGACAGGAGAAAATGCTGTTTGCATTGAAAAGAAACTCCATAGAAAACTTTTTAGTTTTGCATTTAAAAAGCAAAAACAACAACAACAACAACCCAGAACTGGTACTTCAGCAGAACGGGTTCCCACCTCAGCATTTTCCAGCATCACTCCCAGCACATTTGACTTTCCACATGTTCAAGTTCTGCCTGCCCCACTGGCTTCAAAGGCCTGAGTTGGCTCTGACACCAAACACTGCAAGCTGAGGGTCAACAGAGAGATCTCAGGGGACTGACTCCCAAGTGAGTCTCAGCCCTGCCTAGACTCTCTATCCATCCTCTCCAATGATTATCTAAAGCAATCCCTTACTTCACTCTAAGGGCTGCAGAAACCTGCTATTTCACAGCTGATAGAGCCTCCCCCTTTCAGCTCCATCTCTTTTTCCTCCAAGCCAGGTATCTATGTTTTCCCCTTCCTTACCTGACCAGCCCCCAACCTCCTACCTGGTCTATTTCCCCAACCTCTCCCTTCTGCCCCTAATCTCTCCTTGCTCTTCCCTACCCTGTCTTAGTATCATTGCTCTCAAAGGAAAAGGGGGCATAGGAGGTGTCTTTAGAACACAAAACCTAGAGTCAATCCACCTGAGTTTCTGCCCAGCTCTGTATCTTGCTAGCTGTTTGACCTTGAACAAACAGCCAAGCCACCCAACCCCTCAAATTCCCCAGTGAGGGGGATGAACCTGGCAACCACAGAGGTCTTGTCCAACTCTCAGGTCCCAAATACTCAAACACCCACCTGTATAACCATAAATAAAGCAGTGAATTAAACATACACAGGGAGAGAGAATGAATAGAAATCCCCTTTCCTCAGCATTCTGTCACCCCAGCTAGTGTCCCCAATCAACCCCCCACACTGAGGGGCTGTACCTCATTGTGAGCTGTTCGAGCTCTAAATTACTTAGATACAGCAAAGCCTCCCCCAATCACACTAATCAAGGAACAGATGAATCTGAATATCCAACAGAAGTCTGAGTCCTGGAATGTTTCTTTCATGCCATAGAGCAATACTGTGAATTTAACATCAGCTGAGCAAACAGAAAAGAATCTAGAAATGCCATCGAAAACTGTCTTGTGAATCTAAGAACAGTTACGTGTCGGGAACCCTGGAAAACAATCTACTCCTAAGTCCTCCACTTTCCCAACAAGGGCAGAGGCCCAGAGAGCAGAAGCCACAAATCCAAAGCCCAGCGCAGATCCATGACCGGATCAAAGCCAGAGGTCCTGCTTCTGGCCCAGAGGACTTTCACCAAAGCTTTTGAGACCATCCATTTCCTTTTTCAAAGAGACAGATTAAACCCCAAATTACCAGTGAGTTCTCTCTACAACAAATCTATTTCCAAGTCCAGGGAAGCAGACCAGAGCTAAGTTTGGATGGCCAGATGATTACTAATACTGCCTAACAAGCTTTCTTCCCTGAACCCTGCCCATTCATTCTCTGGAGAGAAAACCCCAGACTCTGCTATCTATATGGAACTCTATTTTGGAGAAGTAGGAGGCGAAGACCCATACAGTTCTTTGTTCTGACACTAAGAAGCATCTGCTTTCCGATAACTCCTACCTCACCTTCCAACATTCCAAGTACCTTCAGAAAAGTTCTTAGAAACTCTCAACTAGAATAAAAGGAAGCAGGAGGTAACAGGAGGAAAGGTCCAACTGAGGGTGGGTATGTAACAGACGACAATAATACCCTCCCAGCTCTTCACCCTAGGGGTAGAAAGCATCTCTTTTCAGCTGCTAATACCTTGCACCAGAGATAGTCACCAGAGACAGTGCCACTCAGCGCCCTCCAGCAGAGAAATGAGCTCTCTGCAACCCCTGAAGAACTAACCCTTTCCTAACCATCCACCCTAACAGTGCCCAGGACAGAGGTACCAATAGACCAATCCTCCCCAGCCCTCCCCTCCCACCAAGAGCCTGAAACATCAGAGCTCTGATGGCAAGAAGCTATTTAAGGCAGCATCAAGAGGGTGGGGCAGAAAATTGCTGGCAATATCCTCCTCCTCCACCCCTCCCTCCCTCACAGCCAACAGACACAGACACACAGACACACAGACACACACACACCCTGTGGCTCCATAGACAGCCATTAACCTCCCCTATGTCTCTAAGGTCTGGACATCTGGAGTCCCCAAACGTTCAGCATGTGTTTTCTCTCACTGAGGCTGCTCCACCCCCTTCTCTTCCACCACCACCAAGCCACCTTTCCAATCAAAAACACAAAATTTAATCTAGAGTTCAACAACCAAGGGGCTTGGAGATAGACAAGCCCTCCCTGGCCTTCACTTAGGAAAGAAAAAGGGCACCCGGGGTAGGGGGGGAGGGGTGATGTCAGAGGCCTGATAAGCTAGATAGGCTCCATGCTATCTCTAAATGAACCTCCCTCCTATTGATGGTGAAATCAATTCGGGCAATTTCGGCAGGTCGGCCCTGTGACAAGAGGGGCATCCCAGCGCTCAGTTTACAACAAAAATCCAAAGGCTCAGCCAGAACATGCTGGGAAAATCCAGGGTCTGGATAAAACGAGCTACACTCAATGGGATCCTTTCTGCTTTTATGTAGCAATGTAATAGCGTAATAAATTCTGTCTGCCTGAGGAAAGCATGCACTGGTGAATTTCAAAGCCATTTTAAGACAGCGGATGCACCGGGATGCAGAATTCAACAGCACATTCCCTCGTGGAAAAGAAAAAAAAAAAAAAACGTAATGATTCCAAGCTTGTTTCCCCCTCTATCTTGAATGGCGCTAGCGCTTATCAAGGAAGCCACCTCGGAAAGCAGCCAGAGGAGAGCCGGGGATGCCCGGGGAATCCGGAGAAAGGAGTCACTTTCTGTTCGTCTCGGTGAGGAGCTGGCTAGCAAGAAGCTGCCAGTCACTCTGAGGGACGAAGGATGAAGAAGCATGGCCGGATGGGCAGGCTCCGGCGTCCCCGGACACACATACACACGGCACCCGCTCAATCTGGCGGGTCCTAGGCCAGGCCGATAGTCCTTGATCTCCTCCCGCCGCCCTCTCCTCCAGAGAGATGCTAATGAATGAACACACCTGAGAAGCCTCCATCCTGCCGCTCGCTCCCTCCTTCTTCCTCTGGCTGCTGCAGAGGAGCCTCTCCTCGGTAGTTTCACTTTACAGCGTAAACCCACTCGGGCTTTGATGTCTCCTCCACCCACCCATATTGCAGCCAGCCTGAAGCAGGCGGACGTTCTCCTCCTTGCAGAGGCCATGATCGCACGTACCCCCACCCACCAAAAAAAAAAAAAATCTGGAATATCCCAAACCCCGGCACACTGGGAAACTTTCCCTTAAAAACTGAGGATCCACCAAGAAGGCAGGAAGGAGGGTTCGACCGAGGGGGGCCACGGTTTCCCCCGCGACCACGGAGGATGCTCTGGGGGGAGGGGTCCCCCAAGTCCTTCCAACAGCTGGCCCTTTAAACGCACCTCCTCCGAGCGTGAGACAAAGGCGCCGCCCGCGGGGGCCGGGCTGGCGCACGCCCCCAGAGCCGGTGCTGGCGATCAAGCAAGCGCTGGCCGAGGGGCGGCTGGCGCGGGCTTACCTTGCGGGTCTCCGGGCTGGCGGGCCGGCGGGCCGGCAGCGCGCGTCCTGCCCCACTCGCACTACACGCTGCAGTTGGCCCCGCTCTGTTTTTCTGGGACTCGGCGCTGACTTCACCGACACTCCGCGGCCGGCCAATGGGCTGCGGCGGCCGCCCCCTTATTAGCATGCGTCTGGAACCGTCCACTCCGGCGGCGCCTGGGAGGCGGGCGGTGCTAGGGGGCGGTGCCGGGCTCCGCAGTGACAGGAAGGGGCGTGTGCGCGAATGGGAGGTGATGAAGCGCCCCCGCCCCGCCTCGCTGCATTGTGAGCCGGGCGCGCGGGCCCGCGGATCTCCGGTCGAGAACGTGCGCGCAGTCCCAGTAACCCTTTTTTGTCCTGGGCAACCTCGGGCTGGGCCGGAAGGTGGCCCGGCGCGCCCTCTGATTCTTCTGAGAGATCATCCCAGGGGAGCTAGGAAGGAATCTTAGGCATTAAAAAAAAAAAGCTAACCTGTCTTGAGTGCATATAACTTAACCCCTGTACCCCAGTTTGCTCATCTTTAAATGGTCTAATAACCAGTACCTATTTCGTAGGACATAGAGAAGATGAATATAGTTAACGTATGTAAAGCTCTTCCCAGGTGGCGCTAGTGGTAAAGAATCTGCCTGCCAATGAAAGAGACAAAAGAGACACAGGTTCAACCCCTGAGTTGGGAAGTTCCCCTGGAGGAACTTCAGTATTGGCAACCCACTCCAGTATTCTTGCCTGGAGAATCTCGTGGACAGAGGAACCTGGCGGGCTACACAGTCAGTCCATTGGGTCGCAAAGAGTACGACAAGACTGAGGCAATTTAGCACACACCCACTCATTCATGTAAAGCGCTTAGATGGGTGCCTAGCGGTCCGGCCGCATGTTTCTACTATCAATACACCTGACCAGCCAATATGCTTAATGCTTCCTAGTTTTTCTCTGTTTTGATCCTCATAGTCTTAGAGGAGAGTCGCTATTACCAATCCATATTTTTCAAGTGAGAAATCTGAAATGGTTTAAGTGGCTTGGTCAGGGTCACACTGGTGCAATCAGGATTCGAAGCCAGGCTCTGAGACTTCATTCATGTAATATATTATTCAGCTAGGCCCTGGGGTTACTGCCGAAAATAAAACAGATAAGCCTCCTCTGCTCATGAAGCTTCCATTTTAGTGAGGAAGACAGGAAAATAAGTGAATAAATGAACAAGATTGGAGGCAATGTGTCAAGTAGTGTGAATAAAACAAAACAGGGTGATATGCAAGTGGAGAGACAAGGTCTTTGCTAGATGGGTTCAGAGCTAACCTCTGTGATATCCTGACCTCTTCCAAGCCCTCTCAGTGTTACAGAAAGAAAACAGGGAATTCAAAGAGGAGAAACCCTCCTGCCCAAGGTCATTGCCGGCAAGTAACCAGCCTGGAAGTTGCTCCTGCCACACCTAGCTTCCTACACCCCTGGGGCATCCTTGAAGGTGGGGCAACCATCCCTTAGGCTAAACACCACTGATTTTTGTCACTGCCCTTGGCAAGAATCTTCAGTCAGAGCATGTTCCCAGTTAGCAGACTGTGTGTGCACAGGAAGGAAAGACTTTGATGACTGCACAGTCTCATGGGAAACACATCTGCTAAGGTGCTTGGATATCAAGGAACAGTGACAATTGTTTGCTGAGCACCTGCTGTCCTAGGCTGTATAAAGAAAAAAAAAATTAGAAGTCTCCTAGCTGCCCAGGAGTTTATTCTACAGTTGAATAAACAAGAAACCACTAGAAAACTTATTAATCTAAGGAGCCCCCAGTCCAAACCTCCCCCAGCTTGCACCTCATCCTGTTGTTGTGCAAAGAACATTAGACTAGAAGTCCAGCTTCCCAGGCTCTGCTATGAACTTCCTCCACGATCTAGGCAATACAGTTCCTCCTGGGCCAGTAAAGTAATGAAATAGCTAATACGCTTGTCCCTCTGTATCTTTGGGAGATTTGTTCCAGGATCCCTCTCAGATACCAAAAGCTGCAGATGCCTCAATTCCCTTATCTAAAATGGAGTAATACAAGGAATGTGATTCCCTGGTGGCTCCAGTGGTAAAGAATGCAGAGATGTGGGTTGGATTCCTGGGTTGGTAAGATCTCTGGAGAAGGAAATGGTAACCCACTCCAGTATTCTTGCCTGGAAAATCCCGTGGACAGAAGAGCCTGGCAGGCCACAGTCCGTGGTGTCACAAAGAGTTGGACAGGACTTAGTGACTAAACAACAACAAACAATACAAGGAATACAGTTGACCACCCCCCCCAGGATCAGTGCATTTCACATCTGAGGATTCAACCAGCTGTGAAGCAAATTTCATCACATTTGGTTTGGTTGAATCTGCAGGTACAAAATCACCGATACCACATTGCAACCCCAGGAGGAACTGTTACTATTATCTTTAGTTTATCCACAGAGGAGAAGAATGACAACTGGAGAAACTAAGTTAATTGCCTACCCAACAAATTCAGGGTAACACCACTTAAAATAGCTTAAAAAAAAAAAAAACAAAGATTCAGTTTGAGAGGTTAAGAAAATTACAGTATAACCAAATGACAGAATATCACACTGCCATGAAGAATGAAAAAGTATAATGATTCATTAACATACAAAGATGCTCATAATATATCACTGAATAGAAAAGTAAGTTGAAAACTCATTTTGTACTGCAGTCTCACTAGAACTATTTCTTATGGGTTTATTGAATATCTTCTCCTCATCTATATTTTTTCTTATTTTTTTTTTATCATGAACATCTATCAAACTGTTCAATGAAAATAAAACAAAAGCATCTTACAATAAAAGACAAGACTCTACCCATGGAGATTTGATCTCTAGGCAAAGCCTTCCCCTGTAAGTGGGAAACTGCCTGGAGAAATCTTTAATGAGGCCTCAGTCTTTGAGTCATCCCTCAAGTGTTACACTCCTCTGCTAGTTCCAGTATGTAAGTCATTAGGGTTTATGAGATAAATGAGAACATACTGGAAGGACAGACAAGAAGGGGAAAGGGTAGACAAAAGGAAGGAAAAATCTTACTATCCTGCAACACTCATCTAAAATGTCTCCTCCAAAAAGTGTTCAGGTAATGGCATATATGGGAAAAGAATCTAAAAAAGAGGGGATAGTCAATGTATGGCAAAACCAATACAGAATTGTAAAGTAAAATAAAAAATAAATTTAAAATAAATAAATAAATAAATAAAAAAGAGGGGATATATGTATGTGTGTAATTGATTCCCTCTGCTGCACACCTGAAACTAAGACAACACTGTGAATCAAATATACCCCAATAAGCTTTTTTTAAAATAACAAGTGTTTAGAATTATGATCTAATAACATTTTGACACTGAAAGTGACCCAAGAAATCGTCATGTAAATTTGCTGTTGTCTGCAGTCTTTCACTGATTCATCTAAGTAACAGGCCCTGTGCTCAATGCTGGTGACACCTGCCTCCCCACCTACCAAAGGTAACCCCTGGGCGAGCAGAGGCCCAAGGAAGTCCAGCTTCACTGGGGTGCTGAGAAGGTTCCCACACTTGGTTCTTTACTCTTGCCATCCTGAAATTCTTCATTTGTAAACAAGAGACCACATGTTTTCATTTTGTATTGAGTCCTATAAACTATGTGGCCAGTCCTGGGGAAGAGAAATACCCAGACCTTATTAGTAGCCTATCAGTGATCAAGCCTGGAGTAAGGCTCAAGGCTTTCTACTCTCATCCCAGCCATTCTCATATCATACGGTCTCATTTCTTGGTCCCAAGAGAAATGTGAGCACTCCCTGCTTTCCAGTCCTACAGCACTTCATTTCTTCCTTTCTCATGGAATTTACCATATTTGGCATGAACTTATATGTATATGTGTGTAGTCTTATTCCTCACCCTCTCTTCCCACCAGATTGTAAATTCCATGAAGACCGTGAGGTCCTGGCTTGTGTCCACTCATTTCAGACAGTGCTTAGCACTGTGCTTTATACATAAAAATGTGCTTACATTTAATTTAATCTTATTAGTAACTCCTCGTTTTCTCTTCATGTACATCAGATTATTCCCAGCAGTCCTTCTGCTGTTGGAGAGAAATTAAAATATTAGGCAGAAGGGCTGAGCACGTAAACCAATATCATAAACACATTGTAGGAAGTATCATTCAAGCAGGCCATAGGGTGAGGAATTGGGAGAGGAGCTAACAGGATTTTGTGGAGGGCAGTCCAGAGATGTCAGTCTTTCCTCCATCTTCAGGGTCACACATCCTGGGAGAGGGGGATAGGAAAAAGGTGATCCAGAGATACCAGAAAGCATAGTAAAGCCTGTGGGCAGAATCCCGGCTCCAGTGCCTAATGTGGAATTCTTATGCAAGTTCTCAGATCCCTCATCTGAAACAGGAGGGAGACATAACCCTCCTAAGATTTACTTGTGAGCTGTAGATGACAGCACATGTGTAAAATGCTCAGCATATAAGCACTCACTAAGCAGATATTATTACCAATATTACTAGGAGACCAAGGTGAGAATGATGCTTCTTAAAACATGTTGACTTGGGTAACTTGTTTCTTCAGTTACCTGGAAGATTGATCACAGTCATTTTCAGACATATCAGCTGGAAAACACCAGGAGGGAAGAAGAAAATCGAGTGAGAGAAAAGGAATTATGAAAGAGCTTAGCTGTTGAATCACTAAAATCACTGGTGGTTGTTGGTACCTAATTTCTTCTGTATCACCTTGAAGAAAATGAAGCAAGTAGTAGAAAGAGTAAAACTTCCTTAAAGAATGGATTTTCTTGCTTCTTCCTAATGAATTACTAAGAAAAAGCAAATCTACACAGTCATGCCTGAGGGCACAAAACTGATTTGAGTATCATGGAATGCTAGATCCAAGAATTCCACATATTTTGGAGGTCAGGGCTGGCAGATGCTGCATCTGGGGATTTCGGAGAGATGAGTGGAGGCTGGTCAGGAGTGGGGCCACGTAGAGAATGAGAGGAGGCAGGGACCAAGGACATCACTGTGGTTAGGAAGCAAGGGCAAGATGAGAATGAATCAGTCACCCCAATGGTCTAGCCACCAGGCCTCTGTTTATCGATCTAAAAATGCTTGCTCCAACATGTCTTATTGTTTGCTGTAGTTGTTCAGTAGCTAAGTTGTGGCTGACTCTTTTCGACCTCATGAACACCATGCCAGGCTTCCCTGTTTGTACTCCACTGTCACCCGGAGTTTGCTCAAACCCATGTCCATTGAGTCGGTGATATCATCCAACCATCTCATCCTCTGTCTCTCCCTTCTCCTGCCCTCAATCTTTCCCAGCATCAGGGTCTTTTCCAATGAGTTGGTTCTTCTAAATGAGGTGGCCAAAGTATTGGAGCTTCAGCTTCAGCATGGGTGTATCCAGTGAATGAATATTCAGGGTCGATTTCCTTTAGGATTGACTGGTTTGGTCTCCTGCTGTCCAGTGTAGAGGGGGTGGGGATGGGGGCAGTGCAATTCCTGCCCTCCAGAAACTCACATGGGTGGAGAAAGAAAGTAACAAAGAACTGTATTAAATGGTTCAAAGAATGAAATGATTGCCAGGGAGTTTTGCATCACAGGATGGAGGAACTGAGAGCCACTTTCAGATCCTAGAGTCTTAATGATTAATCTACAGATGGGGCAATAGAGGGATAAAGAAGGAAATTGATTTGATCTTGTGTTGTTGCTTAGATGAAAATATGTGTATATAATAGAATCCCAATTCTATACATTTGTGTTTTATTTCCAGGGGCGTAAAGTTTGGCTTTGAGACTGCTGCATACTATTAGATAGCAGAAATAAGACATTTCAGTGTTGACCTGGGTGGACCTTTGGGAGTAACCAGATGCACAGCACGCACTTCTGACCACTTCCACTGTATTAATGGAAGGGTCTGTCCTAGGTTGGGCATTTGGACACCGGAGAAGAGGAACGGGCAGTCTGAAGGAAGCTGCTAGGAGATCATTTTTTCCTGACTAGGCAGGGGATTCATTGAATACAATATGCTGTGTTTACTTGAGAAAGACTCACTATTCTAAAGTAATTCAGTTAGTGAAGCGTTTACTTGAGGAAACCATTTTTATAGCTGGTGGATAGAGCTGACCATTCTGAGAGGTGCATTCTGGCTAAGGTTGGAGAAATCAAAAGGGGGAAGCCATAAAGAGGGAAAAGAAGGTGGTACAGGAGAAGTGGGGGAGAACAAGAGAACCTGAGAGAGATGGCAAGAGAGAGAAGAGATTGTTTTAAATGGCCTGAGGGAAAATATACAGCAATTGCAGAAATGGGGCAACAAGCCCCAGTAAACTAATGTAGCCTTAACAAGGTTAAAAAATCAACAACAATGGTGTTAAGGGAATAAGTGACATTCTGGAAGCTGTTGGAAGCTTGTCAGAGGTGATTGGAAGAGTTCACTGAGGGAACTCATTACACAAGGCCAGATTGAGTCACCTGGGTGCCCCGGGCAGGTGAGCAACATTTTGTCAGCATTCACCAAGAGGAGACACCGAGCCCTGGGGAAAGGGCAGTAGGGAAGATGGCGGGCGTGCCTATCAGGTGTCAGCCATTCTCCATTACCTCAGCAAGTCTGTCCTGTCTCCAGACTCGCTTGCCCTGTCTCTTAAACCTGTCTTCTAAATCTTCGGTTACCTCGACCCACTTTTGTGAATGGTATTTTAGTGACCATCTCTAGTTACTGGGCCATGCCTCTAAGGGATCTTTCCACCTTGCTGCCCCAACTGGCTAAACCAGGCAACTCTCTCAGACGTGTGTGCCTCTCTGTGAGAGGAAGTCTCAGAAAATCACCCATTTCCAGGGATGTTTGGAACCCTCTTTCAATGGGCAATCTAAGCTGTGCTTGCTTGGGCTACCTGTTTATCTGACTCTGTCTGTAGAAAGGAGATAATCTGAAAGAATCATGTCCTTTGGCTCAGGAAGTGAGGGCAACTGGACTTTATACAAGGAGAAGTGGACAGAGATACATATCTCCTCCCTTAGGCCAAAAGAACCAAGGGCTTCTGCATTTGACATTTATTAGAAATAGGGAAGCCCTAGAAATATAACAGAACCAGAAAGCATGCTAGACTCAGTTTCTCAGAATCTGTTGCAGCCCAGTCTGCCACCTCCAAAGATGGAAAGCGCTCTAACAAAAAGAAAGTGAGGACCCCAAGGGGTCAGTAGAAGCCCCTCTGTCTGACCCGGTATGACCCCTGGACTAGGTTCAATGGGGTTAAACAATGTGATTCCACCAGTTAGTATTTCAACTATATGGTCCAGTGGCTAAGACCCCCACACTCCCAATGCAGGGGGCCCAGGTTCCATCCCTCAGCAGCGAACTAGATTCCACATCTCACAACTGGAAATTCTACATATGCTGCAAGAATCTCAAAGATCCCAGGTGCCACAACTAAGACCTGACACAGCCAAATAAATAAATAGTTTAAAATAAAAATAAACTGTAAGCTGCTCCAGTCTTGGGTTCCAGGGCTTCTAACACTCAGACAGTTCATTGAAGGGGAGAAGAGCCAGCTAGGTAGCCCTGGGATCGTGGGAAGAGAACCCTCAAATCATTCAATTAACAAATCATGTGTCCACTCTGTCCCAGGTCCTCTACTCGGGGCTGGAAAACCAGAGAACAAGGATAGGCCCTCATCTTCTAGATGCTCACAGTGAAGTGAGAGAGACTGATAATGACATGGATGATTACAAGATGGTGCGATAGACACACTCTTTTTTTTTTTTTCTAAATTGAGATAAATTCACATATCAGAACGTTTACCCTTTAAAAGTATACAGTTCAGTGGTTTTTAGTGTATTTGTGAGGTTGTGCAACCATCGCCACAAACTAATCCAGAACATTTTCATCACTGCAGAAAGAAACTTGTATCTATTAGCAGTCACCACCCCTGGTCCCCTGCTTCCGTCTTCCCCTAATCCCTGATAATCACCGATGTACTTTCTGTCTCTATACGTTTAGCTGTTCTGGACATCTCATATAAATGGAATCATACAACATGTGGCCTTTTGTGTCTGGCTTCTCTCACTTATAATAATGTGAAAAAGGTTCATCCTTACTGTAACATGTATCAATACTTTGTTCTTTTTTATGATTAAATAACATTCCACTGTACACATATACTACAATTTGTTTATCCTATCATCAGTTGATAGACATTTGGTTTGTTTCCACTTTTTGGTTATTATGAACAATTCTGTTACAAACATTCACGTACAAATGTTTGTATGAACATATGTTTGCAATTCCCTGGGATATATACCTAGAAGTGGAATTGCTGGGTCATACGGTAACTTTATATTTAACTTTTTGAGGAACTGCCAAACTAGCTTGAGTTAGTTTTCTGTTATTTTAACTGGCAGAACCAGTACACCTTGCTGAATGAAAAGCATGGGCCAATTTATTATTTTATGGATGTATTATTACCTTAGATATTTCAATAAAATTTTTCTGAGGATAAATATATCTGCAACTAATCATCTTAGCCAATTCTGAAAATGCAGAAGAGTTTAGAGGAAAAAGAAGGCATCCATATCCCCAAAGTCCAAAGCTACCACTATCCCCATTTAGCTTGCTTTTTTCCTTTTAATCTTTTTTTTCTATGCATATATATTTTGTATATTCTCTACAAAATAATGTCACATTGTATGTTCAGTTTTATATTCTGCTTTTCTCTCTAATCATTATATTGTAAGTAGCTTGGCACTCACTGTTTTATAAACTGGTCTTCAGTTTTATTTATTCTGTGTTTTTCTTTTGAAAATGTTATCTTTATTTTCCTTACTTTTGAAGAGCGGGCTAAGATTGAGGATGGGGAGACTTAGGGGAAAGAGGAGAGAGAAGACATGGAGAGTATGTACTTGAGAAAGAATGACAACAGAATGGAGATGGCCTGAGTTTGCTTTCTTTAGGTCCCTAATTCATCCTACCTGGTTCCGGGAAAGGTCTAAGGCGATGCTGTCCTCCTGGCCGTAGCTCAGCTCCCCAGGCTCTTGCTGGTGGCAGTACTGCAGGGGCTGCTGCTGCGCCCTGTGCCTGTGCCCTGAGGCTGAGCCAGAGCTGGCTCCTGCGGGCTGCAGTGTAAGACGGCCAATTCGCAATCCTAGCAGAATCAATCTATTGGAAACTAATGAGGCACAAATAGTTCATGCACTTTGAGGCTGATCTGCCAAATGAGATAAACAGGGCTCAATCAGCAGGGAGAATTAATGATGCAAACACGCATTTCAATCTGGCATTATCCCCCCTGAGTTGCCCACGACATCACATTCTATTGTTTTGACACTTCTGTGGCAATTCTTGTCTAAGCTTCTGTGGGCCAGGCCAGGAGAACTCCCTTACCCAGGGTTTCACGTGCCCAGGGGTTGTTACATGCCAAGATTTGGCAACTGTGACTAAGAGGCCTGGACAGCCAACATGTGTGAGAAGTGGGGACTTTCAGTTGTGCAAGAAAATGCTAACGTCTATGTTTTTAAACCACCCTCTGTAATAGGTGATGTAATTAGCAAGGAACAGCGTTCTGAACTTTCCAAGAGAACAGATCTCAAAAGCATTGTTCTATTAATTCATTTATAAATGAATTTATAGGCTGTTGTATGATTCCATTTATAATGAATTTATATAATTCATTTATAAAACACAATATATAGTGATCTGTTTTAAAGTTCTATCATTTCTTGTGCCACTAAGCTCATTTTCCCTTACATAATCTGCTAGGAAGATGTGATCATTGTGAAAAAATTGGAAATAATTGATAAGCAAGAAGAAAAAATTTAAATCATCTCTATTAAATTTCATCTTGCAAAATTTTCTCACCATGCAGAATTATTTTGAAAATAATCCACGTAATCCAGGTTGTTTTATAGCCTACTTTTTATTCCAGTCAGGCCTTTTCCACAGTCACAACATTGCCTAGGAAGGTCTGATGCCCTCTCTGTTTGGTAACCTACTTGGCCCTTGGGAGGCCTGACTGGAATGGTTTGGCTCAGGTAAGTGTGGAAGGAACTGGTTAACATAAAATCTAACCACTGATGGGAGGTGGGTGCCCTGCAGGAATTGGGGCTCAGGCAAAAGGTGAGCCCCACAGGCCTGGCTAGTCAGCTAGCTCCAAGGCAACCATTAGGAATAAACAACCGCCAGTGTCTCCTGTTGGAGAAGCGAGTGGCAACCCATTCCAGTATTCTTGCCTGGAGAATTCCAAGGACAGAGGAGCCTGGTGGGCTACAGTCCATGGAATCTCAAAGAGCTGGACATGACTGAGCAACTAACACACACACAAGATCTCCTGTGAAGTCAGCAGGTTAAACCTAAGAATGGCTAGAAAACCGAGAAGGCCCAGACTGAAGGCCCAGTCTGACCAAGAAGGTCCAGGGTGAGAGCATCCCAAGGTCCTGGAGGGATGGCCTGAAATGATGAGTCTCACCCTGAGAGGAAGGACTGGATCCATTTGTGCCAACCCAGCACCCAGAAGGGTGGAAATTTAGTAAATATTTGTTAAGTAGAGGAATGGGGCTTCCCTGGTGGTCCAGTGGTTAGGACTTCACCTTCCACTGCAGGAGGTGCGAGTTCTATCCCTGGTCAAGGAACTAAGATCCTGCATGCTGTGCAGCATGGAAAAAAAAATTTTTTATATAAAAAAAATTTTAAACAGAATAATGGTTTTACTTCGTCCTAATCACACTTCTAGTTTTAGCTCAGATATTACATACCCTGGAGAACAGATCGAAATGGGAACATCCCCATTTCCCATAGGGAAATGGCCTGAGGATGGTCATGGAGATGGTCAAGTGCAAGATGCATGAGAAAAGTAGGGTTTAGAAATGTGAGCAGTTTTAGGTAAATGGTTAGAGATGTTAATTGAAGCTAGAATGTAGTGGCCCTGAAGCCTAAGATCATGAGTTTGAATTCTATCTGGTAGCCAGTGAGGAGTCACCGAAAGCTTTTCAACAGGGGAGTGGTGTGATGTAAATGGCAGGTAAGCATGACTTGCCTGGTGGCAACAACAGGATGAATTGAAGCCTAGAAAGATGGGAGGCAGAACAGTCAGTTGAGAGGTTACAGCAATAGTCCTGGTGTGAGGCAACAAGGCCTGGGAGGTGACCATGGGCAATGGAAAGGAAGAAATATTTCATTCACCTTTTTGTTCATCGTTTCAAAAAATACTTAGTAACCACCAAGAGCCAGGAACTGTGCTAGATCCAGGAACTGAATTCATAAAGGAATTCAATGCACGACTTGCCTTCTACTGAGATACAGAGTCCTAAGTAAAAGGAGAGGAAAGATGATTCCTGCCCCCTCGCCCCCGCCCTGCTCAGATGGCTAGGATCATAAGAGAAATAGAAAAGTCAGGGGAAAGATCTAGTTTGAGCTGTTAAGAAGAAATCGTTCTGAATTTAGTTTGATGAGACAGCAGGACAGGAAGAGGGAGCCATTCAGCAGACAGGTGGAAATGTAGGACTTGAGGTCAAGAGAGAGGCCAAGGTGGAAGGTGGGGAGCGTGGGTACCTCTCTGAGGAGGGGGCCTTCAGGTCAACAGGAGTGCTGTGACTTAGGAAGTTCTGAGCAAGCCTGACCAAATTCCATTCCAAGCTCAGAGCCGAGAAAGAATAACACAGACCTGGTAAAACCTGCTGCCTCTCTCCTGTGATTCCTGACATTCTGGCCCCGTCACACACGTTGAGATGATTTTTCGGATTATTCAAAGCCTCTGATCTGACTCCCATTTTACCTCTGGTTTTGATAGTGCTCTTCCCCCTCTCAGCTAGGAAAGGGTGTACTGCAGCCAGATGGCAAACTGTGAACAGAAATAAACTCTCTTCACATGTAGCAAGTATATTTATATCCGATCCTATAATATCACTGCGAGCATAATTATAACCAATCCCGTAATTGCGTTGCGGGTATCAGGCATCAAAAACCAGCTCAATGTTGGTGATCAGGAAGATGTGACTCCTGGAACAGGAGCCACAGGGCCAGTTGCTGCCTCTCTGTGAGACAATAGGAGTTCATAGGGCAGGGCTGTTTACAGAGTGTCTGGGGACTCTGCCAACAGAGGTGGGGAGTGAGGTGACAATTTCATGGGATACATAGCTCAAATTCCTATGTTAGTAGGGCTGCATGCTTTTAGCCTTACTTTTTAAAAAATTATTAAATGAAGGCTTATTTGCTGTATAAGTTTAGGAAATATGAGAAACTATCTCTAATCCCACAATCCAAAAGTAATATTGTTTATATTTGTAACATTTTTGTTTGCCATTGCAGCATTTTATTGTGTACGTATGTGTTTTATGTCATTGTTATTGTTTAGTCACTAAGTTGACTCCAGTGTTTTTGAGAGCTCATGGCCTGTAGCCCACCAGGCTCCTCTGTCCACGGGATTTCCCAGGCAAGAATACTGGAGCGGGTTACTGTTTCCTTCTCCTGAGGATCTTCTCTGACCCAGGGATCAAACTCGCATCTCCTGCATTGGCAGGTGAAATCTTTATAACTGAGTCACCAGGGAAGTCCCTTTTGTGTCATTCTGTAAGTAAAATTTTATATCTCTTTTTTCTCTCTTAATATCTTGAGTACTTCTCTATATCATTAACATATGTATGTGTGTATGCTAAATCACTTCAGTTGTTTTCAGCTCTTTGCAACCCTAGACTGTAGCCCATCAGTCTCCTCTCTCCATGGGATTCCCCAGGCATGAATAATAGAGTGTTGCCAGGCCCTTCTCCATGGGATCTTCCCGAACCAGGGATCGACCCTGCATCTCTTATGTTTCCTGTACTGGCAAGCTGGTTCTTTACCACTAGTGCCACCTAGGAAGCCCCTATCATTAACATATATCCCCAAACATTATTTTAAACCTTGTCATTATTTTGGTATATTGTGGAATATTATATAGTAGTTAAAGTGGATGAATTGGAACTTCGTGTATTAACACATAATTCTTATGACAAGATTAATAAAAAGGTAAATTTCAGAGTCAAATATATAATCCCATTTTTGAGAAGTAAAATATAAAAAATATATATATTATTAATGTTGACAAGCATGTAAAAAAACAGGAAAATGGATGGAAGGAATTTTCTCCGGTGAGGGAAGAAAGAAGTTGAAATTAAATGGAAGTGATGTAAAGAGGCTTTGTTTCTGTAATTTCTTTAAAAATTAATCTAAAACAAATATGCCAAAATCTTAAGGCTTATTAAATCTATGTGGTAAATAAATCTGTGTTCACTATATTCTCTGTATTGTTCTGCACATTTGAAATATAGACTAGATTGCTATTTTTTTAAATAATAGACTGAACTTCCCTGGCGGTCCAGTGATTAAGACTCCACACTTCCACTAGCTGGAGTGGGGATTTGATTCCTGGTCAGGAAACTAAGATACCACATGCCCCATCTGCTGCCCCAAAAAAGAAAAGGAATTAATAGACTATTTTTCAGAGCAGTTTTAAGTTTACAGAAAAATTAAGCAGAAGGTACATGAGGTTTCAATATACCTTCTTACTCTCATCCCCAACACTTACATATAGTTTACCCTATTATTAATATCTTGTCTTAGTATGGTCCATTTGTTACAATGGAGTCAATATTGATATATTGCTGTTAACTAAAGTCCATGGGAAATAGATGGGGAAACAGTGGAAACAGTGTCAGACTTTATTTTGGGGGGCTCCAAAATCACTGCAGATGGTGACTGCACCCATGAAATTAAAAGACGCTTACTCCTTGGAAGAAAGTTTATGACCAACCTAGACAGCATATTCAAAAGCAGAGATATTACTTTGCCGACTAAGGTCCGTCTAGTCAAGGCTATGGTTTTTCCTGTGGTCATGTATGGATGTGAGAGTTGGACTGTGAAGAAGACTGGGCACCAAAGAATTGATGCTTTTGAACTGTGGTGTTGGAGAAGACTCTTGAGAGTCCCTTGGACTGCAAGGAGATCCAACCAGTCCATTCTGAAGGAGATCAGCCCTGGGATTTCTTTGGAAGGAATGATGCTAAAGCTGAAATTCCAATACTTTGGCCATCTCATGCGAAGAGTTGACTTACTGGAAAAGACTCTGATGCTGGGAGGGATTGGGGGGCAGGAGGAGAAGGGGACGACAGAGGATGAGATGGCTGGATGGCATCACTGACTCGATGAACATGAGTCTGAGTGAACTCTGGGAGTTGGTGATGGACAGGGAGGCCTGGCGTGCTGTGATTCATGGGGTCACAAAGAGTCAGACACGACTGAGTGACTGAACTGAACTGAAAGTCCGTAGTTTACATGAGGGTTCATTCTTTGTGTTGTATATTCTATAGGTTTTGACAAATGTGTAGTGACATGTGTCCATCATTACAATAACACAGAGTAGTTCTGCTGCCCTAAAAATCCCCTGTGCTCCACCTATTCCTCCTTCATTCCTCCCTACCTCCACCCAAACTACTAGCAACCATTGATCTTTTAGCTATCGCCACAGATGTGCCTTTTCCTTGGGATGGTACAGTATGTAGTCTTTAGTCTTCTAAATACATTGTTTTAAAATCAAATCTTTCAAGCCAATCATAAGATGAAAACAAAATCCACCAAAAGTTTCACTATTTCGAGATAATCACTATTAACCATGCATGATATGCTTAGTCGCTTCAGTTGTGTCCAACTCTTTGCAACCCCGTGGACCACAGCCCGCCAACCTTCTGTCCATGGGATTCTCCAGGCAAGAACACTGGAGTGGGTTGCCATCTATTCCACCAGAGGATCTTCCCAACCCAAGAATCGAACCTGTGTCTTCTGTATCTCCTGCATTGCAGGCAGATTCTTTACCCCTGAGTCACCAGGGAAGCCTGGTAACTTAACTATGCATACAATGTATCTTTTTTCCCATGTAAATGGCATCACAATTTGCAAAATGTTACCCCCCCTCTACCTCTGCACTTCTCAAAAATATATTATGAAACCCAGGTGATTCAGAATTCTTCTTAAGGACTTTGAGAATGTCTTGTGGTGTGGAGAAGTACAACGTATCAGTGAGTTAACTAATCCTTTATTACCAGACATTTATTATCTTGCCACACATTCTTGTGTGGCAAGAATCTTTTCCGGCTGTCGGTAAAGCATCTGTCTGCATTGCAGGGGAACCGGGATTCGATTCCTGGGTTGGGAAAATCCCCTGGAGAAGGAAATGGCAACCCATTCCAGTATTCTTGCCTGGAGAATCCCATGGACAGAGGCTACAGTCCATGGGGTCACAAGAGTTGGACATAATTTAGCGACTCAACCACCACCCCCTCCCTTTTCAAACTAGAAAAGGCCCTTCAGGTCTCTACAGAATTGGGAGTATTCAGCCTTCTAGACCTGTGTCACTTGGATGACGTGCTTGACAATTGATTTCCTTCCCAAAGACACAGACTGTGTATTTCTTTTCCTACTCTCATTCCCAGCCGCAGAGCCTAGCACAGAGCAGTTACTGGGAATCATGAATTGAATGGATCTCAATGTCCCTAAGCAAGCTATGCTGGGGTCAACTCTAATGAAACTCCTGAAGCCCAGAAGGATGGACTTTTTCAAGAGCATGTGTTGCTCACTAGAAACCCAAGGAAGAAATCAGAGAAGCCTGTTTTGCAGAGCAGAGCTAGCTGGGCTCCCTGAAGAACTGGGACGATGGGATTGGGCAGGAACAGAGGGCAGTGGGCATGGATGCTGAGTGGTTCTGGTGTGTGGGACGGTGAGAATCAGCTCCAATACCCTGGGATGACTGAAGTTTTGTGTAGGCAGAGGAAGTGCTCAAGTTCCCCTAAGAGCATTTTCTTTTCTTCTGTCAGTTTAATCATCATACCTTAACAATTAGAACTTGGGGTGTGGAACAGGACTTCTGGTTCAGATCCCAACTTAGCCACTGTCAGCTATTTGACTTTGGGCAAGTGGCTAAGCCGTGATGGCTTCAGTCCCCAAAGGAGAACCAAATACAAAACCACCACCTGAAAGAGTCATTGTAAAGGGTAAATGAACTGCTAAGCATAGCACCCATCGATCCAGTGGAGACGCGTTTGAGCAAACTCCGGATAGTGTTGAAGCATAGAGGAGCCTGGGATGCTATGGTCCATGGGGTTGCAAAGAGTCAGACCTGACTTAGCGACTGGATTCCAGTGGGAACAGGAAATGGAAATCCCTTACATTACATAATTCAAAAGAAATTTGTTATAATACTTTAATGATTTTTGCAAGCTACCTGCCAGTCTATGTATACTCCCCGTATTTTTTATGTTTATTCTCAGGTGTTGCCATCTTTAGCTCCCATCTCATTTGGTTGCTAAATCCAGCCATTGCAAATGGATTTTCCAATGGATACATGGTTTGGATTCATCCAGTTCTACTTCCCACTCAGCGAGGGGATTTCTATCTGTATTATTCCTACATGGCCTCATTTGATCTAGGAGACATTTTTGATTCCTTTCTTTCCTTCAGTCATTTCCAAGCAAACCTTGTCAATTCTTGTTGAGATCCTAAATCTCTCCTATTCCCAGTATCACCCCTGGCATCCACCTAGAGCAAGCCTCCCTCATCCCTCACCTGGATTGCTAGGGCCCTAACTGGTCCCCTTACTTTCACACTTCCAGCCTCACAGTCTATGCTCCCCCAGGAACCAAGTTATCTTTTAAAATGTCAATCAGATCATAACTGTGTCCTCAACTTGGGTCAAGTTCCTCAGGAGCAGATCCCAAGACAAGGATTCATAAGCAAGTGTTTTGTTTTAAAAGTGCCCCCAGGAGAAACTGGTTAGGGAGGGGGAGGAGCTGCACAGGTGAACAGAAGACCCCGCGGGAAGAAGCCTAGGAGAATATTCTTCCTGGGCTTCCACACTCCACTCTCCTGACTGAGTCCTGGGCTAAGCACAGCTTGAAGTCGCTCTCTGCACAGACAGGCAAAAAGCTCCAGTGGCCCAAGGGCTTTCCTTGGAACTAAGTACCAAGAGCCGAATCTTACAGCAAAAGTACACAGAAAAAGCGCCAGGGGACTGGCATGCAGTAACCACGATGGGATCCGGGAGCACCCACAAGAACCGCTTCAGTTTCCTCCCTTACCGCCTGTCTCAGGCCCTGTTTATTTCCTTCATAACACATGTTGTGATTTAAAGCAGTTCATATAATTATTCATCTCTATATTTTATTTGTTGCCTTTTTTCCCACACTCAAATGCAATCTCCAGGAAAGGAGTGCGCTGATTTGCCTCCCTAGAATAGAGGTGGCACGTTGTGGATCCCCCGCAGAAATCAGAATGACCGGATGAATGAACAGTGGGCACCCTCAGTATCAGGGAGCTTCCGCAGCCTAAAGCAGCTCATCCCACTTTCAGAAAGTCTTGACTGAAAGTCTGACCCAAGACTGAATTGAAATCCACTTCCCATCATCCTCACGGTCTTCTCTCTTGAATGACTCAGGAGATGATTGCCTCTTCCAAGCCAGTCCCTCAAATATCCAGTGTCTCACCTTTCTATCCTCCAGACTAATCAACCAAGCCTCTCCAAAGACTCTTTGACGTGGATTTTAAAACACTGGCATCTGTGATTTCACTGGTCTGAGAAAATTCTTCTTACCTGCCTACATGATGCATAGCAACACCTCCCATCCTACCCTTTGAATACACCCAATCTTGGGTGGCAAACTAGGTCAAGTCAGATAAGAATTTGGAGAAGCAAAGCTGAACATCACTCAGCCAAGGCTCTGGAATTAGCAGTCTTGGGTTGAATCCCAACCTACTTTTTCTTAAATGACTGATCTTGGGCAAATGACTTAATTTCTCTGAACCCCAGTTTCTTCACCTGTACAAAGGGAAAAACTAAGAGCACCTACCTAACAGAAGTGGGGTAAGGGTTAAATTGAATGACCCAGTGGATGTAAACCTCTTAGCAGAGTACCTGGCATGTCTCTAAGGACTTGGAGCTTCCACAATCTATACTTAGGATGTAATAGCGCTCTACTTTGCCAACAAAGGTCCATCTAGTCAAGGCTATGGATTTTCCAGTAGTCATGTATGGATGTGAGAGTTGGACTATGAAGAAGGCTGAGCACCAAAGAATTGATGCTTTTGAACTATGGTGTTGGAAAAGACTCTTGAGAGTCCCTTGGACTACAAGGAAATCCAACCAGTCCATCCTAAAGATCAGTCCTGAATATTCATTGGAAGGACTGATGTTGAAGCTGAAACTCCAATACTTTGGCCACCTGATGCAAAGAACTGACTCATTTGAAAAGACCCTGATGCTGGGAAAGATTGAAGGCAGGAGAAAGGAACGACACAGGATGAGACGGTTGAAAGGCATCACCGACTCAATGGACATGAGTTTGAGTAAATTCCAGGAGTTGGTGACAGACATGGAGGCCTGGTGTGCTGCAGTCCATGGGGTTGCAGAGAGTCGGACACGACTGAGCGGCTGAACTAATAGCACTCTATGCCTCTGAAAGCTACTTTTTTCCCAGTCAAATCTTCTTGCTAACCCAGCTCCAAATCAGACACCACCAAACTCCTTCAGTCAAGATAAGACATCAGGTCCTGCATCCAGATGTTTTGCTGGCTCTTATTTCTTCCCATTTTCTCCAGCTCAGGCTTCTAGCTCTCCATCCTACCCCTGGCTACTCATCCATCATCCACGTGTTGATTCTCCTTCTCTTTTTCTTGTCCTTCTTGCTCAATTCTTGCTTTTTGTTTCTCCTCCCAGCTTTATGGTATCTTGGAAACTAACCAGTAAAGTCATTTTTTTCCTTTCTCTTTTTGATTTTCCTTTTCTGTTTTGTTTCCTCCCTTGGCTCCAGACAGCCAAGAGGAAATGATCAACCTAGTAACAGTAAAGTCAGGAAGTGCTGCTAATTGCCTTACCACACAGGCATCTTAAACTATGGGCTGTTTTCCATCTGCTCCTTGCCACAGACAGCGGTAAAATCAAGACTGGAGAGGAAGCCATCCGCAGTGAGGAAGGAGGGGAAACAGGAAGCTCTCTTTGCCTCTCCACTCTGTGTGTGCTTCCTGTTCCTTTCCTTGTCCATTGCATTACTGCACCACAGTGAGTTGCCTGTCTTGTTCCTGACTTTAATGGAAATCCTTCAAATATTTTGCTATTAATTGTGATTTTTTTCTAACTCTTGTACCAAATAACTTTTATCCAGTGGAGATAATGGGCTCTTTGATGTCCAGTTTGATAAACTTGTACCATAGGCAGTTGTGAATTTCTAGATTGAAAGTAAAGCAGGAAAATCAGGGAGGCAGGGTGTAGGCAAGTAGGTTGACCTGCAAGGTGTCCTGGGAACATCAGAAGGCAGAACTGAGGCCAAGCATGCAGGCTGCGGGGTGACGGAGCATCCTGTCCTGAGGGATTTTTCCTGGTACTGATAGTTACTCCTCATACTTAGCTCTTAAACTGTGGTGTTGGGGTTCAAAGACTCTCCTGGACCCTTGAGTGTAAGAGGGATAAAACTTGGCTCTACTTGTAGCTTGTGTTTCTTCTTTCATTAATTTAAATAAGAAATTCTGGATTTTTGAGAAGCTTTTGGACCATCTCAAATTGGAGCAAATAACTGAAACTTCATCCCTTTTCATGTGAGAGCTTTTTGGAGGAGGATCTGATCCTGGTTTTCCATTCCAATCAGCTGCTGTGAAAGCCACTTCTTGTTCTGGCTGGGGTCAGATAAAGCCTCTTTTTCTCCTTGATAGAAATTCAGGAAGGAAACCAAGTAATTCCCAGAAGAGACAAGGGCTGACCACAGTACCATCCAAAAGGGCTTTTAAAGATTTCAATCTTGAATATGAGAACATTGGCACTCAATGTTGACTATTGGCTCTACAGAGTCAGCTACATAGAGGCTTGGGAGGAGGTGTGTGGTCCTGCCATTTTGAGAGGAAAATCTTTGATGGAGAAGAAGTTGCAACTGAAGCATTGCTAAGGTGCACTTTAACACCAGAAAACTTCAGTAAAAGTGTTTGTGACAAGCATTCAAAATAAAATACTGAATTCTCATATACAGACATTTCTCAGTATACCAACCTGTACACACTGTGGGACTGGTGAAAGGACATTCTAATATTAAAGTTAATCCATGTGGCATCTATTGATTGCTGTTCTGTGCCTATTGTATGGTGGTTCTGGGAGGTTTTTGCTTTGTTTTTTACCATGATTGACAGAAAATTGGCCAACCTGCCCCCAGATAACCAAGACTGTGCTTGACATCTTCACTTAGTCCCACTCTTAACTGAAGAGGGGTGAGGAAAATAAGTGCTAAGAAACCTGCCATGGAGGAAAATTTTAAACAAAGTGGTAATGTGTCAGACAGCCTGAAATAGTATGAGAAGGTGGTGAGTAAATAAAATCTATGAAGAAAAGTTGAAAAAACTGGCATAGCTGAGCCTTAAAAAAAAAAAAAAAAAGTGACAGGCTCATATATGACTGTTTCCAGTACAGTAAACTAGATAATATACACACTCCAAAAATACCTCTGATGGTACACTAGAAAAAACAATGGACTTAGGAGAACTAGGCCCCAGTCCCACTCCTGCCGATCCATGGCCTTAGCAGCCTCTTCATCTACCTCATTTCTGTCTCCTTAAAATTTTAAAGCTGGACAACTTTGTGGTTCCCAGCCAAGGCTTCCTTTCAGGCGCCATAAGAGCAGAATGTTTGAACATTTCAAGCCATTCAAAACCTACAGTATTTTTATTATTTATTTACTTATTGAAGTATAGTTGGTTTACAATGTTGTCCTTATCATTTATTTTATACATTAGTAGTGTGTATATTTTAATCCCAAACTCCTAATTTATTCCCCCTTCCCCCTTTGGTGACCATAAGTTTGCTTTCTATGTCTGTGGTCTACTTTTGTTTTGTAAATAAATTCATTTGTTCATTCATTTGTCATATTTTAGATTCCACATATAAGCAATATCATGATATTTGTCTGTATCTGACTTACCTCACTTAGTATGATAATCTCCAAGTCTATTCACCATACAGAGATACAGTAATTTTAAATTATTACATGATAAATAGCTTTATTTAGTGATCAGAATCATTTGAACATGGAGCTTGCCAGGATAAAGAATAAAAGAAAAGGTGCTTGGTGATAAGAGATTGGGCACCAGGCTGTAAGATGCTCTAGAGGAGGGGTGGTACCTGCTTCATCTGAGAGTCCTCAGTGCTGGCTCATACCTCCTTAAATGCTTATTGAGTTTCGAACATATACAGTACAGAGAACACAAAATAAACTCACATGTACCCATTAACCAGTTCCAAGAATCATCCCTTATGGCTTATGTAATTTTCCAGTGCTCCTATCCAACAGACCCCTAAATCTTCTCACAGGTTATTTTGAAGCAAGTCTTGAGACATTGTATAATTTTACCCACAAATATTCTAGCATGTCACTCTGAAAGATAAGTCTTTTATAACTACAACATTATCACATCTAAAAAATGAACAATAATTCCTTAAATATAATCTGGGGATTTCCCTGGTGGTCCAGTCGCTAAGACTGCACTTTAAATGCAGGGGCCCTGGGTTTGATTCCTGGTCAGGGAACTAGATACCACAGGCCTCAATGAAAATCAAAGATCCCACAGGCCACACTATCCGTCCCAACCAAACAGATAGATACAAAAGAGAAGAAGAAGAACAAGAAGGATCTTAGACATTATCTGGGAAATTGAGTCCACAGAAAGTGAAAGCCCATCAAACTCTACTGGATTTGGACCAAGAGGGATTAGGAACAGATGGGAGGCTCCCACAATCCCACTGGCCAATGATGGGATAGTCAATAAGTATTATAACTTCACTGAACCCAAGCTCCTTAAATATGCTTAAACTTATGAGTTCCTAATAGCACTAAACAAGCAAACAAACAAAAATACCCTTCTGAAACAGTCACACCAATGGCATGAGGTCCATGGATGCTGACCACAGAGGTATCTGGTATTGTCCTAATTTCTTCCTTAACTAAATTTTCTTTGTTCATCTCTTTCTTCATTTAGGTGACATACTCCATAACCTTCAAAAAATCATTTTTTTGTTTGAACTAAACTATGTCAGTTTCTATTGCCTTATGCACACATACCAGCAAAGAAAAACTCTTAACTAAAACCACTGTTAGAAGGACCACTGGATGAGGAGCCAAAGTACCTGGATTCACCTCCCTTCCTCTGACACCTTCATCCCTATCATCACATCTTTAAATCCCAGACTTATTTTTCTCTGCCTATAACCAGAGCTGAAGCAATAAGGTGAAATAAAATAATAATGATATTGATGATTGTGGTGGTATAAAAATAATACCTATTATTCTTTTGAATACTTTTGAAAATTTTATTTATTTATTCGGCTGCATGGGGTCTTAGTTGCAGTGTGTGGGATCTAGCTTCCAGACTAGGGGGTCAAACCAGAGCCCCCTGCATTGGGAACATGGAGTCTTAGCCACTGGGCCACCAGGGAAGTCCCTTAAGCACTTTTTATACCAGGAACTATGCTAAGTGTTACAAATTATTTGATTTAATCTAATCTTCAGTAACACAATCCAGAGTTCATTACGAAGTTTTTGACTCTGCATAAGAGAAATCTCAAAGTCACAATAAAGAAATTAGTATTTCATATGTAATAGAACTTCCCTGGTGGCTAGGTTGTAAAGAATCTACCTGCCAAAGCAGAAGACGTGGGTTTGACCCCTGGGTCAGTAAGATCCCCTGGGGAAGGAAATGGCTACCCACTCTAGTATTCTTGCCTGAGAAATCTCAGGGACAGAGGAGCTTACCAGGCTACAGTCCATGGTGTCACAAAAGAGTCAGACATGACTTAGTGACTAAACAACATATGTAACAAGAAGTCCATAGCAAGGGCAGTGATAGTGATAGTGAAGTCGCTCAGTCGTGTCCGACTCTTTGCGACCCCATGGACTGTAGCCTAACCAGGCTCCTCTGTCCTTGGGATTTTCCAGGCAGTAGTCCTGGAGAGGATTGCCATTTCCTTCTCCAGGGGATTTTCCCAACCCAGGGATCGAACCTGGGTCTCCTGCATTGTGGACAGACACTTTACCGTCTGAGCCACCAGGGAAAGGCAGCTTTCAGTTCAGTTCAGTTCAGTCACTCAGTCGTTTCCGACTCTTTGCGACCCCATGAATCACAGCACGCCAGGCCTCCTTGTCCATCACCAACTCCCGGAGTTCACTCAAACTGACGTCCATCGAGTCAGTGATGCCATGCAGCCATCTCATCCTCAGTCGTCCCCTTCTTCTCCCCCCAATCCCTCCCAGCATCAGAGTCTTTTCCAATGAGTCAACTCTTTGCATGAGGTGGCCAAAGTACTGGAGTTTCAGCTTTAGCATCATTCCTTCCAAAGAAATCCCAGAGCTGATCTCCTTCAGAATGGACTGGTTGGATCTCCTTGCAGTCCAAGGGACTCTCAAGAGTCTTCTCCAACACCACAGTTCAACAGCATCAATTCTTCGGTGCTCAGCTTTCTTCACAGTCCAACTCTCACATCCATACATGACCACAGGAAAAACCATAGCCTTGACTAGACGGACCTTAGTCGGCAAAGTAATGTCTCTGCTTTTGAATATGTTATCTAGGTTGGTCATAACTTTTCTTCCAAGGAGTAAGCGTCTTTTAATTTCATGGCTGCAATCACCACCTGTAGTGATTTTGGAGCCCCCCAAAATAAAGTCTGACACTGTTTCCGCTGTTTCCCCATCTATTTCCCATGAAGTGATGGGACTGGATGCCATGATCTTCGTTTTCTGAATGTTGAGCTTTAAGCCAACTTTTTCACTCTCCACTTTCACTTTCATCAAGAGGCTTTTTAGTTCCTCTTCACTTTCTGCCATAAGGGGGGTGTCATCTGCATATCTGAGGTTATTGATATTTCTCCCCATTAGGACTGGTTAAATTGGAGGCTCGATGATGTCATCAGGGACCCAGGTTCTTTCCATCTTTTTGTTCAGTTGGCTTCAATATCCAGGACAGCTCTTCTCATGACTGTAAAATTTTTGCTGAATTTCCAGGCATCCAATTGAACAAGACAATGTTTAGCAGAGGCACGGGCTCTTTTAAGTACAAAAAAAGCTTTCTAAGAAGCTTTTGGTTGATCACCCCTCTCATCTCAATGGCTGGAACCAGGTCATCATACACACATGCTTAATTCAAGCATTGACTAGAGTGTAGAATTACTACAGTGGCCTAGACCAAGCATGATTCACCCCTGAGTTGAGGGGGAAGGATTAAAACTGTGAAAGAACAATGAGGCCTTTTTCAGCAAAGAAGGGAGGACACTGTTAGGCAGTTAACCAACAGTGCCTTCCACCAGCCTATGAGACAAATAGGAGGCAAAGTGACTTGCCCAAGGTCAAACAACCAGCTGATGGCAGCCGTGGGTTCTGAACCCAGAATTATCTGTTTCTGAAAACTGTTCTCTGGCCCTGCACTCTGAAAGGCATTTAGTTCTCACCAGATTCTTTTGCCTTTGAGGAAACCCAAATCTCTGCAGCTCTCCTTAGTGTTCCATGAGATGAACTGGTATGTGAGCTGCCACTCGATCAGATTCCAGAGACCAAGCAACATTGCAAACACATCTAGCTAGTCCAACTCGTTGCTCAGTCTCTTCTCCACAGCTCGTTCCATTCTCCTTGGCCATGGTAGATACGAAATTTAGCACAATGTAAATTCAGCAAATAGCAGCCTTCGGGTCCAGATTTCTGGCTCTATTAGTGAACCTCATAGTGAACAAACACCGCTTTCTATGTCGTTTCATTTTTCCTTTTATTCTGGTATTGCCCCCTTTGAGAGATTCTTTCTTCCCAACTTCAATCACTTGTTTCTGGTGGGGACTTTCAATGACCAAGTAACATCAAAGCAGTTGACAAATGGGAAAAGCACAGACACCAACCAATCAGAAGGAATCCTTGCAGCAGTGGTAAGGCAGGGTCCTAGAAGCCCCAGGCCAGGTCAGCAATAAACATTTCAGTTGTTGGATCATGGGGAAGTCCAGGGTATTCCAGGAAGGGCCAGGTGGCCATGGAGGCTTGGACCAGTAGGTATTTACCAACTAGTAAGGAAGCATTGGCTGGATGGCATCACTGACTCGATGGATGTGAGTTTGAGTGAACTCTGGGAGTTGGTGATGGACAGGGAGGCCTGGTGTGCTGCAATTCATGGGGTCGCAAAGAGTCGGACATGACTGAGCGACTGAAATGAACTGAACTGAAGGAAGCATTTCATTTAGTGAGTTCTTAATTTCGGATATTGCATTTATCAGTTCTAGAATGTCTATTTGATTCTTATATATATATATATAGATTCTAGTTCTGCTGAAATTCTTTCTCTTTTCATATGTTGTGTTCTTTTCCTTTGCTAGATTTTCTCTCACAAGTTTATAACACTTATTACACAGTCCTGGTCTGCTAACTCAAATGTCAGAATCATTTGTGGGTCTGCTTTTATTCTCTACTTTTTCTTTTAATTATTAGTCACATTTCCCTGCTCTTTGCATGTTTCTTAATGGTATAAAAGACTGATCATCTCAGTCTAGTCAAGGATTCAGCTGAGCCGGGGCTGAATTGCTGTTGTAATAGTCCCAGTACAACTCTGGGTCATCTTGTTTCTTGGATGGAGCCCACTTGAGCTTTTGACTGACAGTCTGGTGGATCTCTGTCTTCTCAACTCTGAAAGCCTGTGGAAGATTTAGTTCTGCTCTTAGGAGCTCAGGCTCTTTGTTCTGCCCCACACTGTTTCAAAGTTCAGCAACTGTCTTCAGGGGATAGCTGCCATATTTGATGCGGTCCTCATCCCTCTTTGTTTCATTGCTACTGCAAGCCTGTGGGAAATTTCTCTCCTCTGTGAGATGTTTATAACCTAATCTCTCCTGATGCATCCCAGAATTCAGCAAGTGCTACATGGGGAAAACTGGCCATGTGTTTAGAGCTCCTCTAGATTCCAACATTGGCCAGATCACTCTGATCATCAAAAGCTCTATGAGTTTTTTTGTCCCAGGAAAGACATTATGCCTGGGTCAAGCTCTATCTTAGCTTTGGCAAATGTCTCCAGGGAAGAAAATGGTCAGAGATCCTATTTAGTAAAAGCTCTTTCCTCTCCAGAATCTTATTAGTCTTTGTAGCTGCTACACCTCTCCAATGTCATTAAAAATATAATTTTTTTTAACTTATCCAGTTTTTTTTGGTTGTTTCAGCAGGAACATTGGATTATTGTTGCATATTACATCCTATCAGAAAAGGAAGTCCTTTGAAAAGATCTCAAGATTTAATCATGGTACAGGTAAACAGGTATGTGTGGCTGAATCACCCCAGACCATGCTATAGCCCCTCCTCTACAGAGTCACTACAGTGAGGGGCTAAGTGGCCTGAGTAGACCAACCAGAGTCTTTCCACACTGAAACTGGGAGCTGAGAGTCTTTTTATTTTTGTGGCTGGCAGGGTGAGGGTGGTGAGACAAAGTTCTGAGAGTAAGTCTGCAAGTTTTCGCTGGCTATGTCCCATGTTCACGGAAGTCTCCAGTAGGAGGAAAGGAAGTCCTCGTGCAGAAAGAAGAGGCATGGGAACACTGAGGGGATGTTGAGACCCCTGATTCTAGTCACTCACCTTCACTGTGGTTTGCTTACCTGAGGCACAAATTTCTCTTTTTGGCCTGAGCTAGTTTCAGTCTCTTGAGAGGGTGGGCCAGCCCTAAATTGTTTTTGCTTCTGGGCTTTCTGAGACACCCCGTGTCCATATAATACATTATCCCTCTCTTCGTCAGCAAGGTGGAGCTGGTTTCTGTTACCTGTAACTCAAACAGTCTTAACTAAGACTGCTTCTTTAATGACAGGCAGGTTTAGAAGAGCCTGGTGAAACGTATCTCCCTCACCACATAGAAGGAAGACAGGGAGGATGCGTGGTGAAATCGCTGAGACCTCAGCTTTGGATCATGAATCCTCACCACGAGGGGAAGTGGATGCTTTTAGATTCCGGACATCCAACCCATCATCAGAGGAATTTTGGACTTACCTAAGAAGTTGGCCGAATCTTTCTGCCAAATCCATGCTGTTTCATTTTAAGCAAACTGGGAAACTGAATTCTTACCCTCAACAATAGTCAAAGATGGGAGAGAATGGAAAGAGGGACATTCCTGTGTTTGCACATTTTACCTACTCCTGGGGCTCTGACTTGCAGACAAGCCTGAAGTTTACACCAGAGGGTAAACAAGATAGCTATTTGGACATCACACACCACTTTGTCAGTTTCCGTTCTCTTGAATTATTTACCATCTAATTGTCTGCATGGAAACAGAATCTGGCAACACAGAGATGTAGTCTTATTTGTGAGTTAGGGAAGGAAAACTTGAGTTCAGTGGAGGAGCTGAAGCAGAAACACTTCATGGCTTTTGGACATTTCTTTGCTTTGGGAGGGCTCTGAGCGTGAGAGTAAAACCAGCACAGCAACAGGCAAACCAGGAGCCATTGGTTGGAGGTGCCCAAGAGCTGACAATCTCCCTAGCAGGCAGAGGCCCAGTTCCAGGACTTAGCCCCCTGAGCCTTGATTTCTTCTCTGCAAAAGACAGACTACAATGTGGGATGGCATGGGAAAAAAAGCCTGGAGAATCCCAGGGACAGAGGAGCCTGGTGGGCTACCGTCTATGGGGTTGCACAGAGTTGGACATGACTGAAGTGACTTAGCAGCAGCAGCAGCAGAGTTAAAAGAGTGTTATCATAAATTTTATTTGCCATCATACCACTAATTTCCCACAGGAATAAATATTAGTAGCTATGAAAACAAGAAAAATGTTCTAAAAATATTTCAAGTAGGAAAATAGAAACTTTGGAAAACGGAAAAGTATAATGATGAGTAAAACTCACTATTAGTCCCAGTGAAGGACAGGGAAGCCTGGCATGCTGCAGTCCACGGGGTTGCAAAGAGTCGGACATGACTGAGTGACTGAACAATGAAAACAACAACTCAGCAAGAATCACTCACAATAGAGAGTGTGGAGAGAAAGGAGCCCTTCTACATTGTCGGTGGGAATGTAAATTGGTGCAGCCGCTATGGAGAACAGTATGGAGGTTTCTTAAAAAACTAAAGTTACCATGTGATCCAGTAATCCCACTCCTGGCCATATATCCAGAGGAAACTCTAATTTGAAAAGATACATGCACCCCAGTGTTCACAGAAGCACTACTTACAATAGCTAAAGGCATGAGAACAACCTAAATGTCCATCAACAGATGAATGGATAAAGAGGAGGTGGTATATATGCATAGTGGAATATTACTTATCCATAAAAAAGAATGAAACACTGATATTTGCAGCAGCATGGATGGATCTAGAGATTATCACTAGGTGAAGCAAGTCAGAGAAAGACAAATCATTTATATGTCGGATCTAAAATATGACACAGATGAACTTATTTAAAGAACAGAAATAGACTCACAGACATAAAAAACAAATTTATGGAGAGAAAAAGAGGGGGAAGGGATAAATTAGGAGTTTGGGATTAAAACACACAGTACTATATGTAAAACAGATACCCAACAAGGACCTACTTTATGGCACAGGGAACTATAGTCAGTACCTTCTAATGACCTATGATGGAGAATAATCTAAAAGACTATATATATATATATATATATATATATATAAAACTGAATCACTTTGCTGTATACCTGAAACTAATATGACATTGTAAATCAACTATATTTCAATAAAAATAAAAAAGAATCATTCATAATATTTTGATACATTTTCTTCCAGTCTTTTTCCTAATTGGGAAATTTTAACTATCCTCTTTAACACCAAGTTTTTCTTATTTTATTTTTTAAAAGGAAATACTTATTATTTACCTACATTATTCCAGGCATTATAATAGGGATATCAGAAAATCTGATAAAATAACTGGGTTAGGATGTCAATATGAACAATAAATATCTTTTCACTGTTTTTTAATTGTGAAAGAATTCAGAGAGAGTAATGTAACAGTTATCACTGTTATATTACTAACCAGCATCAAGACCAATATGTGCTTCAAATATTTTTTTATCAAAGATAAAATACTATAGATATGAACCTCGAATAACTACAGTCAACCTTCCAACAACATGGATTTGAATTGTGCAGGATCACTTATACACAGGTGTTTTTCAATAGTAAATACTACAATACTACGTAGTCTATGGTTGGTTGAATCTGTGGATGTGGAGGAACTATGGATATGGAGGTATAGACAAGTTTTTTCTTCAACATTTTGTAGTGAGCCTCTTCCCCATGTCAATCAATATTCTTTACAAACAAGGTTTTTAATGGCTAATTGTTTTCAAATAGTTCACTGTAAAGAAATAGAGACTTAAAATATTAAGAGTCAATGGTTTCAGCTTAATTTCACATTAAAATCTAACTGTGTTACTACAAAAGATATTGAAAACAACACAGAGTTACAGATTAGATACAGAGGATCAGGAACAAACTTGGAAGCAATTCTTCACCAGGACAATTTCAGGCTGCACAGTGACCTCACTCCTGGCCTATGAATAAGAAATGAGAGAACGGAAGCAATGGATGGATGGATGGTCTAGGTAAGAGGTGCATGTGAGTGGTACATAAGGGTGTATGAGTGGGGAGCGCACCCTATTACCGGAATCATTGAATTCATTAATAACTGCCATCATGTTATTCCATATGCTAATGTGGTGTAGAAACTATATAGGCCAAGTGCCACTTTATATTTCCTTCCAGTCTTTTTTCTAAGCATAGTTTTTTTTTTATGTGATTGAAATCCATAGTATGAATATTTTTGTTACCTGGGGTTTTTTTCCCATTTATTCAAATTCAGTCTTTTGGTTTGACTTGTACAACTTTAGGATAGAGGAAAATGCACTGTGTATCAGCAGAAAAAGACAACTTACCCATTGACTAGTTAGGGTTTTAGTTACATAAATTTCAACTCAAAACAACAGTATTTTGAGATTTTCAAGGAAAATAGCCTACTTCTTATGGAAAATTTTCAGGATAGAGAATGAAGGAGGTAGACAAACACATGCGGGAAGGCTGATGCTTCTTTTTTCCCTCATAGGCAACTAGGGGAGGCAGAGGGGGTCAGTAAAGGCATGTTTGGGGGAAAGTTGGAGAAGCATCCACACCTGCTCATTATATCAAATGTCTAGGGACTCTCTAAATAATTCAGGTGCAGTCGGCTCCCTTCAGGGCCAGGTGTTGAGGAGAGTTTCCAGACAAGCATCTCCTCTTGCAAAACTGGAGCAGACCTAGGATCTGATTACTTGAAAAGGGGTCTAGTTAGTAGCTATGGCAACCTCCTTCTTCCTTACAACCTGCCTTGGGCTAAGGTACAGGAACTTCTAGGAAAACACTACTACTGTAGCCTGCTGTGGTGGTGAAGAGCTTTGAAGCCCACTTATCTGGTTCTAATCTAGGTTCTGCCACTTCCTAACTGTGTGACCTGGGAATTTACTCAGACTCTCAAGGGCTTCCCTTGTGGCTCAGCTGGTAAAGAATCTGCCTGCAGTGTGGGGGACCTGGGTTCGATCCCTGGGTTGGGAGGATCCCCTGGAGAAAGAAAAGGCTACCCACTCCAATATTCTGGCCTGGAGAATTCCATGGACTGTATAGTCCACGGGATCGGAGAGTTGGACATGGCTAGCGACTTTCACCTCTCTGAGCCTAGAAAATAGAGATAATTCATTCAGATTGCTGTGGAATCATCTGTAAGACTCTTGCTATAGTGCCTGTTAAGTACTAGACTATCTCCCAGAGTGTCCCCCACTTCATTTCCTAGGAAGAGATGTTTGGACTTAAAATAGAAATGTCCAGAACTAAGTGAAAGCTAGAACAAAATGAATAATACAGCTAACAGTATTGACAGTTTACTGTAGGCTGGCCATTGCGCTGAGTGCTTTATATATAATTTCACAAAGCCCACTTACGGATAAGTGTTATCAAAATTCAGAGACACTTTCCCCACCTCAAACAGCTAGCAGGTGGTGCAATCAAGGCTCAAACTCTGTTCTGCTTCTTATCACCTGAAGCCCATGTTCTTACCTTCTAAGTAGACGGATTTCTGGAAGTCACTGGGCTGTGCCAGCACTTCTTCTCCAGGTGGATAGTCTGAGGATGCTGGTAGAGTGCAGCTCATCCAGACTTGAGGACAGACCTCCTTAGGTCTGTGGACCCTGATTGCCCTCTAGTGTCAGAGCATTCTTGGGGCCAGCTGGAACCCAGAATCAGGTGTCTTTTCTCTGAAGTGGTAGGGAACTCGCCTCCCCTACAGTCCAGAGCAAATCTGTCTAGTCTGGTGTCTTCCTATTGGCTAAAGGGTTTCTCCTAGGAATGGGGGTAAGACAGGTTGCAGAGATTGGTAGTTAAGAATTATTGGGGGTAGAGCAGTACGCTGAGGTTACGTGTTGAACCACTGGATGGGGGAATGTCTCTTAGCAGACAACACACAATTGGTGCTCACTGAATATTGAATGAAGTTTTACCTCTCATTCTCACTAAAGGGTGAGTGCTGCCAAAAGAGCAGTTACAAAGGTCTGCATTGATTTTTGCCAGAAACACCAGCAGAAAAGACACTGTAACATTAACCCCACCTTCCACTTCAGTAGACTCCGACGCATGTTTATGTCCATGGCTAGGCAAGAACGAAGACGCTGGTTAGGAGAGGAGTTGGAGTCAGCAACGACATATAGTCAGTTTAGGCTGCTAATGTCCCGAATGATCCATGGATCTCAGAGAAGTCCCCCCTCCACCTCCATAACTCTGCCCAGGTAGTCCACGTCACCAGGTGGTCAGTGGGCACCTGGGTGCACTGTTCATCACAGATAGTAAGGAATCTAAAGACAGGCTCACCAGGTGGCTTATCAGGGGCAGATGACACACACCCCCCACCCCATGCCCCTTGAATCACAGGAACTCAGCAAGGTTACTGCAAAGTAGAGGAAAGATGGTTTCATAAAATAAAGGATATAGAGCAAATAATACCTTTAAGAATCATTTTGGCTGCCCAATTTTCTTTCCATATGAATATTAATAACTTTATAAATGCCCCCATAATGTATGACTATATTATCAGACATTATTTTTTTACTATTATAACTACCTTTATTATCATTATTTCTAAGTAATAGAAAACCTAAACCCAACTAAACACATTTGTTGAGGGCTTTTCACCCCTCAGTGGGGAGGTGGGAACTTCAGGATTGGTTTGCTCAGCAGCTTGTGTTGCCAGGAGTTGGTAGCCAAGAAAGGGAAGTAGGAGGGTAGGACCACAGGATTTTGGAATAGAAAGCTGGCTTCCCAGAGCAAGGACTAGAAGACCGTCTGGGTGGGAAAACTGGTGAGGCTACGACTGCTCCCTGGTCTTCTTTGGAGAATCACTTTGCTTTTGAGGGAAGAGGGGAGAATTCTGATGGTGCATAGTCTGCAGAAATGGACTAAGGAGGTTCCCTGTGGTTGCACAGGAAGAATGGACTTATGGATGACTAAACTTTAGCTGCACTTCCTGCACTAAACTCACCCCCGTTCCAGGCCCTAAGAAGGGTGAGGTTATACCTCCCAGCTGTCTGGGATGTACTATCATGTTTACCCACATGAACTTCAGCTCCAAATTTGTATATTCATTGCTCTCTGACTTGCATTTCATCCCCTCTCCAGCTTTTGCTTCCCCAGTCCCTGCCTGAATGCTCTGGCCTCTCCTTACCCTACAACTTGTCTTTCTCAGGGCCCAGTTCCAGGCCTGCCTCTTCAGTGGAGTCTTCCCCAAGGGTTTGGCCTTCTTGGGTCACTTTCTATTTTTGATTCCGGGGCATTTGTTGTCTGGTTGGGAGCTGATTGTGGTACTTGCCATACAGTTTCAGGCAGCTATGTTTATTGCCTTTTCAGGCAAGCTATGCCAGAACTCCCCACTCAGGGGGGCAGGGCGGGCAGGGTAACGTGGCCGACCATGTAAGGGTCGGGATGAGAGGTAGCATCTGGAGCCAGCCTGGGAACATGCTCCCCATGACACCATAATTCTTGTGCTCATAAAACATCCTCAGAGGATAAGAAGAAACATGTAAGTGAATGCTTATTTCTTTGGGAGGGCCCCCATGAGAGAAGAAATCTTTCAACTGCAGACTAGCAGGCACCAAGGGCGTTAAGAACAGGATGGAAGGAGGGAGAGCTCAGAGCTGTCAACGAAGCAGGCGACCCTAAGGCCGTGCAGACCCGGCCCAAGGACAGCACACTCAACTTCAGACCATCTCCATGTTTTCAGTCCCTAGGGTCCTGGGGCTTCATCTCTCGTTTCCCTCCCCTCTCTCAGGCTAAGTCCCTCTCCCACCAACACCTGACACCACTGAGGCCAATCAGTGTTCAGAGAAGAGGCTGCGTCAGAGCAGGGTGTGAGAGCACAAGGCGGGGAGAGGACGAGGGCAGCAAGGAGTGACAGAACTTAAACAGTGCACACAGGCTTTTCATAAGAACTTTATTTCTCAAAAAGGGGGGAAGAATCCAAAGTATTAAAATAATTCTCTAATTTTTTGTTTTGGAGAGAAAGGACAGGATGACAAAATAACTCATAAAAATTTCAAGCATTATGGCGGTAGGTACTTCATCCTCAAACTTGCACCTCCCATCCACAGCTTTGGCTCCAACCGCGTCACAAGTAGGGCTGAGCTCTGGATCCGGAGAGGCTACCAAGCAGCTAGAAAGCTTTTTATATTCACTCCACAAATAAATACAGAAGGCCAACCTGCCCAGTACAAATGATTCAGTCCATCTCTGTGACCGTTTCTGATGAAAATGCTAATAAAGAACTGCCCCTCTCCAAATTCCAAATCTCTCATTTTTGAAGACCAAGAATGTGAAAGAAATGAAATGTGGGGAGACTTGTCAGGTACGACTGGCTCTTGTAACAACCACATGCCAAGAGAGACTCTACCTCATTGAGGTGATAAAAGGTAAAAAGCGACTGTGATTTTTCCATTGCCTTTTATGTGGGAAAACCGCACCTTTCTATTTTTATCATCAAAAGGAATTGCACTATGTGAAGCAAAGTCCCTCTCTGTAGCAATTATGCAAAATCCCTATCTAGAGCAAGTATTTTCTAACTTAAAGAGAAAAGAAAAAAAGAGAAGGGGGAGCTGGAACACGAGTCCTTAGCCCAGACTGATCTTGCCACACAGCCCAGAAGTATGGAGGTGTACTTTCCAACAGGCAGGTCCTACCAGGAGGTGGGAGACAACCGGGCTCACCCCGAGATGCTTGAGATGAGCTTCACTGTGAAGACCCCTCGGAACACGGCTGGCTCTCCTCTGAAGGCTCTCAGTTGGTGTTTCGCTGAGGAATAGGGAGGTTCTCATGAAGGTACTTTAAACTTCCGTGCTCTGAGAAGTCTGAGACCACGTGGTCCTGCCCTCGCAGCAGCCACTTGGTAGTCAGTAGTCCTTCTAGTCCCACTGGCCCCCGGGCGTGGATCCGAGATGTACTTATTCCCACTTCAGCTCCTGCAGGAAAGCAAGGACTGAGGAAGCAGTTTTGCCCAGACTGCTTCCTGTCTACCCACCAGGCCATCTCTTCCTTCTCCTTACTTGGCACCCTCTCCCTTTCCGCTCCTGACTTACCCTCCCTAGGTTGGCCTGACTTCCACTTTCCCCATAAACATGTTCTCTGCTCACTGTAAATCATGGTCAGGCCCCTTCTTCTAATGAAACAGACTCCATGGATGTCTCTTTCATATTTTATTTGCAGCGCATTTTGACAATTCTACAAGTGCTGTCTCTGACATCTGTCTGGATTGTATACCATTATCTGATATCTGGGCATTGTTTGAAGTGTACAACAATGTACAGAGGTTTTATCTACCCAAGTATCCTTCAAACCCTAGATAGTAAGGGATATGCTCTAGATATTCCCCAGAATGCTCAGCTGGTAGGTGCTCATAAGACAGTGACTGAATACACGAAAGGATACTGTTCCTTCCCCTCCCTCCTGCTCCAGCCTCAGACATGGGGCATCGAGGCTTTTTCTGGGTCTGGCATGTTCTGCACTGTGTGCAGTGGAGGCAGAGCTCCCCTGCTCATCCCAACTTTACTGAGCAGGCACTGGGCTAGGCCTTGGGGATAAAGTATGTGAATAATTGATGCAATTCATGGAGCTTGTATTCTTATAGGCAAGGCAGCCAAGAGAACACCTCAGCAAATAATTGCATGTCGTGATGGGGTGCAGTGGATGCTGGGATAGAGACTGGCAGGGTGGTAGCACCTGGGACAGGGTGGTCAGGGGGAGCCTCCCTGAAGAGTTGTCTTTGGCTGAAACCTGAACAAAGAGAAGCAGCCAGCTAGTGGACAGCAGTGGAGCGGTGCTGCAGGCAGCAAAGAGGTGCCTGGGGCAGTGGTTGGCAAGGAGACTAACCACTGGCTTCAAACTCTGGTTTAACAGCACAGAGACCACATGACTTTGGGCATACTGCCTAACCATCTCTTGCTTCAGTTTTTTCTTTTGGAAAAGCAGGAAAATAATAGAATCCATTATGTAGAACTGAGATAATGCATGTGATGTACTTAAGCATGGTGCTGGAAATCTAGTAAATGCTCAGTAAATATTATCTGACACTATTATTCATGCATTTCACAGGAATTTACTCAACCAGAGTCTGAGCTTTTGCTCTGAGTGACTGATGGGAAGACAAGGCAGTGGTCTTTGCTCCTTCCCCATCTTGGACCTTCACTTGAATGCTGGGAACCTCAGCCCTTACAAGTGTGTTATTTCTTCTTTAAAAACATGGGAATTAAAAATAAAGAGCCCAATGACTAAGAATAACAAAGCAAAATTCCCTTTAACAACGTTTCATAATTCAGTGAGAATTATTCCTCTAGGCAATTCTTTATTCAAATGTTCAGAGGAGTTAAAATGTTTTAAGTAGCTGAAATAATTGTCAGATGTGCCATAAATGCCTTACTGGAGCTTTGTATAAGGGTACCCCTGAAAATCAGAGACTGTCTGAAAAATCCTTATACTACTTGGGGAATGGAGATTTTACTAGTAATGATGGAAAGCGGGAGGGTGCCTTTCCAAAGCCTTGTATTTCAAAGTCTGTTTTAGAAGTCAACCTTTCTGATGCTGATACTTCAGCCCAGCACAGGTAGTAGTAAGGACTTCTTCTGTCCTATCCTACCTGGATGTGTCTCTCTGAAGGAGTAAGCCTGCAGTGGCAGTGCCCTCATGGGACCCTGGATGCACGCCTGTCACAACCCATGCATGCAGACATGTTGTGGTCTGCCAAACGTGGAGGGAGTGAGCCAGGCTCTGAACTCAAGCAGCTCTGGGTCTGAACACCAGCTGCGTGACTTTGGGCAGTTACTTCATTTCTTTAAATCCTAGCATCTTCACTATGAAAAAGGAAACACAAGGACCTACCTTCTTAACCTGTGAAGGGCGTAGAACACAGGACTTCTACCAGTTCATGGTAGCTGTGACCATTCTCTCTCATGAACCCACTTTCCCTCAGTCTGTCTCCATCATCCTGACCACATTTGTGACTGTAAATGCCAGGTGTCTCCTCCACCCTCACTATGGTCCTTGGGCCACAAAGTGATCCAGAAGGGACTGCTTTCTCTCTGACCAGACTCTTTCTTACCCAGTCCAAAGCGGTAGCCATCAGAGAAGCGAGTGCTGGCATTCCAGAACACACAGGCACTGTCCACATGTTGGAGAAAGAACTCAGCTGTCTTCTCTGTAGCATAATGAGAAGAAATTGAGTTAGGATGGCCTGGGAAAACTATCCCTGCTTCCAGCCACTCATAGGGCCTGACTAGGTCAGGGCCCAGGCCCCTGGGGTACTTCCCTGAATATTAAACATAGAGACTTGTGAATATCTGAAACAGGAAGAAAGCAAACCCACTTCATTAGTCATGTTGCCGAAGCAGCAGGTACATGGGAAAGACTAGGTTAGAATCCAGATCTCCTTGCAGACATACCCTCAGTGTGGCAATGGCCTGTCTACACTATCTGTTTCTAGGCTCTGAGCCAAATCCTTAAGTCTCAACTCCAACTTCACACCCATCAGCTGGGTGACTGTGGGCAGGTCTCTGAACCTATGCCTGAAGTCAACGAGGACTGACACCATTACCTCGTTCCCAGCTTGTGGAGAGGACATAATGAACTTACAGCTGGGGAGTCCTCGTCCCAGACCTAGCAGATGGCAAGCGCTTGGTAAGCACTAGCTGTTCTCACTGGTGGTGCTGCGATTCCTCAGTAAACTGACTGGAAGTTCCCTGAGGGGCCACACTGGCTTCTCCTTGAGCACAGGTCAGCCTCTCGTGCCTGACACCCAGGCGTGCCTTTCAGTGATCGCATGGGGAAGGACCGAGTGGCTGTGCAGAGCTGGTTTTGCCCTATGCTAGTTGCTTCTCTGCCTAACCTCTGGAGCCTTGGTTTCCTCCCCTGTGTGCATGTGTGCTAAGTCACTTCAGTCGTGTCCAACTCTCTGCGACCCCCTGGACTGGAGCCTGTTAGACTCCTCTGTCCATGGGATTCTCCAGGCAAGAATACTGGAGTAGATTGCCATGCCTTCCTCCAGGGGATCTTCTCTGACCCAGGGATCAAACCTGCATCTCTTACGTCTCCTGCATCAGGCAGGCAGGTTCTTCACCACTAACGCCACCTGAGAAGCCCTTCCTCAGCTATAAAATGGGCTTATTTCAGCAATCTGGAAAGACTGCTGCATGGGTTAAACGGTGATGACTCTGACACACGGTGAGCCCTGTTTAAAGTGGACGAATTACTTCTTCCCTGCTTCCTCCCACTGTGACAACACAACAGGGTAACAGATATACAAGCACTCAGTGAACCAGCAAGTGCCGGGCACTTATCAGCAGCCCACTGAGACTGTGTTTTCCTGCAGGCCCAGAGGGGCTGAGCAGAGCAGGGCCGGCTTGGAGATCAAGGCAGACAAGGCAGACCCTGCGTGCTGTTGCCTGTGCGCACTGACCGTTTTCGGTGACGATGACATCCGTGTGTGAGCTGCCATACTTGTGGATGTGGTCGATGGCGTCCTGCACGCTGTCCACCACTTCAATGCACAGCTCCAGGTCCCCGTACTCAGTTCGGAGGGACTTCACTTCAGATGGGCTGAAGGTCAGATAAGAAGCGAACTTGGGGCCTGCATGAATCTTCACCTGGGGCAGAGGAAGTTGGGAGCAATGACATAAACACAGTAGCAACAGGCAGTGCATATTCCTCCTTCTGGATCCAACAGCAAGGTGAGTCTAGAGATGAGGAGCCTAGGGATCCTGGGGCCTAGACACCAAAACAGCCCCTGCTTCCTTTTAGAGGCAGCCTCCATCCTCCAGAATGCTCTGCTTTGGAAAATGCTGATGGCCCTTGCTACCAACGGCCCCCAGTAAAAGCCGAGCAGGGATTTAAGCAGGAAGTCTCATAAGCCCTTGACTGCTGGCATTTTATGGAAATGAACACATGGCTAAAGAAATACCAATCCCCTGCATGTGGGATTCAGGCACTGGACCCAGATGGAAAGAGGGAGATGCTCCGAACACACTTCTCTTCCTCTGCCAGAGAAGTCCTAGGTGTGCTTTAGAGGAAAACGGTACTTGGCTGGGAGCCACTTCAACTGTGGTGAGTTGTTAGATTTCTGACTTTGTTAGGCTGGGCGCCATATCCAGGTTCAGCGCAGGCCCAGATTTTGGGGCTAATCCTGCTCCTGGCTAGAGGAATTTAAGGATCCTGAGGGCTGGTCACTGAGGACGCAGTCACAATTCTTCAAGATCAAGCACTGGCTCAAGTACCAACAAGCCCCATTTGTCTGGTCCCTACTGCTCCCAAGGTCCTGCACGGTTTCCCATCTGGGGCCCCACATCCTCCAGGCCTGGGATCCAACCAGGTTCCCTAGGGGCCGGAACCCTACCCCTGTGCAAGGTGCCCTCTGCTTTACTTCCTGCATTACAAGGTGCTTTGAGAAGTACACACCTGGGCTCATTCTGACTAAGGAAGGTCCAGGCGATGCTGAGAAGGACTGGTGACATTGAGGGTCTGTCTGAATCAGAACTGGAGGTTTGATTCCTGGATACAAGAGAGCTTTCCTCTTGTCCAGTCCAGTCCAGCATGGTGCCTGGCACACACCAGTGCTCAAACAGGCCACTAGTGTGAGGTTAGGCCCTAAACATAAGTGGTCATGTGACCTAACTCCCTTGTAATTTGTGGGGTTCATCTTCATTTTCTAAGCTGTCCTTGCAGGTTCCCAGGCCACATCTGTAAGCTGACTGAAGCCTTCCTTTCCAGCAAAATGATGGAAGGGAAGAGACACATGCTCAGGGTGAAAACAACCAAGGCCAGCAGTCACTCTCTCTACTGCTGTGCCAGTTCACACAGTTCTGAGAGGACGCCATGACACCAGATATTAAAGCTTAAAATGTGTCCTGACAGAAAATTTAACATTGTCCAATTTTACCTGGAGAGTGTCTATTTCTTTGCAATTAGGAATTTAGGATGGAACATACATTTTTATTCAAAACTTACTGGCACTGTGGTTGTTTATCATCTTAATGATACGGTAAGAAAATAATCCAGAGCAGACATTATACAAATTGCTCAATCCTAAAAATCACTGTACTAATAAGCACATTAATATTGGCAACTGAAGACATTTGTGGAGGGGAGGATATATGTAAATTTTTGGCAAACATTTCTGCATAATCTTTCCAAGTCAAACCCAAACAGGAATGTGTATTCAGAAACATAAACTTTATGCCAGGAAAGAGTCCATTCAGTGGGCTGCCATGTGATAGGCGTTATCTTTGAACCCTCTTAGCCCTGAACACACTCCACTTTGGAATGAAGCTATTTGTGTATGGGTTTCTTCCAGCCTCTAGAGGCACAGGCGTGTCTCACTCACTCTGTGTTCTCAGCACACAACTTTGTATATGGCAGATGCTCAAAAACGTTGCTTCTCAGATGGCCTTAAATGGAATGGCAGCTGCTCCCAGTCTAATCCCAGAGGCTTCTAAATCTCAGGAGTGAGGACAGAAGTGATGGCCTTGTCCTACCTGTTCCACTCTCAGCATGTCAATGATCTGGTCAAATAATGGTGTTCTCAGCAGGTCTCGGTGGATTAACAGAGTCTCTAAAGCATTACAGGCAGCTGGATATTCACATTTAGAGTCTCTAACTGAAAGAGGAGAATATAGAATTGTTTCCATTAACATGAACCAGGACCACTGAGGACATGAGAACTATTTTGCGCACGTAAGATGGGACCTGATCGAGCTCACCTAGCCTGGTGACCTTGTCGACACTGGCCTCTGAATCCACGTACATGTGGCAGATTCCTTCACTGTGCCCCATCACTGGGATGCCCTTAGCAGCTTTCTGGATGTCTCTAACCAGCTGAGAAGAGCCTCGTGGAATGATCAGATCTATCATTTTGTCTAAGCGGCAAAGATCTTCTACTTCTTCTCTGGTATTCACCTGAAGAGGTAGAGAATAAAAAGATGAAGATGACTTTTGATCACACAAACTATGGAAGTAGCAGCATCCCTTTCACAGATAAATGCCTGTACCTCCTGAGAACTAAGTCTGATGCTGTGAGAACTTATTTCAAAAACAAGGAATCATGGGAATTGAAAAGTTGTCCAGCAAATGCTTAAACTCTACACGTCAGGTACTGTGCTCCACATTGCAAAACATGCCGGATAGGATCCCTGCTGTCAAAGAACTGAAGAGTCTGGTAGGGAAGACAGGCCTAGGCCACAATGAGCCAAAACACAGGATGGATACTTTTAAAGATGACAGAAGAGGTACAAAGTGTGGTCTCTGGAAGTTCAAGAAGATACAGAGTATGCCAGGCTGACATGTGAGGGTGACAAAGGGAAGGGGCTGCTCCTCTGGCTCCCTGATCACAGCCTAATGCATGCTGCTGGGTCTTCCTAGGGAGTCACGGTTCTCCATGACTTGGGCTGACAACCTCTACCCTGGGATGCTGGCTGGACTGACTGAAGTGCTTGTGTTAGACCTTGAAGATTATGGGCATTTTTTCCCTTCCCTTGATTTTTAATTTCCCCCCATATGGTTGTGTTACTAACAACAGAAGTACAAACATACATTTACAAGAAGGTTCACAGCAACTTCAAACTGGAAACAACACTGATGTTCATCACCAGAAGAAAGGATAAGCTGTAGTACACGCTTATAAATGGAATACGGCACAACAGTAAAAAGGAAAACTACTGCTGGATGAAACAATGAGAACGAATTTCGAGGACATAATGAATAGAGAAATACAGATGAAAGTGTGCATTCTGTATGATTTCATTTACATGAAATTCAAGAATAGGCAAAAGAAACGGAATGTGAAAGAAGTAAAAAAAAAATGGTTTGATGGTGGGAGGTGGGGCATGCTGATGGGGAAGGGTACAGGGATTCTTTCAGGTGTTGGCAATGTTCTGTGTCAGGGTGGTTTATACACGTGTGTGTATATATATATATATGGATACAATTATATGGGTTTCCCAGGTGGCTCAGTGGTAAAGAAACCACCTGCCAATGGAGAAGACACAAGAGACGTGGGTTTGATCCTTGGGTTGGGAAGATCCCCTGGAGTAGGAAATGGCAACCTGCTCCAGTATACCTGCCTGGATAATTCCACAGACAGAGGAGCCTGGTGGGTTACATACAGTCCACAGGGTCACAAAGAGCAACTAAGCATACACATACATCACATAAGATAAGGCTTCTTTATGTATGTTACACACCAACAGGAAGGAGGAGGAGGAGGAAATCTGTCACATTAAATAAGGATATGATGCAACCGAGATCTAAACCCCTACAGTCTGTGCTCTTTCCATCCACTATGTTGCTGTAAGGAACAGCCCAGCTTCTTGGCGGGGAGCACATAATGAGCCAGGTTTGTAGATACACCAACCCCTCTCCCCACCAGCAGCCAACAGTATTCTGGAATGTACACACGAGTGGGCCTCAAGGGAAAAAGAGAAGGATCTGGAGTCTGCTTGGGTCCAAATCTCAACTCTGAATGATTCTGGGGTGTTATTTTACCAATAAGGCTATTTTTCTTCCATCTATAAAATGGACCTAATAATTAATGGTATCCTTTTCACAGGGTTGTTGTGAGGATTAAATGAAATGATGGATGAAAGTGCTGTGTCCACAGTAGGTGCTCAATAAAACGATCTAGTAGTTCAAAACCTCCACTGGATGGTTGAGGAGAGTGACACAGCTGTTAAAATAATGACCATAACAATAACAATGTTAATAGCAGGACCTCATACAAGCTGCATGGTTTCTGACAAACTTTCATAAAACATATCTCATCAGACCTGGCCTAAATCACTGCCAGTGAGCAGAGCCCAGGCCTCACACTCTAGGTCTGGTATTCCTGCTGCCTATGACCTCAAGAATGATTCCTGTCAATCAGTGCTACCAGAACACAGCTGTGTGAGAGGACCTTCATGAGCCCCCCAACCTGGGCCAAGGCAGCACCAGCACTATCCAACATCACAGACACACAGGACCTGCTGCTCCTCCAGTCAAGCCTGCCTATACAACTGGCTTGGCCTTCTGCAGCCTGAGCTTTGCTTCAAACACCCAAAGACCTGGCCCGGCTCCTCTGGGCCTGACCTAGCTCATTCCCAGGGACCTACCAGCTGTACAGCTTCCTTGACTCCATGGATTGAGAGGGCCTCCTGGGTCAGGAGGTGAAGGATTCGGTTGCTGTGTGAGGCCTCCTTCCCTCCTTTGAGTAACAAGCCGTTACCACTTGCTATAGCCAAGGCTGCCACCTGCAGATCAAAGAGGAATGCAGTGAAACACTGAGCATATTTTCTGTGCCAAGCACTGTGCTAATCACTTTATAAGGTCTACCGTGTTTAATCTTTACAACGTTCCAGTGAATTAAGTATCTGCTTTATTCACTGCTTTACAGACAAGGACACTGGAGCCCAGAGAGGTTGGTAACTCCTCAAGGACACACAGCTTATATGTGGCAGGGCTGGGGACCTTTACCCCAGAGCCAAAGCACAGATCTTAAGAAACTGTACTATACAGCTTCCTCAGCACCATTACAAAGTAACCCAAGTTAAGTGCCCAGGGTCACACAGGCCCTACCCTCTCTGGCCTCAGGTGCTCAGGAGCCTCCTGACTTAGGTGTTACTCCACCGGACTCAGCAGCACCTGAGGCTATGCAGCGTCTCTGGTCACACCCTACCGTGGCCCTGTCATTGCTCTGAGAGCTCTAATGCCTGGTGCTGAGCCCCTGCACAGCTGTGGCAGAGACTGCTGGCAGGACAAAGCAGGCCATCTAGAAGGAGAGTTAGTTACCCTCTGGGAGTGAAGGGCTAATGACACTGATCTGATGAGGCCTGAAGCTGAACTTTCTGAATGCTCTAGGAATGAATGAAAATCTTCGGGCTCTTGCAATGTATCAAAAGAAACTTTACAAAATAAAACTTGCTTGAACATGTTTATCTCCAGGATAATAATTCTTACTCCTTTTTTGTTTTTGTTGCTCATGAACCTCTTACAAAAATTATGTCAACTTTTCCCAGATAAATGCAGAAACACACAGCATTCTGCATGTAATTTTCAGGATTCATGGATTCCGTGATGCCGTCCAAGGTTAAGATCCCTGGTGAGAAATCTCAGCTGTAACTGGATAAGAGGAAACTTTTTCCTAGTGAAGTATTCGTTAGTATGGATAAAAGGTGGCAGAGACTTCATGGACATGGCCTGCAGAGCAACTTAGCACCGGTTTCTACCAGCTGACAGTTATCTCTGGGGGTTCTTCACGAGACAGATATGCGCACAGAGGGGACTGTGTGACGGCACCCGCCACAGGCTGAGGACAGACCCCAACGGCATGGGAGTCCCTTAGAGTGGGCCAGCTGGTTTTAGATCATGTCAGGGAGCAGCCTCCACAAAGCATGTGGGACTCCCAGGGTCGCATACGCCCTAGAAGAAAAGGTTCTGTTCTCTCTTTGAAACTTTGGGGCTAGTGCAAAGAAAGAGCTGGTATCATCCTGTTGTCAGTCCAGTGGGGAACTGGTTCCAGATTTCTGGCAATTATTTAGGGCCACAAACAAAGCCACCCTCTAATTCCATCTTATACTTCAGAGCATGGCTGTTTGGCAAGATCTTTGCCACATGGTTTCTCCACAATTAAGGCCTGTGATTGGTCAGATTTCCTAAAGGGCTCACATGTTAGCCTCCATCAACTACTGAAAGTTCTTCCTAAGAGATGCACCTACAGGAAGCCATCTGTGTCACTGATATTAAATGGTCTTTTTCAAATGTGCAAAACCAGCTATTAGATGAATGAGCCTACAGCAGGGTAGCAGACACTCTGTGGTCAGGGAACAAAGTGCTCCAGTGAACTAAGTTTTGGTCTTTTGGGCTGTACTGCACAGCATGTGGGATCTTAGTTCCCTGACTAGGGATTGAACCTGTGCCCCCTGCAGCGGAAGCATGGAATCATCACAGAATGGGAGATTCATCTGGGCTCAATGTTTAGCTCCATCCTTAAAAGTGTGACAGGAGTATTGACTTCTATAAGCTTAAGGTTTTTTCTACTGTAAAATGGACATATGAATTACTGTTTTTAGAATTACTGGAAGGATCAAAAATATAAATTGCCTTAAGAGCAACTGAGAATAAAGTCTCAAAAGCTATCTCTGGGGAAAGAAAGGAAGGAAGGAAGGGAAGGAGGGAGGGTGAAGGAGTGGGAGGAAGGGAAACTAAAGGTATCTCTCGGAGATTTATCTCGAGTCCTGAAAAGACGTTCTTCCTCCAATTCCCTACTCCAATGGCCGGCATTAGTCACATACCTGGGGTAGGCAGTCAGGGCGAGATTCGAAGATGACCAATAAAACTCCAATTGGGACAGTGACTTGTTCTAGTTCCAAGTCTTTCGCAATTCGAGTCCGGCGCAAAACCCGCCCCACACTCTCCTGGGAGGAGGCCGCGATCTGCCGCAGACCGATGGCCAGGCTGTTCAATTTAGACGTGGAGAGGCTCAAACGTTTCAGCAGAGGAGTTGCAAGTCTCCCTGAAGAGGTGTGAAGAGTACACGATGAAGCAGTAGACCGGGGTGGGTTACAGCTGTTTTACTGAACACGTGGCACTGTGTTAGGAGCAGACAAGGAACTCAGGGGGTCTCGGGGAGACAAGGATATGTCATTTACACAGCTTTGCTGGGAGGGGTAGTTTGGCAGCTTACATCATCATGTAAAGGTGTGGACACCCATGAGCTCAGTGCCAGCAACTTCAGTTCCAGAAATTTATCATTTTCATGTGCAAATCTGCATGTAGGGTGGATACTTACCACAGCATTTTTATAGTAGTGGGAACTGGATTCTACCTATAGATTCACACAATGGGCTACAATGCAGTTACTATACTGATATGGAAAGCTGTCTAGGAAATAGTTTGTGGAAAAGGCAAACCATAAAACAGCATGCATGATATGACCCTAATTATCACATACTGCACACACATGTGCACAGACACATGTCAGAAAGCTTTAAGAACAGTGATGATCTATCTTTCTGCATTATTTTTTTTATAACAAGTGAATTTGTTTTATAATAGGTAGAAGTAAAGATGTTTTGTTTTAAAATAAAACAAATAGAATTATGGTAAGTTCATATACAGAATTTTGCTTAAATTTAACAGTATGCATTGTGTGATTCTCTCTCTTAACACAAACATACACACATTTATATATATATACATGTATACACATGCAGTCAGGAAAACCATTTGGAATTACATATCACAAATAATCATTGGGCTTCCTTGGTGGCTTAGATGGAAAAGAATCTGCTTGCAATGCAGGAGACCTGGGTTTGATCCCTAGGTTGGGAAGATTCCCCTGGCGAAGGGAATGGCAATTCACTCCAGCATTCTTGCCTGGAAAATGCCACAGACAGAGAAGCCTGGGGGGCTAGAGTCCATGGGTTTGCAAAGAGTCAAACATGACTAAGCACACACACACATCACAAATCATTATTATGATTAATGTTGAATGATACTATGAAAAATTTCCCCTTCTTTGTTATAGTCATAACCAAGACAAAATAATAAAAAGACTTTTACTTTGGAGTGGAGGAACCAACCTTTTATTAAGAAAAAAAAATGAAACCATAATTTCATCAACCAGTTATATTAATTTTCTTTATTTTCCCCCATGTGCTAAAAATCAAGTTTTAATTGTAGTGCATATTAAATATTATACTCTAGTTTGTCACCTCATAACGCATAGACATTTTCCATGTTGCCAAAATAATTTAATTACTACTAAACATCCCATTGACTTGATACAGTTCAATGCACATGACTGTACCAATGTTATTAAACACTCAGGTTGTTTCCAGTTTTCATTTGAATAAATAATCCTGCTCTAAGAATCTTTTTCTTTTAAAGAATTTTTACATGCAGAGCTGTTTTTTCCTGTTTCAATCTTATCTTAGGATAAATTTCCTAAACTGGGCTTGCCGAGAAAAAGGCAATTACTATGCTCATGTATACACTAGACTTTGTTCTTAGGTCATGTGTGTCCTTATGGATTCCTAGAGAGAGATAACTGGGATCAGAAGTCAGAGCTCTGCCAACAACTAGGTGTGTGATCTTAAGCAGCAGCTTTAATCTCTCCGGGTCTTAATTTTTTTAAACTAAAGATTTCAGTAAGATGTCAAAAAAGATTTCTTCCATTTAAGAAATTTTTTGTGGTTTTCCAATACTGCAAAAATTCAAAAGACCGGATGTAAAGTCCAAAAAAAGTTCCAAGGTAATGGCTCAAAAATGTTTTAAGGAATGAAAGTAACACTGATGAGCCCTGCAAGGTTTTTTTAAAGGGAATCTACTAATTTGGATGTTTGATTTGAGGCACATTTATTCACAAGGATATATAAACTCCATAAAATCAAGCCCCATTATTTTAGGATGGAAAAGACAGAGAATTAAGAAAAAGAAAGAAAGACGAGAGCCTGTCTGACTCAACACCTAATTTAGTTGTCTGTAACATAAGTTCAGCTTACTCTAGCATTAGGACCTCCAGGGCATTTCTGGATGGCAGACTACATGCTGGTTAAGGAGATAAAGCTATCTTTCACCACAGGCTGCACCAACTATTTCCACTATTCTTATATACACTGTCCATCTGGGTTTGGCTCCCAAATCTGTCACTGACTGTATGGTTTTAGGCATGTTAACAACTTCTTTACTTTAGTTTTCTCCTCTGTATAACAGGGATAATAAATAGTAGCTACTTTATAGGCACCATATTCTAAAGAGAAAATGAGATCCTGCCTGTTAATTCCTTAGCATAATGCCCAGCAATACAAAGGCCTCAGTAAATGTTATCGGCTATTAGCTGAATGTCTAAAATAGTGCAGTCCTCAGTCTTTTTCCTTTCTGACTTGTGATGTGTGGGCAACGCAAAAAGCCCCTCAGCAGGTGAGGAGTGGGTGGGTGTTGTACAGAATATCTAAGAAAGGGGGTGGAGGTAGTAGGTGTACTTTAAAAAATCCCAACGAACACCAGCCACCAACCCTCAATAAAAAATGATGTGTAATATGTAATTTCTTCCATAACGATCTTATCTTTGGGCAGACTATGATGTAAGAATTATTGATAAAACAAAGACTAAAAACCAAAACAAATCCCTCCATAACACTGACTCAGCTGCCTACTCTTTACCTTCGGCCTCCTCCAAGTCTTTTTTGTTGGCTAACAGGATCTCATCTCGCTGGTCTGTCAACAGATCGGCCAGGTGATGGATAATCTCTGCTCTCTAGGAAGAAAGGTAAAAGATTAACACAAATAAGCAAACATGTTAACTCATGAAGAATGCACATTACACTTTTAGACTTACTCTTCTGAGTGTGCCAGGCCTTGCTCCTAAATCCCAGTACCAATGACTGAAAGCTCCTTACTTCATTCATTCATTCCCTACCACCACTCCCTTCATTTTTCCTTCCTCTCTCAGTAGTAACCTTTCCACTTTTCTTCCTCTTGTTCCACTCCTGATCATGATGACTAACAAACCCCGGCCTTGTGTTTGGGGAGAAGGCATGCATTATTTGGCTCACTGATGAGATGGGCCAGCACTTGGAATCAGCATGATATACACACTGCACTTATTTAACAGCATCAGCTGTATACCTGATTTCCCAGGTTAAGTTTCTGCATCTAGTTCTTCTTTTGGGACAATTATTAATGACAATTAATGTAAAAATCCAGTCCTGAATGCTGGAGGAGACCCCAATCTTTACCCACCTAGATAAGAAGACATGGAAAATCAGACTAGTGATTACTAAAGGAGTAAAAGAGGTGACTAAAGAGAAAGAGAAACTAGGGTCCTCTTGGGCTTTCCTTTCTTTACTTGTAGTTATTTCAAATTTTCTTTTCCATTCTCAGGCCAAAGAACTCCTCAGAAGAAACCTATATACATCACTTCCAAATCTAGCCTTAACATCACAACTATCAGGAAGCCAGCCCCCGCTTCCACCTGACTTTCTCACATTTTATTGCATCTGCTACTTCAACTGACTGAATCACTGTGGACAGGGCAGGGCTAAGCTATGGAGCAGACTGAAGCTTCCATCTTGTAGGTAAGCCACGTGATTCGGGTGAGTTGGAATAAGTTACTTTCCTACATTTCCCTGCCCAGTATGTGGCAGGATTAGGGAGCCTCTCTGGTCTCATGATTTTCATGATACTTTTGATCAAAACATCATAATTATGCCAAGCTACCTCAGGCTTCAGCCTATAAAAGACAGAGGAGAAAATGAAATCGAGAAAAAGGGCAAAACAAATCTGAATCACACTTATTACCCAGATTTAAGTCTATGGGACCTGAGGAATAGATGGAGAAACAGCAGGCTTGACTGTGCACGAAACCTCACAGCATGACTTGCTCTGAAAACCAACAGAACTATCAGCAAAGATTATTACCTGCTCAGGTTCCAAAGTGGCCAACATCCTTCCTCCTGATCGAGCCATTTCTCCCTGTTGCTCCACAGTAGGGCCTGCAAGAACATGTGCAGACATCAGCTCATGGTCATGATATGCCTGCTTCACATCCAGAGATCACTCTGACCAATAAACTGGCAGACGAGCATACCAGATTAACTCAGGCAGAAACACAAGAACCTGTCTGCACACAATATGATTTACATCTTTTGGAGTTCTCAATTCCACTTTGGCTTAAATTTTCTCATGTGTTTGCACTGCTGAATGTAGATTCTATGACAATGCTGACCTTTTGAACATCTGAGAGCACACACACCATTTCTTATGTATCTTTCCATCTCTAATGTTCCCTAGCACCTGGCATCCAGCGTGAGCCTAGCAAATGTTTCTTGAGAAAATGGATACTTATATTCTTTAACTTGATGATTTTAGCAGGTTAGTCAGGTTAGATAAGTTTTACAAAAACATAGGAGAATCCAATTTTGCAAGCAGCATTTAAAACTACACCATATTTCATACTATTAGCGCACCAATTTTGCGAGCCCTCCTCCTAGGAGAGCTCTGTCTTCAGCCCCATCTAGGCCATGGAGGCACTAGCTATCATCCACAGACCACGGGACACTATGCAGAACTACTTACCTGCAGGTTTTACTTCGGAAAAGAAGGTGCCAACTTTCTTTCCCTCCACAATGTCTGTGATGACATGCCCGGACACCTTGGGGTGGGTCCCATTGGCAATGACCACAGAAGTACCACCTTGTAAAGCCCAGAGAGCCGCTTTCACCTAATAGGAGAAGTTAGATCCATGGATGAGATTCAGACCTTTATTTATTTAATTTTTTTTTTTTACCAGTAAGTATAGAAACAGATTTTTATTCCAAATCATATCTAGAAATTTTACTAATATTTAAAAAGAACAATTAAGATGATAATAATACACCCAAATGGCATTTATTCATTACTGACTATGAAATTCTGGTTAGGTACAAGTATAACATACATGTTGATACAACCAATAATCACACAGGTTCAGGGATATCTGAAACGGCATTCACTTAAACATTTAATACTTCGTGATACAGACCTTTGCAGGGTCTAGACCCCTGCACTTTAAACATGTAAAAACAAAGAAAATACAATGTGATACTAAGCAATTTAAGTATCTGTAGGAAGGTTTTCAAGGAGCTCAGAAGCTCTGAAGACACACTCAGCCCATGTGTTTGTCTCAGCCCAATCCTGGCACGCATTGTCTAAAGAGGAACCAATCTGCTCTTTGTGCTCAGTGTGTTCTCCAAGACACTGGTACTGAAACACATGACTTCTACATTTGACTTGTTGTGCCTCAACTCAAGCGTCCAGCTTGCTGCTTGACCAGAATATGATCGAGTACTCTGAGCTACATACATGGGGTTGTGGTCTTCACCTCTGCCATTGCTACAAATGATGCTGTACCTGAAGGGTATAACTTCTTAGAAAAATTAATGGGAGAGAAGAATTCTGTAAAAGATTTTATCAGAAAATATTTGAGCTCTAATAAAAACACTTAAGAGGATTTATGAATTATAAAAAATACACACCCTGTTCTTTAAGAGGTTACAATATGCCACATTCTTTATACATCACTAATACATACATAGAAAGACATGACTAAATACAGGTACACAATATTTATTAAACCTTTATTTAGATATGCATCTTTGTATATATACATCAGCCCTCAAACAGTTACAAAAGCAAGAAGGATAAAATACTGTTTGGTTTTAAAATTGTTATGGGCAGTAAAGGCAACAGAGTCCTACCTTGGCTTCCATGCCACCCATTCCAACTCTGGACTTGGTTCCAAATGTCACAGACTGCTGATCACCAGGATAAAATATATCAATGAGCTTTGCATCATCTGACCCTGGGGGGCTGTCAAAGAGACCTAAAAAGTAAACAAGAGTCAGTAATACTGTTTAGCAGAAGTGAGCAACCCCCAAGAGAGACCTTCCCGGGGACCTGTCAACCCACTCTGTACTCGACTCATCCAAGTAAATTCTGCTATTTGGCCAGCTCTGATGAGAAAAGAGGTTAAGAGGTCCATGGAGCCTACCCACACTGGAAATCAGCTCCAGGAGGACGTATCTTACATACTTTTATTAACTTTTCCTGGTAAATGAATGTTTGCCAGCATCAGAGCACGGCCATATCCCTGGCACAAAATTTACCAGTCCTGCCTATAGTCGACACTGAAGCTGTCCTCACCTTTGCCATTGCTACTTATGATACTGACCCTTAAGGATGCAACTGAAAAAGGTGAGTGGCTTTTGCGCAAGCAGTGCAGCAGCCAGATACTGTTTAATGTGACTGTTCCCAAGGGCATGAAATATGAGAGGTTCTCATTCACTCTCACAGTACCCTTTCAAAAAGTCACACTGCACTCCCCACATTATGGATAAGCCTCTGAAGGTCAGGCTGAGTTAGCAGAAGTGCGCAGATCTGTCACCACAAAGCCAATGTCCTCTTTAAAACTGAGGAGATGGATATAAAATGAGAGTTACACAAAATGTTACATGCATACCATCCAAGATTAAAAATCTGCACAATTTCACTTTGAAAAAGAGTGTATCTGAGCCTTGAAAGGCAAGGTCTAAGGGGAACACAGGCAGAGGGAACTGCTAGTAGTCAGAGGCTGGCTGAAGGACATTTAGGCAGTGATGTTTCTGGTTTCAAGTTACTGCTTTTCTTGTGCTAAAATACACCCCTCTGCTCCAAATCTTTAATACAATCAGGCCATACGCATCCTCCCTAAGAGAGTAAGGGAATCAGAGTGGTGAGAATGGTCAGTGTCCAGGGCACAACAAAGCAGTGCAAACCACGAAAAGCAATTACACAGAGAAAGAGAAATAACCTCTCATAACCCCTGTCTGCCTCAACCCAGCAGCTCACAGCTCTGGGGGTTCAGGGCAGGGTTCTTCTCAGAAGGCATTATGCTATGAGATCATAAATAGTATTTGACAATTTAAGCCAAACCTCCAGACACCTCACGTTCCTAGCATTCTGATATCTCACCTACTTTTCTTTTTCATTATAGCAGCCTCTCAAACCCGTTAAAAGTGTACTTAAAATTCTGGCATCTTTCTAAAAATCAATATTCAGTGGACAACTAACCAGAGTTAAGAGCACAAGCCTGCCAATGGCCAGTTTCGGTATTTGAGGCTGCATTAAAACTAAGATTTACTAAAGTCTAGTTCAAACTGGGTTTTATTTTTATTATTATTTTTAATAATTTTATTTATTTCTGGCTATGCTGGGTCTTCGTTGATACACGCTGGCTTTCTCTAAACCGAGAACAAATCCTGCCATATTAACCTGCCATGGGTGTGGGGCAGGGAACTAAATAGGTTTTTTCCTAACTTGCTGAGAATGTAATGGGGGCTTTTGGGATCCTATAGGTTTGGCCCACTTTAGATACCTCTGCCATATTCTCTACGGATCAAAATGGGAGCAGGTTAAGAAAGTGAACAGAGCGAATGGGAAGCCAAGTTGGAGCTTGGAGGGCCCCTCCATGAGAAGGGGGAAAGCACAGAGGAATAGAGTAACACACAAGAACACAGTAGTCACACAGCCTGGAATTTCCATCAGTTCAGTTCAGTTGCTCAGTCGTCTCCGACTCTTTGCGACCCCATGAATTGCAGCATGGCAGGCCTCCTTGTCCATCACCAACTCCCAGAGTTCACTAAGAGTTGCGTCCATCAAGTCAGTGATGCCATCCAGCTATCTCATCCTTGGTCGTCCCCTTCTCCTCCTGCCCCCAATCCCTCCCAGCATCAAAGTCTTCTCCAATGAGTCAGCTCTTCGCATGAGGTGGCCAAGGTACTGGAGTTTCAGCTTTAGCATCATTCCTTCCAAAGAAATCCCCAGGTTGATCTCCTTTAGAATGTACTGGTTGGATCTCCTTGCAGTCCAAGGGACTCTCAAGAGTCTTCTCCAACACCACAGTTCAAAAGCATCAATTCTTCAGCGCTCAGCCTTCTTCACAGTCCACCTCTCACATCCATACATGACCACAGGAAAAACCATAGCCTTGACTAGATGGACCTTAGTCGGCAAAGTAATATCTCTGCTTTTGAATATGCTATCTAGGTTGGTCATAACTTTCCTTCCAAGGAGTAAGCGTCTTTTAATTTCATGGCTGCAATCACCATCTGCAATGATTTTGGAGCCCCAAAAAATAAAGTCTGACACTGTTTCCACTGTTTCCCCATCTATTTCCCATGGAGTGGTGGGACCCGATGCCATGATCTTTGTTTTCTGAATATTGAGCTTTAAGCCAACTTTTTTTCTCTCTCTCATCAAGAGGCTTTTTAGTTCCTCTTCACTTTCTGCCGTAAGGGTGGTATCATCTGCATATCTGAGGTTATTGATCTATAGTGGAGCCAATTTAAAATTATGTATCTCATGATTTACATTAAAAACTAAAAGTGATCAAGACCACAAGGCAGTATCACTTCACACCCACCAGCGTGGCTACAATCAAAATGGCAGATACCAGGAAGGAAGGGCTGGTGAGGATGGGAGAAGCTAGAACCCTCATACACTGCCGGCAAAATGTAAAATGGCGCAGCTGCTCAGGAAACAAGCCTGGTACTTCTTCAAAAGGCCGAATAAAGGATCCAGCAATTCTACCCCTAAGTAAAATCAAAAGGATGTTCACACCAAAACTTGTGCACAAATGTTCACAGAATCAGTAGTTATAAGCTTAAATGTCTACAATCCTGACAATTAGGTAAATAAAACTTACAAATAGGTAGTTTATCTACACAGTGGAATATTATTTGGCAATAAAAATAAATGAAGTACTAATATGTGCTATAACATCAACGAACCTTGAGAACATTAAACCAGTCATGAAGGATCACATACACATACTGTATGATCACACTTAGGTCTAGAATAGGCAAATCAATAGACAGAGGGGGGACTTCCCTGGTAGTCCAATCAATAAAACTCTGCGCTCCCAATGCAGGGGGCCCAGGTTCAATCCTTGATTGGGGAACGAAGATCCCCTATGCCACAACTAAACCACACATCTTAACTACTGAGCCTGCGTAATATAGGCCCCATGCAGCACAACTAGAGAAACCATGCCACAGTGAAGACCCAGAGCAGTAAAAAAAAAAAAAAAAAAACCACAGAGACAGAAGGTAGACTCGAGGTGGCCAAGGGCTGGAGGGTTTCGAAGGATGTGAGGAGTGAATGCTAAGGGTTTGGGTTTCTTGTTGGGGTGATTAGTGGGGAGGGTTGAACAACTGTATGAATATACTAAAAATCATTGAACTGTAAATTTTAAAAGGTAAATTATATGTTTTGTGAATTATATCTCCATATAGCTGTTGTAAAAAACAAGATTAAAGTGCCTGGAAATGACAACATTTCACAGCACTCAAACTTCATCTCCTCAGGTGCCTCCCCTCCACCGTCACCTTTTTTGAATCATAAAACCCTCTTCAGACCATATGGCTCAGAAAATAATGGTCTACAGTGAAAAGATCAGGGGAACTCAGGCTCACATATACAGTATTTAAAACAAAGACTGGATATAAAAAAAGGCGTTTCTTTGTACCTTCTACATCTGAAAGAACAATTAAGAGGTCTGTCTTCATTTCCACAGCCAGACGGGCAGCCAGGCTATCATTATCTTTAACACTAATAACCTAAAATACAAGTATAAAAAGTTGTGAGTAAGGGACCTATGCAGTTCAAACAGAAGTTCACAGAAGTACTAGCTAGGCTCTGGCAGGCAAAATGAATGAATCTGGGCATGTGCATGATAGCTCTTAAAGGCCCTTTCAGTCTGCAAAACACCATGACAACTGGCAACCCCCTCTCCAAACACGCCCCCTTCTCTCCACTGACACACACAAGCCATGCTCACAGCACCACCTTAAATGCATATTGCACCTCACCAACTGAATAAAACCCCCTGATTTTACAAGAGCTTATGCAGCCCTCCAGGAGGCCAGCTTCTCTCCCACTTCTCCATCTTGTTTATGCCCAACATCTGGTGTTAGTACATGCAGCACAGCATGGCATTAGTGTCTACAGCATGCTAACCCTCATGAATACTTTACCCACATTTACCCCCTGGAGATCACTATTGGGCTCTGCTGGAGGGACAACAGCATCGTTTGTGTTGACAATGGGGACGATGTTCATTCGGAGAAGCTCATGAAGAGTCCCATTGAGGTTCCGGCGCTTCTGTTCATCATGGAAATCCAAATTGGTCACCAAAATCTAAAAGGATTAAAGAAATTGAAAATGTGGGAGACAGGAAAATAGTGAACTTTCCAGGAATAGCATTCATACAAAGGATGCTAAGAGTATAGGAGTTAAACTTTAGGTTTCTTGGATCCTGAAAAGTTCAAAATGGAACACATCTTTGGAGACTTATCTAATTCTTCTGGAGATGAGAGAAAGGAATCACCTGGAAGATTTTAGGATGCTCAAGCCATCTTGCAAAAGTACTTTAATCCTTAGCTATTAAATCTCATCCATTTACAACATTAAGAAAATGAATGTACCTACTTTAGAGGGATCTGGGGACAGTAATAACTGCCATTTCTAAACAATCTTTGCATCCCAGCATTTGATTCAAAGTCTGGCCATACACACAGTAGGTGCTGAAACATGTGAGTGAGTGAATTAACTGTTACTCTGCCTTGAACATGTACTGAATGAAATGGAACAGGGCCGTACTGTCCCTATTTTTGCTCTGTGGCTGACCACTGCTGGAGTTAGCAAAGCCTGTATCTAAGCAAGTGGGGTGAGTCTGAGAGGCTTATGGGGATGAGTCTTTACACAAACTGAAAGAAGGGCTCGGCATAACTAGTTCAGGGACAGATTTACTCAAGCTGCTCAAAGGCAAGAGTGGAGAACTGGGTGTGGGGGCTGGCTAACAGCTCCCCCTTGCTGGAATCAGAATATTAGGCAATGTTTAGCAGGAGAGAAAGATAAATGGGTATGATAGCAGGAAACAAAATGGTCACAAACTCCTAAGCTCATGAATTAAATGTTTCAATGAAATCCCTCTGATGTTCATGGAAGAAGGCTCCTGTGACACAGGACAGAGCTGAGGTAGGAAAAGCTAGAGGCAAATGGTCAATAAGGAAGGTATTGAAAGAGTACAGTGGGAATGGTTAAGTCCTGAACTAGGGTCTGCTATGGTAACTGAGAAGATAACAGCAGCCTTAATGATACGTGATATCTGGGCGATGAAGACAAAAATGGTAACATCACCAAGGGAAGTAATTTACTCACTCATTTGATAAATTGTTTGTGTACCTCTGAAATGCCAGACCCTGTACTAGCTGTTGGGATGGAGAATAAATATGCTGATAATTTGGGGAAGATGGAATAGGTTAGATCCTGAATGTCTTTTCAGAAAGTTTAGTCCTGTAGGAAACAGGTCTGGGTCAAAGGTGAACATATAGATTCTGGTCCTGGTGGTGGAAGGTCAAACAATAAAAGTAAACACATGTGTAAACAGGAGAGGCAAGCAAGCAGGAGCTATAAAGGTTCAGTGAAAATATCTGTTGCTCAAACAGTTTAGCAAATAAGAGATGGAAGACAAGAAATCAGAAAAGGATGTGTTTGGAGAAAGTCGATCTGTTAGGATGCAAATCAGGTTCATTTCTATGAAGAAAAAATAGCTGCTGTTCTTGTTTAAGTCTTTAACCTGACAACTTACAGGAAACTTTCAAAAGCCCCCAGTAATGGTCTTATGGAGAAGGCAATGGCACCCCACTCCAGCAGTCTTGCCTGGAAAGTCCCATGGACGGAGGAGCCTGGTGGGCGGCAGTCCATGGGGTCGCACAGAGTCGGACACGACTGAGCGACTTCACTTTCACTTTTCACTTGCATGCACTGGAGAAAGAAATGGCAACCCACTCAAGTGTTCTTGCCAGGAGAATCCCAGGGACGGGGAAGCCTGGTGGGCTGCCGTCCATGGGGTCACACAGAGCTGGACACGACTGAAGTGACTTAGCAGTAGCAATGATCTTAAGAACAGGATTACTAAAGAAAACAAGGAACCACGGGATAAGGTGCAAAGAGCAAAGATTTCCTATAGATCAGATCTTGGGCAAGGCAAAGGTGTTGGGAGTGAAGGGGCCCCTAGATGAAGGCAAACAAAAGCAAAGTTCCTGGACTTTACTTTCCTCACCTGGTTCCAGGCACTTAAAAAAAAAAAATTAAAGACTAAAACTGTCATTGGACTATGGAGGAAAAAAGAACTGATAATAAGAGGTGCCCAAAATGGAGATTTCCACTGCACTTATGTGACTGAAAAAAAATCTGAGACTTCAGAGTGGGGTCCCAGACACAAGCAAAAGTGAACAAGTCCATGCTTTTCTGTTTCAGCTCCCTTACTCAATGACACTCTGAACATCATTGTGGATAACAACTGGGAAAATGATGGAAAAACAGAAAAAGTGATAGGAAATGCAAGAGCCAAACCTGAAAGGATGCATAATAACATCATCTGTATATAAAAACATCTGTGTAAATGATAGGATCAGAGGCAGCAAATCTGAAAATAACTTGGGAAGTTAAGGTTTTTTCTTGTTGTTTGGTGATATTTAAATGTTTCTATTTGGTGTACAGTTGTATAGTTGATTAAAAAATACAACTGACAAGAATTCTGTAAATTAAGGTAAAAACGAAATAATGTAGAAAGAAGATTCTAGAACATTCAGGTGGTAACCTCATGTTCCATGAGGACTGGAACATGGCTGATTTGTTTGCTGCAGTATCCCTGATGTCTAACAGACTCCTCAGTTAAAAAATGGTGCACAATAAACATTTGCTAAATGAATTAAAAACCAGTGAATCAATAGCATTATCCTTCAGTGGTTAGTAGATATGTATTATATAAGGCAACCAGATGCAAAGAGAAACAAGCCACCTGAAGTCAAAGAAGTCAATGAGATAAAGACATCTAACCTATCTTCAGAGGAAGTATCGGTTCTTGGAGCAGTCCTAAGAGTTACAAGTATAGCAACAAGAGCTAACATTACTAAGAAAAGTATGTGTTGTACCAAACACATTAAATGCTTTTCATAAATTTTCTCATTGAGGCCTTCTGAAAACCCTCTGCAAGGGGCACTGATGACATCCTCATTTTTCAACATGGAAACTGAGGCACAAAAAGGCTAAAGACTTTCTCCAGATCTTCCATCTAGCAAGTGTTGAAGCTGAGACTGTATCCTGTCAGTCTGGCTCCAGAGCCTGGCTGGCAATCACCTTATTCCACGGGAATCACCCTCACAGGTCACATCCCCTTGCAAAGGTCAGTCTCTCACCTGGGCAGCACAGATGCTGTACTGGGTAAACATGGCTTCATACAAGGCCATCAGCCCACTCTGTCCAGCAGCTGCACAGGCTCGGGCTTCTAAGACTGGAATTGCCTGTAACATGCCAACAGACAAGGTGTGGTTGGGAGGGTGGGGAGGAGGCCTAAGGGACCCAGTTATAAGGGGTGGGGAAGCCACACTCACCATCTCTTTCAGGTGGTTCTGCCCTGAGTGTAGGGCCTGCCTTACGCTCTGAGACAGAAGGATCTCATGGCGCAAGCGTTGCTTGCCAAAGGCTACAGCTCCACTCGTCACCAGCATCATCTCTCGGCCTTGATTCTGCAGCACTGACACCTGAGGACGACGAAGGAAAAGGCACAAGTCCCTGTAATATCTCTTTCCTCTCGTCACAAGAGATTCAGGCAGGGTAGACTAATGAGTGGATCCCAAGTGCCAGCTTATAGATCAGCACTGGGCTGGCTCTGGAAGAAATCACCCAGGTTGTATGATAAAAATAGAGAGTTCTACACATTTCCTCAAATCTGGTAAGTAGATGGCAGACAGAAATGACAAGTTTTAATAACGGGATTCTGGTATGCATCCAGGTTTGGTACCGACAGGACTTGAAGAATAATGTGGAAGGCCTAGGTGTTTGAGGAAATGAAGCCCAGAACACAAGTTTGGAGCCAGGAAATGCAACATAAACTTGGCAGATGGCTTCTCAAATTCTAAGGCATGCCCTGGGGAGATGGCACGTCTGATTCTCGCGGGCCGCCTCTGGCTAGACCAGGGACAGAGGCTGCTGCTCTTCTGCGCAGTCTGCCTGAAACAGTGCTGGTTACTTTGTTTCCCACCTAGGAGGGATGCACATGAGAGAATCAAAGAGTCGATGTTCCTAACCTGTCCATTCCTCCTGATGCTTGAACCCTAAAACCTGGATCAGGAACTTATGAGATAGCTACGATAAATCATAATCTAAAAAATTTATTTCTTACACAACATAGTAAATCAACTGTACTTTAATAAATTTTTTTGAAATGAGAAAAAACTTTTTATCATAGAAAATTTCATACTTAGGCAAAGTGGTAAGAATCAAACAATAAATTTCTATGGACTCATGACCCAGCTTCAGCAATTGTCTCTCATGGCCAACTTCTCACTCTCCAATATTCCTTTTATAGCTCCACTGTTATTTTAATATGAATCCCAGACTCCAGACACATTATTTGTTGGTTTGCAAATATTTCTGAAAGTAATTGCTAAAACACAGGGTAAATGCATATATCCACAAAACTAAATTTATCTAAAATATTTCAATAATTCCCTAATATCAAATATCCAGTCAGTGTTTTACATTTCCCCAGTTTTAAGCTTGCTCAAATTGAGATGCAAATTAAGCCCACACACTGCAATTAGTTGAAGGGTCTCTTAATTCACTTTTAATCCATAGGTTCCCCTCTATCATTTTCTTCCCTTGTAATTGTTCGTTAAAGAAACTGGGTTGTCCTTCAAGGTTTCTCAACCCTCACTTTCCTGCTTCTGTCCCTGTGATACAGTTTAATGCTATATTCTCTTTGCTGCAAACTGCTGTTAGGTATGGAGTCAAGAATTCTTTACATGTCATGGTGTCCATCAAGGGGATATAGAAGGCCTGCACATCTTTCTGTGATGTTAGTTACTGGTGATGATCATCACCAAGAGTGCTTAATTCATTACGGGCCACACTGATATTCTAATTCATTCATTTCTCCCCTATTTAAAGGCTGGAATACTTCCATAAAGGCAAACTTTCCTTCATCAACTATTTGGCTACCTTGAGGTATGATTTATATGTGAAAGGCAGCACAGATGTGTCTTTCCTTTTATTCACCACTTTCCTAAACGAGTAGGCTCTCTGGAATCCTTCAAAAGTAACCAATGAATATTTTTTAAAGTATCATTGTCATTCATAGATTTAAATATATTTCACGTGCTTAAATTCAGTGCAATAACTACCGATATTCAGATATTCTCATCTTTGGCCAATGGAATCCACTTTAAGTTGGCTCCTGAGTCTACCTAACGTGATCAGATCCTTGGACAAGATAGTGGACTCCGTATGTCAGGACTGCCCTGGCCTAGGAAACTGTTCCTTAAGGTCCATGTGTGTCCCTAGAAGGAGAGCTGGCAACCTAAGCAAACCATTACCAGGTTCTCCCCACTTCATCAAGTTTCTCCTTTGCTGCTCAAAATCTTCAATCTTCCTTTTAGGCAGAAACTCAATTCCTCCATCCAGTGTCAAAGCCTTAACTAATGGAATTAGACACATTCTCCTTGATGAAATCACCTCCACTGCCTTCAAGCTCAGCTCCCTCCTGGCCCATCAGCCAAACTCATTCCTGCTTTTGTTTCCTGTCTGGAGACCACTCCTGGAGCCTCCCTGTTCCCAGGACCACCAGGCTACACAATTCCAGGGGCACCATTCACAATGTGCACTTAGCAGCATGGAACACTTTCCTTTGCTGCTTCAAATCCGGTCAGTCACAAAGGCTCACCCTGAGACTCATCTCTCTGAGGAAGTTCTAACAGTGACCACACTCTTATCCGACCTTCCTACCTGCAGACCTGTCAGTACCTCTCATTTGGGTCCTCTCATTTGGATATGGTCTGCCTTGAACAATCACCTAATTATTTCGGGAGTCCCAGTTTATTCTGATTTCCCAAGGGGAGACACTACAGTTAGAGGCAGCCCTCTATTTACACTGGGACCAAACTCTGTCTTCAGATTGAATTACCAAGAGATTTGTGCAAGGAATCTTGGCTGTGGAAGGCCTCAAAGCAGAAGTAGCCCTTTGATAAACATTTGTTAAACTGAACTGAACTGAGGGATTCAATCTGAAAGGCAGATCTCATGATAAATGCTTAGAACAGAAAACATATGATGAAAATTCCATCAAGTTTTAGCAGTATTCTAATACCCACTTCAGTAAAAATGTTTTTTAAAACTGAAAACATAGCTATGGAAGATAGAGCTGAGTTACAGCTAGGACAGAAAAACTCCAGAAAAACTCAAGGATATTTGGATGTCTGGGTTTTTGACTCTTGGTCAAGAGTTGACAAACTCTGACCTGCACCTGTTTTTGGAAACAAAGTTTTATCAGAACACAGCCACACTTGTTGTTCACTTACATACTGTCTAAGGTTGCTTCTGTGGTACAATGGTATGTGAGTAGTTGAGACAGACACTGAATGGCTTATAGAGAGTAACACATTCAGTACTGGTCTTTTATAGGAAAAGTTTGCTGATCCCTGCACTCCAAGAAAAGATTCAGGTAGTGGGATTTGTGATGTGATGTTTAAAGTCCAAAACTCACATGTTGACCCCTTAAGGTTAGTTTCTTTACTGATAAACTATCAGCGGTCAGTCTGGTAAAAAATTCCCACTGAAAACTCTGCTTTGAGGCCTTGCAAAGCCAAGATTCCTTGCACAGACCTCCTGGTGATTCAATCTGGAAACAGTATGTCCTGTGGAGAGAAGGACCCTGGGGGGCTCGTGCACAGGATTTCTCTCAGCCCCTCAGTGCTTGCTTACCTTCCCTCTGTGGCCTTGCATCCCTCTGCCTTTAAATGAAAGTCTTGTATGGGTATTCTCTGTGGAGGCTGGTGAGTCTTTTCAAATATTTGAACTTCAAAAATATTTGCAATGACAGCTCCTACCTATTTCAAAATTACTGGGCTAATTTAAAAAGATAAAGCCTAGCAAAAGGTGGGGGGAAGCTCAATATTCACACAAATCCAGAGTTGGATACTCAACTCTGACTATGACTACGACTAACCCTAATCCTAATTTAAAAACTTTAAAAACAGAGGGGTGAGGGCCATCCCATCTTCCCTTATTAAGCAGCTGAGTGTGAAGCCCAGGCATCGCCAAGCCCCTTGGGGATTTTAATGTGCAGCAGGATTAAGAACCACTGACATACACAGCTCCTTCTCCCTAAGAAGCCTGAGCGATGAACTGCACGAAATCAACTCCGCTCCTTGACATTCCCTCTGCTTGCCCTGGGATGCTGTCTCCTAGTGGCACCTTCTTCAGGAAAGGGAGTTTTCAGACTGGGTTAAATCTACTGTAGTCAAATGAGGATTATTTTTATAAGCTAAGAAATCTGAAATGACAGTTTAAAAATGGACTTAGTTTTAGTTCAGCTGAATTTTCCATCTTGGGAATTACCTGCTCAACAATAGATGCCAGGCGGCCCAGGGCCAGGCCACATTCATCCCCTCGGGTCACCACGGCACTTCCGAGTTTCACCACAATTCTCTTTGCATGCTTCAGCTCACTGCGGTGGGCAAAAGACTTGCCGTGTGTACGACTGAGGGGCACAGTGATAAAGGGGATGTTGCTCCAAGAACGGACATGTCTGATGGCTGAGGGCTGAATACGACCTGCAGAACCCAAAGTCAAATGCAAGAGAAAAAGAGAGAAATACGCGATACAATTTCTCATGGAAAATAGGCATGCGAAATAGTAACCAGTTCAGCCACCAAAAAATAGTTTTACCATTCTCAACTAAGGAAAACTAGTATATCAAAAGCCACATCAAGCATGTTTTAGTCCAATATTGTGTGGAGTTTATATCCAGTACACAGGTACACTCCAATATTGTTGGTCAAGAATTTAAACAAAATCTTTCCTGAAAACATGTTGGCAAAATGTATTAAAAACCTTAAAAATATTCACATCTTTGATTCAGCACTTTCACGTTCCGGAAATTTATTCTAAGGAACTAATCAGAGATAGAGACAAAGAAATTTTATCAGCAGGCTATTCATCAGCATTATTTATAATAGGAAAAATCAGAAGCAGAGTAAATGTTCAAAAACAGGCAGGAAGATTTAACATTTTTAGAATTTTTAATAGTATGGGACAATGGTTATGATATGTTGTTTCACACACATTACTAAATGCATACAAAAAGGTAAATAAATAAAAATATTAATCTCATTTTATCTCATGATGATATTATGGGTGACTTATTTTTCTTTATTCTTATCTATGTTTTCCAAACTTATGCAGCAAAAATGTATTGCTTTCATAACCAGAAAAATATGTATGCTTTTAAAGAAGCCACATTGCTATAAGCGTCTGATTAGCTAAGACAATATAAAGTAACTGGTATAATCATAACTAATCTCCCTCTAAATTTTCTCTCAAATATGGCAGCAAGAATTCAGATGTCTGTAACAAGGATACAAAAAACTGGATAGCTTTCTGAAGTAAAAGTAATGTTGCAGTCAGATCCTTCTTTGTATCCCTGTAGACATCTGCCCCTAATCAATTCTTTCCTGATTCTTCTTGTAACACTGAACAAGATTTCTAAGAAACCAAACAAAAACAAACAAATAAACAACCCCCAAAAGAATCTTCACCACAACAAAAACAAAAAACTTGATTAAAAAGCTGAAATCAAGTCACACCTGAACGTCAGGCACTGAACCTCCTTATCACTTCTCGTGAATCCAACTTCCTGCTGACTGCCTTCCCTCACAGAGTTCTCTACGTATCACCACAGACCTTAATAAATACTGGAATGAGTTACTGAAGTAATCATTCTGAGCCACCTTTCAGACTATTCTTCTATAATTCTATTATTACAGAGTAACCTCCTTCACTTGAATCAACTACTCTTACCTCCCTTTATATTTACAGACAGATTCCTCAGAATTTCTCTACCCAGTGCCTCTATCTCCCGACTACTGACTCCTCTAGCTGTAACTGAGCATCCGCTGTCTCTGTCTACACTACAAAAATTAGGGTAAAGCAGGCAGATCCCTATTCTCATGGACTGGAAGATCACTGTGTTTCTCCTCCCTCTCTACCTCCTTCACACACAAACATGAGAAAGAACATTTTAAATGAAGTCATGAAGAGTCCTTTCTCTCCTCTCTTAAATAACCATTTCTTTAAGTGACAATGTTTCAGATCTGTGGTGATTAAAGAAAGATGGTATGGTCTTTTTTCACAACAGACTTGCAGTCTGGTTTCCAGCAGACAGCTGCACAGTAAGCCCATCAGCTGGGATAGAACTGGAGCTTGACACCCTTGCTAGACCTGTTCCTGGTGAGGGAGTCCTAGGACCCAAAGGACCAGTGTGTTGTGGGGGCTGTTGCCTGGACAGCTTTCTTTCTTCATCAGGTTCATCGATATAGGTACCCAGGCCTAGTCTTCAAGGATACTATCCTAAGCAATACATACACCTGAGTCTAAGCATAAAAGCTGTATACCTGATAGTCTTGGCCCCACTGACCTGATGGAGGAAGGGATGTAGAGGGAGAGCCTTACTCTCCTGGAGTTTGGACCTGTGATCGTCAGTGGCTGTATGCAGTGCTCAGAGCTGTACCATGTCGCATGCATCTCTCTTGACAGCTCTCAAGGCCTGGTGGCCACTTTTCTCTCCTGTGCATTGCAGGACATGTCCTGGCCTAGAGAAGTGCTGCGCATGGGTGGGGCAACCTGAGAGGGCACCTCAGGGACACAGGTAGTGGCAAGCAGGTGAGTCCTAGCAGGCAAGGTTAGCATGAATGAAACTCCTGATCCACAGTCTGTATCAGCATGGCTGAGGAGGGTGGCATGGCTTGGTGCCAGGCAGTCAAGGGTCACTCTGGCGACAGGCAACTGGGTCACAGCACATCAGGTTTAAGGAAAGGTTCAAGAAGAGGCCACATCTATGAACAAGGTTTTAAGCAAATAAAAGCTCAGTCACATCCAGCGGGCTCTGCACCAAGGAGCATTCTACGGGGCCCAGGGCTTTCCCAGGTTTCCTACTCTGTGACAATGCGGTCACCCTTCTAGATTGATCCCATTTTCCTTGAGGACATTTTTTATGTTCTGCAGTGTATTATACTTTTGGGGGTTCATATGAAGGACTGAGAAGGCCTTGATTAGTTAGGAAAAATCCACAGCTTCTGAATAGGTAATCTCTTCCCATCTTCAAAGGACCTTTAGGCCCCAAGTCTCAAAGAAAAGCCATCTATTCCTGTTAAGGATGAAGGGATACCAAGGTACATATGTATACACATGTGCTGGGGGGAGGGGTTCCCCATATTCATCAAAAGTGCCACGAGTCACACTGCAAGGGAGAAGCCCTTTAGCTTTTCAGCATCAGAGTCCTAATACTCAGTAATGAGGCTGTGTCTCAGGCCTGAACAGGAAGGGACCTGGAAATGGTTTCTATCTCCTTTCCTGCCCTTCTACTTTCCTCTGTATCTATATGCTTTCTCATTTGCCTTTTCTCTTTTTTGCTCTTCTGCTCATCATGGTCAGTGAGCATGGGGCTCCAGAAATAACTCAATACAAAGAAAAATCTAGGGATAAGATCACAAAGTGTCTCCTGTGAATGAGTCTAATAAGAATAAACAATAATGTCAACAATAAAAACCCTAAAGTGAATACTTACTATATACCAGGGACTGTGTTAAAACTATTCCTACACCTTATACAGAGGAACAGGGAATATGAAGGGAGTGTCCGACTCTGGAGTCAGACTTCCTAGGTTGGAATCTCAACTCCTTCCCTTACTTGCTGTTACTTCATTTTCCTCATAAGGTTTTTGTGGAGGATGAAATGAGTTAATGCATGAACAGGGACTGGCACAAAGTAAACACTTAATAAATATTAGGTGATATATAAAAATGTGTTAGCTATGACTATCATCATCATCTTTCTGAATTCTCATGAGTTAAGACTCAGGAGTTAGGTATTACTACGCGTTAGTTTTTATTATTCAGTTCAGTTCAGTCGCTCAGTGTGTACAACTCTTTGCGACCCCATGGACTGCAGCACGCCAGTCCATCACCAACTCCCGGAGTTTACTCAAACTCATGCCCATTGAATCGGTGATGCCATCCAACCATATCATCCTCTGTTGTCCCTTTCTCGTCCCGCCTTCAATCTTAGCCTCATTTTATACATAAGGAAGCTGCAGCTAAGAGAAGTTGAGTAACTTATCAGCATTATCAGACTGCAAAAAAGGCTACAATACTTGAAGCTGTTCCCATCCACAGGTGGAATCTATTTTCTCCTCTCCTGGCCCTATGACTTGCTTTGACCAATACAGTGCAGCAGAGCCTAGCTGTTTGCAACACTGTTTATAAGCCTGTTTTAACTTTGGCGAGATCCAATTTATCAGTTTTCACTTTACGGGCTGTACATGTGTGCTAAGTCTCTCTAATATTAATTTCTCATTTTGATACTAATTTCTCATTTAAATGTTTTCTTCTCTGCAATCATCCTCTGTTTTTTCAGTCTTCTAACTTTATTGAGGCTTTCAATGGCTTTCAGGGTGATCTCTTTTGTCACACTGCACTTGAAAATATGTGAGTTATTTTCAAATATCTTTTGATATTGATTTCTAACAGAATTCCATAGAGATAAGAGAACAGACTCTGTATGATTTAAATACCTTTAGACTATGAACTTTTTGCACCTTGTTTTATATCCCTGGATATCTTCCAGTGTCTCCTAGTTATAGTCTATGGGAACTTGAACAGGATTTGTATCCTACTATTCTGTAAAAATTGTGTAAATCTTAATTATGTTTAATTCATTCATGGTGCTTTTCAGGCATACCATATCCTTCTACTTTTCTGTATATTCACTCTATTAATTTTTAAGAGTGATATTGAAACTCCAACTAAAAATTTATCTACTTAAAAATTTTTTTAATATAATGGAACTACAAGTAACTTTGTTCTATATTTTCCAAGTCTCCTGTAAATATGTTAAGCATACTTTCATAATTTAAAAAATAAAAAAGAGAGAGAAAAAAACTAACTACCAGAGGCAACCAATATACAACCCGGAAACTGAACTACTGGACACTTATCTCAAATAACCACAACTATACTCATAAAAAATCCTGTACACAAATGTTCACAGCAGTCTTATTCACCACAGACAAAGAAAGTAACCAGATGTCCTTCAATGATGAATGGTTACACTAACTGTGGTACCTCCATACCACTAAATACTATTCAGTCATAAAAATGAACAAAGTTATACAGACAACAAGAATCTCCAGAGATTTATGCTGAGTAAAAAAAGTCACCCCCAAAGGTCAGATACTGTATGATTTTATTTACATAATATTTAAAAATTAAAAAAATGGAGAACAGATTATAGGCTGCCAAGGGTTCGGGACAGGAAGGAGGATGGCTAGATAAGAGAAACTGAAGGATTCCATAGTGATGGAAATCTTAACCTGCTTCTGTCCACATTGATACCCTGGTTGAGATACCAGGATAACTAGGTCTAAGTGCTCTCTTTGTATTCGTTCTTAAAGCTGCAAGTGAATCTATAATTATCTCAAAATTAAACACTTCATTACAAAAAAAGGGAATGAACAAAAATAGCCTGTAAAAAATCTTGGGTGATTAAATAAAAGGAATATTTTATCTTTAAAAATCTTTTTAAATTGAGGGTTTTTTTTTACAGGCCAGAAGCTATAAATGTACATAACTTAATGAATTTGCAGCTAAGTATACACTTGTGAAACCACTGCCATAATCTATGCCATAACCCATCTATCCCCTCCAAAAACTTTACTTCATTGATAAATACAAACATAGCATTTCAGCAGTATGCTGCTTCCCTGCTTATTGTCTTTGTCCAATTCTGCCCAATAACAGTTTTTTTCCTTTTTAAAACTTTGTTTTCAAACACTCTTGGACCAAACCTCCCACATACTTATGTTTCCTAGGATACCTACAAGATCTGGAGAGCATTGTGGACTGGACCCAGGGCAGGAGATGCTGAGGGAAGGACTGGAACCCAGAGCGGCAGACTTGACTCAACATGCTGTGAGGTGGTCACTGACCAAGGTATCTGCAGAATTCATTTTTTAAAAATAAATTATCAAAATACTAGATAGTTCATTTTACTTTCATCCACCTCCCCACACTGAGAGTAAAAGCTTGACTCTCCTGATCCAAATTCTTCTGCATTAGAGGAACTCCGACCTCTTCTACATACAGAAAAGAGAGAAAAACAAACGGCTCCTCCCCCAAGCTCTGACTCTATTCTTCCTTTGTTTAGGACCATCTTAAGTGTTTTTTTTTTTCCTGTTTGTTCTTAATAAATTTCTATTTTTTGGCTGCAGTAGGTCTTCACTGCTGTGCATGGGCTTTCTCTGGTTGTGGCGAGTGGGGGTTACTCTTCATTGCAGTGCATGGACTACGCATTGTGGTGGCTTCTCTTGTTGGGGAGAGCGGGTTCTAGACACGCAGGAGGAATTACTTGTGGCATGCAGGCTCAGAAGTTGTGGTGCACAGACTTAGCTGCTTCAAGGCAGGAGGGATCTTCTTGGACCAGGGATCAAACCCATGTTCCCTGCATTGGCAGATGGATTCTTAACTACTAGACCACCAGGGAAGTCCTAGGACCATCTTAGTTTTTATGGAAAAAAATGGGAACTAAGTATTATGAATACTTTGAGTGACAAAAAACATCTTCAAGGTATAATGTTTATCTACTGATATTAATCTTCACTACAATTTCTACACCATTAGGGAGTCTTCAACCAATCAAAACACAGATTCCACATTCCATAAGCAGCCACCTTCACCTTCCTGCTCTCATCTCCCAAAAGAACTCTGAAAACCACATATTTGAAATATCAGCTTGATCTCTGCTGACAAAAGGAAAGGGAGGAAAGGTCAGAGATGGCGGCTTTGTCTTTCTTCTTGCTGTCCAGAGGAATCCAAAGCATACTCTTCAATCCCTGGGAGGGGGTGGCAACACCTGTAAACGGCTGGCATCTGGAACGACCCTGGGCACACCTCATGGAGGACGAACACACAGCTAGTTTTCAGAGCTGGGTTGTGGGCATTTTCCCACTGCAGGTCAAACTTAAGATTTTAGAAAAAGAATAGTTTATTTCATAAAAAGGCATATAAAATATATATTATATTATATTAATATATAAATATACTCACACAGAGAGACTATGCCATTCATTATTTCAGCTCTTACACTACAGGGACATGGTTGTTTTCAGGAGATAAGAAAAATCCTTCATCTTGCTTCTGGGCCTCCTTTAACTTCTGCTCTATGTGTTAACAGATATATTCCAACTCTCTTACACATGCCTCAGCGTGTTTAAACATGCCTAAAAAGACTAGCATTTTGCCCCAAAGTGAAGAGAAACAAGGATGGTTAATGTTCTTCAATTTATACTGCACAAGGTACAGAAAGAAGAGAGAAGAGACTGGCAGGATACATCTGTCATACAAAATATGGCATCTATATAAGCAGAGAAAGTGTTCAGTGCTGTCTTTGTTGACTTCAGTGTTTGTGACAGTAAGGAAGGTTCCAAGAGAAAATTATTTGCATAATACTGAAGCATGCTATGAGGCCATGATCTATGTTTGCTGCTTACACAAATTCCTTCTGAAATTGCTGCTGAACAATTATTTATACATGAATTCACCAAAATAATTCTAGTAGAGTCAAAAGGGTAAAAGAATCAAATAATGACCTTAAAATTCTAATTCCATCACCTTCACAAACTTTCCCCAGCAACCCTAGCATTCAAAGTTGGATATATTCCTACAGGTTAGCTTCCGACTGGTTCATGCTATTGCTAACTTTCCCAAAAGGATTATAAACTTCCCACCGAAGGCATGGTAAACATGGGAAACAATCAAGCTTTGTGCTTGCTAGCTGTGTGCCTTCCAATCTTTTAAAGTCTCAGTCTCCTCATCTGTAAACCAGGGACAATAACAATAGGACCTCATGGAATTATTGTGAGAGAATGTAGTAACTGCGTTCCAAGAATGGAATGCCTGGGTACAGGAGATGCTCAATAAACATCTACTCTCCTCCACCTGTCTTTTAGGCACTAATGTTATTATATCTTACAACCACTTTCTTCCTTACTTCTTTCAGGACCTGTCACTGGAACAAAGAACCTCATAGCCTCTGATGGGCAGGCATAGTCACAAATTATACTTATTGACTATTTATCTCTCTCTTATCTATGAAAAACCGAAAGCTCTGAATGTTTAAGGTCAGTCAGTTATCACGTTGAAGACTGATGTAGAAACCAGGCCTCCTGGCCTCTCCCATCACCTCTGCCTGACCCTGCCCTCACTGCAAAGGATAGTTTATCCTGCCAGAATTTATTATACCCTCGTAAGATAGATAGCTAATCCCAGGGAGCAAAGGGTATGAGTGTCTGTCTAGACCCCATGTCATCAAATGAAAAGTTCCCATGTTTCGCCTCAGGACATTTCTCAAGTACTTCTTTACAGGTTCTGAACAGATAGTCCTTATCTCACTTACTTGAATAGAGAACTGACCTTTAGTCTGAACAAACGTCGCCCAGAAATACAGGCTTGCTATACGGTTCACCAGTTAAAGACAAAGCCCCAATGATTAAACCTCACCTCCTCTAGAGAGAGGAACGGAGATGGGGGAGAGGGGTGGATCTGGGTCCGCCCAGCCCTGATGAGCCACGGAAAGAATTATCCACAGACCTCCTGCCACACTGCTCTCCTGCTGCGGGGTCGGGGGCGGGGGGCGGGGGTGGTTATCTAGAGGGGATCACGAAGGCCCAGGCAGGCCGCGCGGGACTGCACACATAGGCCCCTGACAGCTGTGTGGGCAGTTACAAGCAGGGTGAAACCCCACCACTCAGGCAGGTGCACTTGAAGCTGGTTCCGGGACCCCGGGCCGAGAAGGCATCAGGCGCTGGGTCTTCAAGCTTCCATATGGATCAGTTCCTGCATCTGGGTGTATCCGAGGGGGTCGGGGAGTTCGAGTGCCCACAGCCCCCGCAGCCCTCCAGCCTCCGCGCGCCGGCGTGTGGCGATGCAGCGCGCTCTGGGAGGCCCAGCCCGCCGCCATCCCTCCGCGCGCCCACACCCACTTACGGGTCCGACCCCCGTCACTCTGCTCCCGCTCAGGCCGCGCGCCCCCGCAGTCCCCACGGTCGCCCGTGACCCGGCGCGCACACCTCCCCTTGCCTCAGCCCGGGTGCCCCCTCAGCCCTCACGCAGGCGTCGCCACCTCGCCATCCCCGCCACCGTCCCCGCCTTCTTTGTGGCCCGCTCGTACCTGCCGCCTCAGCCGCTGGGCCCCACCACCCGGCCCGCACTCCACGCCACGCGTCTCTCGCGCCGGCTTACTCCCCTTTTTCTTCCGTCCACGTCCCGCAAGATGACGTTACGTCAGCAGCTCTGGAGTAAACCCAGACCCCAAGGCCTCCGCTGTTGACGCGAGGCGGCTGGCTGACCCCGAGCTGCGCTGCGGCAATGGCGTAGGTGCGTTTGGAGAATCGGGCCCGCGCTCCACGTGGCGAGCCCCGCCCGCTGAGGCCCGCAGACGCCAGGGGGCGGAGCTGGAGTGCTCTGTGTGAACGTCCGCGTCCCAGCGGCAGACCCGGACAGGGGCCGCGGAGAGTCGCCCCTCGGCCCTTCCCGGGAGGCAGAAAGGACGCCTGGATTCCTCAGCTGCTGGTAGATCCCATACGATGTGTTTGCCAGTATTGATCGTTGTATCTCAGCCACATCTCGGAAATAGATTGGATCAATTTGCACGTATTTGAGGATCTCGCACTCCAGGCAAACTAATGCTGTTTAAATGGAAATATTTTGACAGAGATTAAATGATTTGCTCCCTAGTCGCCTGGAGCTTTCCCCAAGGGTCCCAGCCCAACTGTCGTTTAGCAAGGGCATTGGTGAGGCTACTGTATTTTAAAATAGTAGTATTTAATCCCTGACAGTTGGATTCACCCTTAAAATTAGAGTTCGGACTCTCTCCTTTTCTACTTGCAGTGTTTTCCTCAAAGGGCATGTTTCTGCATAGATAGGCCTAGACGTAGCGCTGGGCACGTAGGTGGTTGGGGTTGGCAGAACACTTCGGTGGAGGTTTGTTAGGAAGGCATCTTGCCGGTTGTGGGGTAGTTTCTCAGAACAATGCTTAGCCTATTCCTCATTCATTAAACTTTGGCTCCTTTGTGGCAGGCATTCCCTAGGTTCGGAGGAAAACATGGTCACCTTATGGGAGAGACAGACATGTGAGCAAATGATTACACTATTTGGTTAATGTTAGAGGAGGGGTGTCTGGGGATTCAGGCAAGTCTTTGGAAAGAGTAGACATTCGAACTGGGGAAAGCGGGGAGCAGGATCGCAGGAGGAAGAGGGAATGGAATATCTGGAGGCAGGAGACGCCCTGTGAGGAGAGGCTACATGTGGGACGTGACAGGAGAGGTGTTGGGGGGAGGGGGGAGGGGGGCTTGTAAAATTTCTGTGACACGCCAAAGAATTTGAATCTTTTCATCCTCAGAGTTAGAGAACCCTGACTTTCAAAGTACTGGAGTGACATGATCAGCTCTGTGTGTCTGAAATGAGTAGAGAGGGGTTTAAAAAGCTGGGAGCTCACTTAGCCTATTGCAAAGGCCCAAGTAAGAAATGATGGCTGGGGAAAGGGCTCCAGCAGCGGACAGGGAGCATTAAGGAGGGAGAGCTGACTTTGTTCACTACCTGGAAGAGGGAGAATGAGAGACAAGGAGGTGGTGGTTGCTGTTCAGTAGCTGAGTTGTGTCTGACTCTTTGTGACCCCATGGACTGCAGCAAGCCAGGCTTCCTTGTCCTTCATCATCTCCCCGAGTTTGCTCAAACTCACATCCATTGAGTTGGTGATGCCGTCCAACCATCTCATTCTCTGTCATCTCCTTCTCCTCCTGCCTTCAATCTTCCCAGCATGGGGGTCTTTTCCAATGAGTTGGCCCTTTGCATCAGGTGTCCAAAGTATCAGAGCTTCAGCTTCAGTCCTTCCAATGAATATTCAGGGTTTATTTCCTCTAGGATTGACTGGTTTGATCTCCTTGCTGTCCAAGGGACTCTCAAGAATCTTCTCCAACACCACAGTTCAAAAGGATCAATTCTTCAGTGTTTCTTTATGGTCCATCTCTCACATCTGTACATGACTACTGGAAAAACCATAGCTTTGACTATACGGACCTTTGTTGGCAAAGTGACATCTCTGTCTATGTTTGTCATAGCTTTTCTTCCAAGGAGCAAGCGTCTTTTAATTTTATGGCTGCAGTCACCATCTGCAGTGATTCTGGACCCCAAGAAAATAAAGTCTGTCATTGTTTCCACTTTTTCCCCCATTTATTTGCCATGAAGTAAGAAAAGTTATGACCAACCTAGATAGCATATTCAAAAGCAGAGACATTACTTTGCCGACTAAGGTCCATCTAGTCAAGGCTATGGTTTTTCCAGTAGTCATGTATGGATGTGAGAGTTGGACTGTGAAGAAGGCTGAGCGCCGAAGAATTGATGCTTTTGAACTGTGGTGTTGGAGAAGACTCTTGAGAGTCCCCTGGACTGCAAGGAGATCCAACCAGTCCATTCTGAAGGAGATCAACCCTGGGATTTCTTTGGAAGGAATGATGCTAAAGCTGAAACTCCAGTACTTTGGCCACCTCACGCGAAGAGTTGACTCATTGGAAAAGACTTTGATGCTGGGAGGGATTGGGGGCAGGAGGAGAAGGGGACGACCGAGGATGAGATGGCTGGATAGCATCACTGACTCCATGGACGTGAGTCTGAGTGAACTCCGGGAGTTGGTGATGGACAGGGAGGCCTGGTGTGCTGCGATTCATGGGGTTGCAGAGTCGGACACAACTGAGCGACTGAACTGAACTGAATGGGACTGTATGCCATGATCTTTTTGAATGTTGAGTTTCAGGCCAGTTTTTTCACTCTCCTCTTTCACCTTCATCAAGAGGCTCTTTAGTTCCTCTTCACTTTCTGCCATAAGGGTGGTGTCATCTGCCTATCTGAGGTTGTTGATTGCAAATTAAATCTGGTGGTGCTACAGCATTTAGGAAATAGATGGGGGGAATAGTTCTTTTGGGTAAAGGATGAGAGCACCAAACATGTGTTAAGTTTTGAGCATTTTGGATTTAAAGTAGAAGACACAAAAGAAATAAAACTGCCCTCCAGAAGTTTCAGTGGGTACTTCAGCTTTTAAGAGTCTCACTATGAACTTAGAACAAAATAGGTATCTGCTGGTATAGCTAAAACCATTAGCTATAGCTTTCTCCACTATAGAAAGAGTGGGACAGAGGCTTTCTCCACTCAGGAAGTTCTGTTCTTAATGTGTCGTGGTGGTTCAGACAGTAAAGAATGTGCTTGCAATGCAGGAGACCATGGTTGGATCACTGGGTCGGGAAGACCCCCTGAAGAAGGGGATGGCTACCCACTCTAGTAATCTTACATGGAGAATCCCATGGACAGAGGAGCCTGGTGGGCTGAAGTCCATGCGGTCGCAGAGTTAGGCACAACTGAGTGACTAACATTTTCACTTCAAACCACACATCACCTTAAACAGTAATTGCTTGTCTGCCTTCCCTGCTAGAATATAAGCTCCTAAGAGCAGGAAAGTATATTCCTGGCACATAATAGCCAATAAATACTTGATAAATGAATGAATTTAATTTCTTTGGGCTTAGTAATACTGTCCTTGTCTACTTTCTATACTTGCCTATATTCTACATATACTAGCCTATAGCATTGCTAAGATCAAATATGAACATTCTTTAACATGGCCCAAACATTTTGTTTGTTTTCATTACTATTTTACTGTTAATATTCTACTCCACCAATAAAGATGAGTGGGATACATGACTGTGGATTGGGAAAAATCAAATACCAGAATTATAATCGTTTGCCTTTTGAAAGAAATAAAGGAAATAAAAATAATGAATATAAGTAAAAAAAAAAAAAGAAGTCAAGGAAAATATTTTAGCCATGGTATCTTTCCTGAATGTGACTTAAATTAAAAAAAGATTCTTTTTTGATTAGAGGGATTTTTGTCTCAGCAAGTGGAAATAGGGCTAGATATGACCAGAAAGTTACATAGGAAGTGGCTTATTTAGAATCCAAGTATAAGGCAGGGTTGAGGACCCATGCCAGAGAGTACTGCTGCTGCTGCTGTGTCGCTTCAGTCGTGTCCGACTCTGTGCAACCCCATAGACGGCAGCCCACCAGGTTCCCCTGTCCCCGGGATTCTCCAGGCAAGAACACTGGAGTGGGTTGCCATTTCCTTCTCCAAGGCGTGAAAGTGAAAAGGGAAAATGAAGTCACTCAGTAGTGTCCGACCCTCAGCGACCCCATGTACTGCAGCCCACCAGGCTCCTCTGCCCATAGGATTTTCCAGGCAAGAGTATTGGAGTGGGGTGCCGTCGCCTTCTCCACCAGAGAGTACTAGGTTAAAGCTATCTTAGTCCCATGCTCTTTACTTGTAACAGAAACTTATTCAATCAAAACAATTTACTGGAAAGTAGTTTTAAAAAGCAGGAGGTAAAATTGGATCTAAGAGGTGGATAAAAGGAACTAAAAGCTGGGAACCAAGACTCTCCCCTGTCTCTGGGTTTCCTATTTACACTTATATCTGCATATCTGCTTCTCTTTTTCTCTTTTTAAGATACACTCTTCATTAGTGAACATTGGTAAAAAATGGCTTCCTCAGCCCTAAAATATCTTCGGTGCCTATTCCCCACTGACTTTTAGACTTGGTCCTAGTTTCATATTCCTAGAGAGAAAATCTTACTGGCCTAATTTGCCCCAGGTCTCCATTTTTGGTCTAGTCAGCTGTGGCAGGGAGAGAAGGGGTCACACAGATAACTCAAACACAGCAGAGCTCTATGTGATGGGGGATTCTCAGAGAAAAGGGAGTAAGCTAGGCCAGTAGACATGTTATACGAGCTGGCAATGTTAGGACAAACACTTAAACCAGTTTCGGCCAGACTATGGAATATCCTTTGTAGTTTCACAAACCAGGCTGAACATCAGAAGCACCAGAAAGGCTTTTATTTAAAAAGATACAGATTCTTCTAGCAGGTGAATTAGAATCTCTAGATGCAGGGCGTAGGAATCAATATTTTTAAAGAACCCCAGATTATGATGTGACTACTTTTGGGAACTCCTGCTTTAAAAGACAAGCTTAAATGTCAAGCAAACAAATACATCAACAGAAATGGGAAGTTATTCATAAATAAGAAACATCCCTATATATGATAAACAGGGAGGTTTTTTTCTGAAGAGCAAATTATTTTATTTAAAATACAGTTTTATTTTCTGATCATAAAAATCAGAAATGCTTATTAAGAGAAAGATTCCCATTTTAGACATGCTAGTCTTTCAGACTTTTATCTCTTGCCTGGAAAATCCCATGGATGATGGAGCCTGGTAGGCTGCAGTCCGAGGGGTCGCAAACAGTTGGACACGACTGAGTGACTTCACTTTCACTTTTCACTTTCATGAATTGGAGAAGGAAATGGCAACCCACTCCAGTATTCTTGCCTGGAGAATTCCAGGCATGAGGGAGCCTGGTGGGCTGCCGTCTATGGGGTCGCACAGAGTCGGACACGACTGAAGCGACTTAGCAGCAGCAGGAGCAGTCTTTTAGACTTTTGTTTGTCTAAGTACATATGTATAAATATTTTTGTTTTACAAAATTAGGACTGTAAAGTATATGTACTATTTCATGGCCTATTTTATTCACTAAAAATAGATCATGAGTATTTTCATATGACAATAAGGACTGGTCTAGTCAATTTTCAGTGGTTGTATGACATTTCAATCTATGGTTGCATCATAGTTGATTTACCTAATCCCCTATTGTTGGGACATCCCCCCACCCCATAATACTTAATAAATGGAATTGTTGGGTTAAAGTTTATGAACATTTTTAAGGCTTTTGATACATATTAAATAGTTATTTGCCCCTCTCTCCAAGTGTCTACCAGTTTACATTCTGTCTAAAAGTATTTGAGAGTACCTGTTTTTCTACACCTACAATGGACTACCTGGGATTTTAGTTTCATTCTATCCAGATTGTACATACCCCTTTACAGTAAAACTTGGTCCTTAAATTGAATACAAGATTACAGCAGAGGACTTGTGCAGTGAGAGATGTCGTGTATAAATTAATAATGCAAGAAGACTGCATTATTCTTTAGATGAGAATAAAGTTTCACATAGGTTTGTTATAAATAAAGAGGAGTGACTGAAGATCACCATAAAATCTTATCTATGTTAATTAAGCAGCTTTCTAATTGGAATCTTGGCTTATAAGCTAAACTTGGCTTATAAATCAAATTAGCAGAGAGGCGGAGAGGAAAATAATACTTGGGGGTATTCCTGCCTTGGAAGAGCAGATGTGCTCACTTCTGGTATAAGATCTATCAACTACAAATTGGCACTTACCAAGAACATTGCCAGTGACTGAACAACAGAGCTGTGTGCCATCTGCCTATGTGGAGACTGAACCCCATGCTGCTGTAGCTGATGACCTTCAACAACCCCCGAGGGAGTTCAAGGTGGAGGGGGGCACTCTGTGCTTCAGGGAATCTGGTGGCACAGGTCTTTAGATAGTTGGATGTTTTTAGGAACAGATTTTATGATCTCAATCTCCTCATATCTAGAGAAGCCCTAAATCCCTTCGTGGTGACATGAGACCCTCATGACTAACAAAAAGCCTTTTGTAAAATGAGTGCTTCATGGTATTGAACTCCCCCTTCACCAAAACCTTATATATTTCTTTCTGCCACTGCCACTTTGGAGCAGTCTCTCAGAGCTATCTGAGATGCTGCCTCTTGGGCTGCAGTCCTCATTTTGGCCCAAATAAAACTTAACTCACAACTCTAAAGTTGTAAATCTTTTTTTTTGTCGACAGATCTCATATACTATAGTTTAAAAAGGTATAGTAGATCACAATGAGACCATTTTACACCCATTATCCAGGATGGCTACAATAAAAACAATAGCAAAAGGATGTGGAGAAGCTGGAACCCTCATATACTGCTGGTGGCACAGCCACTCTGGAAAGTAGTATGGCAGTTTCTCAGTAAATTAAACATAAAGTTGCCATATGGCCCAGCAATTCCACTCCTTCAGATAGGTCCTCTGTTTTCCTCAGTGCTGCCCTCTGGTCATGAGTAGGTGAGGATCTGTTTAGCCAAAATAAGCAGGCTGCCTCAGAACTTCCCATGGGGAAAACTGAAATCTGATTCTTCTCCTTTCTTCACTCAGTCTCTAGGTTGAGAACTCCAAGCAGTAAGAGACACAGGATAATAATGGCAAAGATGGAGCCTTTTTGAAAGCCTTCTCCTCTGCTAAATGCCATTTTGAAGGGAAAAAAGAAGTCAAATGGATATTTCCAGTCCATTCTGGGTTGGCCTCTTGGAGGCTCTGGCTTCTGGGTAATGTCCACAAAGGTCACCACAGTTTTCAAAGGTACTTCTGTTTCAGGCTGGGAATCCTGCAGGGAGAATGTCCATGACAGGTCAGTGCTTGGCACCCATTCAAATAGCCCTCCAATTTGAATGTTATTATTACTTCCCTGAATAAAGACCCTTAAACTGCTATGCAGTTCTCTTTCTGAGACAGAGGAAATTACTTACTTAGCAACAGTTGTACCACAACTATGGACACTTACACCTACCAAAAGACTAACTCCAGCTTCCCTGGCTGGGGAGCTGGCCTGATAACAGAGAAGCCGCTGCTTCTGCTACATGTTCAGCAGCTCTGCCTTATCAGGTCCCAGACGGCTCCAGGCTCTGAAACAGCACCCATGTACTAGTGCATGTAGTAGGAGCAATCTCCTTCCTTCTTCCATTGTAGAAAGAAACATGAAACTTCATGGAAAAGGGAAAGAGCTTCAGCAATGTAGATTTTTTTTTAAAAAATCAAGATTCACAGAATCTCAGGGTTAGAAAGGATCCTCCTAATCACCCACCAATTCAAGTCAAATGAAAACGATGCTCCCAGGAAAAGGGGCCTTGTCAAGCTGACTCAAGTATCTAATCTAGTAGGTGTAGCTTTGGGTAGATATGGTTGCAGCCTGATGACTGGAATCATGTTTATCTAAACTGAATTAATTCCCTTTGTTCCAACTCTGTTCACCAGGCAAACTTTTGATTATAATTTGACAGTAAGTAACTATCTTGTTTCTGTCTTCACTCTGATGCCACATATTATCTCAGCTTTGGCCTTTGGCAACAGTAAATGTCAGGTTCTAGGAACATAATTTTGCTTGGTATAACCCTTCTATAGATATTTTTTAAATGAATGTGGGGCCAGTGCTGTGATAATTTTGCATGTCATACCAACTCTTTGGACTTTTTTTTTAAACAGTGACATTCATGCAGGGCTTGGTATACAATTAATGTAACTTCTGTGGCTTCCCTGTTGGCTCAGAGGTTAAAGCGTCTGCCTGCAATTCAGGAGACCTGGGTTCGATCCCTGGGTCGGGAAGACCCCCTGGAGAAGGAAATGGCAACCTACTGCAGTATTCTTGCCTGGAGAATCCCACGGACGGAGGAGCCTGAAGGGCTACAGTCCACGGGGTCGCAAAGAGTCAGACACGACTGAGCTACTTCACTTTCACTTTCTGTGGCTCTGAAAACCCCCACATGCATTCTAAGTACAGCCAGCTTAGGCTGAAGATGCCAAGGGTTTCCTGATTCCAGCCACTGAAGACTGGCTGAGACTAACCAGATTTAAAAAAATGGGGAGGAGTTATTACTGAAAGTGAAAGTGAAAGTGAAGTAGCTCAGTCGTGTCCGACTCTTTGCGACCCTGTGGACTGTAGCCCTTCAGGCTCCTCTGTTCATGGGATTCTCCAGGCAAGAATACTGGAGTGGGTTGCCATTTCCTTCTCCAGGGGATCTTCCCTACCCAGGGATCGAACCCAGGTCTCCTGAATTGCAGGCAGACACTTTAACCTCTGAGCCACCAGGGAAGCGCAATAACCTTTCTTTAGACTGTAACTTACAAAAGGATTTCCTGTTTGGACTTTAATTTTTCCCTAGGAACTTCATAATGGGGAGAGGATGTATATTCAATTTTTGGAGCAAATCTTTTGCAGTTGACATTACTGAAATATGTTAATACTGTTATTTAACCTCACTGCAGAATGCCTGATGAGCTATATAAGCTGGGATGGCTAGAAATACTTTAGGATGGAAAATAGAATAGAGAATGAATTTTCAGTGTTACCTGAGAGTTCATTTAATTAATGTGTTGTTCTGACTCATTTCAGAGCCTTTGGGGGAGGGCAAGTTTTAAACTGCCCACAAGCAGGAGGAATTGTGGTTAAAACTAGGGTACTGAACTCATAATGGAAGAGTGCAGTTGTACATTAGGAAGCTTCCTGCTGCACACTCAAGCCATAACCACCTGCCTAGCATTTATTAGTGATAAAGCTGGAATTCTGATCTCCATCTGACTCTTTTTAATTGGTTTCAAACTCCGGTAGGGAAAAGTGTCATTAGCTCCTGCAAACTCCCAAATCAGGGAACTTTTGGTCATTCTATGAACTTGAGGTCATTCTATACTGAGAACAGACCTTTAAGATAGCTATGAGCCCAAGAAAGCAACTTTTAATTTCATGTATGAAAGTGAAAGTTGCTCAGTCGTGTCTGACTCTTGCAACCCCATGGACTGTCCATGGAATTCTCTAGGTCAGAATACTGGAGTGGGTAGCCTTTCCCTTCTCCAGGGGATCTTCCCAAACCAGGCATCAAACCCAGGTCTCCCACATTGCAGGTGGATTCTTTACCTGCTGAGCCACAAGGGAAGCCCAGGAATACTGGAGTGGGTAGCCTATCCCTTCTCCAGCGGATCTTCGCTACCCAGGAATCAAACTGGGGGCTCCTGCTTTACAGGTGGATTCTTTACCAACTGAACTATCAGGGAAGTCATCTACTTAAATATATATTTAAGTCTACAGTGGTGTTTCATGGCTAGGAAATCCTGCATGTTTTTCCTAAAAGTTCTTTGAATTGGGTTTTTTTTTTTTTTTTTTTCAGACTCACTCAGGATAGAAGCTCATCAAGAGCTACTACTAGACTTGATTTTAGGATGGCAATGTAAAGGCATGTCTTCTTTCTATATATCTTAAAACCACTCTAATAAGAAACAGATACAAAACTCCATCATCACTGAAATGGAGAGATAATACATGAATACAGAAAACAGATGGAAGCAAGGTTTCACAGAGAGTTAGAAGGCCAAACCTAAAAGCCTTCAGGAACCAGAAGACGATCTCTGTAGAACCCTGACTCAGTAATAGGAGATAACAGGGAGGTAGGGATGAGGCAGGGTCAGAACATGGTTACTGAGTGATATCCTCCTCAATGAAATCAGATAACCACCCTTTCCCTGTTTCAACGAGTGCCGGGAGCTGCCATGGGAGATCCCACCCATGACAAAGTCATGTGGAAGAGAACTGTTAAGCAAGGCTTCAGAACTCAAGGGGCTCCCTAGGCTTTCTTGAGCATCTACCCCAAAACCAGAATCTGTCTGTTTTACTGTTTCATGACTTTCACCAACTCCTCTGACATTAACAGGGGGCCAACCCTGACCACCTTTTTCTAAAGAAAATTAACTTAGGGCTCTAGCTAATAAGTCTCCTGGACATGAGAGGAACATTTCAAATCAAACCTCCTGTTAGCATTCTAGCTTGCTCGGCAGGTATATCCAGACCCTTACAGCTACGCGTGTGATTATTTCCAGCCTCCCAACTGTGAGAGGCACGGAAAGCCTAAAACATAGAGCCTTTGAAAGAGTTAAAAGTTATTAGAGTAGTGCTAGTGCTGATGTAGGATTTCATTATTGGGCCAATGCTTGTTGCTAAGTTCCCATATCTCTTATCCACTGTGCACCTGGGAATGCATTAGTTAACATAGTGAGAATGCTAGAAAAACAAGTGTAGCCTTGAATTTAACCATATCAACTTTTGAGCTAATTGGTTCTTTCTTGTAACTCATTGCACCTTTGCTCTGTGAAAAACGTAACTCTCTTTGGCATTTTCTGAGGCTGACATATATTAGAAATATAAAGAAAAAACACTTTGAGGGAAAACAAGTTTTTTGGTTGAGCAGCCTTTATCAAAGGAGGGTCATAAAATGTTCACAGGCCTCCAAGGCCAGAAGATACTGTACACAACATCTTTTGTGGAAAAGGTATGCAGAAAAATCATGGTTTCGATAAAGGCAATACCGCTGGAATGTTGGGCTGACTCTGCATGACCTTGCATCTTTCATTTCCCTCTATGTACAAAAAAGGTATATAAGTACTGTTTAAAAATAAAGCTATGGATCTCGCTCATCAAAGCAGCTTTATCTCCTCGTGTCAATCATTTTCCTCCTCTTACTCTCTCTTTCAGGCTAGTTCCCATCTGGAGTACAGAGATCCGCCGTGTCTACTTATTTGCCTGGGTTTCTAAGACCTGAACAGGAAGGCGCCCTGCGCCTTCACTCCCTGGGGAGAGCGGGAGGACACCTGTGGCCTCACGTAGACGGTGCAAGTCTCTTGTCTTGAGACTTTATATTGATTTTCTGTATAAACCAAGGAACTCCAGCCTCTTTTCTCCTCTCCTCTAGTTTCTTATCAACATTCTTGTCTATCTCTGTCTCTCTCAATCAATCGCCGACGCCGTTTCTCCTTCGGGTTTCCCTGGATCCTGTGGGGGCTGGATCCCGGCGAACGAGAGACTGGAAAATTTAAACCAGAGAAATTCTGGATTTCAGGATATAGAGAAAGGACAGAGTGAAGTAAGGAACCAAAAATAGGGAAATTACTCTGTATAATGAAATATCTTGCCCCAGTCTGGCTTCAAAATGCTGAGAGATGCTCTTATCCACATACCCTTTAGTTAGGAGCCAGCAGGGTAGTTTTGTTGTTTTTTCTTGAGAAAAGTAACATTCCCAACAAAAAGACAAAAAGATACTGATATCTGGCAGTCCTATAACCTTGTAAAGGCCCAATTAGTACAAAAACATAAATAGCAGAGTATCATGTAAATAAACTGTATTTACTTAATGGGTTTGTTGTGAGAATTCAATACTTATTTAAAAAATACTTATAAAAAATATTACCAGTGCCTGTCATATAGTAAATGTTCAATAAATGTTTTTCTATTATTATTATCATACAAGAAGATGTAAGTCTACACAATGTTTTGCTTAAATTCTTCTTTATTTTGTAGTTTGTTCTTGGGAACATTCCAAACATGCTCCTATTTTACTTTTTGTCATGAGAGGAATTTAAAGTGTTTCCAAAGCTACATTTATACAATGAAAAGTCATTTTGACAGTTCAGTTCAAACTTCAGAGAGCCTTCACTTCAAGGTGTAGAAACATAAATACCTACCAGCCTAAGCAGATAACCTAAATGAGAAAAGTGGGGCAGGTAAGGGTGGGAAGCTGCAGGCTGTGTGAAGGAAGTATTTTATTAGTGGCAATCACCATGCAGTATGGCTTCCCTGATAGCTCAGTTGGTAAAGAATCTACCTGCAGTGCAGGAGCCCCTGGTTCAATTCCTGGGTTAAGAAGATCCACTGGAGAAGGGATAGGTTACCCAATCCAATATTCTTGCTTCCCTTGTGGCTCAGCTGGTAAAGCATCCGCCTGCAATGTGGGAGACCTGGGTTCGATCCCTGGGTTGGGAAGATCTCCAGGAGAAGGGAAAGGCTACCCTCTCCAGTATTCTGGCCTGGAGAATTCCATGGACTGTATAGTCCATGGTGTTGCAAAGAGTCAGACACAACTGAGTGACCTTCACTTTCACCATTCGGTGGCAGATTTTTTGCCATGAAGGAATGTAGGATCTCTTATCACCAGATTTTCAAGACAAGTCAGAGATCTGGATGTTAAGGTAAAATTTCTTGATTTTTCAATGCTGACACAAATTTAAAAAAACAAAATGCTTTGCAAATCAAACAAAACAAGTCTACAGGCTAAACAGGCTACAGGCTGCTTGTCTGCTACTCAGCTTTAGTTTTATGCCATCATTCAGACACACTGAGCTGACTGACACAGCCTAGGTGAGACCACTGTCAACTACAAACTTTCAAAGGATGGCCCATGGGGTAAGGAGAAGAACTGCAGAAGATATACCTTCAGCAAAATATCTCCTTAATTAGCTCCTCTTTTTGTTACTTTAGACACTTTGGAACATGTATACTAGTTTTCTTTGAATAGGCTCTTGCTATGATGAGAAAAAATTGCACAGGAAGTCCTGAGAGACAGGCCTGTGTGGATAAAGGGAAGTGATTTAAAATTAAGGACAAATAATCAGTATAAACACATGAAGAAAAAGTGAGTGCTTATGTGACTTCAGGAGAAAATTTCCATTCAAGACTACAGTAAAAAAATTTCAATACAGATGATAAAACTGTCTATTATAGAATTATTTGCATTTGCTATTGGAAGGACTGATGCTGAGGCTGAAACTCCAATACTTTGGCCACCTCATGCAAAGAGCTGACTCATTGGAAAAGACCCTGATGCTGAGAGGGATTGGGGGCAGGAGGAGAAGGGGACGGCAGAGGATGAGATGGCTGGATTTGATGCACGTGAGTTTGGGTGAACTCCGGGAGTTGGTGATGGACAGGGAGGCCTGGCGTGCTGTGATTCACGGGGTTGCAAAGAGTTGGACATGACTGAGCAACTGAACTGAACTGAACTTTCTGTGATATGACACTATTGATTCATAACTCCTTTTACTTTTACAAGGGCGTAGTATCTTTCATGGAAGCGAGCTTCTCAAGTGAACATTTTTGTATAGTCAAAATTACCTTTGCAAATCATTTAAATCACACTAAGTAAAGGCACATGATTTGGCATATCCCAAATCACCCCTCAATATTAATAAATTCAACAGGGTTAAATTTTGCTCCATCACTGGAATAGAAATTGTGTCTTCAGTTATATACGAATGAAGCACAACTGAAATTCTCAGCTGTCAACCACTTAGGACAGTTAGATGTGAAAGACTGTAAGTGTGATATTGTAGAGAGGACATACTAACCTGAAAAGCTAACCTCTATTAAATACGAGAAAAATACAGTGATTAAAAATACCTGGAAAAGACAGAGGCACTGGGTAGTGTCAATGCCTAAGAGAACCAGAGATTCAGGAAAATAAAAAGAACAATCCTGTAGGTATATTCCCAAACTACACAGGTATTCATGAATAAAGATACAGTTCATAAATATAAAACAATAGATTCAGTGCCATATCTGTAACAGGGTAAATGAATCTTACAGAAAGAGTTCTGTTTTAGTCAGTAAGCCAACACAGAAAGAATGGAATGTTCGCATTAACACAGTTTCTGGTAACGAGTTTTAACACATTTATAGGCATAAAGAGCTAAGGTGCTCAAATTGTGTGAGGGAAGAGCTAAAGGTATTTTATTTCTGACTTAAATGTAGTCTCTAGTTTCTTTCTTTTCTGGGAGGTAAAATCAATGACTTACAGATAACAATTTCAATTCGTTTTAATTTCCATTAAATAATAATAATCTGGCATACCAGTTCATACATGAAGTTCACCAGGACCTAATCATTTTATTTTTGAACTTCCCTTAGCTGTAGGCAGTTGCTAAACTGTCCTAAGGCACATCATAAACAGCAGGTATATGTTTACTACATATTAAAATTATTTATTTTAATGGAGTACATTAATTTGATGATTACAAACTAGCCACAGTAGTAACTTTAACAGCAACCAATAGGCTGGAGACTAACAAATGTGTCACTGAATACATAGAATGTCATAGAATATCTTTTCTGTGGTTGAATCAAACAGTATATAGTAATTATAGTACGATAATTTAAAACAAAGTAACCTATACTGTAGTCATGAAATTTACAAAAACACGGAGGAAAAAATATAGATTGTATTTACCATGAAAACATGTTAATTTCAGTAACCAGGCAGGGAGGATCTACTTGAAAGTTAATTGTTCCAGCTCATTCTAACCAAACATTAGAATTCTGGCTGGTAGCATAAACTGACTCTCAGGAAGTTAAAAAATTAACTGGTCATCAAATGACTGATATAATAATGTAGGCTTTGCAAGGCTTACCTGTATGGACTGGAATTGGTATAGAAATCGGGCTCCCGGAACATGAGCTTGTGGGTTGGACTGGAGGCCGATATATGCCCACAGTATCTGGATCTCCAGGGAAACTGGTATGACACAGCAGGAAGTACAGTGCATAGCCTGCAGGAGAGTAAAGAAGCATTTGATGTAATTGCTGATGGTTGCTATAGTTATTAATATTTATCATGCATTAAGTAGCTGTTGTTTCTTAAACATTACACAATAACAGAGAAGACAATGTGGCTTAGGGAAAGGACACAAAAGTTCATAAGAGGTCGTGTTATTGTTCAGTTCCGTTGCTCAGTCATGTCTGACTCTTTGCGACATCATGGACTGTAGCACACCAGGCGTCCCTGTCCATCACCATCTCCTAGAGCTTGCTCAAATTCAAGTCCATCAAGTCAATAATACCATCCTCAGTTGTCCCCTTCTCCTCCCACCTTCAATCATTCCCAGTATCAGGGTCTTTTCCAATGAGTCAGTTCTTTGCATCAGGTGGCCAAAGTATTGGTGTTTCAGCTTCAACATCAGTCCTTCCAATGAATATTCAGGACTGATTTCCTTTAGGATGGACTGGTTGAATCTCCTTGAGTCCAAGGGACTCTCAAGAGTCTTCTCCAACACCACAGTTCAAAAGCATCGATTCTTCGGCACTCAGCTTTCTTTATGGCCCAAGTCTCATATCCATACATGACTACCATGGAAAAACCATAGCTTTGACTAGACAGACTTTTGTTGATAAAATAATGTCTCTGCTTTTTAATATGCTGTTTAGGTTGGTCATAGCTTTTCTTCCAAGGAGCAAGTGTCTTTTAATTTCACAGCTGCAGTCACCATCTGCAGTGATTTTAGAGCCCAAAAAATAACGTCTCTCACTGTTGCCATTGTTTCCTCATCTATTTACCATGAAGTGATGGGACCAGATACCACGATCTTAGTTTTTTGAATGTTGAGTTTTAAGCCAGCTTTTTCACTCTCCTCTTTCACTTTCATCAAGAATCTCTTTAGTTCCTCTTTACTTTCTGCCAAAAGGGTGGTGTCATCTGCATATCCGAGGTTATTATTGTCCATGATCTTAAAAAAGATAATATTCTAAAATGGAAATACTAAAATAGAAAATAGAATGGAAATACTAACATAGAGATAAATAAAACACAAATAAGCCCATGTACAATGGTTATAAGAAGTGCTCAGTGAGTGGTGGAGTCACTATTGTGGAATGCCAGAAGCAGCAGCCATTTCTGGTTGAGGATGGCTTCATAGAACTGGGATGAGTAATACATGATGGAAGAAATGGTGTCTAAAGGAAAATTTAGGTAGAGAGATGGCACATAAAATGGTATGCAACTAGAATAGCACATGATGCCATTGAGCAGCAGTTACTAACTAAGTACAATTGTTACTGTCTCCTACAGGCATGTGTGAGGCACTGGCCCTGGGCAGACCACTTGACTGAAGCAATGGATTTGAACGCAGGAACAGTGGAAAGATTAAGGAAGGATGTTTCAGGGTTAGATTATGAAGCCCAACTAAGCAGTCTGACTCCAGGACAATTAATTTTAAGATGCAGGAAGGACTGGTGGAAGTGAGGACATAAATCAGGAAGTTACGATAACTTAGCAAAACCAACTATCCTCAAATATGCCTTGCTTTTCTAACTTCACACTTTTTATTTATAGTAAGACTTAGACATAGGCAATAACACGTCTAAACTAGGAACAGGGGAAGACAGACCATGTTTATGTTTAATTTATTCAGGAACTGTCAAACTCTTTTCAAATTGGCTCTACTATTTTGTAGTCCCACCAGCAACATCTGAGGGTTCCAATTTCTCCATATTGCTGCCAACTCTTGTTATTATCCATTTTTAAAATTACAGCCATCCCAGTGGGTATGAATTGGTATGTTCTTGTGGTTTTGCATTCCCTTAATGGCTAATGATGTTGACTAGCTAATGACCTTTTCATGTGTTTGTTCCAAATATTTTAGAACACTTTTCCTTTCATTTATTCTATCTATATTAGGAAAATTTTTCCATGTTATCAAATATTCTACAAAAATGTGATTTAAAAATGTAAATAGTAGGTTTAAGAACCATAAAGAGTAAATTCCACTATAATCTCAGTCCTGTTCACTAACCATTTCTTAATACTCAGCTATGTATCACCCCAAACCACGCTCCCTAGGTATGGCTTTATGAGGTTTAAGAAAACTTAATTTGACTACAGTTGTCCAAAGGCTGGATCAAGTACATGTATCTACTTATCCCCCAAGTCTCACTAAAAGGAAAGAAGTATACAAGGCATAAAGTCATAATAGTGCTGAGAAAGGGGAAGGGGGCACTTTAAAAATAAAATCTAAGAGGAAAGGCCTTTCAAAGTCTGAACCAAAATTCAAAAGTTGAAAAAAAGACTGATAAATCTCACAATATAAAAATCAATTTCTGTATGGCATAAAAACCATAAACAAAGTCAAAAGACAAATGACAAACTGGGAAATAATATCTACAAATCACATAACAGAAAAGAGACAATTTCTCACATACTCAAAGATCTTCTACAAGTCATAAGGCTAGTTATTCAATAAAAATGGCTAGTAATTCCATAAAAAGATATAAATAAATCATAGTGGAGAAAATAAGAATTATTCAACTGTATGTCAAGATACTCAACCTTACTCATAGTAGGAGAAAAAGAAAACTACAATGGGATACTAATTTTCACTTATCAGATAAGCAAAGATTAAAAGCTTGATAACCCAGTATTGAGGGTATGGGTAACAAGCCATCCCATAGATGGATAGTGGGGCTGTAAACAGGTACAACCTGTATGGGAAATAAATTTGCAATATTTATTAAAAATTTAAATGCATATACCTTTGGATCTAGCAATTCTACTTCTAAGATTTTTCATATAGGCTTATTTTCACATGTACAAAATTGTGCCTGAACCAGGTTATAAAATGCCACACTGTGTATAATAGCAAAAGGCTGAAAACAACCTGAATGTTCTGCCTAAATAAATTAATTTATGGTTTATCCATATAATAGAATAAAATGCAACTAAACCATGCAAAGGATGAGGAAGCTTATTATATACTGATATGAAACAAACTCTCAAGATCAAGTGAAAAAAGCAAAATATAGAGCAGTATTTATGATCTTATATCATTTGGATTAAAAAAAAGATGAGTATTTTCTTGTGTAAGCATGTAATATCTCTGGAAGGAAAGAAAGTAATAACTCTGCCTCTGTGGAAGGGAAGAGCTGTCTTCAGAAAGAGTTTTATTTTTTGTACTTTTGGAATTTTGAGCCAAGCATATGTATTACTTACACAAGAAATAAAAAGCTTAAGTGAAAGGAAATAAAGATACAGTTGATTAAAGCCAGGAGAGAAAGTGAAAGTGAAAGTCGCTCAGTCCTGTTTGACTCTTTGTGACCCAATGGACTATACAGTCCATGGAATTCTCCAGGCTAGAGGGGGCAAAAGAGGAAGTGTATTTCTTTCTTTTGCTCTGACACACAGATTTTGCTATTTTACTTAGACTGGAATCAAGAGGTATACCGGCTGAGCACTGATGTGGCCACCAGAAAGAATAAAAACAGAAAAGAGCTGAATGAGATTTTGTCAGGGGTAGTGGGTATTGAGGTTTTTATTTTTTGTTAATACTATTCTCTAGACCTTCTACCTTGAGATTTTTCTCTAAGTAAGGAAAGTTATATATATATATACACATATATATATGTATATATATATATACACACACACACACCTGACCTGAAATGATGACTTCAGATGGCCATGATTTCTTACAGTCTTTCTTTTAGGACAACCACATTATCTTTCTTCTGTGACAACCAAACCAACTATGGAAACAGGTCTGGTTTTAATCTTAATAAATAAAGGAGGAAAGTAAGCTTTTGTCAGAATGTGTATTTCTTTCCTTACTGAAACACTGTAGTTCCTGCTGAGGATCCTGGTCCACTCTCCCTTCTGGGCTGGGTCAGCATTTCCAAAGATGGCAATGTGCTCTGGTCTGGGACTTCCATGAAGAGTCTGATAAATCTCCTGCTGCAAGTGGCTGCAGTCCACCCTTTTCAGCCTGAAATGAAACACCTCGGAGTCTGGAGTCCAGTGCTAACATCATAATGTAATTCATTCAAACATTAGAAATAATACCAAAAAATAAACAGTGGGAAATAATCCTTCATAGGTATAAAAGACTCAAAAAAAAAAAAAAACAAAAACAAAAACTTCTTAGCAACATTAATATTATTTAAAGACTATTCCTAGCATTCTCTGAACTCTAAATTTAAAAGTTGTCACATCACATATTCCCTACAGGTAGAGACAAATTTGTGAGAAATGATGTGGAAGCAAAGAATTACCTGAGCTTGCATCCAGATACTGCATTCACTCCAAATTGTACTTCGTGTCTCTTAATAGAGCAAGTTCCATCACCCTGGCTCTGTAAGAGGGTCATCTGAGGTGGAAAGGGATGGTCAAGGAGATCATAAAGGAAAAAGCAGGCTGATTGGAAAACGTATGCTTCTTAATATTTGCTTAACACTATTGGTACTTTACTAATATCATGATATTATTCAAGTAACATTTTTGTTTCCCTCTGGCAATGAAAACATAAAGAATTATTGTTTTCCCAAAAATGACCATATACCTTAAATATCTCATTAAACACAATTCAGTCAGGATCCTCACCTTCAGCTAGTCTAATATAAGTTCTAAAGCCTTTGATAGCATCTGCGTTTGAGAACATAATATATTAATAGTTCAGTAAAGGAAGTCCTTGGGGCTTCCCTGGTGGCTCAGTGGTAAAGAATCTACCTGCCAATGCAAGAGACATGGGTTTGATCCCTGGGTCAGAAAGATCCCCTGGAGAAGAAAATGGCAACCCACTCAAGTATTCTTGCCTGGAAAATCCAATGGACAGAGGAGCCTAGCGGGCTATAATGCATGGGGTCTCAAGAGTCAGATACAGTGACTAAACAACAAGAAAGGAAATCCTCAATACCTAAAAAATGGAGGAATCACAGAATTGGAAAATCTAAAAGATCAGTAACTAAAGCTTTTCTCATTAGGCTGTAGTAGGCCACCCAGATACCCAAAAAGGATACTGAGTGTCTTATATCACCAGTTAGAACCAGGAGTGGCTTTCCGACAATATAGCCAGGATTCCCACTTCTAGACCCAGTAAGAGAAGCAGCTGTGCTCTGCTGGAAAGCCTGCAGAAACAGTGAAGGAAAGTCAGTATGGAGAAAGTCATGCTCACTCACTTTTCCATTGTAGCCTCATACCCTTCCTTAAGGCAATGCTGCAGGTTAGCTGCACTGAACAATCTGGCCTCCTTCCAAAATGTAGCATTTTGCAAAAATTGCTCCTCCAGCATCTTTTACATTTTTTAATTCACTAAAATAAATCGTTATTCACATCCATCTGAACACTCCTTCTACCAAGGATTGCAACTAAAGATCTATCAAAGATCTCTCAATCCTGTTTGTCAAAAGTACTATTAACTCAGGGCTATGTTCAGTGTAGCTAGAATCAGAGGAGTTTAAATGTAATTTAGAACTATATTTTAATTAACTATATTTGTTCCACAGATGAACTCTGAGTGACATGGGATTTAGTGAATCACTTGAGGGTAGAGTTGAGAAGAAACTGGATTCTGCTATGTTCAAAAGGAAAGAAAGTAGAAGAAAGTCAAAAGGTGGTGATCAAGACTAGAAACTTAAGCACGACATGAATAAAATGCCGAATGCCCAGAAACATGAGAAAAGCTAGTTGAAGAATTTGTGTGGGATGTTAGCTGAATTTATGATTCAAAATGACTATTTAAAAAAAGTGTTTGGATTTATGAGTGAAGTCCTGCTTTGCTGGGGGAATATGCTAATGAATAAACATTGCTGAATCTTTATCACTCGAAGTTAAATGATAGAATATTAAATGTTGAGACTTCAGTTGACAGACTGAACCAGGCCTTCATATTCTTATTCTATCTTACATGTATTACAGAAGCAGGGGAACTATTTCTAACCCGATACTTCTTTCTTCTTGGTCCCCTATAAGAGAAGAACCCTAACCCTGAAGTGAATGATGAAATCTTGCTGTAAGGAAGTGCCTGGCTCAACAGTCAGGTTCCTTTGTCCAAAACTGACAGAGACTTTCTGGATTCCAAAAGTCCCATTGGTCTCTATTTCATAGATGACCTGAAATACAAAAGTAAAATCAATTAATAAAAAATATTTTGTGGGTCAATTATGTTTAGGACAGATTTCTTGTCTTTAAGGGTTTTCCTATAACTGAATAAGGGAACAGAATGGTGACTATAGTTAACAATACTGCATTGTGTATTTGCAAGTTGCTAAGATGGCAGATTTTAAAAGTCTTCATCACAAGAAAAAAATTGTAACTATGTGTGGTGATGAATGCTAACTTATAGTGGTAAGTGTTTCACAGTATATACATGTATCAAGTCATTATGCTGTACACCTAAAACTGATATAATTTATGTATCAATTATATCTAAATTAAAAAAATAACCGGATGAGGGAGACTAAAAGTGTTATCTTAAAAATGCCAAATACAAATATTATGAAAAGATAAAAGTTGACTTCATATTATATCTACACATGAAAAAAGAAATTGAATAGAGCTCTTTGAAAGAGTTCATGGGAGAGGTGAATTTATTGTAAGAATTGAAAGGGAAGAAACATAAATTTTGATTGCATGCAGAGAAAGTGAGTAGGAGCACAGGCAGAAGTGAACATGGAACGGAAATCTGGTTACTTCACTTTCACCATGTCTGAGGATAAGTTAGACAGTAGCTGGAAAAAAAAAAAAAAGACAGTAGCTGGAGATGGAAGTCATAAAAAGGTAAAGGTAACCTTAGATTTCTGAGCACAGGTTTTAAAATGATGCTTTCCAATAATTCTTACTTTTGTTTGTTGATTAGAAGAGAGAGAATAGAGGAAAAGAAGTTGACGAGTCTATTTCAGACTTTTCAGATGATACTGATTTTGTCAACAAAAGAAACTGTGGTCAGTAAAAACTGGAACAGACTGCACATGGGCAAAGAAAGAAGAATGATAAAGAATCTTAATATTCTGGACATCAAATGATAGAGGACAATAACAATGGAAACGACTGAAACACGTTGGGCTCAGTTTTTGACATGTTAAGTTTCAGATAATGCACACAAATTCACGTGGGGTTGGTCTGGTACTTAATGGAAGATGAAGCACCTCGGTAATGCTGATCAACATACATTAGTCCAGAATCTGACGTCAGCGTCCCTACCTGGGAAACAACATTCTGACAAGCGTTTCCAGCCAACACAGGAGAGCCAGCCTGTGAGACAGGTGTTACAGGCACCTGGAACTGGAAAGGGAAAGAGGCAGAAGAAAGCATTTCCTCTTCTAGCTTATGTATTATGCTGAAATGAGTATTCTTCCTTTTTTGGCAATCACCTTCCTTTCGACTTCCATTGCCAGTCTACCACTTCAGGTCAAAAGTCATTGTTATTCAACACTTCCCAAAACTATTTTTGGGAACATTACTAGTATTAGATATAAAAACAAAGGCTCCTCGGTCAAATAAGTTTTAGAAATACTGTATCTGACACGTCCCTCTTAAGAGATTGAGAAGGCTTTCTAGTATATTAAAAACTTTAAGAACTCCATCCTAAATATAAGGTTTAACTTTATTTAACCCAAAGTTTCTCAAACTTAGCTAATACCTTATGAACTCTTACTTCATATGATACTTATTAACACACAGACACTGTTTCAGACTCATTCTTGAACACTTGATACATCACACATAATTCTCTTTTACCATTACAACTTAGAGTGAAACTGCCTCAGATGCAAAGGAATCAAATATTCTCGTTTTCTTTTTCCTGATAAAAAGCATCATACCTCCATGTTCTGCAGATCACTCATACCTCTTGGAACCTAGTATAAGAGAACAGCAAGGACATGAGTGTGTGTATATCTTACATAAAATCTCCAGGAGCTTGTGGTTTCACATTTGTGGGAGAAAAAAAAAAATCAACTTTTTTCTTCTACCTGATTCTTCCTTACACTCAAATGCCAGGAGTAGATTGAGGGGAGGCTAGATGGACTACGATGCCCACCTCCTCTGAGCAGAGCTCTAACAAACAGCAAAAGCAGGATGTTTTGGTCAAACAGTGACGTCCCCCTCTCCTACCTCCCCTAGTGAATTCCATTAGCTGGGAGGGTGAGAATCTTTCATCCTGGCCAGCTAACCCTATTATCTTTCTTCAGATAATAGGGCTTCTTGGCCTTCTGCCTTTTATGTAGCTCAGGCATTCTGACTTCCAGTTCAGTGCTTTCCCCACAACCCCAAAGTGGGAAGCATGGTGACTTTTAAGTCCACAGTGGTGACAGTGGGGAAAGAAGGGACACCCACCTTCAAGACTGTGAAGTTATAGTAAGAGGCAGCGTCGAGGGCAGGATCTGAGGTACAGCTATCTGCCAGATTCTTGAAGAAACGAGCACAGGTTGTACTTTTACTCTCCAGGAAACCTTAGAATTAAGGTAGTGGTAAATAACAAAGCCTATTTTTAAGTTTAACAAAAAGGGTAGCACTGGTGTTCTGGACTCACCTGCAGGATTGCTCTTAGCACAGAGCCCCCCAGCTCCAACTCCTGCAGGCTGCCGCAGCAAGCTTATTACGGACCACTTGGGGAAGTAAGTCACAATGGGGTCACCAGCCTAAACAAAGGAGAGCAGAAATTTATTCACAGTGAGATTGGACTGAACTCCACCAGAAAAGAATAAGAAACAAAAGTTAACTCAGTTAAAGTGGACAATACTTCCCTCCAAGAGAGCTGACAATGGCTTACCTAGGTAATGGCTAGGTAAAGGTCATGGCTTACCTTAACTTTGAGGTGGGCACCTCAAAGATACTAGGTCAGTTGTCAGTATGAGGGAAAAAACCAACAAACAACCCCTCCCCTTCCCCAGGCTCACCCTGTAGAAAGGTGGTGGAGATCGGGTTTGGGATGTTGAAGTGAATGATTCACCTCCAAACTCTGTAGCCAGGGCCTGGAAGTTGGTTGCATTGACCTTTTGGAGCTTCTGGAGATAGTTTAATCTTGCTAAAATATTTTTTAAAAGAAAGGTGGGTTAGATAAAAGAAAATTGTTCATTTTTATGTAACTGGAATACCAAGAAACTAATCTTTAAATATATTTTTATTCAGGCATAAGATATACACAGTAAAGTATGCAAGTGCACTAATTTTAAGCATAAACTCAAGAATTTTTAAACATTTATACACTTTTTAAATTACCACTCAGATTAAGTTATAGATTTTCCCAAGAAGTTTCCCAATCAATGTGCCATCTTCAGAGACAATAATGATTTTGATTTCTATCACCTTATAGTTTATTTATAATCTTTTAATTGAATTACTGTTTAAGTATTAAGATCTGAGACAAGAATATGACCAATGAGTGCCAGTCAGTTCCAAGTCTCTGATGTCAGGAATATGAGGGTTAGCAATCTGATGAAAACAGGAGTCTCAGTAATGTGCGCATCCATTCCATTCTAGGTGAGTCTCTAGAACCACAAAATGGTACTGTCTCCATAGGAATATGGCAGAGTTAGAGACAATATCTGACTTGTCCTCTCCAAGTCTTCCGGTTTCCTCTAAACTTCAACTGACTAGTCCTCATAATAAAGTTTCCATCTTTCAAATATATGGATTTGTCATCTTTTATTCTTTTCACATTATAATTTCTACATTCAAGATTTTTCAAGTACCCACCCAAAGGTTATTTTGGTAACAATTGTATACTTTATATTATAGCAATGTATAAACCTTTCCAAACTCCTGCAGCCATCTTCTTATGGCACTTCAGAACCAGGAAAGAGATGCAGATAAAGGCCTCGGACACTGTCCCCTTGCCCAGAGCGTGGCTTGTGATAAACAACACTCTGCTTTACCATCCAAGTTTTCTTCTAACTTGAAAAAAGAATGTAGCAGACAATGGTCCATAATAGTTTCTTTCATTCTTCATAATTATGGTCATTTGCAGATGACACCACCCTTATGGCAGAAAGTGAAGAGGAACTAAAAAGCCTCCTGATGAAAGTGAAAGAGGAGAGTGAAAAAGTTGGCTTAAAGCTCAACATTCAGAAAACGAAGATCATGGCATCTGGTCCCATCACTTCATGGGAAATAGATGGGGAAACAGTGGAAACAGTGTCAGACTTTATTTTGGGTGGCTCCAAAATCACTGCAGATGGTGACTGCAGCCATGAAATTAAGACGCTTACTCCTTGGAAGAAAAGTTATGACCAACCTAGATAGCATGTTGAAAAGCAGAGACATTACTTTGCCAACAAAGTTCTGTCTAGTCAAGGCTATGGTTTTTCCAGTGGTCATGTATGGATGTGAGAGTTGGACTATGAAGAAAGCTGAGCGCCGCAGAATTGATGCTTTTGAACTATGGTGTTGGAGAAGACTCTTGAGAGTCCCTTGGACTGCAAGAAGATCCAACCAGTCCATTCTGAAGATCAACCCTGGGATTTCTTTGGAGGGAATGATGCTGAAGCTGAAACTCCAGTACTTTGCCTACCTCATGCGAAGAGTTGACTCACTGGAAAAGACTCTGATGATGGGAAGGATTGGGGGCAGGAGGAGAAGGGGATGACAGAGGATGAGATGGCTGGATGGCATCACTGACTCGATGAACGTGAGTCTGAGTGAACTCCAGGAGTTGGTGATGGACAGGGAGGCCTGGTGTGTTGTGGTTCATGGGGTCGCAAAGAGTTGGACACGACTGAGCGACTGAACTGAACAGATTCAAAAGGAAATCAAGATCTGCATCCCCAAAAGCTAATGAAGATGCCAATATTACATAAGCCTGACCTTTATCCTCTGTGATCATAAGGTCCTAATCATTTGACTTTTCAGCTTTCTAATGGAACAGGAAATGAAGAAAACTCTCAATTGTGGGGCCTTTCACACTACTCACTTTCTGTGTATCTCCTAGGTCTGTGTTACTCAAAGTCCGGTGCACAGACTAGCAGCCCCAGCAGAACCTGGAAGAGTGTCAGAAATTCAGAATCTTAAGACACACTCCAGACCTACTGAATCAGGACGTGCGTGTCCGCAAAGAGATCGCCCAGGTGATGTGTGTGCATGTTAGAGATGGAAAAGTCTTTGCTCGGTAACGGGTGATGCTAAAGTTCCTGGTCTGCAGACTACCATCTTCCATCTCTGATCTGAAATCTTCACATTTTGAAGCTTCCAGAAGCTGTTTCATATACTATTTCTTTCAGAACTCATACCCTCAAAACCACATGGAAGAAATACTTACCTCACTAAAAAAAAAAAAAAAAAATGTAGTTATATCTATCTTTACAAATGAAAGAAGAAAAGTTAGAGTCAAGCTAAAAAAAGAAGTTGAAATAGAAAATATCCATCTGGACATTTTTTCATGGCTTAACTGAGTAAGAGAAAGTTAACCTTTTGTCTCTCACTTCACTGCAGGGATACTGGAGGTAGTGATGGTAAGCAGGAATCATGCACCTAAGGAGCATGGGTAAGGACAGAAATAGAATTTTTGCCTAAAATTTCCAATATCATATATGGAATATTACACATAACAGGGCTTAAAGGTATTTAGACTTAGACTGACACAGTTTCAGGTGTGGAAGGAGGCTAGAGGTCCTGTGGCCCAATCCCATTAGGAAATTCGGAGCCTGAGAGGTAAATGAGTTGCAAAGGGCCACAAAGCCATCTGGCAGAGCCAGGAGTACATCAGCGATCTTCTGATTCCTGGTCTAGGGTTTTCCCCACTCGGTCAATGTTATACAGTCTCTGAATAATAATGTCTGTTACTGATGATCATTATCAGCAAATATTAAGCACTGTGGACAAATTCATGGTCCATCCTTTCTATGTGCTGACAATTTACCTGGGGAGACATAACATTCATATAAAATGACAGCAATAGAAAGTATTCTATATGTTCTAAGGGACTAGCTTTCAGGTGTTGTTGGGGAAAGAAAGTACAGAAACATTGGTCTGGAAACTGTGCAATGTAGCATGGAACGCAGGAGGGGATAAAAAGCAGGAAGCACCAGTTTGGATGTTATTGTGATATCCCTGGAGTGTTTTCACAAGGCTGGAAGTAAAAGGTAATAGGAAATTTGGGAAGTATGGTGTAGCTGCAGCCTTATTTTATACCTTAATTTTTTTGGTCGCACCTCAAGACAGGCAGGATCTTAATTTTCTCACCAGGGAATGAATCTGGGTCCCTGCATTGGAAACACAGACTTTTTACCACTGGACCACCAGGGAAGTCCTGCAAACGTATTTTAAAACGGACCATTTGCCTTGCTCCCTTTATCTTCTCACAACCTGAATGGCAGCAAGGCTCCTGATAACTGCTTCCAAATTCAAGTCCCCCAAACCCCAAACTCGTTGTTTTAGGAAACAAATATAGTTTTGCAGTTTATTTTCTAACAGTCAGATGAAACCAAGATAAGCTGACTTCAGAGTATGAGGGACATTTAAGTCTTTTATGTGAGAACATTATTTTTCTTCTTAGACAATCAATTTTAAAAATATATATCATATGTAAAGTATGTATATCATATGTAAAAATATATATCAATATGTAAAGTAAAATAAAAAATAAATTAAAAAAAAAAATATATATCAGATGTATATCTTTAGAAATGTTATCATTATCACTAGCAAATTTCTAAGTCTATTTAAAAACTTTAATACCAACCACTTTTCATGTTTATTATACTCTGCAGTTACTGAGCACTTTCACATTTAGGATTAGTGATATTTCTCATTTTTCTGTTGAAGAAATAAGCCTGGAAATGCTAAGGGATTTGCCCAAGTGTGCATGTGTGCTAAGCTGCTTCAGTCATGTCCAACTCTTTGTGACCCTATGGACTGTAGCCCTCCAGGCTCCTCTGTCCGTGGGGTTCTCTGGGCAAGAATACTGGAGTGGGTTGCCATGCCCTCCTCCAGAGGATCTTCCCCACCCAGGGATCAAACCTGGGTCTCTTGCAGCTCCTGTATCACAGGCAGATTCTTTATTGCTGAGCCACCAGGAAAGCCCACCAAGTCTGTGCAGCAGTAAGTAGATGGAGGGCTGAGACCCAAGTCAAATGTTCTTTCCCCTGTGCTGTTGCCTCATGAAATAAAAACAAGGTTGATATAGACTCATTTGTCAAAGACATTCATCCAAATATTAATTGTTGCCTCCTATGTCAGGCACTGGGAATTCAGTGAGTGTCTTCATAGAGGTTGTGGCAAGTCAGGGATATAGTTAATCTGTAATTATCTGAGCTAAGAGGGTGGACAGAAATTAAAGTTCTCTATGGGTTTTCGAATCCACAGCCAGTAGGGCAAAAGAGATTGCCAATGTTCACCAATAAGAGAAAAAAGAGAGGGTGGGGGGACAGGTAGAGGATAGGGAGGATGATAGACATCCAAGGGGGTGGGGAGGGGAGGTTTAAAAAACAAAGAAAAGGAAAAAAGTCAGAAACTAAGCTAACTCTCAAAAAATGTTAGGCAATACAAAGCCAACACATTTCTACTCACAATTGTTCACATGGACACAAAACTGCTTAATTCCATTTGAATCCATGAAAACTCTCGAAGGAAATGGGGAATTACTCCTGAAGATAAGAGAGTTGTCTACACACACCCAACTTGCAGACCTATCAGGAAACCGGAGGAAGAACAGGTACATTTAGAAGGAAGATTATATCCAAAGAAGGGTGCCCCACCGCTGTCAGATGCCAAAAAGAGGACTCCTTGGGCAGCCACGGGACAACACCAAGGTTCTGTTCTATTGGGCAGCTCTGCTTTAGAGCATCAGAAGAGGGACAGCGCTCCTGGGAAAAACCAAGGGAGTTCCATTCCTTGGAGTGGACGTGGGGGTGGGAGGCACGAAGGCAAAACTCTTCCTACGTCCAAATATTACTTAATCCCCTTTAGGATTCAACCTGAACATCGCAGCTCACCTCACGCTGCCTGGAAGGCAGAAGGAAAAAACTGTCCTCGGATGGAGAAGATAGCAGTCACTGTCGCAGCAGCAATTTATATCGCAGGCACCGGGAGTCAAGTCACAGACACAGATCGGTAGGACTATGAAAGTACAACGTAAAACACAGTGAGTGCGGTGAGGATCCCTAAACTCTTCCAAGGCTCTTTCGACAGCCCCACTCCTTACTTCATGGGAATTCACTTGTATCTAAGTCGGTAGTTTCCATCCCCATATCCTTTCCCCTCACCTGGGAAGAGGTCCACGGTCTTATTCCCCGGTGTCGAGGAGGTCACGACAGTAGGACCCACCGTAGAGATCCCAGGCACCTCCGAGGATTGAAGGGTCCCGCCCTGCGTCCTTGGCCCCAGGTCCGAATGGGTGGGCATTGCCCTAGACGGAGACGGAGAGGGCTGAGAGAGGACCCTCTCGGGGACCATCAGGAAGAACACCTGCAGTAGAGAGAGCTGCAAGCTAAACATGGGGCAATACAGACCACCCCCACCCCGCCCCAAAGGGTTTGAGGTAGGTTTCGGCGGTCGCTAGACGCGTCGCTAGAAAGTGGGTGGAAGGAGTCGCATGGCGTCTAACGTCATCCGTATGCGCCTACCCATTGGCTCACGGCGATGGCCGGGAGCTCTTCAGCCAATGGGAGCCGGCGCTGTTACAAATCCTCAGCATCTTTCTGTCGGTGCCCTCCTCCTGCGACCAGGCTCTGCTGGGTCTCCGTCGCTTGGCAACCGACAGACAGGCGAAGGCGCCCTTGCCTCTTCTCTCCGCTGAGTGGCAGTAGGAGTTCAGCCAAATGCCCCGTGCAGCTCTGACTTCGCCTCCAAGAGCGCCGAGTCCTTCCTTGATAGAGGGAACCCCAGAGGCTGCAACTAGAATTTCATCTTTTTCACTCAGGATTCTAACGCTGAGAATCCTTTTCTAAAGGATATTCTCAAGGAAGAAGGTACACTGAAGGTCACATACCTTAAAAAAAAAAATAAAAGTCTCATCTAACTATAATATTTTGGCGAAAAACATATTAGAAAGATTCAGCTCCTTCAGTTTTAACATTGAGAACATTTTCTTTAAATTTAAAAAATAGCCAAGGGACAGAGAAGACTTTTTTTTTGCTGTTATTATAAATCGCAACTTTTTTTTTTTTTTTTGACTGTGCCGTGGCTTGAGGTTCTCTGACCAAGGATGGAACCCAGGCCTATTTGATAGCCAAGGCCCACTGGACTGTCAAGAAATTCCCTAAATTGCCGCTTTTTGTAGCCCTCTTTAGAAAATTTTGTTTCTTTCCCAGGAGTGCTGTGCCTCTTCTGACTCCCTAGTGCAGCAGTAGCCAATAGAACTTTAGGCAGTGTGAGAAATGTGCTGTATCTACACTGCTCAGAATGGCAGCTTCAGGCTATATGTGGCTACTGTGCACAGGAAAAGAAAGTGAAAGTGAAAGTTGCTCAGACGTATCGGATTCTTTGCGACCCCATGGACTGTATAGTCCGTGGAATTCTCCAGGCTAGAATACTGGAGTGGGTAGCCTTTCCCTTCTCTAGGGGATCTTACCAACCCAGGGATCGAACCCAGGTCTCCCTCATTACAAGCAGATTCTTTACCAGTTGAGTCACAAGGAAGCCCAAGTGTGACGACTGCTGCTGCTGCTGCTGCTGCTGCTGCTAAGTCACTTCAGTCGTGTCCGACTCTGTGCGACCCCATAGATGGCAGCCCACCAGGCTCCTCCGTCCCTGGGATTCTCCAGGCAAGAACACTGAAGTGGGTTGCCATTTCCTTCTCCAATGCATGAAAGTGAAAAGTGAAAGGGAAGTCGCTCAGCCGTGCCCAACTCCTAGTGACCCCGTGGACTGTCGCCTACCAGTCTCCTCCGTCCATGGGATTTTCCAGGCAAGAGTACTGGAGTGGGGTGCCATTGCCTTCTCTGAAATGTGACTGAGGAGCTGAATTTTTAATTATTAATTAATTCAGAATTAAATAACCACGTGTGACTGATATTTAGCGTATTGGATAGTACAACTCTAGGGTATCAAAATCTTGCTGTTAGACCCAGTATTTTTGTCAACCTGCATATTCTGGATACCTGGATTATTTCAATTTCTTGGTTAGGGATATAAATTAAGACCTGTTAAGAGTTATTGGCCTTCCCTAGTAGCTCAGACGGTAAAGCGTCCGCCTGCAACGCAGGAGACCTGAGTTCAATCCCTGGGTGGGGAAGATCCCCTGGGGAAGGAAATGGCAACCGACTCCAGTATCCTTGCCTGTAGAACTGCATGGACAGAGGAGCCTGGCGGGTCACAGTTCATGGAGTTGCAAAGAATTGGACACGACTGAGTGACAAAACATGCATACGCAAGAGTTGTCTAACGTCTAATACGCTTACCAAAAGTTACCCAATGCTTCCTTTTCCACAGGCAGGTAAATGTTAGGGCACCTGACCTTGCTCACATTCTCAAAGATACTGATAGTCTAGTGATTTGAATCCAGTAGCTAAATGTATCTTTGTGCTGTAAACATTCTCAAATATGTTTTTATGTGATTGTGTGATGGACTTTCATAAGAGATATCTATATTTGCGTTTGGGCATAAAATATCTGCCTTTTTAGTAATTTCCATAGGAAAAGGCCAAATTCATATTACTCAAATTATATGTATTTACCGACTATAAGCTCCAAAAACAGAGGGTTTTTTTGTTTTGTTCACTGCTTGTATCCAATGCCTAGAACAGTGCCTAGGACATGTTAGATATGCATTAAACATTTTAAAAAATATTGTTTTGTTGAACTCTTTAGATTTAGCTCCTATGAATATTTAGTGTTTATATTAATTATGAACTGCATTTCTTTGTATACAATTTCTATAACCAACTGGAGACTATTTTAGATTTCCAAGTTTGCATTTTACTCTTCAATTCTAATCAATGATAAATCAATGATGTTATTATTGAATTTATTAGTGTTGAAAAAAGAGTCTGTTGATTGAAGTAGTTTCAGGGTTGAGTGTAGGGAAATAACATTAATGGATTACTGAGTTGTTTTTTCTTATTTTTGGATTTTAGCACTTTACATGCTTTTTAAATATTTGTTTTCTCTTTTTTGTTATAGTGGAGCAAAAGTATTATTTGTACTTTTGTTGTTATATGTTTGTAGGAAACTCTGTAATACAGAACTCTCAGTTCTTTTGAGATATTAAAATCTGGAAGATAACTTTGAAGAAGGACAGGAAGTCTATTCACATGTTTCACACAGATGCCAATTTTAACATGAGGATTATATTGAACTAGCTTAATGTGTCCCCTCAGAAGCAGAGATTTCCAGAAAAGATCATGTGATCCTGGCAGATGTCTGGGTTTGGTACTGAAAGAGATCAGTGTGTACTTAGAAATTTAACGAAGAGATTCAATCAAGATGGCAGACTGAGAACAAGTTCTAGTCTCTCCTGACTCCTCCCCTCTTTAGATTATCCCCAGAATCTTTAAAAAATTACAAGAAAGTTACATGAGCACACAGAGTCGTGTGCATCCATGCACACACACCGATACTGAAAAGCATGAAAGAGTGTTCTCAGAGGACCAGACATTATGACAACCTTTGAAAAATAGAAGGCTCACAAGACAGGATTATAGTCAGATAAACAAAGAGGCTTAATATTGAACTAGGTGTGGCTCTTGGGGATGTTCTAAGCACACAAAAAGAAGCTATTGATATCAAAGGGCCCTTGGACAATAGAGTTACTGACTGAGGTACCACTGTAGGAAGAGTCAGGTAGGTCAGCCTTTCAGCCTTGCTTCCAGGTACAAACAGTGGCTACAAGAACTGGCTCCTAAAGAAGGCAGAGAGAGCGATGTACGCACTTTTATTAAAAAGATAGGACAGGGCCCTGGATAGCTTTTGACGTCTCGGAGGAAGAGAGGCCTCACATCTTGAAGGCTGGTATCAGTTCCCCTTCTCAAGGTGTACATCCAACATTCCCTCCTCCACAAATCTCCCCAAAACATTGGTTAAAAAGGATGCATTTCTTTCAAAAGAACAATAACGAGACTCACACCTGACTTTTTAACAGAAATAAGGAAAACGGAATAATGTCTTGAAAGAAGTTCACCTAGAATTCTGTGCTCAGCAAAGTAGCCTTTAAAAATGAAGATGCAAATGTGTTTAGAAAACAAAAATTAAGAAAAAAAATTTTATTACAGATCCTCACAAGGAATTGCTAAAGAGAATTGTTCAGGCTAAAGGAAAAATGACCTCAGATGGAAGTGCAGAAATGCTGGAATAAATTAAGAGCAATGAAAAGGACAAATGCAAGGTCAGTATATAAAATTCAATTGTATTCTGATATTATAGAAATAAAAAATTAGAAAATAAAAAGCTTTAGGTGATAAAATTTATAACATAAAAAATAAAATGAGTTCGGTTCAGTTCAGTCACTCAGTTGTGTTCGACTCTTTGCAACCCCAAGGACTGCATGCAGCACACCAGGCCTCCCTGTTCATCACCAACCCCTGGAGTTTACTCAAACTCTTGTCCATTGAGTCAGTGATGCCATCCAACCATCTCATCTTCTGTCATCCCCTTCTCCTCCCGCCTTCAATCTTTCCTAGCATCAGGGTCTTTTCAAATGAGTCGGTTCTTTGCATCAGGTGGCCAAAGTATTGGAGTTTCAGCTTCAGCATCAGTCCTTCCAATGAATATTCAGGATTGATTTCCTTTAGGATGGACTGGTTGGATCTCCTTGCAGTCCAAGGGACTCAAGAGCCTTCTCCAACACCACAGTTCAAAAGCATCAGTTCTTTGACACTCAGCTTTCTTTATAGTTCAACTCTCACATCCATACATGACTAATGGGAAAACCATAGCTTTGACTAGACGGACCTTTGTTGGCAAAGTAATATCTCTGCTTTTTAATATGCTGTCTAGGTTGGTCATAACTTTTCTTCCAAATAGCAAGCGTCTTTTAATTTCTTGGCTGCAATCACCATCTGTAGTGATTTTGGAGCCCCCCAAAATAAAGTCTGTCACTATTTCCATTGTTTCTCCATCTATTGCCATGAAGTGATGGGACCAGATGCCATGATCTTCGTTTTCTGAATGTTGAGCTTTAGGCCCACTTCTTCACTCTCCTCTTTCACTTTGATCAAGAGGCTCTTTAGTTCTTCTTCAATTTCTGCCATAAGGGTGGTATCATCTGCATATCTGATGTTATTGATATTTCTCCCAGCAATCTTGATTCCAGCTTGTGTTTCATCCAGTCCAGCATTTCTCATGATGTACTCTGCATATAAGTTAAATAAGCAGAAGAAGAAGAACCGACAGTATGCAGCCTTGATGGACTCCTTTCCCTATTTGGAATGAGTCTGTTGTTCCATGTCCAGTTCTAACTGTTGCTTCTTGACCTGCATTCAGATTTCTCAGGAGACAGGTCTGGTGGTCTGGTATTCCTGTCTCTTGAAGAATTTTCCACAGTTTGTTGTGATCCACACAGTCAAAGGCTTTGGCATAGTCAATAAAACAGAAATAGATATTTTTCTGGAACTCTCTTGCTTTTTTGATAATCCAGCAGATGTTGGCAATTTGATCTCTGGTTCCTCTGTCTTTTCTATATCAAGCTTGAACATCTGGAAGTTAACAGTTCACATACTGTTGAAGCCTGGCTTGGAGAATTTTGAGGATTACTTTGCTAGCATATGAGATGAGTGCAATTGTGCAGTAGTTTGAGCATTCTTTGGCATTGCTTTTCTTTGGGATTGGAATGAAAACTGACCTTTTTCAGTCCTGTGGCCACTGCTGAGTTTTCCAAATTTGCTGACATGTTGAGTGCAGCACTTTCACAGCATCATCTTTTAGGATTTGAAATAGCTCAACTGGAATTCCATCACCTCCACTAGCTTTGTTCGTAGTGATGCTTCCTAAGGCCCACTTGACTTCACGTTCCAGGATGTCTGGCTCTAGGTGAGTGATCACACCATCATGATTATCTGGGTCATGAAGATCTTTTTTGTACAGTTCGGAGAAGCCTGGTAGGCTACAGTCCACGGGGTCTCAAAGAGTCGGACATGACTGAGCGACTTCACCTTCACCTTCTGTGTATTCTTGCCACCTTTTCTTAATATCTTATGCTTCTGTTAGGTCCACACCATTTCTGTCCTTTATTGTGCCCATCTTTGCATGAATGTTCCCTTGTTATCTCTAATTTTCTTGAAGAGAAAAATTAGTCTTTCCCATTCTATTGTTTTCCTCTGTTTCAAATAGACAGAAACTCAAATTTTTAATGAGCACAGTGTAGCCAAAAGATGACATTTCAGCTCCTTTGTAGCGAGCTGGGGTTATGTACATAATTTTGATCCATGAGCTATACATTAAAGAACTGATGAGACTTTAGGAAAATTTCTTTAGAAAACAAAAGTCTTTTTCCTCCCTTCTCCATGTTGCTACTTTAATTTTGAGTGAAATGGCTGGAGCTCCACCAGTCATTTTGGATCATGAGAAAAAATATAAGCAAAGATAAGCAACAAAAGGGAAGAAACCTGGATCCCTGACAACCATGGAAACTTCATGCTTGCCCAGGACTTCCTACCCCTGGATATCTTTCATACAAAGAAATAATTTTATAAAAGGGGTTTCCCTGGTGGCTCAGATAGTAAAGAATCTGCCTGCAATACAGGAGACCTGGGTTCAATCCTGGGTTGGGACGATCCCCTGGAGAAGGGAATGACAATCCACTTCAGTATTCTTCCCTAGAGAATTCCATGGATAGAGGAGAATTTTATAAAAGACCTCAACTATTTAAGTCATAACATACTTTAGTGGCTTACCCATACTTATGTAATAATTAGAACTCTCAAAGATTAATTTACATCATTGCTTTAAATATATTTACGTATTTAAATTAGAACTTGTACAAAAAACGAAAGCAGAATTCAAACTAGAATTAAACTAGAATCTCTGTGTTGGCATTTGTTATTTTTTTGTCATTCAGTTTGTGATCTTCCTAGTTGTAGATATGGTGGATTTTGGGTCAAAACATGAACATTTTGGATATTATGTTACGGGTGGGGCTCTGTATCTTTATTAACTTCTGTTTTAGCCAGCCTCCTCTGACACTGCTCTGGAAGGGATGTGCATACCCCTGGCAGCACACCTCCATTACTACCAGATGGTAATGAAAGCCCCAGTTCCCCACCCAGCCTCCAATGATAGTCCAGGGAGCAGCACTTCTTGTTACTGCTGGGTGGGGGTAAGAGCCAGCTCTCTCAAAGTGTGGGATGTATAAGGCAAAAAGAACTTTCGTTCTTTGTGTCATTTCTAGAGTTTCTAGGTTGCTAGCCAATCTGCCTTCTTCTCTCCAGCTTTTAGAATCTCTCTCTAATGGCACCCTACTCCAGTACTCTTGCCTGGAAAATCCCATGGACGGAGGAGCCTGGTAGGCTGCAGTCCATGGGGTCACGAAGAGTCGGACACGACTGAGCGACTTCCCTTTCACTTTTCACTTTCATGCATTGGAGAAGGAAATGGCAACCCACTCCAGTGTTCTTGCCTGGAGAATCCCAGGGACGGGGGAGCCTGGTGGGCTTCCGTCTATGGGGTCGCACAGAGTCGGACACGACTGAAGTGACTTAGCAGCAGCAGCAGGTGGTGCTAGCGGTAAAGAACCTGCCTGCCAATGCAGGAGATTTAAGAGACATGGGTTCAGTTCCTGAGTGGGGAGGATCCCCTGGAGGAGGCAATGGCAAGCAACTCCAGTACTCTTGCCTGGAAAATCCCATGGACAGAGGAGGCTACAGTCCACAGGGTCATAAAGAGTCGGACAGGACTGCAGTGACTTAGCGTGTGTGCATGCGTGCACACATACATGTATATAGTGTCCAGAGTTTTCAGTTGTACTTAAGCAACAAGAATATGGAAAAATATATCTATTCTATCTTCCTCGAAGGATATATTTGTTTTATTACAGAGAAGCGTTGCTGAATCCCTCATGCTGCCATAAATGAAAGTCTCTTTACTTTTCTCTTAAACATTTTTTCTTTCCCTCTACTTTTACAGTTTCTATTACTAGTTTAACTAATAATCATCCTCAATAATCTAAGTTTAAAAATAGAATTTAAATGCATTCAAAACACTCTAATTATCTCTTGGTGCATAACAAACCATACCAAAATTTTGTGGCATAAAATGACAACTGCTTTATAATTGCTATGGATTCTCTGGGTCAGGAATTTGGACAGGGTACAGCAGAGATGGCTTATCTCTGGTTCATGATATCTGGGGTCACTGCTGGCAAGACTTGGATAGTTGGGGGAGACTACTGGATGAGGTCCAGAATCATCTGTAGGTCTCTTCACTCACATGTCTGGTGGCTGGGCTGGGAATGCTTGAAGGTTCGGCTTAGTTGGGCCTGCTAACTGGAATGCCGATGACATGGTCTCTTGTGACTTAGGTTTCCTCACAGTATGGTAGCCTCAGGATGGTCAGACTTTTTCAGTGGTGGCTCAGAGCTTCAGGAAAGAGTGTTCTAGTGGACAAGGCAAAAGTTGAATGGCCTTTTAGGATCTAGTCTTAAAAACCATTTGATGTTACTTTAGTCCATTGGCTGAGACGTCCCATCCCCCTCCCCTTGACCCCTCTATGGAAGGGCTGTAAAAAAAATTGAGGCCAATTTTTTAAACTGCCACAAAATGTATAGAAACTTTGAGTATCTTTTATATACAAAGTATAAAATAAATATAAAAAAGTTTACAAACAATGGCTTCAAGAAATTATTTTTCTTCTAGTATATTCAATATTGGGCTTCCCTGGTGCCTCAGAAGGTAAAGAATCTGCCTGCAATGCAGGAGACCTGGGTTCGATTTGATCCCTGGGTTGGCTGGATCCCCTGAAGAGGGCATGGCAGCCCACTCCAGTAGTCTTGCCTGGAGAATTCCCATGGACCAGAGGAGCCTGGTGGGCTGTAGTCCATGGGGTTGCAAAGAGTCAGAGATGACGGTGACATATACATATACAAATACATATACATGTACATATTCAATATTATCTGCTAAGTACAAAGGCCAAATATAATGATAATTAGTGATAATCAAAATTTAAATTAATTTAAATATAATCAAAAGTTTTAACTGTTTCCTGAAATTTAACTAAGTATTATTATTATATAATATAAAGTTTATATTATTATAAAATTATATTATTATATTTTATAATAATAGTTATAATTATAGCTACCAATGTGAAGAATAAGTGTTGTGTTTAATACATGTTATATCTAGACTTACATATATACAAAGGGAGGAGGAGAAGGGGCCGATAGAGGATGAGATGGTTGGATGGCATCACCAACTCAATGGACTTGAGTTTGAGCAAGCTCCAGGAGATGGTGAAGGACAGGGAAGCCTGGACTGGAGTGCTACAATCCACGGGGCTGCAAAGAGTCAGACACGACGGAGCAACTGAGCAATTGTTTACTATTGTTAAGTTTTCCTCAGATGCCACGTGCAACTATTGTAAAAACTGTTAAATATTGGATATGAAGAGTTTAAGAAAGTGAGCACTCTGCTTTATGACATACTTTACTGTTCAAAAACCTACTGTGGTCATGAAATTTGAGAATAAAGATACAATGAGCTAAATTTTTTCTTACTTAATAATTTCTCCAACTCAAATGCTCCTCATGCTTTGACGCTTTATCCATCTCTGACGTCAGCAGTGCCACAGTCTTCTTTTCTTCATTTGGACACAGGGTAGGGTGGCAGAGTGTTCCTCTGGTGCTTAAGTGGTGTGAATCACAGCAGCAGGCGTGTTGGATTGTGAATTGCCCAGTGTCATCCCTGAGCACTGGGTCCTGAGTGACAGAAGTACCCATGTGATTTTTGCCAAATTTGTTATTTGTGGTTTTCTGGTTTACGGGTCCCTCTAAGGTGCAGAACTAGAGCAGGAGCCCTTTGCCCAAGTTTGAAGGCGTTACCACTTCTCTGGGAGCATGAACTTTCCAACTCTGTCTAATCACTGTCACTGCTATCTCCAGTTCTGAGTTTATAATCCAGGGAGCTTCCAAGAACATGAAGTTCTTTCAGTGGTGTTTCCACAGTAAATTTTGCCCCAGCTCTCAGGTTCAGAAGTTGATGGGATGCCAGTTTGACCCATAATGTGAAGCTCTGACATCTGGAGGGTGTGATCACACTTGGTATTCACAATGTTTCTTGACCTTTAGAGGTGAGTCATAGCTTCAGTATATTGAATTTTCTTATTCTAGGGGAAAGGGGATTCATTTAATCAAGCAGAACCCTTGTATCAGTGAGCCTAGACAACCTCCAAAACGTAAGGCCTCTATGTATATTTATTCTCTAGAATTTCTTCTCCATATCTGAGAACTGTGGTCAGAATTCAGTCTAGAGATGATCTCAAGGTCTTGACCTCCTATTTGGAAGCTGTCTAGGGATTTCCTCCAGAGAATATGTATGCAGTTCATACTTTACGGTCATAAAGAGTTATTTGAATGAATACCCATATCTTTGGGAAAGAGCTCTTTCACTAGTCAGTCAGCTCTAGAAGAGCTCAAAATGTGTTGTGCAGGGAGCATAATCTCTCTACCCTCTTTCCCCTTCATTAGTCAGATCCATACTTATCATTCACATCAGTATCAGTATTTGTAATTCATTTAAGTGCATACATTTATTCCTTTTTTTTTAAACCTGGAAATGGTATCTGATGTTACTTTTCTCATGGCTATTTACAACTAATTTTGGAGTAAATAATTTGTCCACATTAAAGACATCTAAGATTTCAGAAGGCAGTGGGCAGAAGCACTTAAATTCTGATTGAGGCTCTCTTAACAGTACACTGAAGATGACACCCAGATAATGTCTGTCTGATTATTCCTAGCAATCTGATGCCAAAACCCACGCCAATCTATAGAGTTTCCACATTTGGAATGACAGTTGTATAAGTAGTAGAGTATTTATGTAACCATCCTGTATAAATTAAATTATTTGAATATCCTTTCCATCTAAAAAATGTTTTAAATTTTAATATGTTTGTTGTTTTCAGTATTACAAATTGGAAAAATCTTTTAGGAAGTTTATGAATATAAAAATAATAGCTTATTAATGCCAGCTAACCACTGAATATATTTGATTTCACTTGTACTTTCAATTCTTCTCCCCATCTTATCTCTCTCCCTCTTTTCTCCCCTGCCTTCTCCCTCCCTTTTAAAACACATGTCAGATATAGTAGTGTCTTAAATGGAGTTCCTAGCAATTTTATTCAGAGAACTGTAAATATTGACAATGGAAATTACCTACATGGAAAATGGCTTATCATTTCATAGAGAATTTTTTTAAAGTAGTTTCCTTTAACCTTACTGGGAGGAGAGTCTATGCAATAATTGTCTTTCCTGGAGTAGTCATTTCTGAGCTGTTATGTCTGTTATGCTTCTTTGCCAAAGTTCAGAAGGGCAATATCTCTTTCCTCAAGATGGTGTGATAATGGGATGTTACATTGTTCTTGATGTGAAGCAAAGCGGTAATGCCCAAAGGTTAATTAAAATAGAGTTAACATGCTTTAAGGAAAAAAGCAAAGCCTTTTCCTTCTCTCTACTTTTGAGTCTTCCTGTTCCCACCTACCATAAAGACTTGAAACAATAGAGTCAGAAAAAAGAATGATATTTTTATGTTCACTCTTTTTAAAAAAAAATTTGTTCATTCTTCGGATATATCTTATTTTGTTTATTTAATGACTGTCTTCACCTTCTTCTACCCTGTGGATGGGTAAGAACTATTAAGTGCTTATTTTCCTAGGGGTGGTACCTTGGAAAACAGCCTCCCCCCCCCCCACAGTTCCTTCATGAAAACTTTAGGCCAGTCAAATGAGTTACTACGGTGGTTTTTAATCCAAGGCAGTAACAGTGTCATAACCCCAAGGGAAACACTGCCTTTTGTTTCATGAATTTCTCTGGGTTACTGATAATCTTGATTCCTGATTTTTAGCAAGGGAGCAACTCTGACATCTCCAGTTAGGGGCAATAATTGTAACTTTATTCATTCCTTAGACTGATGACTGCACCTAGAAGATTTTCTATCTAGTATTTCTTAGTATAATCTAATGGTGCCTCCATCATTAGGCTTATTTTCTACATTAAAAGGGAAGTGAAAAGAGAAAACATGTAGAATTGTGATCTTGGGCATGATTACTGGGTCATCAGAAATGTTGAAGCATGTAAGGACAGAGAGGAAGTGGTTAAAAGGGTCAAAAGCATGCTGTCAAAAATAAAACGAAACAACTAGAGAAAAATGACTATGACTATTTATTAGAAGAGTAACTGATGTCATTAAAATGAATGTAGATTTTTTTGGTTGGGGGATTAGTGGTAAGAAAATCACTGTAAGTAAATACATATTAATTATTATGCCTTGTCTAATTAAAAAAATTTTTTTGTGTGGTGGTAGACATGTAAATATCTTCCTAACTGAAAGAAACACACACAAAAATAGGGGCATTTCCTTCCGAAAAGTGTTTAAAAGTGGTATGGCATCCTTTCTGTCTGGACGGTGAAGGTATACTAACTCCTCACTGTATAACCCTTTTAACCACAGGGTATTTTATATTCTTTTGATTTTCATAACAGCTTTGTTCAGTCAATATGAGCTTGCTGATTATAAGGATGAGGAAACAGTTTGAAGTGCAACATGACCTGCTCAAATTGTCATCGTTTATAATTATTAGAACCAGAACCAGAACTTAAGTCTCCTCTCATTTTCCTTGTGCTCTCTCTGCTGCTTGGACTCACAGAGATGTTTTCCAAGGTCGTTTCCAGTCACACGTTTCTTCAGTTTTAGTGACGATATAAACGTATCATGATATTTTCATAGTCAGAGAGTGCTGTCCTAGATTTTAAATACAGACATTTGGAAACGGTGGAAGGCAGGTGGGTTGGATACCCTCTGCTTGCTCCACAGGCCGCTGTTCCTCCTCCTCCACCCTGCTCTGTGCCACGGGAGACGGTCCAGAGTGAACTGCATCAAGGAGCATCTGGTTAGGTCCAGCAGGAGATTAGGGGGATGGGCCAAGAGCAAGGTCAGGCATTTATTTATTCTGCTCCTTCTCTGTGGGGCCAGAGTAGCAGTGGCTACGGTCCTTAACCGAGGCATAGCAGATGCCTGGGTCCCCGACCTGGGTTCCTTCAGCCCTCACCACCGCTGGTGTACAGTGGTGGCTCCTTCCTGTGCAAACACCTGCCACTCTCTGCCTGAGGGCTTTTTCTGGCCATGGAAACATGCCTACTCTATGTTCAGGGCAGGCCGAAGGTGCTAGACAGTTGATAGTCTCACTGTTGTATGGGAATTGGTGAGTAGACATCCCCGTATCTTCTCCCCTGGTTTGGGACAACTTTAAGCCGTGTTCTTCATCATCTCCTATGTCCCTATGGAGACTGAGCCACATTTGCCCTCAGTGGCCATCTCTGACGATCAGTGCACACTGTCTTGGCCTCCTTCCCTGCCCTGTCTCACTTACCCATCCCTTTCCAGGACCTCCTGGGATTGCTTCCAAATAAACTACTTGTGCTGAAATCCTACTCTTGAGAATGGCTTTGGGGGGACCCCAACCCAAAGTAAAAGGCACCGTTCTTGTCAAGCAACTGTCGTCTGTAGCCATCATTACTCTGTGGGTTCCAGGAACCTCTTCTTTCCTCCCGCTGCCTCTTCGGGCCAAGCATAATCATGGGTACCCATCATGGCTACTGCCAGAGTGGGTCACTGCTTTTGTACACACAGATGCAAAATAGGTTGCAATGTAGTCTTTATGCCGGGTGGCTAAACAATGGATATTCTTTTAGATAGGGAGAAAATGATAATAAGAGAAGTGAACGTGTAGCAGACTTCAGAAGAACACTTCAATTTCTAGAATTTTTGAGACATATTGTCAGATAATTAAATGATTGACAGCAATGCTAGTCAGGCCAGCAGGGATTATAATGCAGTCACCACCATACTGTCAATAAAGGTATCAGGGTCATCTATGGGGTGCTCTTCAGGGTTGCCACTTGAAGAAGAGCTGGTTCTGTCCTATCTGTGCTCTTCGGAGGCAGAGTTCTTGGAATTCCTCCGTAGGCCTATCTGATGACATGCTAACCTCATCCTTCTTGGTTACAGCAAAGCTGCTCCACACTCAGCTGCCTGATGTGCTTCATTTCATGTCTTGGGCATTGCTGTGACGTTATTTCTACTCAATTGTAGGAAAAGAATTTTTTAAACATCAATAAAAATTTGGAGGGACTGCTAGGCAGGGATTTGATTTCTTTTTTTAATATAAATTTATTTATTTTAATTGGAGGCTAATTACTTTACAATATTGTATTGGTTTTGCCATACATCAACATGAATCTGCCATGGGTGTACACGTGTTCTGCATCCTGAACCCCACTCCCAAGGATTTGATTTCTTGTGTGCCCTGGTTGAGAATTCCCATGTGAGGTATTTTAGAGGACATAAAATGAGTAATAATCTGTCCTTTTCCTGCAGAACTCCAAGTTGAGTAGTGATAGAGTGTGGAGGGAGGGCTGGAGGGAAGTTTGGGGTGGGAGGGAATGACACCACCAGTGTAAAGTGGCGGGATGCTTTGTTAAGGTATTAGTTATTGTGAGTCCCCAGTCCCTTCCTAGCTTGTTGTTGAAATTGCACAAAGTGCCCTGAAGTGATAGAGTAATGGATAGATAGAGTACTACAGTAATAAGGGGGTAAGCCTCTGAGGGCCAGGGAAGAGTGGAAATTCTGGAGCGCTGGGGAGGGGATGGAGGTTGGTGGGTAGTGGGCACCCTTGCTTGTTCTGTGGTTGAGTCCTGGTCAGCAGGATGGTCATACGATGCCTTACGGAGACTCCACTCTAGACACCAGAGCTTCCAGCAAAGATGAAGCCCCCTCACCAGACCAACTCCATCCCCACTCAGCAGTGGAGCAGAAAGCCTGTCATGTTTCAGGGTTGGGCAGTGAAAATTTCAAAAGGGCTCAAAGCAAAGGTGAGATTAGGAGTCCTCCCCCTATTTTCTCATCTATGCACTTCTCCCTGATTGTGGTGTAAACCAGGGAGGTAAGGGGACTCCAGTAATGACTGCAATCGACTTTCTTGCCAGCTCAGAGGGAACCAAGATGGGCTTAAGTTAATATAAAGAAAATGAAGGTAGCAAAACTTCTTAGGTACCTAAACACGATGGTTTGAGAAGGAATCTGCTCCGTGCTTAAATAACCAGAACAAAAAGCAGAAAATGACAGGGGCTGGCACTATGGGAGGCTATGGGATTTAGCATAGCTGTGATAAGCCATGGCGTATTATTTTCTGTTTGGTAGCAGTCTCTTTTTCACAGGACTTTTTCCAGCTAGGCAGAGGAAGGAACTGGAGGGAAGTTAAGTAGAGAAGGAGAAAGAATTCTTTTTCCTCATTGATCCTCTTCTAACTTACTCCCTTTTTATAACACAAAGCACAGTAACATAACTGTACATGTGGTAGACAGTACCACAACTCTGTGCGACCCCATAGACGGCAGCCCACCAGGCTCCCCCGTCCCTGGGATTCTCCAGGCAAGAACACTGGAGTGGGTTGCCATTTCCTTCACCAATGCATGAAAGTGAAAAGTGAAAGTGAAGTTGCTCAGTCGGGTCCGACTCTTGGCGACCCCGTGGACTGCAGCCAACCAGGCTCCTCCATCCATGGGAGTTTCCAGGCGAGAGTACTGGAGTGGGGTGCCATTGCCTTCTCCGAGTTATATATTAGTCAAGTATTAATGAAGAATTATTTCCTGGTAATTTCTTCTCCTTTCCTCTAGTTACATGTCACACTTGAGTATATCTCGTGTTGTCCATGTCCATCCTCTGGATTACGGTGGCAGAAAAAGCACTGTCTCATCAAACAGACATTGTTGACACACAGAGCACAGATCCTTGTGCTCCCCTGTCTGTCCCTCCCACAGATACTTTTCTCAATCAGCAGCTTTCTCTTTGCCATTGTAGAGGCTCTGGAGCAGGGACCTCTATGAAATTTCCATTTTTCCTGGAAAAAATTAAGGTGAATGGTTGCGTGGATAGGCTTCGAGACATTTTCTATAAGTAGTCTGTATATCCTTAATTCTAAAACACGTGATAAAAACAGATTTTTAATATTCTGAAAGTAGGCATGTGTCTTGTAATTAAATGTCAGAAGAAATCTGTCTGTTTCCAGGCAGAACTGTAAGTTATGCTGTGTTTGCCATTGTGCACATATGTGCTCAGTTGCACGGAAGATCTTTTTTTTCTGATCACCAACTCAACAGTTGATCGCCAACTCAACAAATTTGTAACTATGCTTAACGTAGGTGTATTTTAATTTACATTCTTGATTCCCAGTTGGCTTTCGAAACCTGTTAAAGATTACAATTCAGCAAACTTACCTTTTTTTTTTTAATGTGGCAGATTAGCTGTCATATGCCGAGTAATGAATTTAAGAAACAATAGGAATTGTTACATACTTTGGACTAGATCAGAAAATTTCAGAGTTGGGAGAGATTTGTATGATCAAGTCATGAGCTGAGAAGGAGTTTTATTTGAGAATGGTTCATCTAGTAAAAGATTCCAACTAACATTTCCCCCTAAAATTTAAGCACATATGCAAAACACTGGCTTGGGTGCTCTGGGATTTGAAAGGATGTGTATGCGGAGGAGAGAAAAAGAATTTGTAGTCAGGCTCAAGAATCTGAAGTCAGACTCTTTAGTTGTGTATATGAGATATAGTCACGTTAGTCACTCAGTCGTGTCTGACTCTTTGCGCCCCCGTGGACTGTAGCCTGCCAGGTTCCTCTGTCCTTGGGATTCTCCAGGCAAGAATGCTAGTGTGGACTGCCATTCCCTTCTCCAGGGGATCTTCCTGACTCAAGAGTTGAACCTGGGTCTCCTGCACTGCTGGCAGATTCTTTACCATCCAAGCCACAGGGAAGCCCTTGCATAGGAGATAGATCACACTTGAAAAGAAGCTGGAAGTGCAAGGCATTAAGCAAGTGCTGTTACTTAGCAACTTCCCTTGTAGTTCAGTTGGTAAAGAATCCACCTGTAAGGCAGGAGACCGGGGTTCGATTCCTGGGTTGAGAAGATCCCCTGGAGAAGGTAATGGCAACCCACTCCAGTAGTCTGGCTTGGGAAATCCTATGGACAGAGGAGCCTGGTGGGCTATGTCCATAGGGTCGCAAGAGTCAGACATGACTTAGCGACTAAACCACCACCAAATGACTTGGCACTTTGAGAGGAGAATTATGCTCTCAGAATTTGGAGGAGCTTGGAAGCCTTTAAAAATAACCATGCAATTAATAATCTCAAAAGTAGAAAAATCACTGTTACCTTTCTCTACCCTTTATTTTTTCAGGCTCTGCTGGCCTGGAATGGATGAAGGGCCTAATGTAAAGGAACACAGGATGCCTGACTTTGGCCTTGTCTCCAGTTTGTCACCCCCACTAAGCTCTGCAGAGGCAGAGACATTGACAGCAACATGAATACCTCTTGCTTCAGACTGGCCTGGTATTGTGGGCTATTATTGTCTTCAAAGAATGAGTGTGTGAGCCACCATGTTGAAGTCTTGAGCATACGACTCTAGAAGCTATGTGTTCTATAAGAATTTCTCCTGCCTCCTAGCACTAGCAGTGTCCTGAATTAGAAATTTATGTCCTTGGCAGTCTTGATTGCCTAGCAAGGATGGTCCAGCACTTAGGGTCAGTTAAGTGTGGTGAATTTTTCTTAAGTACAACTTGTCTCCTTCTCAGAACTACTTTAAGCTCTCCAGGCAATGTTCCCATATGAGGGTGGTCGTCTGGAGAAGCGTAGGCATTCTCTTCCCTTTTTTATTATTTTTTCCAGGTTCTGGAACCAGCAGTCAGTTCTCCTTCCTGCCCTCCCCTGGCCCCAGAGTTTGTGACTTCTCCCCGGAGACACTTACTGGAAACTTTTCGAGCCAGTGAGGCTTTTTGCCTTTAGGCCAATGGGAATATTGTGTGTCATGGATGAAATGATTTGAGTACTACCATTATCACATGGAGTCTATGTAACAAGACTGTTTCCATGTCTTGGCACAGAGCCTGAGTTAACTTTGCTTTGCTGGATGTAGGGACAATGAATTCTGTTTGAACAAGAAATCATGTGTAACAAATACTTTTGCAAAACCATGTCCTTTTAGCAGTTATTTTAGTAAAGATGTCCTTCAGCATTAGTTTCAGTACAACAGATGCATTTAAACACCTATACAATGCTTAACAACATATTTTTTAAAAATCAACTTTTAATTTTAGAATAGTTTTTGATTTATGGAAAAGTTATAAAGATTGTACAGAGACTACTCATATACTCCATATCCAGTTTCCTCTATTATCTTAGTGTGATCGATTTGTTATAATCACCCCTACCCTTGCCTGTCTGTAACCTTCCACTCCCACAATGAGAACCCTCACTCATATTGTCATCTGTTTACATAATTGTCCAGTGCCAGTAAACATATGTAGTAGTATATGAACTTTGAACCCATATCCCCGTGGGAAACAGCTGTATCAACAGAGTCATTAGTTTTTGTATGGTTCCTTCTGCCTTTAGTTTTACAAACTTCACTCATTTCCAAAGTGACTCAGGGAAGTAACCTTTTTCCTACTCTCTTCAATGAGGTTCTTTCATACATTTGTAATAGAGTTAGATTCTTTTGTCATAACCGACATTCCATTCAGGGATCCCTTAACCTCATGGATGATTTCTTTTTTTAACTGTGTACATTAAGTTTCATTCTTTGTCCTTTAAAGTTCCACAGGCTTTGACAAATATTGTCACGTATCCATCATGATAGTATCATACTGAATAGTTTCACCACTCTAAAAAAGTCCCTTAAGCTTCACTTATTCAAGACCTCCTTCTGCCCCAATGGATCTAGGGCAGCCACTAATCTGTTTACCATCTCTATCTAAATTTAACATTTAAAAAATATTTTAAAATTAAAAAAATTTTTAAATCATTGGAGATTTTATAAATCAAATGGGTTTCCCAGGTGTCCCTAGCAGTAAAGAACCTACCTACCAATGCAGGTGATGTAAGAGACACGGGTTCGACTGTGTCGGGAAGATCCCCTGGAGGAGGACATGGCAACCCACTCAACTATTCTTGCCTGGAGAATCCCATGGACAGTGGAGCCTGGCGGGCTACATCCTTAGGGTCACAAAGAGTTGAACGTGACTGAAGTGACTTAGCACAGCACGTTAATCAGTTGGACTTTCATAGATAGTACTTTCTTTAGAAGTGAATATCTTTGACCTTAAAGATATTATGTTTTTTGTTGTTTGTGTTTAGTTGCTAAGTCGTGTCCAACTCTTTGCAACCCCATGGACTGTAGCCCACCAGGCTCCTCTGCCCATGGGATTTCCCAGGTAAGAATACTGGAGTGGGTTGCCATTTCCTTTCCCAGGGGATCTTCCTGACCCAAGGATTGAACCTGCGGCTTCTGCCGCATCTCCTGCATTGCAGGCAGATTCTTTAACCACTGAGCCACTGGGGAAGCCCAAAGATATTACTGCTGTTATCAGTTATTATACCTGAAACTCATGGATTTGAGGCTGGCCTCTTGAAGTAGCAATACAATTTTATCATTTTTAATGAAGGAACATTTCACTCATTACATCTGCAAACCTCCGAGACATTTAGAGTAATCAGGATACTTGATGTAGGGGGTAGAAGGATGAAAGAGGTAAAGGGGATGTTTCAACAGAAAATATAAGAGATTTCAGCTAATGCAGGAGAAGTGATGGGTAGCTGTAGCTCAGAATAGAGTGGTTATGAATCAGTTGTTCAATACTTGCTGTAAACAAAGATAATACCTAGACAGCAGAGACTTTATCAAGTCCTGGGATCAGGTTAGGCATTTACCTGTAGCTCAGGATCTCTATTTTAATTCTTCAGATTCCTTGTTGAGTGTCTGCTCTGCTTGATTCCCATGTGCCTGTGCCTGGAGCATGCCTTCTTCTTGTGCAACTGTTTGGTCATGTACTTCCCCTTTGGAAGAGCTGGCCCCATTCTGCAACATTCAAGGGCTTCCCTGAACTCAGAGTCCAGGGCATTCCTCCCTGACTTCCAAGGCCACTTGCTTATCCTTGAAAGAAAAAGGCATGAGTGACCCTTGGTCAGACTTCACTCTCCAACCCCCTATTTCAGCATACCCCTAGTCCCACAGTTGCTGTTGAATATGTAAGATCACAGTAAGTTTGGGGAAGGGCTGTAGAGAGGTCCTATGTACTGGAGGAGGGAAGGAACTTCTGTTCTCTTCAGGGTTGCCGTGGGGTTACTTCTGAAAAATAAATGGAAGGTATTAGAGAGGGGAAAAGGAAGGGACACAGGAAGAGAAGACAATATTTTATTTAATCTGAACCATATACCTAGCGTATAAGTGAAGAGGAAAGAAACGGAAACTTGGTGAGTACCAACTATGTGCTGGGGTCTCTGTTGGGAGTTCTTATAATTTATTTCCTCCTTTCCCTACCGTGGCTCTGTGAACTAGATTTTTTAAAGAAAACTTCAGTTCACAGATAAACAGGTTTAGAGAGGCTCACCAACTTGTCTAATTTCACACAGTGAGGATTTAAATCTAGATCTCCTTAACTCTAAAGCCCTGGCAGCACATTAAAATGACCTGAGCTCTTAAAGAGAAATCCTTGCTTGAACCTTAGACCAAATTCCAATCTCTGAGAATGAGGATGGGCGTTCGCGTTTTTAAAGCACCGCCAGTGATAACAACATGTATAATGTGCAGCTGGGGTTGAGAGCCCTGGCTCTGCTCTGAGCAGAGCTTTTCCTTGTACTTAGTGGGTCCGTCATGTATGACTCTTTGTGACCCCCATGAACTGTAGCCCACCAGGCCCCTCTGTCCCTGGGATTCTCCAGTGAGAATACTGGAGTAGGTTGCCATGCCCTCCTCCAGGGGACTCTTGCTGGGCTCCGGCGGTGCAGGCATATTCTTTACCACTGAGCCAGTACCCTTCCTACTCTCCTAAAAGAAGGGAAGGGGTGTCTTCTGAACCAGTGTGCACTCTAAACACTCCCAGAGTACTTTTAGGTCCAACCCATGCCCTGTTTCCTAGCCCTCACTGTGGTTCTTATCATCACACCTGTAAGCAGGCAGATGGAGTAGGGGCAGAGGTTATTATCAATGATGAGTGAGTGAGTGAAGTCACTCAGTCGTGTCCGTCTCTTTGCGACCCCATGAACTGTAGCCTACCAGGCTCCTCTGTCCATGGGATTCTCCAGGCAATAGTATTGGAGTGGATTGCCATTCCCTTCTCCAGGGGATCTTCCCGACCCAGGGATCGAACCTGGGTCTTCCGTATTGTAGACAGGTGCTTTACCCTCTATATGATTGAGTTAATCTAATCCATGTTTGTTTTTTTTTTTTTTTTAATAAAGCATGTGCATGTGGTACTGATAGACTGTCAAGGCACAGTATCAGATACTGGCAAGAAACTATAATGATGGATATATGTCATTATATTTTTGTCAAAACCTGTAAACGTACAGGGTTTCCCTGGTGGCTCAGATGGTAAAGAACCTACCTGCAATGCGGGACACCTGGGTTTGATCCTTGGGTCAGGAAGATCCCCTAGAGAAGGGAATGGCTACGCACCCCAATATTCCTGCCTGGAGAATTCCGTGGACAGAGGAGCCTGGTGGGCTACAGGCTATGGGGTCGCAAAGAGTCAGACATGACTGAGCGACTAACATACATACACATAGAATGTACGACATCAAGAGTGAACTCTAATATAAGCTATGGACTTTGGGTGATAGTGAGGTATCAGGGGAGGCTCATCAGTGGTAACCAATGTATCACTCTGATGGCAGATAGCAAGCAAGACTGTGGCAGTGACAGAATTATATATGGGAAACTTCGGTACTCTGTTCACTTTTGCTGTGAACCTAAAACTGCTCTAAAAAATAAAAGTCCATTAAAAGTGAAAAAAAATAGTGTCCTGAAAATTTGATATGATTTTCAAAAGGTGCTGGTAAGTTTTGTTTGTTGAATATTCTTACAGCAAATACCAAGTAATACTGATTTAGTATCTCGGTTTATAGCAGGTGTAAGAAGATGGGGTTTGGGTGTATTCCCGGTGGGAAAAAATTTTTATAAATTCCTAAGATTAGATTTTAAAAAGAACTAAAGAGCCTCTTGATGAAAGTGAAAGAGGAGAGTGAAAAAGTTGGCTTAAAACTCAACATTCAGAAAACTAAGATCACAGCATCTGGTCCCATCACTTCATGACAAATAGATGGGGAAATAATGGAAACAGTGACAGATTTTATTTTGAGGGGTGCTCCAAAATCACCACAGATGGTGACTGCAGCCATGAAATTAAAAGACGTTTGCTCCTTGGAAGAAAAGTTATGACCAACCTATGGGGTCGCACAGAGTTGAACACAACTGAAGTGACTTAGCAGCAGCAGGAGCAGACAGCATATTAAAAAGCAGAGATATTACTTTACCAACAGAGGTCCATCTAGTCAAGGCTATGGTTTTTCCAGTAGTCTTGTATGGTTGTGAGAGTTGGACTATAAAGAAAGCTAAGTGCTGAAGAATTGATGTTTTTGAACTGTGGTGTTGGAGAAGACTCTTGAGAGTTCCTTGGACTGCAAGGATCTCCAACCAGTCCATCCTAAAGGAAATCAGTCCTGAATATTCATTGAAAGGACTGATGCTGAAGCTGAAACTCCAATACCTTGGCCACCTGATGCAAAGAACTGACTCCTTGGAAAAGACCCTGATGCTGGAAAAGAATGAAGGCAGGAGGAGAAGGGGACAACAGAGGATGAGATGGTTGGATGGCATCACCAACTCGATGGACATGAGTTTGAGTAAGCTACTGGAGTTGGTGATGGACAGGGAAGCCTGGTGTGCTGAAGTCCATGGGGTCAGAAAGAGTTGGACATGACTAAGTGACTGAACTGAAGATTAGATTTGTTAATTGCCATACAGCATTTAACCTTTTACCTCATGTTTCTTGAAGTATGATTTACCATGTCTAGGACATCCCTATCAAGGATAAAAGCCCCCATGCTTTTGCAGTCTCCTTTTAGCCTTGAAACCAACCACAAGTAAGAACTGTTTAATATAAAAATGACATAACATTTTGAACACTGTGTCAAATGTTATGAAGAACATTTTGGTATATTCAAAAATAATAAAAACTGTATAGATAAACACAGGCATTCTTGAAATTGGGGAAACATGTCATTTTGCACAATAGTTACCCTGGCCATTTCTTTTAAGATACATAAAAGCAGAGTACCTCTTTTCATGAGTTTTATCAATAGACTTTTGTTTTAGTGGAGAATTAGAAACAGTGTCAAGACCAGAATGCCCATTCTCCACCCTATCCCAACCAGCTACCTCTGCCCCCCAGATGCAGAAACTACCATCATTACTCTGTCTAGTTAATGTTATTCCTATTTGGTCACTGTTGGGTGTATGGAGAGTGCCTCAAGTAGTCAGATGGATATTGCTGTGGATATTGCATGTTGGATAGAGTATATAGTCCTTTTTAATTTCTACATCTAATGTTATGTTCCACAAAGAAATCTAAGAAAATCCTGATACAGCTGCCTGATTACTGTGCCACAGGAAAAAAAAATGCATAGTGAATATACTTTTCTGGCTTATGCTGGTATAACAACTTTTTAGCTTTGACCAGTTTGTTGTTCAATTTCTTTTATTTTTCAAATAAATCTTACAAATAATCTCTTTCATCTGACTGTTTGCTTCTTAAATGAAATGTTGAGGCTTCAAATTATAGCAATTTAAAAAACCCAGCTGAACCTTGTCCTCTTTCAACCTCCAAGCTGATTTTACATATGGCTACCGTCTCAGTAAATATGAAATCATGTCTTTAAAACTCTGGAACAATTCCCTGATAAAACTATTGTATATCATCAGTTTCCCACTTTTTCACCTAAGATTCTTTTTTTTTATCTTTTATTACAGAAATCTCAAACATACTAAATGGAGAAAATAGTAAATCCAATCCCCATGTACCCACTATCCAGCTTCGAAAATTATCACTTCATCTGTAATCTTGTTTTATTTATACCTAATCTACTACTCCTTTTTGAAGCTAGTCTCAGACTTCTGTAGATATTTCAGCATGTATTTCCAAAAGATACGTACTTTTGAAAAATAACCACAATATTATATGTATCTTTAAAAATAACAGCTCTTTAACATTATATAATATCCGGTGTTCAAATTTCTTCAGTTGTCCTGAAGTTCCTTTTAAATTGGTTCAAATCAGGATTTCAAGGCCCAGTTACTGCATTTTCTTGGTGTATCTTTTAAATTTCTTTTAGTCTATAGGTGCCCCATCCTCTTTTTTCTTCCTGCAACTTCCTTGTTAAAGAAATTGAGTTATTTTATAGTGTTTCCTCCAGATCAAGTTTTACTGACTGCATTCCTGTGGAGCCTTTTAATTTTGTTTTCAGTGCCCCCAGGCCTCCTGTGAGCTGGTAGTTATATATAGAAGCTTCAATGTTGGCAAGACTGCTTCAGAAGTTGTGCTGTATACCTCCATCAGAAGGTTGTCAATGAATGTTCGTACCTACTTTTGTGATATAAGCAATCATTGGTGATTATGCTTAGGTTTATTTATTTATTTATTTATTTGTAGGGAGGTTCTTTGCACAATGGTTATACTCAAATTTTTTTCAATTATCTGGAATACTTGAGGGAGAAACTTCTCCCTCTTCGTCAACTATTTGGCCCTTCTATTGGTGCAGTTTGCGCAGCAAAGGCAGGTTGAGTGTTGATATTTTCCTTTTTTATTTACATTTTTTTGGAATAATGAATTGGTTCCAAAGATGAACAATGATTTCTTTATAGTACCATCATGAATATGTGAGTGTCAATATATCTAATGTGTTTCAATACATTTCAGTTATTATTTATTATTGCCACTCAAATTTTTTATTACTTTGGCTAGTAGAAGCCACTTGAAGTTGGCTCCTGAGTCCTTTCGGAGTGACCCTAGCAGTTTTAGATGGTGTCCTTTATTTCTGGTATGACAAAATGTTCCAATCTCATCTTACACACTTCTTGCTTCACACTTGGAATTTGCCATCTTTCCAAAGAACCTAGGTTCATTTTCGTGGAAAGCACTAGAGATCACTATCTTGTGCTAGGATAGAAGACAGTAATTTATTAAAGACTTAGGAATGAGCTCTGTGGATATTTGGGAGAACAGTACTGTAGGCAGAAAGAACAGCAAGTGCAAAGGCTCTGAGGCTAGAGCAGAGGCAACATGAAGAGAACAGTAGGAAAGTCAGAGAGGTGATGGGGAGCAAGCCAGGTAGGAACTGCTTTATGCTTGGAGTGAGATGGGAGCCACTGGAAGGTTTTGAGCAGAAGAGTGATATGCTTGGTTTGGTTTTAACTGAATGACTGTGAGTACTGGGTACAGAATGACTGAGCAGGACTGAGAGCAGGATCTGGGAGACCAGTGGGAAGGCTATCGTAATAAACCAGATGCGAGGTGATGTGGCTTGGCCCAGCGTGGCAGCACTGGGGGTAATGAGAAGAGGGCATGTTCTGGAGGGGGCTCTCCTTGACATGTTCACATGCTTGTCTTTTTCTCCCACATAACCTCTCACTCACTGTGGATCTAGATCATTTTTTTTTCTCCTTCTAGCTTTGACAGTCTTTTTTCCATCCTATAGTTCACAGGATATTTTGTAGACATGTTCTTTTGGGAACTTTTCTCTGAAACAATGATGCCCAGACAGTCATAAACCCATTATAAAATTGTTGATTTTTACAGATATATCATCACATCAATTATAAACAATTTTACCACAATCGGACAAATACCAAACTAACATTTCTTATTAGAAATCTTGGTATCTGGAAAAGGCATCCACTGGATTCTCATTTAGTATGACTAGCTTTTATTATAAATGGCAAATGCTCTAACTCTGAAACCTTTAGTAAGGTAAAGAAAGAGTCTTGTGTAGACTCAGATTTATTAAAGCACTAAACTTTTTTTTTGGAGGTGGGGGTGGGGGTGAGCGGGGGCTGTGCCATTAGGATCTTAGTTCCCTGACCAGGAATCAATCCCGTGCCCCCTGCAATGGAAGCATGAGTCCTAACCACTGGACCACCAGGAAAGTCCAGCATGAAACATTATTGAGCACACAGTATGCTGCTGAGCACTGAGCAAATAACAGAAACACCTAAACTGAAAAAAAAGCCCCTGCCTTTATTAAAGTATGATTAAAAGTATAGTGGAGAATATATTTTTTATAGAGTAAAAAACAGCCTTTAGTGGTCACCAATTTAATAGCTTATGGAATATATATGGAAGTAAAATGATAGCTCAGCTGGTAAAGAATCTACCTGCAATGCAGGAGACTCTGGTTCAATTCCTGGGTTGGGAAGATCCCCTGGAGAAGGGATAGGCTATCCACCCCAGTATTCTTGGGCTTCCTTGGTGGCTCAGATGGTAAAGAATCCACCTGCAATGCGGGAGGCCTGGGTTCAATCCCTGGGTTGGGAAGAGTCCCTGGAGAAGAGACAGCTACTCACTCCAGTAATCTGGCCTGGAGAATTCCATGGACTGTATAGTCTGTGGGATTGCAAAGAGTCAGACACGAATTAGCAATTTTTCACTTTCACTTTCAAAATGTTTTATGGTGTAACTGATTCTAGACACAAATTCTCATGCGGAAGAAACAATGTAGAAATCAGATTTATGTTCTGCTTTGCTGCTATTTATTAACTCAACCATTCATCAAAAATCTACTCAGCACCTACACTGTGGGAGAAACTGTATCAGGTGCTGGAGAGCATGGTAACAAGTAAGAAAGAGCAGCTCCCTGCCCTCAACAGGAACATGAACCTGTAGTTTAACATCTCCACATCTCTATCTTCGCTTAGACTACATGTCAGGTCTCTTTGAAACCTAAAATGCTAAAGTTTGACAGCCTCGTGGAGGGAGAAGGTGCCCAAACACGCTGCCTTAAGACTTGGGAACTTACCTTCCTGTGGGTTGTCTCTTATCCTGATTTCAAAATAACTTCATAGACACCGTTTCTTTTTAATGCTTTGGTCAGTCTGTATTTGGGTCATCGTGGCAAAGCGTGTGGCAATTCCTGCCTATAAGACTTCAGAGGTAGGGGGTGAAGGTTTGGAAAAGGTAGACAATTCGCATCAGCACAGCTAGACAGCTGTTCCCAGCCAGCAGCCTTCTCTGCCGTCCCACCATGACTTCCGACGAATACCACGGTTTCTCAAGCCGCAGCGTCCTTTGCTTGGGTGACCTAGTGCTCTTCTGGCGTAATGAACTCCAAAAAGGGATTGCTCATCAGGGAACCAGAAGTAATCGGATTTGTGGGGCCAGCAGATCTGTTCCTGAGTCCCATCCTTTTTCCAGTGGGTATCAAGGTAACAAGTTTCTTGTTAGCTTGCTTCAAAATTGCAAAAAGTAAATCGCGCTTTTTTTATTTGCTTGCAGACAAGATACATTTTTCAAGGGGGGAGATGGATTTCTGTATCAAAGAGAGAGGGGGAAATCTGAAGCGAAATCTGAACACACATTGCCTCAAGAGAGAAAAAGTTACAGCCCAAGCAAGCTTTAGGGGAATGAACTGCTGAACTCCTCGGCATTCTGTCCTTTCAGTCAATGAAAAAGACATAGGGTTTGAGGTTCCTTCCGAAACGGGGCAGGCTAATTTAGCCCCTCCCATGATTCCGAGGGTCTGTTATATCTCTGTTCCTTGAGTACCTCTTTCACTGAGACCGACCACAGCAAGCAGAGGCTGAAAAGTAAAGAGCAAAGAGGAAGAAAACAAAAGCTGCCAATTATGGAAGATAGAAGGGGTAAGAGCAAAATTGATTTGATCTGAATCCTTAAGACCAGGAAAAAATAAAAATAAAAAATAAAAAAAAAGGAAACCAAAAGCCCAGACCAAAAGCAAGTACTTGAAAGAGCAAGAGGCAAAAAGCCCTGTATACACTTTCCCACCCTCTCCTTCCGAGAGGAGGCAGAGAGAAAAAACTTTGGGGAATATTTTACAAAGCCAAGCTCCAGGGCTACAGTCGAGGGTGACTCTTGAGCAAGCTGGAGCGGCTCATGAATATTTATGAGCAATTGGTATTCAGATCTGGTTTTTTAGAGGCAAAAGACTTCTTCCGTCCCCTCACAGTTTAGGAGGCAGCTGCCTCTTTTGCAGTCCGGAGTCGTCTTGCTTCGGGTCAGTACCTCACCGCGTTTGCTGGAAGATGCTGGGCTGCCCGTGTAGATTTGCTTTGTTCTCGAATTTCCTGTGTGCTTTCCTGTTGTGAAATTAGCAAAGGCTTCTCTGCCTGGAATTAGACAGAGAAGTTAATGTGGCAAGAGGCTGTCTCAACAGGACCCCAGAGTGTGTCTTGCAAAAGGCTAAACGTTTCTTGGGAGGTGTGGGGGAGTGTGCATGAGTATGGGGGTGGGGTGGGGTGAGGGGAGGGAAGTCTCTAAGAACAGTTTTGTCTTAAAAAAGTAAGGCTTATCTGACTGACTGACTTTAGATTCTGTCTAAAAACTAGGAGAGCAGCCTGGTTTGCACAGATGGTGTGCGATCTCTGTCTTTTACCTCTTTTGGGCATTTTCTGCCAGGACAGAGAACACAGAGAGCTAGCTGCTTGCCAGCCCATGGGAGCCAGGAAGAATGTCTGCAGCAGCGTGCTTGTGTAGGATTGCAAACCTTCATTACCTCCGCTTTCTAGTATCCCCATGTGTTTTTATCACATCAAATGTGGAGGAATGGGATGAGTAGCCAATAGAGTTCCTAATAATGATAAAAATGATAGCTGTTAACATTTTCGTCTTTCTTCTGTGCTGGGAGCCGTCCTAAGCCACTCCCCGCGACTTATAAAGTGAGTGCTATCATCATCCCCATTTCCCAGATGATGGCATTGAGGTAGTGAGAGAGTAGCTTGCCTTGGCATCACACAGTAAGCGGTGAGTTTGGATGCAGGTGATGGACACAGGGTCCAAGGGGCTGTTTCCGCATTCTGTTGCTACAATTCAAAGTCTCCTGCTACTGCCCTGACACTGTCGATTATGTTTGCAAATCTTTGAAGCTACTGGGGAAATGATATTGATGAAATCTCAAGTCTGGGAAGCAATCTGCACTTTGCCATCAAGTTTACATGCATTTTTTCCTATTTGGTGCCTGTGGCCATTCTTTATGTTAGAGTCCAGGCATTTTTATTATTGCCTTTTATGAAAGGGCAATTACTGCCTTTTATGACTGAAGCCAAGAAGGGCTAGATGACAGGAGTCACACAGCTAGTTTTCAGAAGTCCACAGCAGACTGTCTCCTGCCTCTGGTTTCCCTTCTAACCTGCAGATGGAGCTGAGTCATCTTGCAACTTCTGTCCCCACCCCCAGACACTTTTAGTTCCTCAAGGGACTTGGGGAGCGTCTTTCCTCCTTCTAGACTGTTGCAAGTCACTTGTCTCTGCCTTTAAGGCTGATTTAGCTCTCTCCTTCCCGTTTAGTCTGGAACCAAGCTGCTCCAGCTTGATTTGAATCTGGCTCCACCATTTACTTTAAGCCTCAGTCTCCTCATCTTTAAAATGGAGAGAATAATGTTATCTACCTCACAGGGGGCTAAATGAGGCTTCTCAAGCAGAGTTCTCAGAACAGGGCCAGATGTATATAGTATGTGCTCAATAAATGTTAGCTGTTGTGATCACTCCTTGGTTTATCTTGGTTGTTAGTCCCTCCTCCAAGCCTCCTCCAACACTTTGAGCCTTATATTAGCCATCTGTTGGATGTTTCTACTACCTCCGTACTCACACCTAAGGTGGCACTTGTACTTGTCCATATTCCTGCTTTCTGCATCACTTCCCAACCTTCCCTGACTGTAATTTCTTTATGCTTTGGATCTGCAGTGTCAGGCACAGTGTTTAGCACATAATGGGTGCTCAATAAATAGTAAGCAAAGTGACATTATTTTAGTTGATATTCATCCAAGTGTCAGTAGGCTGGTTTTTAAGGGGACCTCTGAGTTTGCAGTAGAGTCCTGCTGGTACAAACAGCTCTTTTCTGCAATATGTAAAGACATCCCTCTAAGTGAATACGCTGAGAATCAAAACACATCTCTTCTAGGTGGGTGATCCTCAGAGTTGATGTGACCCTATGCTAGCTAGGGCACCCAGTTTAGCCAGTCTAGCTCTGGCTGAACTTCAGCCCCCAACTCCCCTTCCAGCCCAGGACCAAACTGGAGATTTCAGATGCCTCATAGCACTACCTCATATCACTGAACAGAACATCTGGTTGCAGAAATAGTGTTCTTCCAGCCCCATTTACAGCAGCCAAAGTCTGAGACAATGTGCTCTGGAAATGGAAGACAAACAAGTATCACAGAGGTTGGTCCTGGATAAAATCTTAAAGTACATTAAACTTGTTTCCAGCACCCTCCCTTTCCTCTTCCTGGCATACCTTCAAACCCATTTGACAAATATTATTGTATCTTCCATTTGTAAGTCCCTGTGGCAGATGTGGGGTGTAAACAATTTGCTCACAGTCTAGCAAGGAAGGCAGTTATACACACAACCAACTCTAATTGAAGCCAGACTCTGCGAAGTGCTAATAATCATAGCTAACACTGGTAATTTATTATGTGCCAGGCACTGTCATTTTCATGTGCATTGTCTCATGTAACCTTCACGAAAACTTCCTATGATACAGGTTTCTCCATCTGACAGCTGTGGAGGGAAGTTACCTGGCCAAGGTCACCCAGCTAGTAATATTCATAGACAAAGGGGGGAATTTAGACCCTTATAGTCCAGCGGCAAAGCCTGGATTCCTAATAGATTAAGTTCTCCTACTTCCCTAAGAGCCATACTAAAAGTTTCAGGAAAATCTCCTGGGAACCAGAATAGGGAGTGATGATTTTGGGGAAAACTTCTCAAAGGATGGGACACTTCAGTGGGACCCAGAAAGATGAGTAGAGTCTGGAGCCCACAGTAAGCATCTTCCAAGTCCCTCGGTGCTTAAAGACCAGTTATCTCTCTTACCTAAACTACATGCTAGATTTAAGAGTAAAAAGCTCTTTTCCACGTTTTCTAAGTTTCAAGTAGGGAACCTATTTACATGTTCATCCTGGAGATTTGAAGGCAGAAATCCAAAGTTTGTCTTGCAAGATCACTGGGCCTATTTGGTAAACAGTTTTTACAAATGGCAGTGACTGGTCTCGCTTGTACTTGGCCAAACCACATTTTAAGTGTGTTTTCTCCACTGTGTGGTCTTTTGCTTGCTTCTGATTCCATAATCAGTGGTATGCCCAAGAGAATTAATGTTTAATCCCACCTGCCTGTGCAGAGTGGGGCACATCCCCTGGTCTGTTTCCTGTGAGCTCCATTCTCTGAAAAAGTTTGGAGGGAGACCAAAATTGAGGGCAGCCCTTGCAGTGAAGAAACATCAAACCTCTGGATGGCTTGATGAAAGTGCAGATTGGCTGCGGTACTAGCTTTGTCTTGGTGAGCCTGTGTGTGTGCTCTGAGACGGTGTTTCTTATACGTCAATGTGCACTGCGTGTGCGTCAATGTGCACTGCGTGTGCGTCACTGTGGACCTTGTTAAAGTGCAGTTGCTGGCCCAGTAGCTCTAGAGTGTTGGCCTGAGATTCTGCATGTCTGACAAGCTCCCAGGTGGTGGTAAAGCTGCCCCCTAGGCCACATTTCAACTGCCACGTCATAAGGTCATTGCATGTCTTAGTCTCAGGACTTATTTTGGTACCGAACAACCAAGCCCTCCCTCCCCAGACCTCCACCCGCTGAAGCTACCACTTTGAGTTACTGATCAGCTATGTCATTGCAGGATGATAGGAAACCTAGTTCTTTCATTCATCTGTTCTTTCAGTGAGTGTATATCCCAGAATTTTGCCACACAAGAAACAAAATCTGAATCTTAATCACATACAATCTGTTATTACACAAAAAAGGCCCTGTGTTGGATTTCCTGAATATCTCCCACCTTTTATCTGTGTCTCCAAGATTCCTTAAGCTGCTTTCATTCTCTGCCTCCAACCTGGGAAGTAGTGGCTGCCCGAGTACTTTGCTGGGTGTCTGGAGTGCCAGAGAGCTGGGGCTAGCAAGGATTCCAAACTCTGAGGCTGGGAGCAGCATGGCAGGGACACCCTCTACACTGCAGAAGTGAGGTGAGAAGGATCCCAGACACAAAGGAGGGACGTGAGTGCAGGGAGGATGGATGCGATTTCTTGAGGTTTGGAAACGTGAAGGAATTATAAGGAAAAGAGACGTTGTTGGAGTAGAGAAGGCAGGGAAGTTTGCCTAACATACTTCCATCCCACAGTTTTTGTGCTGGAATTTCAAAATGAATTTAGAGACCCAGGAACAATGGCAGTACAAGCCCTACATAAAGAGGTATTTCCTTCTAATCCACAGAAAGTATGTGGACAATTCCTTTATATCCGTGAGGATGTAGGGAATATGGCTCATACTTGTTTAAAAACAAACAAACACATGAAATATGAATTGGAGAAGAAAAGAAAAACAATCACTCGTGACAGTATTTTGGCGTATTTCCTTGCAGCTCCTTTTTCTAGCCGGGGTTCTCTCTCTTTTAGCACTTACTAGACTAGGACTTTGCTAAATTAAGAGATGGCACTGTGATTGTGAGCTTGAATATACAATTTTAAAGCCAGACTTCTAGTGCAGTAATAAAGGACAGGTATTTTCTGCCTCATAGCATAGTCTTTGTTAGCATAATTTTTATAGTCACATAGTTTAACAATGTCCCTGTTATTGAACATTTAGTCTGTTGCCATTTCCAGTAAACATCTTTGTGTGTGAAGTTTTTCCATGTGTGGGGTTGCATGCTGAGGATAGATTCCCAGAAGCAGAATCACTGGATTAAAATTTGTAAAATTTTTAAAAGTTCTTTATTACTGTCAGCAAGTTGCTTTACCAAAGTGAGACCCTTCGTGCTTCCACAACAGTTCTTGTTTTGCTACATCCCTGAGAGATTAGGGTTTTTTTTAATAGTCTTACCCACTTTTATGTTGTTTTAGTTAGTATTTGTTTAATTGCCAGTGAATTTGACATTTTACACATAGTGTTCTCCTTTTATATGCTCTCTCATTGCCTGTTTCTTACTCATTGGATTTTATGTTTGAAATTAATTTATGTGAGCTCTTGATATAATAAATATATTCAAGTTTTATGCTATATTTCAGTTTTTCTGAAATCTTAATGTTTTTATACAGAGATTTACAACTATGAATAGATCCAATGCATTTCTAATCTATGGTATTATGTTTCCAAAAAAGTTTGATATTGCATTTATTGTCTCTTAACCCAGAATAATTTTTCTAAAGTGCCAAGTAATTGTCATTTTTATTTAAATCATTACTTTTAATTAATTTTTCATTTTATTTCACAATGATTAGAGAATATGGCTTTAATATTTCTGAGGTTTCTTTGAACCAAAGCATGTAGTGAAGTTTTACAAATTTGTGAATGCTTGTAAATAAGATATATTCTGTTTTTAAGATACGAAATTGGATATTTGTAAATTTATCCAGTCATTTCAATTATATGGTAATCCCTCCTCAACCATAATTTTCTCCTATGTGAAATTATAGTCTATGTGCATTAACTTTTATATGCTTTTATTGTTACGTATGCATTTTCATTCCAGGAGAAAGAATCCAGGGAATCGCTTTTTATTATGGCTTATTAGAAAAGGATGGGGAGTGGTGATGGAGACTTAGGACTATAAAAAGAAGTAAAGTAGATGCAGAGAAGGAGTAGTTCAATAAAGTTTTGAGAATGATGAAAGAAGAGGAGATAAAATTCTCAGCATCTTAGGCAGAAGAACTTTATATAGCTACATAATTTTAGGAAGTATTGAAGTGTGGTGTGAACGAAAATTGCCAGATGTTTCCCTTCCAAATAATAATTGCAGGCCTCAGGTGGCTAGAGCCAAGAGGTGGATCTCGTTGGCAAGATTTAGGAAGTGAGGGTCAGAATTTCTGAACTATAAAATTGAAACAGGATTGCTCAAGTGGATAAAAACTCAGACACACATGCACAAAAGACATCTGAAGCCATGTGTCATCAGCAAAATAATGTTTTAGGCATTGCACTGAAAAGGCAGGATACAGAGGACTTTAAAAGCTTCCAGTGAACAAGGATTGGTAAATAGAAAGTAATAGTGCAGTGGGCTTCCCTGGTAGCTCAGCTGATAAAGGATCCGCCTGAAAGGTGGGAGACCTGGGTCTGATCCCTGGGTTGGGAAGATTCCCTGGAGAAGGGAAAGGCTACCCACTCCAGTATTCTTGCCTAGAGAATCCCCATGGACTGAGGTGCCTGGTGGGCTGCAGTCCACAGGGTCACAAAGAGTCGAACATGACTGAGCAACTAAGCACGGTGTACAGTACTTATATTTTCTAATGTAAGCTGTGTCAAATGTTCTTGATACCATCTTTTGCTTAATGTCTTCTTTTTTATTTATTGCTTTTTTTTTTTTTTTGGTGTACTTGCAAATAATCATAAAGGCTTTTTCATACATTTATTTTCTTTTTCTTCTTTTTTTGGTTGATATAATAATGGTGGTAGGCTGCAAAGATTGCAGCGTTGAATCCCTGGAATTTATGAATGTTTCCTTATATGGAAAAAGAGTCTTTGCAGATGTCATTCAATTAAGGAATTTAAACCGGGGAGATTATCCTAGATAATCACAGATGGTCTAATAAGAGAGAGGAAGAAGGAGTCCTGACACAGAAGAAGGCAGTGCAATCACTGTAGCAACGTGTTGTGCTACTGGCTTTGGATGGGTATAGAGGCCACAGCCAAGGAATGGGGAATGCACAGAATGCCGTCAAGCAGATGGACAAGGAAAGGCAGCCCTGCCCACACTTTATGTTAGTCCTGTGAAACTGACTTCAGACTTGGTAACTTCAGAATTATAAGAGTAAATGTGTGTTGTTTTAAGCCATTGAGTTTATGGTCATTTGTTATGGCAGCCATTAGGAAACTAATACAGTAAGTATTTAATACATGGGTGTGGTGAAGGCTTAGTTCATTAACCCACAGGTTTATAGTGTTTTGAGCCACATGCTGTTCCAGTCAACTTGCAGCTCTCAAACAACTATTCGAAGTTGGTACTGTCCCTCTCTTACAAAATGAGAAACCAAGGAATAAGTAGTTAACTGACCTTCCTAAAGTCTCTCAGTTGGTAAGTGCTGAGGTTGACATTTGAAGCCATAGTTGTTGATCTTATTATTTTGAAATATAGTTCACACACCATGTAATTAACACATTTAAAGCCTATGATTGATTTTTTTTTTGCTGTCTCGCATATAGGGTTATCATTACTATCTTTCTAAATTCCATATATATGCATTAGTATACTGTATTGATGTTTTTCTTTCTGGTTTACTTCACTCTGTATAATAGGCTCCAGTTTCATCCACCTCATTAGAACTGATTCAAATGGGTTCTTTTTAATGGCTGAGTAATATTCCATTGTGTATATGTACCACAGCTTTCTTATCCATTGGTCTGCAGATGGACATCTAGGTTGCTTCCATGTCCTGGCTATTATAAACAGTGCTGTGATGAGCATTGGCGTACACGTGTCTCTTTCAAATCCAGAGCCCCCCAGCTACCCCTTCTTTCCAGAACTCACTTATCTGAACATTTCAGCTCTCCCTAGAAGACCTTCCAAGTGTTGGTCTCCAGAGCCCCCATGCTGGGGTTTGTAATGAGGAGCTGGCCTGAAGCATGCCCACTCCTTGGAGTTTATTTGAATATGCTGGCTGCCTTGGTTTAGGACTCTGTAGAAGATACATAATGAAATTGCTCTTGAAATGAATTACTGTAAGAGAAAAATTATATACATATGTTTTTTAAAACAAAATACCTGTATATAAGCTTGCTTAAACAATTATAGAAATGATACTTGCTTTAAAAAAATGATTCATTGTTTTTAAACACATTTACAGAATTGTACAGATATCACTATGATCAATTTTAGAATATTTTATAACCACAAAAGGAAACCCTGTACCCATTAGCGTGAATTTAATTAATTTCCATGTAGTTCTTTTCTCACTGTCTTTATTTTTGAGTTCTTAATTTTAGTTCCTTTCATAATGATCTGGTACCTCTGAAAGTAATTTTTTAGAAGAGCATCAATGTGGTAAGAGAGTGACAACTTGTCTAAATGTAGATACCTTATCCCCTTCAAGTAATTGGAGGCATTCCTCTATTGTTTTGAGGAGTTTGATTCTGTAAAGAAGTTTGAGGACACTGTTTTTCAGCTTGAATAATTTTCTGTTCTCTACTCCTGACATAATTTTCACAGTAAGACAACCAAGTATAGACTTTCTTTTATAGATTTTGCTTAGAAAATGGTAAACCCTCTTGATTTCCAAATTCAGAACTTCTTTAGGCAAGAAAGATTTCTCTGGTCATAACTTGAATCAGTGTTCGTATTTTGCTCATTTGCTTTTCTTCTTCAGTGACTTATTATTTGGATCTCTTATCTCTGAACTTATTCCATCTTTCTTCCTTTCTTTCCTTTATTTTTCTTTGTATTTTGACAATATTTCCCTAAGATTATTCTCTATATCACTCATTCAGTTTTCCTTAGTTATCTCTAGTATGACCTTCCATTCAACTGCAATATTTTAGACTTCCATGAAATCTTCTATCTCAGTGTATTCTCTTCTCAAAGCAACATCCTCTTATACCCGACCAAAAAATAAATAAATATTTTCCTCTCTTTCCTGCATCATATCTATTTTTGGAAGCAGGCTTTCCCTCTACCATTTTTTCTACCTTATTGCAAAATTTATTTAAGCTTGATCCTTTTGAACTGTGGTGTTGGAGAAGACTCTTGAGAGTCCCTTGGACTGCAAGGAGATCCAACCAGTCCATTCTGAAGGAGATCAACCCTGGGATTTCTTTGGAGGGAATGATGCTAAAGCTGAAACTCTAGTACTTTGGCCACCTCATGCGAAGAGTTGACTCGCTGGAAAAGACTCTGATGCTGGGAGGGATTGGGGGCAGGAGAAGAAGGGGACGACAGGGGATGAGATGGCTGGATGGCATCACGGACTTAATGGACGCGAGTCTGAGTGAACTCCGGGAGTTGATGATGGACAGGGAGGCCTGGCATGCCTCGATTCATGGGGTCGCAAAGAGTTGGACACGACTGAGCGACTGAACTGAACTGAACTGAACTGAACTGAAGGCCTTATCCTTGAAAGAAAAGAAAAGAGATATTTTCTGTATGTGTGCAAGGATGAATGTGTTGTAACTACAGATTGGCCCTTGCCATCTACCTTTACAAGCATAAAACCATGTGCTGCTGCAGCTGCTGGCTTTTAACATCCCCTGAAGGGAGTTCAGAGCGGAGAGCAGAAATGAGGCTCTGGAAAAACTGGCAGAACAGGTCTTCAGATAGATACTTTCAGAAGCTGATTTTATGAGCCCAGTTCTTTTATCTCATCTAGAAAAGCACTAAATTTCTTCTTTTATTTCTGCTTCTTTTGATTAGCAGAAACCTTCTGCAAAAATATATGCTTAAGTGCATGTACTCCCCCTTCACCAAAATCACATATATACTGACCTTCCACCTAACTCTTTGGAGCAGTTTCTCAGGGCTGTCTGAAATGCTATTTCCGCATCTATATTCCTCATTTGGCTCCAAATAAGACTTAACTTGCAACTCCCACATCGGGCATTTTTCTTAAGTCAACAGTGTTTTTCATCTTATTCTAAAAGGAGTTTAAGGAAGCATTAAGGGAGATTCACCCTAGTTCAGTGTTAGAGATTAGGAATGAGTGGTCTCCCCTTGACTCCCTTAGATCCATTTGGATCCTGAAATAATACAGTCACCAAATTCTAGGTCCCCCTTCTGTGAGTGGGAAGATATCTCAGTCCTTTACCCATAAAATTTCACTAGGAGCCAGGAAAGAAAAATTCTCTTGCCATAGAGTCATATTTCAGAGGATAGCGAGACTAGTGGTGTCAGGATTCTGTCAATATTTTTGTCCAGAGGCATAAAGGCATTCAGGAAGGACCCTTCTCTGGGCCCATTTTCTTGCTTTTCCCCTTTTCTACTGAGAACAAACCTCCATTAAACTGCAGAGTGAGCTCCTGTTCCACTGCTTAGTATCTTGGCCAAGTAATGCCATTTTTGGAGAACAGTTCTAAGTCTCTGTATACTCATGGTAGACCTAAGGTTACCAGTTCACAGAGGCAAAAACCCCCACACAAACAAGCGAAAGAAAGCAAGACAAAACAACAAACCCGGGGGCATCCCGAAGAGCTCCCTCTCCCCTCCCAACACGTGCCACTTCTCGCCTCCCATAGTGCACTTAAAAAAAATTATTTATTTATTTTTGGCTGCACTGAGTCTTCCCTGCTGCACAAGGGCTTTCTCTAGTTGCACAAGGGCTTTCTCTAGTTGCGCAAGTGGGCGTCTCACTGAGACCAGGTCTAGCGTGCACAGACTTCAGTAGTTGTGCCTCCCAGGCTCTAGAGCGTGGGTTCAGCAGTTGTGGTACGTGGGCTTAGTTGCCCGGCAGCATGTGGAATCTTCCCAGACCAGAGATCGAACCTCTGTTCCTTGCATTGCAAGGCAGATTTTTAATCGCTGGACCACCAGGGAAGCCCTCATAGTGTGCTTTGGTTGGCTCCAAGTTAATGAGTATCGTGAGGGCCATCTGAGACCTCTGCTTATTTGCCCTGGTCATGCTGTCTTGTCTCAGAAGAGGTGATGCTTGCCATTAATATCATTTCTTAATACTAATGCACTGACATTTTTTGAGGGGAAAAAATTTTTTTTAGGATACAGATACAGATTTTCGCAAGAATGTGAGAGCGTATATCAAAGTATTTCCAGTTATGCAATCATCATACTTAGTGGTCATAAGACTTGGCTTTGTGAGATACTCTGGCAGGAATGAACCAAGAAGTTTGTGAGCAATGGGAAGAGACTAGTATTGGGCTTTGGCAATAGTCCATTAGGTGAGAGATGATGGGGACCTGCCTAAGGCTTTGATGGTGGGTAGGGGAGGAGGGGGGGTTTCTCTGGTGGCTTAGCAGTAAAGAATCCACCTGCAATGCAGAAGCTGCACGATATTTGGGTTCGATCCCTGGGTTGGGAAGATCCCCTGGTGGAGGGCATGGCAACACCCCACCTCCAGTATTCTTGCCTGGAGAGTCCCATGGACAGAGGATTTTGGTAGGTTACAATCCATGGGATCACAAACAGTCAAACATGACTGAAGCAGCTTAGCACACATGCACACAGGGGAGGGGGATGAATGGGAGGGGCTGGATTTAAGCAATATTTATAAGGTAGAGTCTGAGGTAGAGTGTGGGTGGTTTTTTAGGAGAGAAGGAGATGAAGATGTTAAGATTTATTTTCAAGTTTAGCTGTGGATGATTGGGTTAATACATATTTATGGATAAAACTAGGAATGGGGGAGGGAGAGAGGATTTGGCAGGGGCAGAGAGAGATAATAAGTTCATCCTGGCACATGCTAAATATGAGATGTTTATAAGACATCAAGGCAGAGCTATTTTGTTGGTTGCTGGAAATTTGAGTCTAAAGCTTGTAGAAGTTTGAGCAAAATCAAGAGATAATGGGAGCTGGAGTTGGAGCATGGAGTCAGTGGTTGAAAATATGAACATTTGAAGTATGAGTCACTGTGGAAACTATAGGGAATGAAAACAGAGAGGCTGAAGAACGGAACCCAAGGAAACACCAACAATAAAGAGATGGAAAGAGAAAGGACTTAAGAAGAGAGATTCAGAAAGAAAGCCCAGAAAGGTAAGAGAAAGCCAAGGAGAGTCTGAACCTGGTAGCCAAGAGAGTGTCTTGAGACCAAAGCTTCTAGAAGAAGTGCCAAAGCTTCCGATTAGGCAAGAAGGAGAATGAGAGGAAGAATCGTATTTTCTCTTTTTCTAGCACACTTCCCGCCTCGACCCCTGCCCCATAGTTTAATGTTTTTGGGAGTTGGGAGGCACTCTATAGTATTTCCTACCCACAGACCCTTAATCCCTCCAGCAAAACCCTTCAAACTCTAATGGTACATTTTACAGTGGAAGAGATGTGATCAGGTTTGGGAATTTGGAGCTTATGAATATTCTTGGTGGAAACTGACTTAGTAGAATATTAAGAGGTTAAACAGCAGATATTAAGAAAGTAGGAACATTGAGCTTATTACATGACTCAGGAAGTGAGGTGGTGAAGGGAAAGAGAGCTGACTTGAGAGGTTAGGTCAAGGGAAGAATGTTGCAGACTAGAGTGGACTTGATTATGTTTAAAGGATAAGAGCCAACAGTGGAGGATTCCCTACGAGTCCAGTGGTTTAGGACCCTGTGCTTTCACTGCTGAGCCAACTGAAGGAAGATGGACTTATTCATTCAACAAGTATTTACTGAGCAAAGAATATATATCAAGCACTGTTCTAGGCACTGAGGATACAGTGGATCGCAAAACAAAATCCTTAACCTCACAGGGTTTATGTTCTGGGTGGCATACAGATAATAAGCAAAGGAAAAAGGTAAGATATATTTTAGTGATGAAAAGTAATCTAATTAAAGCAGGGAAGAGGACTGAGGAGTCTAGGGAGGTTATAATTTTAGATGAGGATTTTAGATAAGGATCTCTTTGAGTAGATCCTGATTTGGGACTTTTTGTGTTTCCTGGACCTGGAGGTTTGTTTCCTTTCCCGAGTTAAAGAAGTTTTCAGCTATTGTATCTTCAGATATGTTCTCTGCCCTTTCCCTCTCTCTTCTCCTTCTGGGAACCCTATAATGCAAATGTTAGAATGCTTGATATAGTCTTGCTGCTGCTGCTGCTTAGAGGTCTCTTTATTTAAACTTTCCTCATTTTTTAAATTCTTTTTTTGTTCAGCTTCAGTGATTTCCTCCACCCTTCTCATTAACTGATCCGTTCCTCTATATTGTTTAGTCTGTTGTTGATTCCTTCGAGTGTATTTTTTGAATATTTATTTGGCTGCCTTGGGTCTTGGTTGTGGCATATGGGATCTCTGTCATGTCAATGGACTCTAGTTGTGTTGTGCAGGTTTACTTGCTCTGCGGCATGTGGGATCTTTAGTTCCACGACTAAACTCACATACCCTGCGTTGCAAGGCAAATTCTTAACCAGACCAGCAGGACAATCCCTCCTTCTTCTGTATTTTTCATTTCAGTTATTGTACTCTTCACCTCTGTTTCTTATTTGTGTTTTCTCTTTGTTAAAACCTTCTAACTTCTCACTCTGTCATCCATTCTTCTCCTGAGTTCTTTGATCTTTGTAATCATTACACTGATTTCTTTACTGAATGGATTGCCCATCTCCAACTTCACTTAGTTTTTCTTCTGGGATTTTATCTTGTTTCTTCCCTTGGAACATGTTCCTCTGTCACCTATTTTGCCTAACTTGCTGTTTTTATTTCTATGTATCTGGTAGGTTGGTTATATTTCCCGACTTTAGAGAAGTGGCCTTTTGTAGGAGATGTCCTATGAGTCCCAGCAGTGCACTCCCCTCTGGTCACCAAACCTATGCGCTCTAGATGTGCCCCCGGTGGGCGCTGCCTGTCTTTTGTTTGTGATAGGCTGACTGCTGTGGATGGTCTGGTAGGTATGGCTGGCTCCCAGTCTGGTTGGTTACCGGTCCTGCTTTGTGTGGAGGCTGCTAGCTGTGGGTTGGTGGGGCTGGGTCACGAAGCAGCTGATTGCAGAACCCTAGGAGTCTCCAGGCTAGTGCTGGCTCAGTGGTGGGCAGAGCCAGGTTCTAGAATAGTGATTGTGGGGTCAGGTTTCCCTGATCTAGTGTTGGCCTGCTGGCAGGAGGAGCTTATTCCTGACACAGCTGGCTGTGGGTTCTGGGGTGTCCTAAAGCTGGTGCTGGCCTGCTGGTGAGTGGGGCCAGAAACTGGGGCAGCTAGTTGAATAGCCAAGGTATCTCAGAGCCATCGTTGATCTGTTGGTGGGGGCGTGGTCAGGGCCTAAGGGGTCTCAGGGCTAGTATTGACCTGATAGTAGGTAGAGCTAGAGCCCAGGGGATCCAGGGGATCCTGGATCCACTAGTGCATGGACCTAGATCTCAAAGTCTCTGGTTATAGGGTCCTGAGGGTGTCCAGAAGCTAGTGTCAGCCTGCAGGTGGGTGGGACTGGATCTCAGGGTGTCCCAGGGCTGGTGCTGGCCCACTGGTAGATAGGACCAGGTCCCAGAGTCTCTGACTGTGGAACCCAGGGGTCTGAGAGCAGGTGTTGGACTGCTTGTAGGTGGGGCCAGTACTTGACACAGTTGGCTACAGGATCTGGGATGTACTGAAATTTGTGTTGGCCTGCTGATAAGTAAGGCCCAGTCCCAGTATGGCTGCCTGAGGGGCTCAACTTGCCCCAGAGCTGGTGTTGATCTGTCAGTGGGTAGATCTGGGACCCACATTTGTTTCTCCAGTACCGTCTTCTCCTCTGAACTCCAGACTTGTATATTCATCTGCTTATTTCAAAATCTCCGCATCAAATAGGCGCTTCTCTTCTTTTCTTTTTCACCCTGCCATGCGGGTTCCTTGACCAGGGATTGAACTTGTGCTGCCTGCAGTAGAAGTGCAGAGTCTTAACCACCGGACCATAAGGAAGTCTGCAAATAGAATTTCTTAGCAAAGGCGTCTCAAACTGAAAACATCCAATACTGAGATCCTGAGCTTCCCACTCAAACTTGTTTCTCCTACCGTCTTTCTCAGCTCAAGGCCACTCCATCCTAGTTTTTGGAAGGCCCAAAACCTTGGAATCAAATTTACTTCTCTCTTTGCTTTCTATCCATATCTGGTCAGGAAATACTGTTGGCTATCCCTTCAAAATCCAATCACTTCTTGGAAGAGTTCTCAAGATGATGGAGTAGGATGCTCGTATCCTCCCAAAGGCACACCAAAATTACAAGTATTTACAGAGCAACTATTGATGAGAAAGGCCAGAACCCTCCAGAAAAGATCTTCAGCAACTAAAGATATAAGGAAGGAATTACAGCGAGATGGGCTGGAAGGGCGGAGACACAGTATTGTCAGGACCCAGGCCTCTGGGTTGGTGACCCCTGGGTGGGTGACCCCCAAATGAAAGAATAACCACAATTACAGAGGTTTTTCCCCAAACATGAGGGATCTGAGCCCCACATGGGACACCCCAGCTGCAGGTCCTCTTCTGGAAAAAGTGAGCCCCCAGAGTATTTGGCTTTGAAAACCAGCAAGGCTTACTTTGGAGAGACCCAGACAGCTGCAGGAAATGGAGGCTACAATCTTAAAAGGCTCACATAAATTCTCATGTGCTGTCAGACCCAGGGCAGAAGCAGTCATTTGAAGAAGCCTGGGTCAGCTCCACTTTTCAATCTTGGAGACCTCCCAGAGAGGCAGGAGACAACTTAGATCTCACCCTGGGGCCATAAACTCTGGTAGCAGGCATATTGGGGACCTCATTTTATGGATGGACACTAATGCTGGCAAATGCCATTTTGGAACCCTCTCTCTACCTTTTTAGGGTTTCCCTGGTGGCTCAGATGATAAAGAATCCTCCTGCAGTGCAGGAGACCTGGGTTTGATCTCTGGGTTCGGAAGATTCCTATGGAGAAGGGAATATTCCAGTATTCTTGCCTGGGAAATCCCATGGACAGAGGGGCCTGGTGGGCTCCTGAGATCCATGAGATCGCAAAGAGTCAGACACAACAGCGACTAACACTTTCTCTACCTTATTGGTCTTGGGACCTAGCCCCAGCCCTGCTTCATTCATGCCTGTAAGCATGAATACTGGAATGCCTTGGGCCAAACAACTAGCCAAGCAGGCACACAGCTCCACCCACAGCAGGTAGGCTGCCTTAAGATCCCGAGTCCAGAGCCATCCCTGGACATAGCCCTGTGCACAGGGGCCCAGGACCTAGCCTCACACATCAGTGTGTAGGTATCAGTCCCAGGACGACCACACCAGCCCCAGGAAAACCACAGCTCTGCATCTGCCATGGAAGGACCCAGCCCACCACGAACAGGTAGTCACCATCCCCAGTTGTGTTCGGTGGTGTTGAAACTTAGTGATACTGGGTTTAAATGCGGTGAGATTGGATGAGACCACCATGGGAGTGCAGATAGAAAAGCATTCCAAGGACGGAGCCTTGGAATGCTACAAATTTAATGACTGGGAACAAGAGAAATCATCCAAGAAGATAGAGAAAGTGTGTATATGTGCGTGTTTGTGTTGGGGTCAGGGGAGGGGATAAACTAGGAGAGTATGTTGTCCTGAGAGCCAAGTAAAGGAAGTGTCTTAAGAGGAGAAAGGGACTTTCTTGATGGTCCAGTGGTTGGTAATCTGCCTGCCAAGGCAGGGGACACGGTTTGATCCCTGGTCTAGGAAGATTCCATGTGACGCAGAGCAGCTAAGCCCATGCACCACAACTATGGAGCCTGCGCTCTGGAGCTGGCATGCGGCAGCTACTGAGTTGCCACACTACTGAAGCCTGTACACCCTAGGGCCTGTGCTCTGCAAAAGCAGACACCTGTGTGCTGCGACTGAAGAGTAGCCCCCACTCACCACAACTAGAGAAAGCCAGTGAAGACCCAGCACAGCCAAAATAAAATAAATAAATTTTTTTTTTTTTTAAGGAAGAGGAGGGAGTGGTTGGCTGGATCTAATGCTGCTCATGGGTCAAATAAAGTGAAGCTGAGACGTGACCGTTGCATTTAACACAGTGGAAGTCCATGGTGGTCTCCGTAAGAGCCCGTTTGGTGGAGTGCTGGGAGCTACATTCTCACTGGACTTCATCCTGTTGCTTCTCTCTCCTTCCTCTTCCCTGAACTAAAGAAGAATCAGTGATATCTGGAGAACGTGGTTGAGTGTGAAAGGGTCGTGGTTCCTCAAAGGAAATTCAGAGTCCTGGTACCAGAAGAAGGGGAAACGGATTTTTGGCAGACAGTACAGCAAATGTTCACTTTAGCTAGAAATAGCCAGTTTCTGTCCTGGGTATCCTATTTACAGCCTCTACCATCAGCTGTCTGTAAAGTTTTTTGGGAAAGGCAGCTTTTATAGGAAGGCTTATAACTTGGTGCTGATAAACCATCCATATGGCAGTCATTTTCCTTGAAAGGCGGAGGCCCTACAGGGCCAAGAAGTGTGTACTCTTTTACAAATGTGTCTTTCTCAGTAAACTCACTCCGGGATTCAGACTATGAAGACAGCCCAAACACCAGGCTCCCAGTCACTGTTGCACTTTCCAGAACTGCCTTATGGTTTCATATGGTATATCTGTTTGCAAAATCCAATGATTTGGAGAATTATGCATCCTAAGACAAAATAAGGGCAGGATAGACGTGGAGAAAGTATCAGTTGCTCAGTCCTGTCTGACTCTTTCCAACTCCGTGGACTGTAGCCCACCAGACACTTCTGTCCATGGAATTTCCCGGTGAGGTGCCATTCCCTTCTCCAGGGGATCTTCTTGACCCAGGGACTGAACCCAGGTCTCCTGTAGGAAATCACAGTTCAAGTGTGGTCTAGGTATTTCTGCATTTGGCATTTTAAGAAGACTCAATGAACGTTCGTGCTGGAAGGCCACTTGAGTATTCTCAGATCTCTTCATTAAAATATAATTAATTGTATTGCTGTCTTTTAAAATTACACACATGATACAAGTTTTTTTACAGAAAATTTGGGATATATAAAGAACAAATAAGAAAGCAAAAATCCTCTGTAAGCTCACTGTTCATACATCATTGTCATGTAACTTCCCTTTTGATCTGTTTTCTCCTACTTATTGTTATTACTTATTTTCTAAAAATTTGAAGCCATGTTATCCATACTGACTGTAATCTTATATTTTACTTTATAATTTGCTAGGACAATCAAATTGTTTTGGGGTGAGATTTTTTTTAATCAGTTAATTTATTGTTGGCTGTGCTGGGTCTTCGTTGCTGTGCATGGGCTTTCTCTAGTTGCACTGAACGGGGCCTACTCTAGTTGCGGTGCATGGGCGTCTCGTTTTATTGGCTTCTTTTGTTGTGGTGCCCGGGCTCTAGGAGAAGGAAATGGTAACCCACTCCAGTATCCTCGCCTGGAAAATCTCATGGACAGAGGAGCCTGGGGGGCTGCAGTCCGTGGGGTCGCAAAGAGTCGGGCACGACTTATACACACACGGGCTCTAGGGCGCCCAGGCTTCAGTAGTCATGATGGATGGGTTTAGTTGTACCTCAGACCAGGGATCCAATCCTTGTCTTCTGCATTGGCAGGCAGATTCCTAACCACTGGGCCACCAGGGAAGTCCACCATGATTTTTAATGACTATATATAGTACTCCATTATTTGACACATACCATATATTTATTTAACCATTACCTTTTGTGGAATATTTAGGAATTTTCCAAATATTTTACTATTATAAAAACTGTTGTGGGTCATCTCACAAAGTTTCTTTAGGATAAATTCCTAAAGTAGAATTTGTAAGTTGATCTCCAAATTACAGCAGTATCTGAGGGACAGAAGTATTGAAGTCCTGAGTTGGGAAGGAATGTGCCCAAGCCACCTTGTCAGTGCCTGAGTGTTTTGGAGTCCAGCTGCTCTGTCTTTTGAAAGATCCGTTTCCTTGACACCATGCCTCCTGTTACATTCAGCTCGTTGTTAGTGATGTCCTGCAGAACTTCTTGACGTTGATGACATATACTTTTTTCCTGCAAACTCTGTAGCTACCACTCATGCCAAACTAGTCCTCTAATTCATCTGTGCACATGAACTCTGAACAGTTAGAGACACTTTTTTTCATGGGAGAAGATGGTACTCCTCAGGTGCCTTCTCCTTTGGGGCTGTAAATGTTTCTTTATTAGTCAAGAGCCACACCCCCTGGACATTCCTTCACACACATGAAGTGTTACTGAGGTTTCTCTGACTTCTTTTTACCCTTCCTGATTTTATACTTTCTTTCTAGAATGCTGCTTCACAGTAGTGCTTCTCTAAAGCAAAGCCACCTGTCAGTGGACTCCAGTGACCGAGTCCCTCTCCTATGCCGGTCATGGTTCACTTTGAGTCACCCCACCCCATCCAGCCAGTGGGCAGAAACACAGCAAGGCTTTCACATTAGAGCAGGTTGTACAGGTGGCTCTTCTGTAACTGAGAAACTTTTAAAAGGCATTGGCAGTTTGGCCAGTTCTTAACCTAAGAGACCTTCCCCAATTGACAAATAAATTTATTAGGTTGAAGCTTTTGAAACTGACAGTATTGTAGGATCAAAAATTGTCAACTCTTGGCACTTTCTTATGATTCATCCTAATATGTAAAATGATCTTAGATGTCAAGGAAACATAGATGTCATGTCATCTATGATCTTAGATGTCATACCACTTGCATATCCCAGAATATCCCCAAGACAGATTCTAGAAGGTCTTCCACTGACTCCTAAACACCCAACGAGGGCTGCATTTCTCACATATCAATAGGAAAAGTTTTTCATTAAAAAAAAATGTCCATTGTTGTTGAAGAGGTGGGAAAATTAATATTCCCAAATTGTTGGCCAGAATGCAGTGGGTAAGCTTTTCTAGAGGGAAATGTGGCTATACTTATTCAAAACCTTAAAAATGTGTACACTTTGACCCAGCACTAAGCACATCAGAACTTAGCCTAAGTGAAGCAACCTGGATATATGCATAGATGTACCTTCAAGGATACTCATTAGAGCATGGTTGTGATAGTGAATGATTAGAAATAACATAAAGTAATGTACATACCTAGGTGAAACAATCAAATAATTAAATGATATAGTAAAAGAATTTCCAAGGACAAGAGGAAAAAAAGCATTGTTAAGAAAAAAACAAGTTATAAAGGTGATCAAGACCCATTTTGTTAAAAAATTTATAAATGTAGACATTAAATATACACAGGAGGAAGACTGGCAAAATATATAATGAAGTATTAAAAGGACTATTTATGGGTACTCAAAAGAGAGTGGGTTTTTATTTTCCTCTTTTATTTCTGTATTTTCCAAATTTTTAAAAGTAAGCATATAATATTTTACAATCATAAAAAATTGTTGTGGAAAATTTTTAATGTTAAATGGAAAGTAACTTACTGACTACTAAATAATTAAGCAGATAAATAAATCTGAATTTCAAATAACAGAAGCAGATGAAAGTAGGAATGAAAATGAAATGAGAAAGTTATATTGGATTAAAAAAGAACAGGTGTTTGCAAAACTGAAAATCACTAAACTCTTAGTGTCATAATAGTAAGATTGGCTACAATTCTCCTTTGTCTGCCTTGTAAATGAAGTTTCTCAGCACAGATCAACAGCTCCACTAGGGAACATGAGGACATCAAATAAGTCTCAAAGAATTATAGACCTTGATAATCAACTAGTTCGGTGGCAACAGGAGTTTTTTAATTTGATGTACTGGCAGGATTTCTCTTTAAAAAGTCAATATCAATTTTTATCAAAGTAATACATGCATATAATTAAAGTGAAGTGAAAGCTGCTCAGTCCTGTCTGATTCTTTGCATAGTCCATGGAATTCTCCAGGCCATAATACTAGAATGTGTAGCCTTTCCCTTCTCCAGGGGATTTCCCTACCCAGGGATCGAACCCAGGTTTCCCACACTGCAGGCAGATTCTTTACCAGCTGAGCCACAAGGGAAGCCCAAGAGTAGTGGAATGGATAGCCTATCCCTTCTCCAGCAGATCTTCCCGACCCAGGAATGAACCAGGGTCTCCTACACTGCCGGTAGATTCTTTACCAACTGAGCTATCAGGGAAGCAAGTCAAGTTTAATAATCATAGCAAAGAACTGCAGTCACCCATACCATCACTTTCTGCCCGCCCCCTTACACTTAAGCCTTGTTCTGCAGATTAACCCTTTAAATCTTTTTAGGATTTCTTTTGGCATTTGTGCTTACTCTGCTAATTTATTAATAGATGTTATCTGTTGCTTTCCTATTGTGGTAGCTGAGGGCTTTGCTTTCTTACATTCCCCCAGGGTTGTTCTCTCCATACCACCACCCCTATATAGTGATATCACAATTTCTGGTTCAATCAGTATCTGATATTTACCTTAGCCAATCTAAGTTAAGTGTTGTTTGTGGCTTAGATTTCCTATCCTGTGTGACTTTTCATTTTTACTGGTGTTAATAAGGTCTCATTTTTTCATCTTTGTCTCTGATAGCAATTCGTTTTTGGTAAAAACTTTTGATATAATTTCCTGTATAGTCAATAAATCTTTTCTTTTTTGTCCCTTTTCTTTTCCTGTCTGTTCTTTTTTAAACCGCCCTTTCTGAATCTATTGTCTTGTTCCAGTCTCAGCTGGCTGGTCTCTCGGCCTACTTCATAGTTGTCTTGCTGGACGTCCCTTGACCTTTCTCCTGTGTTAATTCTTGATTTGTACTATATCTCTTCCTCTTTCTAGGTTCACTACCTCATCTGGGTGGAGCACATCCTTCCGTAACTTCCTGAGAAAAGGTGCCCTGGAGGAAAAATGTTGAGGCCTTTGTGTATCAGAATTTTGAAGTTCAATGTTATTCTAACTCCCAATTATTTTTATATCACTTGTTCCTTCCACCCCACCCTTTGTTTCCAGGAAGCGTCTAGGATTTTTATTTATCCGTTATGTACTGAAATTTGTGCTGGCGTACTTTGGTGTGTGTTTTTCATCCATTGTGTTGGGCATTCAGCCCCTCCCATCTGGCAATTTAGATCTTTCAGTTTGGGAAAATTTTCTCATATGGTTTCTTTGATAATTTCCTTCCCACGCTGTTCTCTGTTCTTTTCTGGAAGGCCTATTAGTCAGATGTTGTCTCTCATATTAATTAAATGTCATTTATTTCCTCTCATTACTCTTTGACAGTTGGCTCTACTTTCCAGGGTATTTCCTCAACTTTATCTTTCAACCATAACCTTTAAAAATTTCTTATTTCAGCTTTTATGGTTTCAATTTCTAAAAGCTTGTTTTTATTTCCTGGTGGTTTCTTTAAACAAAGCTGTACACTCTTTTGGCCTCATAGATATAATATTTTCTTATTTCTCTGAGGCTAAAAATTGAAGTTTTATTCTCTCTATTTTCTCTTTTTGTCACTGTTGTTTGTTTTCATTTCTGCCTTTCATGTTGAAGACTTTTTTCTTTGTGTATTATTATTATTATCATCACACAATTCTATCAGATTAATATTATTATTATCCTCTTTTGTTAATGATTCTTAGATCATTGTTTTATTTTTCCTACTGTGGATGTCTGAAAACATTATCATGGACTGGGTATATCCACTGTCCAGCTTCTCAATCACACTGGGCTCTCTTTTGAATCTTTAAGATTTCTTCTTACTCTCCTATACTTGACCTCCCCCACCTCCCAGAGAAAGTTGTCTTGCTGTATTAGACAGCTCTGTTAGAAAGATATGGTCGTTAGAAAGTCTCACTGAAACATTTCTCCCTCCCTGCATTTTCCTCTGTCGGTACCACTAGTTCTGTCCTCTGGGCCAAAAAGATGGACCAAACCTAAATCTCCCTCCATAGGATAGACCCTTAGATATTTGCAAGGATATCATCATGACTCTTCCATGTCTGTCATTCTCCAATTTGAAGAGGCCTAGGTCTCCTACTGTATTTCCCTCTTCCATCAAGCTCCAATTGGCTAATGTTTTGGAAAGCTTTGGATCAGCTTTTAGCTGTCCAGATCTCACTCTAAGCGTAGTGTCTGTAACTTAATGCAGACTCCAGATGTGCTCTGAAACACTGAAACTTGAATGGGATATTCTCATTAATGTTTCCTACAATTGGTTTAGTTTTAACCTGGGAAGTTTCATGTGCTTCTTTTCCTAGTAGGTGATAGTTTTGAGAAGTTTCTCATAAATTTTAATTTCTGGGCAGTTTTTGATTAGGGTTATGGGAATCGGACACTACTGAGCGACTTCACTTTCACTTTTCACTTTCACGCATTGGAGAAGGAAATGGCAACCCACTCCAGTGTTCTTGCCTGGAGAATCCCAGGGACGGGGGAGCCTGGTGGGCTGCTGTCTATGGGGTTGCTGAGGGTCGGACACGACTGAAACGACTTAGCAGCAGCAACTGCTAAGTTTATCCCTTTTGTTGATTACTGTTTTTTTGTGGGAGTGCAGGGAGGTATGGGTACCAGGGAGGTGAGGGTCAGGGAGGTGAGGAATAAAGAGGTAGAGGGCTTAGGGAGGTAAGAGGGTGCAAGGAGGTGAGAGGGTGAAGGAGAGTGGGGACAGGGAGGTGGGGCACAGAGTCTGCATCTGAGTCCTGTCTCCACAGGTCATCCATTTATTGGTGGAAAGCCTCTATGGGGCTAGAGGAGGGTCTGTTGCAAGGACTGAATAAGAAAGTCCATGAAAGCAGTCATTATAGTGTCAGGAGAACAGCAGCTACCCAGCAAAAGTGAGGTACAATTAAGTGAAATGAAATGAAGATCTAAGAAATGAGAAGGCAGAAGCTGGGTGAGAATGTGGCAAGGGGAACATAGAGCAGAAAAAGGAAACAGCATATGTCAAGCTCTGTGTCAGGAAGAGGCATGGTTTGTTTAAGGAACAGGGAGGTAGTCAAGGATAGAAGTCTCTAGTGAAGGGTTCGGGGTGGGAGACTCTCTGTTGGTTACTGTTTTAACTTCTTAGGATTTCTTTTCAAGGCCAGTTGCACTTGACCTTGTTGTTGTTGTTGAGTCTCGAATTCATGCCGAACTCTTTGCGACCCCATGGACTGTGGCCCATCAGGCTTCTCTGTCCATGGGATTTCCCAGGCAAGAATACTGGAGTGGGTTGCCATTTCTTTCTCCAGGGGATCTTCTCGACCCAGAGATTGAACCCACATCTCCTGCATTGTAAGCATATTCTTTACCACTGAGCCACGAGGGAAACCCCTGACCTTAGATATTATTAGCCCCAAATGGAGGTGCTAAGATAAAATTGAAAAATGGAAAGATCTTGTTAATATTAGGTGCATAAATAAAACTATAATATGCACATTTGAAGAGGAAAACACAACAGAAACAGGGTTATTCCAGGCACCATGTTGAGCGTTTTGTATATACCACCTCATTTGCCCTTTATAATAATCTTAAGAGATGAGAACTACCGTTATTCTCATATTGGAAGTAAGGAAGTGAGGCCAATGCCTGATATAACTAGGAGGGCCAAAAGTGAGAAGCAGGCCTAGAAATGCCAGATTCAAGGCTGACGGTACTGTTCCTAAAGAAATGAAGCTCACACATGACATTTTGTGCTAATTATAGCTGATACTGTTGAATGGAATTATCTAATTTACTAAAGTGTACTGCATCTTTCTCTTTTCTCTAACAGCACACCAAGCATTTAAAAATGTGTTTACTAGGTCGAGATGATGACATTGACATTCTGAGCGTTAATTTTTGTGTTCTTTAAGGGCCGGGATTAACTCTTATTCCTATTTATGTATCTAGAACCAGGCAATCAAATATGATTCAGATCAGTGCAAGTATGAGTGAGTACATAATGAATGAATGGATGGATGAAATTATGGAATAGCACCAATCAAAGTTTTTCTATTAGTATTTTTAGACTTATTTGCCCCTGTACTAAATCCTAAATTGCCGGCTTTGCTCTATGAGCTCACATGTCTGCTCTTTGTATGTTTTTTCCTTCCTGTCAGTGTTCTAAACGGAATATCCGTTAACATGAGATTTGCCTGCATCTCTGCAGATGGGGGAGAGTGAAAGGAAGTTGCCCTGATTAGTTCAGGTCATCACGTCCAAGGGAGGCGAATAAACTCATGTTTGAGCCAGGCCACGGCCATGTTGAAGGGTTTGGATCTGAGGAGTGGGGTCCAGCTCCGGGGCTGTCTGGGGAGTACATTCTTGGTCTGTGGCCACATTGTCAGGTAGGGAGATCTGTCTGCATGAGCACAGAGAGAACATCAGAAACTGAATGTAGGTCCTATGTAAAAGGAGTGGACTGAAACCAGTGGAGGGAGTCAGCCCCCTAACAATTTAGTCAACATATATGGCCAGACTCTAGTCCTCGGGTGGAAATGAAATGAGGACCAGGACCTGGGTGGCCAGATAGACTGTTACAGACTTTGGGATGGATTTAGCTAAGGAAGTTTGCCCACATTCTTCCAGAGGGGAGGTGAGATTCTTTCCAGAACACTTAACACCAGGCATGGGAGCAATCATGATTTTCCAGATGCTCTCCCACAAAGGTAAAGAAGTTCCTAATATATTCCAGAAGTTAGATGGGGTTCCTAATATATTCCAGAAGTTTTCATTCTCAGGATGAAAACCAATGATATCTTTCCCAGAGCAGGGCAAAGCTGGACAGGGCAAACCGAGAGGGACAAAACGCTGGTGGAAGTTCAGTGAGTAAGAGCTTCTTTGTTTTCTTTGGATCTTCTTTCCTCCAGTTTGTTAATGTCTTTCTCCAAATACACTGCTCTGAAGTGTGTAGGTAATACTGCAGAGATAGTGCCATGAAGGCACTGATCTGAAGTGATGCGTAAAGGAGTTGGGCTTCCCCAGTGGCTCAGTGGTAAAGAATCTGCCTGTAATGCAGGAGATGGAGGAGATGGGGGTTCAACCCCTGTGTCAGGAAGATCCCCTGGAGGAGAGCGTGATGACCCACTCCAGTATTCTTGCAGGGAACCCCACAGACAGAGGAGCCTGGTGGGCTGCCGTCCATGGGGTTGCAAAGAGTTGGACACAACTGAAGCAACTGAACACAGCGCATGAAGGGCCCTTTTAAGAGCTTGACTTCCACTACTGCGTTTACCTTTACAACAGCCCTTTCTGTCCCCATCAAGATATAGAGCATTTCCATCACCCCCAAAGTTCCCTCGTGATTCAGTACATACCAATTTACTTTTGATTGACTTACGGAGTGAAGAACTGAAAATCACGTTATGGGTGGTACATTTCCTCTGTGCATCACACCAAAAGTGAGATGTTGACAAACCAGGTGGGTGGATGTGTCCAGAATGGGGAAGGATCCAGAGGCCAGGTAATATAAGGAACATGTGTCAAAGGAGATAATGACATGAATGTGACTGGTACTGATATGGTAGTTCCAAGAAAACATGGGAAACTTACTCCTGGTCAGTCAGGAAGGTTCAGTTCAGTTCAGTTCAGTTCAGTCGCTCAGTCGTGTCCGACTCTTTGCGACCCCAGGAATCGCAGCACGCCAGGCCTCCCTGTCCATCACCATCTCCCGGAGTTCACTCAGACTCATGTCCATCGAGTCAGGTTAGCCAGAGGAATTTAAGAGACTATCCAATATTGGATGAAAGGGTCATTTGGGGAAGTCCTGAGTCTTAGAATAGGCCCTTTGAGGAAGTTCTGAGTAGGGAGGGCATGAAGGAGGAAGAGAGAGAGAATTTCCCTGTTGGCTTATTGACTTCATCCTGCCTTAGTTCATCTGAACACTTCCTGTTTGTTTCTCCACAATCTTTCTGTTGTTTTACTTCTGAACTGAATTCTCTAAAAGCTCTAAGGATGGTTTTTAAACTTCCAGTCCTCTGTATCACAAATTCTATTGGTTTTAAGATTCTTGGATGACAATGGGAATGGTGAGGTGGAGCCATAGAGAACATCTAAGATAAAAAGACATGGGGCTGGACGTGGAAGCCTTGGTTGAATTGTACAACCCTGCCACGTACAGGGTGGACAAGTTTCCTTGCTATTTAGCCTCAGCTTTTACATACCTGAATATGGGATTTGTGTGTGTGTGTGTGTTCCTTCTGTGTCCTGTAGAGTTTCTCTGGAGATCAGAAAAGAGAATGGACATGAATGTGTGTTTGCAAACTCTTGTCAAGACCATCAACATGTAAAGTTTTGTGAGTACATTTGTTGAACCTCATTTAATTTGACAGCTCCCTAACTCACAATAATTTGTGTAGTAGGGTCATTACCATAACAGAGACTCTATCGATTCTTCCCTAAAGGTCAACCACTCCAGAGTCACATGAGAACAGAAAACAAATCGTGTTTGTGAATTGGTTTCAAGTACTGTCAGCTTCAAATGGAGGTCTTTGGGGGTCCTTGGTTGGCACATCAAGGGGGCATTTCAGCAGAGAGACGCTAAATCGTGACTGGACCTCAGAGCAAATGTTCCCTCTGCTCTTTGCCTCTCCCTTTCTAAAGGAAAACATTTTCTACTTGTTTGTGTGCATGTAAACTTTATTTGCTTATTCTAATCCATTTTCCCCAAGCCTTCTTTTGCTTGTTCCATTTTAAACATGGAATAATCTTCTAACATGCCCGGTTTTTACATTATTTTCTGTTTTAGGACTTCCAGGGTATTCCTAGAAATTTTGCCTAAGTGGTATTGTGCCTTAGTTATTTCACAGGTATGCATAAAAAAACCAATATCCATTTACATTCTTCCTGTCATTTTGATAGTAGGAAAGATATCTGAGTTTATTTTTAGGGCAAGTCACACGACAAAAAGAATAACAAATATTTGTGGTTGTCTTGGGAACTCAGTTTCTAGATATTGCTGATTATGGAAAGGAGGAACAGATTTGAAGATGGGACGTTTGGTAACCAAGAAATAGAACAGCAGGAGGCCCTGGAATAGGGGTGGAAGGAAATAGACCATCTATGTAAAAAAAAAAAAAAATACAGGTTCCTAGTCAATTTTTGCCTTTTTTTCTGTTTCTGATTACCATATCCTGTCTTCCTGAGGGTGGAACGCTTTATATAACCAAGTGATTTTCTTGTTCAGTTTTGTGTGTGTGTTTGTTTTGTTCGCTTTTCAGTAGGAAAGATCTGGGTAGCAATTTGTCCCTTTGCCAAACTGTCCATATGACAGAGTTTCAAAGGGAAGAGACTTGAAGCCAAGAAATCCTGCTTTTTGTATTCCTGGATCTTTCTTGGAATAGCCCATCATTTGTGGTATGTATACGAGATCCTTAGAATACGCAGACGTTATGGGTGCACTAAAAACGCACTCCTGGTTAGTTGTCAGCATTCCCAGCACTTACTGTCACCAGAAACTCTTCACTCCGGCTGACCTCAGGGATGTGGGGATGTCTGTGAGCTCTGAGGTCCCTTGTAGAGAATAGGGGCTCTACCTGCAGGTGTGAAAGCTGGGGAAAGATTCTGGATTTACTCTCCACCACCCCAAGACCCTGGTAGACCCAGGAAGTGGAAATGCTGGAGGCCAGTACTTGTACGGCCTTCTGAGTTGCCCACTACATCCGACTTGCTGTTCTCCCAGGAAACCTTTGATGTCCACCCAGGGCACCGAGGGCCTGTTGAAAGCAACTTAGGCCTCCGTATCCTCTTCCTGAAGCTGGCAGACAAAGAGGAAGGAGGCAAGAGTTACTTATCAGGAGAAGAAGTAAAGCTGGAGGCTGGGGTGAAGGTAGGATTCAAGGATCAGGATCTGCAAGGTTCCAAGGTCACTCCATCCTTCAGACCAGATTTGGGATGGGGTGTGTTGCAGGGAGTTTAAGCCTAAAGAGTGTGTCTGTGTCAGGCACAGGTGACAAGGACTGGATTCTTTTCCTGTTTATTTCCCCATATGGATTAGTCAGGAAATACAGATAACAGACTCTACTGCTGCATATCAGCTGGATTGGGGGCCCCTCTGATGAAGGTGTAGCACCAGCTCACACGACTGGACCGCTACTGTGGAGGTATCCCCCTCCGATCTCTCTTCCACGGAAAAAACTCCTCTCTTCTCTGATTCTGTTCTCTGCTGTGGTGGCTGGACAACTCCCCTCTGTTGTCACAAACTGATTTCAACAGGGTTTCTTGCTCCAGGCCAACTCCGTTGATCTTTCTGCCGAAAGGAGATAGAGCAGATGAACCAACTTCCAGTCCTAGTTTTGCCCTTTACTAGCTGTTTGACCTCAGGTTGGTAACTTAACTTCTCTGAATAGCAGTTTTTCCACCCATACAATGGGATTAAAATATGAGTACCTAGTTTATAGTTTTTGTTGGAAATATTAACTGAGATCATGAAACCCAGCCTAAGCTTTGGCTTAAGCAGAAATTGCTGGAACAACCTCTTGTGGCCAAGATCATAAGATCACAGCATATGAAGGTCAGCCACAAAACCCAACCTGACAACTTATGAGACAGAAACAGTCCATCGCAACTTTTCTCAGAGGATGGCTACGTAAACTGGTTCTGCTGGGCTGAAGGAAGTGGGTGGGTGGTAGGTGGGGGTGGGAGGGATAGAAGAGAATTAGATGAGTATCAGTTCCTCCTGATAATTACGAGCATAGACTTGCCAGACTCAGACAAGCTTGTGTTCAGATTCCAGCTCTGCACTCAGGGTCTGTGTGACCATGAGCATATTCTGACTCCCAGTTTCCTCAAGTGCGAAACAGGGTCTGATGTTATCTACAGTGTTGGCGTCTTTCACAGATAATGCATGCAGAGTGCTTGGCACATTCCCTGGTACCCAGCAAACACACAGCAAATGATACTGGACATGACTGTGAGGGTGACGGGAGCTTTTCTGGTCTCTGGTCCTTCTCTTTTCACCTGAGGAGGTGGGAAGGAGACAGGGTGAGTGCTGGGTAAAACTGGGTGCTGATGAAGTAGATTTGTTACGTGAGGGCCTCACTTCTGAGCCTCTCATCTACCTCTGATCCTGTATGTCTTTACCACCGAGCCACCTGTGAAGCCTTCATTAGTGCCCTTCTTCCTTGATTTAATTTGGATTGAAAAGAAAAATATGGTCAGAAATGTAGGAGAAATAACTAGTTTATTTAGGCATTAATAATCCTAACGTTGAGAAATACAATCAGAAGGCAGATTAAAGAAAATAATCAGAAAGATGATAGGTGAGATTCCATGGCCAGATTTGGTAAAGAATATGGCTCAAAAAAGTTGAGTCTAAAAATGAAATAATCAACTAAATGAGAAATCTACTTATATAATCACAAGTAATCTTAATACATAAGAGAAGAGAAACATTTAAAACATTCATTTGACCAGAGGGAGTTTGATAAGGAGCTCAGAAATTATGGGTGAGTTTTTTCCTTTTATGTGTTTCTCTTTTTTCTGAAAATGTCTATGATGACCATAACTTTTATGAAATTAAAAAAAATTTCCCCAGATATTTGTACAATAGAGAAAAAATAGCGAGTAATTGAGAAAATGTTTAGAAGCTAGGAGAATTCTTTTAAAAATAGTGTCACTTGGGCCAAGTATCATCTGGAGATTAGGCAGGCAGGAAAAAATGCTAAAGATAACAAAAAAAAGTTATTTTGGTTATGATTCAGTTCAAGAACACGAGCAGGAAGGGAGATGCACAATGACAATGGATTTCACAAAGGAATTGGAACTCTGAACTTCTATTTTGCTTCAGTCTAGAAAAATGCAGTTCAATCAATTCAAACTAAAACTTGCATTATTAAGTTATTAAGAAAGCCCCTGACTTTTCTAAATGAGTTTAAAGAACATGACAGAGATGACCTTTAAACTCTCAGAGTTAGCAATCTAAGTTATGAAATATGGGAGAGATTGCATTCAGGAAATTCCACATAAAGTTAATTCTTGGCAAAATCTTAAAATAAATATGAAAGATTTGTTAGAACCTAGGAAAAAAAGATCCCAAACAGTTGAGCTGGCATGGAGTTTTTAAATCAAATCGTATCAAATCACCCCCATTTGGGAGATGGATAGTTGGGGGCTAGAATTAATAATTTTTGGCAGTCTCTCAAATTTATACAAATAGTGTTCTCTACTTCAGCAAAAGAGTCACAAAATTTTTAGTTATAGAAAACATCAAACAAAAAACAGTGTATTATAATAAACCTCTGCATACCTATTACCCATCTTCAACAATTATCAATACATGTTCTGAGATTTTTGTTTCCTCTGTTACTCTCCCTTCTACCAAGTCTTTTTGTTGTTGGTATTGGAATTTTTTGTGACAAATCCCACATATTATATAATTTTATATGTAAGTATTTTAGTAAGAAAGATGTATAACAAAGTCTTTCATGATATGCTTAAAGATGAGATGGAGAAATATGGACTGGATAAGAATGAACTAAGAGGATTAGCGTTAGTATGAATCATGGCTAAATCATGTCAAATGTGTGAAAGTGTTAGTCATTCAATCATGTCTGCCTCTTTGCGACCCCAGAGACTGTAGCCCACCAGGCTCCTCTGTCCATGGAATTCTCCAGGCAAGAATATTGGAGTGGGTTGCCATTTCCTTCTTCAGGGGATCTTTTCAAGCCAGGGATCAAATCTGGATCTCCTGCATTGCAAGTGAATTTTTTATTAAAAACTTTTTTTTTCTAATCCTCAAAGACAAAACTACTTATATACAAAACTATGTTCTGTTGGCCAATCACACTTTCTATGTTTTCTGAACATAGATTGGTCTGAGCCACCAAATCATGTCAAAAATGGTATGAAATCCACATTGAAGAAAGGTTATAGATCAGCAGTTCCCAAATTTTTAGGCTCCGGGGACCGGTTTCATGGAAGACAATTTTTCCATGGACTGGGGACAGGGTAGGGATGGTTTCAGGATGATTCTCGTAAGGAGTGCGCAACCTGGATCCCTCTCCTGTGCAGTTCACTGCAGGGTTCCATCTCCTGTGAGAATCTAAAGTTACTGCTCAGGCGGTAACACAAATGATGGGGAGTAGCTATATATACAGATGAAGCTTCACTTGCTCACCTGGCGTTCATCTCCTCAGTTCAGTTCAGCCTCTCAGTTGTGTCCAACTCTTTGAGACCCCATGGACCATAACATGCCAGGCTTCCCTGTCCATCACCAACTCCCGGAGTTTACCCAAACTCATGTCCATTGAGTCGGTGATGCCATCCAACCATCTCACCCTCTATCGTCCCCTTCTCCTGCCTTCAATCTTTCCCAGCATCAGGGTCTTTTCAGATGAGTCAGCTCTTCACATCAGGTGGCCAAAGTATTGGCGTTTCAGCTTCAACATCAGTCCTTCCAGTGAATATTCAGGACTGATCTCCTTTAGGATGGACTGGTTGGATCTCCTTGCAGTCCAAGGGACTCTCAAGAGTCTTCTCCAACACCACAGTTCAAAAGCATCAATTCTTCGGCACTCAGCTTTCTTGATAGTCCAACTCTCACATCCATACCATGACTACTGGAAAAACCATAGCCTTGACTAGCCGGACCTTTGTTGGCAAAGTAATGTCTCTGCTTTTTATTATCTGTGATTTGAATGAAAACAAAGAAAGTGTGATTAGCAAATTTGCCAACAGAACATAGTTTTGTATATAAATAGCTTTGTCTTTGAGGATTAGAAAAAAAATCAATAAAGAAATAAACATACACTGTGTTGCTTCATAGCTCATTGGGATCAAGGGATAGAATTTAGAATGTAACAAAGCTTGAATCAAGATAAGAGTTTCTTGATAATTACAGATGTCTGTCAAAGGCTAGGACTACATGGACACGTAGTGTAGTCCTGACTCCAGTGACTGTCCCCATCAATGGAGAAGTTTACTGAAGAGGTTAAATATCCATCTTTCCAGAATTCTGTAGAACTGAATTTGCCACTTAGAAGAAGTTTTGAAACCTTGGTTGTGCATTAGAATCACCTGAAGGGCTTTTAAAATGACCAGTACCTGGGCTCAGTCCCAGCGATTCTGATACAATTGCTCTGGGTAGGACTGGAAAAAGTCCCAGGTGAGTCTCCTGTATAGTCAGGGCTGGAACCTTGAAGTGCAGAAACTCTAAGGATCCTTTCAAACTTTGAGATTCTTTTTAATCTGAAAAAGATAAATCCCATTCATTCTCCCAAAGTCAGAATGGTGGAAAGCCTGAATATGACGCTGAAATCAGACACAAAAATTACTTCAGGGAAGGAAAAAGAATGGTTTAAGTGAAACTAAAATTGCTGGAGGTTACCAGGAGGGTGTGTGTCTTAGAGGAGAGGGTGCCTGTGTGGTTGTGGAGAAGGTAGGAGTGAAGCTGAGTGGGGACGGTACCAGGGGAAGGGAGTGGAACTGAAAGGACTGAAAAGAGGTCTGAAGATATACTAAAACCAGGATGGTCCTGGGCACCATTAGCGTGCCCCACCGGCCCCCAGATTAGGCCAGCACACAGAAAACCTCTGTTGTCCTAGTCGCTCCCCTTGAAGAGAGAAGATGTCTTGTTTGAGTATCTGAATATATCACACTGACATGCTGAGCAGTTGCTAAGGCTAAAATCTACGTGCACTCTAGCTATTTTTTCCAGTGATAGTGTCTTGCTTGCTTGCCTGGCATCTTGCCAGGGTGCTGGTGCTAGGCTCAGTAGCTTGCTTTGGGATACCTTGGAATCCCTTATCCTACCCTTCCCCACCAATCTCTGCTGAAACTTCCTAGAGTGACTGTGAAGTTTGTTTCTTTGAAGAGCTTCTTAGCAATTCCCTCACTGCTATTTTAACCCCTCTTCCACCATTGTATTAAACAATCCTGAGGGTGGCTTCACAAATCTGGCTGGCTGCAGAAATGGTGAACCAGGGCTGCCTTTAAAAAGGAGCCTGGAGGTGTTTTCTAATTTCCCTGTTAGGAAGAAACTGGAGGCATGCTCCCCCCACACAGCTTCACAATCTCTTCTAAAAAGAGAAGTATATGCACGGTATAGTTGTTTACAAAATAGCGCAGAGAAAATCCTTCTGAAATCATGGGAGAAAGACCCATGGTTGTGCATATTTTTTCTTTATATTTATAAAGAATACGTTGGATACAGTCTTTACCCACTGTACCCCTAAAAGCCCTCACAGCTTCTCTCTCTATTTTAAGAAAATATCAGCCACTAAGTGGGAGGTAGCAGTGATTTTCAAAGTGTGGCCCCGGAACCAGCACTACCTGGAAACTTGTTAGAGGTACACATTCTCTGGTCTCATTGCAGACATGCTGAGTCAGAAACTCTGAGGGTGGGGTCCAGTGATTTTTCTTTTACAAAACTTTCTGGTGATTCTGAGCAGGTTGATGACTGAGGCCTGGGCTATAGGACTATAGAAACCATATCCTTAGAAGGTTCTCTAAAGGAGTTAGTTATACAGAGTTTGCCCTCTGACACAGGACTTAATAGGAAAACTGCAAGCTGAAGAAACTTCAACTGCCATTGAGCCAGGGTGGTGAGTGGGTTTGACATTTGCTCAATGAGAAAAGGTCATGTGGCAGGAGAGAAAAGCTACTAACAGAGAAGAGTAAAACAAAAAAGAATCAGAATGACAAAGCAGTGGGCAATCCAGTTAACTCTTGTCATTACAAAACTAGAAAGTTCCTATTCAAGTGACTATAATTGCTAATGTATATACATACATAGAAAAGAATTTTAAGCTATGAATTTTTTAATATGCTGTATTTTGTTTCACCTTGGAGACATAGCTTGTTGTGAAAATATTTTGTCAAGTAAGCCTAGTTAGTTCTTAATTGAAGCTCTGTGTTGACAGGAAAATAGAAATTTGCTGAATTTTAAAAGCATGATTTGGCTGCTATTAATATGTAGTTGGGATTTTGTGGTAAAGGATCACAGATGCCAAAAATGTGAAAAAAGTTATAATCTTAATCGTAACCATATTGACCATAACAATAATAATAATAATCATAGCTACACTTACCATTTATTGAGTGCCTACTGTGTGCAACACTGCTGTGTGCTTGGCTCTAGTGATAAAGCTGTGGATAAGCAGACCTGGTCCTTGCCCTCTGAAGCAATGGTTCCCAACCTTGGCTGCATGTTAGATGCACCAGGGAACCATTAAAAAATAGCAATGCCCAGGCTCCACCTTGATGATTCTGATTTAATTCGTCTGGGATGGTATTCGGGGGTTGGTATGTTCACAAAGTTCTCCAGTGACTTTAATGTGCAGCTAGAATTGAGAATGACTGACAAGGTAGAAGATTTCAGCGTGTAGCTAATGGATTGATTGATTTTTGTTTAGTCGCTAAGCCTCTGTCCATTAGATTTCCCAGGCAAGAAAACTGGAGTGGGTTGCCATGCCCTTCTCCAGGGGATCTTCCAGACCCAGGGATTGAACCCACATTTCTTGTATTGGCAGGCAGATTCTTTACCGCGGAGCCACCTGGGAAGCCCAGCTAACTAATTACAACAGCCTTAAGCAATATGAAGAAACCATTTAGAGTGCTGTGAGGAGTGCCAGTTAGTGAGCAGTTCATGCATGGGGAGGCGACTTTCACCTGTAATCTAGAGAGTGGGAAGAGAATGTTCCAAGCAGAGTTAAAAAAATTGTGCTAGGACCCTGTGGCAGGGGAAGAAAGGTGAAGTGAGGGCTGAAAGGAGGCAGAGTGAGGGAAGAGAGGTGATAAGAGAGGCTGGAACCTGGGGAAGGGCAGAACCTGCGAGTTACATGAAGGATTGTGGTCTTAAAGTAATGGGAAGCTATGAAGGGTTTTAAGTAACTAGTGAGTTTTGTGATCATATAGAGACTTTGAAAAGTTCACGCTGCAGTGTGGAAAACAAGTTGTCAAGAGGCAGGGGTGTATGCAGGGCAACCAGCCTGCCATGAGAGGAGGTGGTGGTTGAAGTAAGAAGGTGGCAGAGTGGTGGCGGAGGCCAGGGCATCAGAATCTTTGGGCGGTGAATCCCAGGATTCGACACGACTCTCAGTTACACTTGCTGGATGGGCAGCTCTTTGGATGTGGACAAGGATGAGGAGGGAGTGGACGATGATGCCATTATTCTTGGTTCACAACTGGATGAGTGGTAGAGATGCTCACTGAGGGCTATGGAGAGCTGGGTGAGGAACAGGTTTGGTGGGAAGGGGAAAGCATGAATTCCGTTTGGGCAGAATAGATTTGAGGTGCCTGTGTGTCAAGGAGACAGTTGAAATATCAAGAATCCATATGTCTGGCCTAAATATAAGTTAGAGTATTTCCCACATATGGATAGTAGTAACTGAGCCCATGGGGCTGGTTGGGATCACTCAAATCATTTTTTTTCATACAGACCTCACTACATCTTCACATCAGCTTCCCAAATTAAGTGATAGATGTTTTAAAATTTTTTAATCTAGAAAATGAAGATTTAGAAAGATCAAGTAAGTTGCCCAAGTCACAGAGCTAGTTAAGAGGCAGGGGTGAGAGTCCTTCCTATGGGATGATTATATAATCAAAAACAAGGAAATAGATGGATTGTTACCTAATCGTAAAATGCTTCTCTTTAATCAGAATGACTCACTCTCAGAGACAATATCGTTAACCATGCTAGCTTAGAAAGGACAAACTAAATGTGTAGTTCCTTCTACTACAAACAAATCATTTGAATCTATTATTCTTGGTAATTCAGCAAGAGAATATTCCACGGAGTTTATGACTAAGCTCTGGGATCCAGATTTGGGACTTACTGCCCAAACATCTGTCCTCTTGCTTCCTACAATACATACAAACTGAAGTTGAGTTGCCTGGCAGCTCACTAAAAATAGTCAGAACCATAGAATTGAGAAGTTAAAACACATTTGGAAAGATCAAATAAATCTCCCCTTTTCTTGAGGGAAAACACTGTGTACTAGAGATTCAAATCCATCTTATCCATTCATTTATTCAGCTGACATAAGGAATACTGACACAGACCAGATCCTTTGCTGATTTCTGAAGATCTAGAACTGTGTAGTGTTCTCAAAGTATGTTGGTCTCATAGAGGAGACTGACACAGACAGATCCAAAGGAGGGTATTTAATCTGTCATTAGAGAAGGGTCAAGAGACTTTCAGGAAGACTTCCTGGAAGTGGTGACATGTACACTAATATCCTCAACTCCAATTTCTTCGTAAGTTAGGAAAAGATAAAGAAGAGAGGAAAGAAGAGTGCTTCAGGCAGAATAAAGAAGCAGGACATGTGGCAGGAGAGAAAAGCTATGAAGATACAAAAGACATGGAAATACAAAAAAGAAGGGCCAATTTAGAAACTAACACTTTGAACCACACACAAATTGTGTGGGGACTTGGCCTTTAAATTGTGGTTAAAGAGTAACTTTTATTTTGAGACATATGAGAAGATCACACTGGTGGCGGTCATGTAATGAGGTGTGCATTTTTAGGATGATAATGCTAGCTTCAAAGTAGAGGATAGCTGGAAGAGGAAGAGCCTAGATGTGGAAAGGCCTCTACAGAAGCTATTGTAGAAGTCAGGGAAGAAATAGATAAGGATTTGGGAGATATTTAGTTGGTAGAATGAATAAAAACTTGAAGTTTGATTGAAGGGTGAGTGGCTTTAATAGAATGGTGGGACAGAAGCCAGGTGTTGTAAATCAAAGAATAAAGTGGGTTGTGGAAGGGTGGAATTTAGGCATGCACAGAGTACAAGGAGGCAAAAAAAAAAAAAAAAAAGTCAGAAGAAGTCAAATCTTTAGAACTGGTGTGGCATGGATCAGTTCACTGGGGATACTAAAGACAAGAGAAGTGGAATAAACGTATCAGCGTTGTGTAAAGGTCTAAGAAAGGAAGTGGCCTTTCTCCACCCAGCCCTGAGAGACTTAGTGGTGAGCCAGCCCAATGGTGTCTTTGTTATCTAATTTAGCTATCCACCCTCTAAAGATGGGTCTTCTAATGTGGCATTCTTAGCGGTCAATTCTAGGAAACAAAGACTAGCAGAAGGTGGAGTAAAAATTTCCTCTTCAGCTCTTGCATTCCCCAGAGTCTTTGGGTTTGTAAGCATCTTTATAAATAATTCAACTATCTTAGCCATCATTTCCAAAGACTATAATGTATGGTTCCTAGTATGGTATCCTTATGTGGTGTCCTTAGCTTTTGCTGAGTGAGAGACACTTTCCCCTCCATTCAGCACATTATTATGATTCCGGAAAAGAGAAAACACATGGGATCTGTCTTGTCTGTTTTGAGCCCCTAGAGTTGCCTCTTTGTTTGGCTGCACCCCTCCTACCTCTGTGAATCTGAGCAAATAAGAAAACAGACCTCTTGGGTGTGAGCAAGAAGTGCATAGACTGTGCTGTACCAGTGGCCTGCGGTCTCCGCATTGCATCTGTATTCTACACGCAGCCTGTGTCTCATTGTTTTTGTTCAGTGGCTAAGTTGTGTCCAACTCTGTTCTACCCCTTGGACTGCAGTACACCGAGCTCCTCTGTCATCCACTAACTCCCAGAATTTGCTCAGATTCATGTCCATTGAGTCAGCGATGCTGACTCTCTCACTCTCTGCCACCTTCTCTTGCCTTCAGTCTTCTCTAGCAACAGAGTCTTTTTCAGTGAGTCAGCTCTTCACATCAGGTAGCCAAAGTATTAGAGTTTCTGCTTCAGCGTCTGTCCTTCCAGTGAACATTCAGGGTTGATTTCCTTTAGGACTGACTAGTTTATGGCATAATACCACTATTGTTTAACAATGACCAGCTCATATTTTTTTATCTTGTAGAAAAATCATGGCAAGAAAACTTGGTAAACATGAAATCATAGTGGGGGGTTAGTTTGATTAACTTAGAGGAATTATCCTTCGTCACTATGGAGAAAGAACTTTCGGGGAAGTGACCGTGACCCAAGACATCGTCCCCTCCCAGACTGTGCTGGAGGGACCCTGCACTGACCAGTTCTTTTAGTTGCCTTTTCACTGCATGCAGACGGCCCTGCCTCACCATATTCTCACCTCTTTCTTCATCCAGGATACAAAAGTGAGTAGGATGCCACTTTCTTAGTTGCATTCTGGATTTGAGGAAATACTCAAGTCACAGGACTGAACATACATCTTTTAAAGTGTGGGTGGTTTTGGTAGGAGCTGTTTTCATCTGTTATGGGTTTATCTTATTAGTTTTGCTCTAAGGAGGACACACCTTTCTCCAAGGCCCAGGAATCTTTCTCTAACTCCTGCCTTCCACCTCACTAAATGAGTACAGGAAATATGCTTTGAATAATCTAGGGTACTCTCAGATTGCCCCTCCCAAATAAGTTGTTATCTGTCACTTCTTTGACAGGAACTACATATTAATCAATTTAGGATTGAGTTCTCACATAAGCATCTGAAGTGCAGGTACTCTGCGTTGATGGTTGAAGAGAGTTGCTTAGATACCAGGTGATCTGTGACAGTTACCATGGATGTTTAGAAGCTTGATCATGCCTTATCCAGAGAGCTGTTCCCTCTTGCATTAATATGTAACAGCAGGGATGCCTGAGGGTGTGTATACTAAGTTGTGGCTGACTCTTTGTGACCTCCATGGATTGCAGACCGCCAGGCTCCTCTGTCCATGGAATTTTCTAAGCAAGAATACTGGAGTGGTTTGCCATTTCCTACTCCAGGGGATCTTCCTGATGTCAGGGATTGAACCCGTATCTCCTATGTCTCTTGCACTGGCAGGCAGATTCTTTACCCCTGGGCTACCTGGGAAGAGATGCCTGAAAAGAGATGCCAAATTTCCCTCAGAATAAAGCTTTTTTTTTTTTTAAATTTATTTATTTATTTAATTTTTACTTTACAATTCTGTATTGGTTTTGGCATACATTGACACAGAATAAAGCTTTTAATCCACCCAAAGCCTGGTGAAATGAGATCTGACAATTTTTCTGTAAAGAATACAAAAGAGATGACATTGATCTGGGAACACTGAGTGAATGGGGACCCAGAGATGGCTGCTTGGACTGGTTACGTTAGTGAGTGACTGGCAGGATGGTAGAGAGGGCAGAGAATCAGCAAAGGTGACATCAGATCATAGACACATCTCTTCCCATTTACCCGATGCCCACTTTCCAGGCTCCTAGCATCTTTATCACTTTAATCCCAACTGGAAACCCTCTGTAAATTCTTTCTCTTCAACTCAGAACTTTTAGGTTTTCAGGAATTTTTACTAAGAATTTTTAATTACTAGAGAAGAAAGAAGGAAGAAAGAGAGGGAAGGGGGAGAGGAAAGAGAATTTAACGAATATATGTCGTTTTGTAATTACCACCACAATCTAGATGCAGAATTCGTCCATCATTGCTGAAAGTTCCCTCGTGGACTTTTCAGTCTGTCCTTTGTCCCTGAACCTCTGCCTACTAATCTGATTTCTGTCCTTAGTTTCGCCTTTTCCAGAATATCATGTAAATGAAATCATGCACAGTTTTTTGAGTCTGGCTTCTCTCACTCAGCATAATGCTTTTGTGATCCATCCATGCTGTTGTGCTCATGAATAGTTTATACCCTGTTTGTTGCTGAATAGAATTCTGTTGAATCACAGTTTCTGTGCTTTCACTAGCTGATGCACATTTGAGTTGTTTTGAGTTTGGGGTGATGAATAAAACTGTTATAAATAATCAGGTACAGGTTTTTGTGTAGACACATCTCCACTCTTTTTGGGTAAATAGCTAAGAGTAGGACTGTCTGGTTATATGATAAGTATATATTTTAACAAGGGGCTTCTCAGGTGGTGCTAGTGGTAAAGAACCTACTTGCTAATGCAGGAGACGTAAGAGACGTGGGTTCGATCCCTGGGTCAGGAAGATACCCTTGAGGAGGGCATGGCAACCCATTCCTGCCTTCTTGCCTGGAGAATCCCCTGGACAGAGGAGCCTGGTGGGCTACATTCCATGGGGTCACACAGAGTCAGACACAACTAAAGTGACTTAGCATACACACCCACGCACACGCACACATGCAGACACACGTGTGTGTTTTAACTTCATAAGAAACTCACAAATTCTTTCCAAAGTGGCAATTCCATTTTGCATCCCCAGCAGCAGTGTTTAAGACTTCCAATTGCTCTGCATCCTTTGCCACATTGCATTTTTTTTGCCATTCTAATAAGTATGTAATATTATATATTAAAAAACTTTGTTAATATCAAACTTTAAAAAACATTGTTATTCTGATAAGTAATAAATAGCATCTCATTTTTCATTTAGTACGTTTAGTACATGCTTCTAACATGTTGACAGTATTTATTTCTTTTTGTTTAAATTACTTATTTATGTTCTTTGCCCTTTTTTATTTTTTTAATTTATTTATTTTTAAATTGAAGGATAATTGCTTTACAGAATTTTGTTGTATTCTGTCAACCCTCAACATGAATCAGCCATAGGTATACATATGTCCCCTTCCTCTTGAACCTCACTCCCATCTCCCTCCCCATCCACCCTTCTAGGTTGATACAGAGCCCCTGTTTGAGTTTCCTGAGCCATACAGCAAATTCCCATTGGCTATCTATTTTGCATATGGTAATGGAAGTTTCCATGTTACTCTTTCCATATAACTCACCCTCTCCTCCCCTCTCCCCATGTCCATAAGTCTGTTGTCTATGTCTGTTAAATTCTTTGGCACCATCTTTCTAGATTCCACATATATGCGTTCAGTTCAGTTCAGTTCAGTTCAGTCACTCAGTCGTGTCTGACTCTTTGTGGTCCCATGGACTGCAGCATGCCAGGCTTCCCTGTCCATCACCAACTCCCAGAGTTTACCCAAACTCATGTCTGTTGAGTTGGTGATGCCATCCAACCATCTCATCCTCTGTTGTCCCCTTCTCCTCCCACCTTCAGTCTTTCCCAGCATTAGGGTCTTTTCAAATGCATCAGCTCTTTGCATCAGGTGGCCAAAATATTGGAGTTTCAGCTTCGACATCAGTCCTTCCAATCAACACTCAGGACTGATCTCCTTTAGGATGGACTGGTTGGATCTCCAAGGGACTCTCAAGAGTCTTCTCCAACACAACAGTTCAAAAGCATCAATTTGTCAGCACTCAGCTTATATGCGTCAGTATATGATATTTATCTTTCTCTTTCTGACTTACTTCAGTCTGTATAATAGGCTTTAGGTTCATCCACCTCATTAAAACTGACTCAAATGTGCTATTTTATGGCTGAGTAATATTCCACTGTTTATAAATTCCACAGCTTCTTTATCCATTCATCTGTTGATGGACATCTAGGTTGCTTCCATGTTTTAGCTATTGTAAATAGTGCTGCAATGAACATTGGGATATGTGTGTCTATTTCAATTTTGGTTTCCTCAGGGTATATGCCTAGGAATGGGATTGCTGGATCATCAGTTCAGTTCAGTTCAGTCTCTCAGTCGTGTCCAACTCTTTGCGACCCCATGAATCGCAGCACACCAGGCCTCCCTGTCCATCACCAACTCCCAGAGTTCACTCAGACTCACGTCCATCGAGTTAATGATGCCATCCAGCCATCTCATCCTCTGTCGTCCCCTTCTCCTCCTGCCCCCAATCCCTCCATATGGTGGTTTTATTCTCGTTTTTTTAAGGAATCTCCATACCATCTTCCATAATGACAGAATCAATTTACATTCCCACCAATAATGCAAGAGGGCTCCTTTTCTCCACACCCTCTTCAGCATTTATTGTTTGTAGACTTTTGGATAATGGGCATTCTGACTGGTGTGAGGTGATATCTCATTGTAGTTTTGATTTGCATTGGCTATGGTTTTTCCTGTGGTCATGTATGGATGTGAGAGTTGGACTGTGAAGAAGGCTGAGCGCCAAAGAATTGATGCGTTTGAACTGTGGTGTTGGAGAAGACTCTTGAGGGTCCGTTGGACTGCAAGGAGATCCAACCAGTCCATTCTGAAGGAGATCAGCCCTGGGATTTCTTTGGAAGGAATGATGCTAAAGCTAAAGCTCCAGTACTTTGGCCATCTCATGCGAAGAGTTGACTCATTGGAAAAGACTCTGATGCTGGGAGGGATTGGGGGCAGGAGGAGAAGGGGACAACAGAGATGAGATGGCTGGATGGCATCACGGACTCGATGGACGTGAGTCTGAGTGAACTCCGGGAGATGGTGATGAACAGGGAGGCCTGGTGTGCTGCGATTCGTGGGGTTGCAAAGAGTCGGACACGACTGAGCAACTGAACTGAACTGAACTGAATGATGAGTGATGTTAAGCATCTTTTCATGTGTTTGTTAGTCATCTGTATGTCTTCTTTGGAAAAATGTCTGTTTAGGTCTTTTCCCCACTTTTTGATTGGATTGTTTATTTTTCTGATATTGTCTTGTGGTAATTCTGAGGGGTTGTCTTGATCATTGTCTTATCGATTTTTAATGACTTCATATATTAAGGAAACCAACTATTTCATAGTTGTTACAAACATTTTCCTCAGTTTGTCATTTTTATTTTGTTTATGGCATATTTTGTTGCAGAAATATTTTTATGTTGCTTCTGACTTTTGTACTTCATAAGTGAAAAAATGAGGAGGTAGAAATAAGATAACTTACAAATGAGATGTAGAAGACAGAGGTGGGGGTGGGTTGGAGGGGCGGGCTGTGAGGCTGGGCTACCTGGGTGACTCAGTTCACCCCATCCCCACTTTGACTCCCACACTAGTGATATATGGCCAGCATAGATTTTCTGTCTTTCTCACCAGCATAACCAAGGCTTGTTGACAAACGCAGCTGATTTGAGAAAGATAGAATCCCCAGAGCACAATTCTACAATTTCAGATATGGAAGAGGATTTGTTTAGTGGAAGCAGTGTGTTTATTGCAGAGACCATCAATACACGTGGTTATTATCCTTGTTGGCTGGGTCACAGCGAATTCCTGTCTGTGATCTCAATGATATCACTCTGCCGGAAACAACTCTGTACTTGAATATGGGAATCCATGTCGTCCACAAAGATCTATTGTTTTCCATGCAATCTACAGGCAAAAGAATTCAGGAAAGGCCAGAGGAGGTTGGTGAGGAGGTAGGTGGTGTGGTGGGAGGAAGTAAGAAAGAGAAAGGGAAGGGGATTCCTTTGCTTCCTTATTTCCCAGACGCGGATCCTCTGCTATTCTTTGATTTTTGCAGTTATTAACAGTTTTAGAGTCAGGCACACCAGTGCAAAGTCAATCAGTTACTTGCTACCAGTCTGAGAAGAGCACAGCCCACAGCAAGAACGGCTGGGTGGTGAGCTTGAGGTTGGCTGAGTCTGACTAGCAGGAAGAGCTTATTCTGTTCCCTGACCCCGGTTCCACTGCCCAAGATCACTCAATGGGCTCTTCCCACCCAAAACTGAGCCTCTTCGGGGACCACTCAGGATCAACCAGGCTACTTTGTTAGGATAAATGCATTCTTTTTCTAACTAAAGTACTGTGAACTGAGACTAACCAGCTAAGTAACATTTCAAAGAGCAGAAACAAAGGATTATAAACACGTCCAGTAACTTTCTCTGAGGGCTTCCCTGGTGGCTCAGACATAAAGAATCCACCTGCCATGTGGGAGACCTGGATGGATTCCCTGGATTGGGAAGATGCCCTGGAGGAGGGCATGGCAACCTACTCGAGTATCCTTGCCTGGAGAATCCCCATGAACAGAGGAGCCTAGCGGGCTATAGTCCGTGGGTTTGCAAAGAGTCAGGCACGGCTGAGCGACTAGGCACATATAACTTTCTCTGAAGTCTGTGGTTCAAGTGATCCGTGGAACCGGACTTGGGTATTTATTAACCTGCCTCTCTACCTCTCTTCCTATTTCCCCTGCCGTCTCCCTTCCACTGGTATTCTCTGCGTCTATCTGATTCCCCCTCCTCTCCTTTACTTTTTACCCTTTAACTGATTGACCATCATTGAGGCCTTGAAGTGCATTTTTAGCATTTGTCTATTTATTGACATTATACTGACTTCCTTGACTTAAAAATAGGCAGGAAAAAAACCTCATCAAGGTAAACTGCTTTATCTTCAAACTGACTCTGAATGTATTAATTGGGAAAATATGGGGTGGGGGTGAAATTTAAGATCTATTTGAACAGAACTTTGGGTTCTTTTGCGTTGTTTCAGCCAAGAAAGAATGAAGCTGAGTAACTTCTATGTCTCTCTAATGCCGGACAATAGTTGAGGCAGTGGAGCGGAGTTGGGAGACTTGGATCCAATCACTGTTCTGCCGCTTACCAGCTGTGTGACTTTGAGCAAGTCCCTTAACCTCCCTGGGAACCATAATCCCAGCCTCTGTCTCTTAGCTGCTACCTTCTGACCATCAGGGACCAAAAGACTCTGTATTTGAAAAAGTGTGACATTGTCTGATGTCCAGACAACCCCTTCAGCCAAATCCTCAAAGTCAGTCATGGTTCGTTCCCTTCTGGATAATGAGATTGGCTCCCACATTCAGCATTTGTACCGCACAGCAGGCACAGTCGTATAGTTTAGGGTAGTGTGTGTGTGCTCAGTTGCTTCAATCGTGTCCAACTCTTTTCGACCTTATGGACTACAGCCTGCCAGACTCCTCTGTCCATGGGATTTCCCAGGCAAGAATACTGGAGTGGGTTGCCGTGCCCTCCTCCAGGCAATCCTCCTGACCCAGGGATCGAACCCACATCTCCTGCATTGCAGGCGAATTCTCTGCAGGCTTCTGCAGAGCTACTGAGGAAGCCCCATGGTATAGGGTAGTGAAAGTGAATGTGAAATCACTCAGTTGTGTCCGACTCTTTGCGACCCCATGGGCTGTAGCCCACCAGGCTCCTCAGTCCATGGGATTTTCCAGGCAAGAATACTGGAGTGGGTTGCCATTTCCTGCTCCAGGGGATCTTCCCGAACCAGGGATCGAACCTGGGTCTCCCGCATTGTAGGCAGACGTTTTACCGTCTGAGTAGAGTGGTGGCTAAAATCTTGATTTCTGGACCCAGAATGCCTGACTTTAATTCCTGGTCCCTACATTTATTTCAGTGTAACTTTGGGCAATCTACTTAACCTATGACTCAGTTTCCTCACCTGTAAAGAGAGAGCAGTGAGGATAATAATAGTTCCTGATACTGCAATCTTATTTGGAAATGAAGTCTTTGTAGATATAGTTAAGGATCTTGAGGTCGTTCTGGTTTTAGTATGGGCCCTAAATCTAATGACGGGTAGATAAGAAAGAGAAAGGACAGGAAAATCTACTGCTCACAGAGACTGGGGGAAAGGTCATGGGCAGACGGAGGCAGACGGTGGATGATGTAGCCACAGCCAGGGCATGCCAGGAGCCACCAGAGGCTAGACAAGGCAAGAAAGGAATCTCTCCAGAGCCTTTGGCCCCACTGACACCTTAATTCTGGACTTTTAGCCTCTGGAATTGTGAGAGAATAAAATTCTATTGTTGTCAGTCACCCACATTGGTGGTAATTTGTTGTGGCAGCCATAGGAAGCTGATACAGATGATGAAAATAGTACCTCGAAGGAGTGCTGTGAAGGTTAAGTGAGTTGCTGTGTGTAGAGTGCTGAGAACATAATCTGGAATACACTGAGGGTTCTTTTGTAGGTTGTTATGTATTGTTAGCTCATTGACTCTTACCTAGCAACCCTATGAAGTCCGTACTATTATGAGTCATCCTGCATGCAGGGAATTGGAGGATTAGACACTGAGCAAAGTTGAGGTTGTCTGGACTGTGCTCCAGTTTGAGCCACCCCTCAGAAGTCTGTGGAGTTTGGCTTTGGGGTGATGGATCCAGGTGACTTTTGGTTTGGAGGCCCCTCATAAGGATGTTCTCTCCGCGAAGATTTAGCAGCTCTGAGCTACCAACGAGAACAGAAGGTATAGAGAAGATCTATCACGAAGTGGTTCTTACTCCTCCTGGTCGTGTCTTCCCAGCCCTGGTCTTGGCACAGGCTCTACTCTAGCAGAGCCAGGCTCTGTCCGAACTTGACTAAGTGGTTGTCCTGAGAGCTGACTTCACTGGGGTGCCTCAGCTCCTCATTACAAGAGGCAGAGACCTGCCACCTAAAAGACCACACCCTCCTTCTTCGGGGTCTTCAAAGGTCCCTGGTGGTCCCTTGTTTACCATGGTGCTGAAGATAAATTATACCAATGATTAGAAAGAAGTCAGATCACTGAGAGTAAGACCAAACCCTCACCAGAACCTGCAAAGCCCTATGAGCAAGGCACCCAGTGACCCCACCCCTGACCATCTCTCACTCTTTTCCCCTTCCTCACTCTTCCAGCCACACTGGCCTCATGCCCAGGTACTGTTCCACCCCTGGGCCTTTGTACCTGCAGTTCCAGTTTAAATGCTCTTGGCCAAGTGGTGTGCTTGCTGTCTCTTTATCCCTATCGCTTTTAATATCACCATCTCAGGTCTTTCCTAATCACTCTGTGCTGCCTCTTTACCTGCCTTTTCTCATTTCTTAGCACTTATAATTATTAACATACTATAAACTTTACTTGTTTTATTTTTTCAAACTAGAATATAAGCACCATGAAATGGAAACATTTGTTCACTGCTGTAAGTTTAGCCTCAGGCAGGTCTAGTGAATAGTGTAATGCACTGAATAAATAATTGTTGGCTGACTAATAGAACAATGGATGAAATAACAACTACAGAACTCCCAAACCAAAATAGGCCAATCCGTTAAATATCTAGAGGTAAGCACGGGAAGAGAGGAGTACAGGAACCATTGAGCTTTGAGGCATATGGAGGGAAGCATAGCCTCTATTTGAGCTTGATTTTGAACATGACAAGGAAAAAGATTTGGTGGAGAAAGAGGGGAATAGAATTCCAGCTGAAGGAAATCTCATGTTGAAAAATATCAGCATCTAAACTTCATTTATTCATTCAACTAGGACTATAGCAATGAACAAACCAGAAAAAGTCGTGGCACTTAGGGAGCATACAGTCTAGTGGTTGTAATGTCAGGCAGTATGATCTCGGACACACACATCTGCTTATTGGAATAGTGAGATGCGAAGTGCTTAAATTTCTAAAGGGCTGAGAGGGCTGGGTAGACAGTGAGGTTTTCATCTGGCAATCAGAAGAAAACCACCTTCATTTTTAATCAGGAAGAGCCCTGGGAATATCAATTATGGAGGAATTCTGCAGGTGCATGAAGGATGGATTCTGATAGGAAAAAGAATTAGGGAGATACCAGAAAGGGCTATTATAGAGAAGTGGTGGTGATTGGAACAGAGGCAGGGATGTTGCCATAGAAGAGATTGAGTCTAAGGGACCTGGAATGAAGCAGCTGAGAAAGGATCTTAAAGCCCCTGAATGTGAGAACAATCTAAGTGTGTGTCACCAAGAACTCCCCAATGGAGAGGAAGGAAGAGGCAGAGAGGGGGCAGAGACTCTAGGAGCTGGAGAAATGGCAAAGTCAGATTAGGACCAGTCCCCTGAGCTTCAGTGATTGTCCTATCACTGCGCTGTGTAAACACAGGAAGGGCCCACAGCACTCCACTGATGTTCACTCTCCAGTGCTTGTCGGTATTGGCTGTTTTGTTCTCTACATGACAAGCCAAGCTTGGTCTGGATGTAACCCATCAGAAATTGGAAATGATTTGGATCTAATGCGTCACACTGAATCTGCAGAGCAAAACTTCTGTTTTTTTTTTTTTTGCCTAAGATCCACCACATCTGCCAACACCCCAAATCTTTCTTACTAATAGAGTGAAATTTTAAAATAAAACATCTTTGGTATCACAAAGTAGAGAAGCTGGGATTTCTCTGTATTGCAGAATTTTGACTAAGGACAAATTACATAATTTTAATCTTTAATAGGATGCCAGCTCTGGATGTCATGATAACTGTTTCTGTTAGAGTTAAAAAGAATCAGCTTTTTTTGCCTCTGACATAGCTAATTGGCTTGAAATCAGCCTGTTTTGTCAAAGCTTGGGTTTCCTTCAGTTTTGTCTCTGTCAAGTGAAGAATTGACATTTCTAACTGGCTCTTAGCCAAAACAGAGAAACTTTCTAATTCATCCTGTGACAGGAAGGGAATAAGAGGGCAGGGGCAGTCTTAAGTTCCTCAGGATAGTGGGAAAATTCAAAGCAATATAACACTTCGTCGTTAAGATATTTTTGGTAAAAATGTTTCTTGAAATTGTTTTTTAAAATATAATTTCACATTGTATGTTACAAACCACGTTTCTTTTATCCACAAGGGAAATGAAGAGCTTTTCAGGGGGATACAGTCATTGTGAATTTTCCATAATAGAACTTGACTGTAGCAGACGTGACATCTGAAAGAGCTCTGTGGCCTAGGAAGAAGGGCAAGTGGCTGCCTTTTATGGAGATGTCTTAGATAAGCCCCCCTCTGGACCCCCATGTCTGCTGTTTTGCTCTGTCTGTGTCTGACTCTTTGCAACTCCGTGGACTGTAGCCTGCCAGGCTCCTCTGTCCACGGGATTCTCCGGGCAAGAATACTGGAGTGAGTTGCCATTTCCTTCTCCAGGGGATCTTTCCGATCCAGGGGTCAAATCTGTGTTTCCCGCATCTCTTGCATCGCACATGAGTTCTTTACTGCACTGAGCCACCTGGGAAGCCCCCACATCTGGTAAACCACTTCCTAAGAACGTGGCCTCCTCCCATGCGATGATAACTTCTGAAAACTATCTGCATAGTTCAGAGAAAGCATAGTATTTTAATTATTCCTAAGTAACTTAGTTCACATGAAAAACGTCATTATTTTTTTGATAATACAGCTTTTGAAAAATTCCTAAGTTTCCTCTCTGATTTAAGTTCTTTTTGTTATCATATCTTCGATAAGACTAATGTGATGAAAGACTTGAATATATATGGATTTCACTGCAAAAGCTGGGCAAATGTGGGAAAGTATACTTTCTTTTTAAATTATTTTTTATTGACGTATAGTTGATTTACAGTGTTGTGCTAATTTCTGCTGTACAGCAAGGTGACTTAGTTATATAATACATACTTTTTAAAAAATATTCTTTTCCAGTATGGTTTATCCCAGGAGACTAGATATGGTTCCCTGCACTAAGCAATAAGACCTTGTTGTTATCGATTCTAAATGTGACAGTTTGCTGCTGCTAACCCCAAACTCCCAAACCGTCACTGTCCTTTCGCCCCTCCTCCTTGAAACCACAAGTCTGTTCTCTGAGTCTGTTTCTGTTTTGTAGATAGGTTCATTTCTGCCATATTTTATATTCCATGTGTAAGTGATATATGGTATTAGTCTTTCTCTTTCTTCCTTACTTTACTTAGTAAGATAATCTCTAATTCTATTCATGTTGCTACAAATGGCATTATTTTGTTCTTTTTGATGGCTCAGTAATATTCCATTATGTATACCACATCTTCATTGTCCATTCATCTATTGATGGACATTTAGGTTGCTTCCACGTGTTGGCTGTTGTAAACAGTGCTGCAATGAATATTGGAGTGCATTTATCTTTTTGAAATATGGTTTTCTCTGGATTATATGCCCAGGAGTAGGATTGTGGGATCCTCAGTTCAGTTCAGTTCAGTCACTCAGTTGTGTTCGACTCTTTGTGACCCCATGGAATGCAGCACGCCAGGCCTCCCTGTTCATCACCAACTCCCAGAGCTTACTCAAACTCATGTCCATTGAGTCCATGATGCCATCCAACCATCGCATCCTCTGTCGTCCCCTTCTCCTCCTGCCCTCAATCTTTCCCAGGATCAGGGTCTTTTCAAATGAGTCAGCTCTTCGCATCAGGTGGCCAAAGTATTGGCGTTTCATCTTCAACATCAGTCCTTCCAAAGAATATTCAGGACTGATTTCCTTTAGGATGGACTGGTTGGATCTCCTTGCAGTCCAAGGGACTCTCAAGAGTCTTCTCCAACACCACAGTTCAAAAAGCATCAATTCTTCAGTGCTCAGCTTTCTATATAGTCCAACTCTTACATCCATATATGAGTACTAGAAAAACCATAGATTTGACTAGACAGACCTTTGTTGGCAAAGTAATGTCTCTGCTTTTTAATATGCTGTTTAGGTTGGTCATAGCCTTTCTTCCAAGGAGTAAATGTCTTTTAATTTCATGGCTGCAGTCACCATCTGCGGTGATTTTGGAGCCCAGAAAAATAAAATCAGCCACTGTTTCCCCATCTATTTGCCATGAAGTGATGGGGCCAGATGCCTTGATCTTTGTTATCTGAGTGTTGAGCTTTGAGCCAACTTTTTCACTCTCCTCTTTCACTTTCATCAAGAGGTCCTTTAGTTCTTCTTCACTTTTTGCCATAAGAGTGGTGTCACCTGCATATCTGAGGTTATTGATATTTCTCCCAGCAATCTTGATTCCAGCTTGTGCTTCCTCCAGCCCAGCGTTTCTCATGATGTACTCTGCATATGAGTTAAATAAGCAGGGTGACAATATACAGCCTTGATGTGCTTCTTTTCTTATTTAGAATCAGTCTGTTGTTCCATGTCCAGTTCTAACTGTTGCTTCCTGACCTGCATACAGACTTCTCAAGAGGCAGGTCAGGTGGTCTGGCATTCCCATCTCTTCCAGAATTTTCCACAGTTTACTGTGATCCACACAGTCAAAGGCTTTGGCATAGTCAATAAAATAGAAGTAGATACTTTTCTGGAACTCTCTTGCTTTTTTGATAATCCAGCAGATGTTGGCAATTTGATCTCTGATTCCTCTGCCTTTTCTAAAACCAGCTTGAACATCTGGAACTTTGTGGTTCACATATGGCTGAAGCCTGGCTTGGAGAATTTTGAGCATTATTTTACTAGCGTGTGAGATGAATGCAATTTTGTGATAGTTTGAGCATTCTTTGGCATTGCCTTTCTTTGGGATTGGAATGAAAACTGACCTTTTCCAGTCCTGTGACCACTGCTGAGTTTTCCAAATTTGCTGGCATATTGAGTGCAGCACTTTCACAGCATCATCTTTTAGGATTTGAAATAGCTCAACTGGAATTCCATCACCTCCACTAGCTTTGTTCGTAGTGATGCTTCCTAAGGCCCACTTGACTTCACATTCCAGGATGTTTAGCTCTAGGTGAGTGATCACACCATCGTGATTATCTGGGTTGTGAAGACCTTTTTTGTATACTTCTGTATATTCTTGCCGCCTCTTCTTAATACCTCCTGCTTCTTTTTGGTCCATACCATTTCTGTCCTTTATTGAGCCCATCTTTACATGAAATGTTCCCTTGGTATCTCTAATTTTCTTGAAGAGATCTCTAGTCTTTCCCATTCTATTGTTTTCCTCTATTTCTTTGCACTGATCATTGAGGAAGGCTTTCTTATCTCTCCTTCCTATTCTTTGGAACTCTGCATTCAAATGGGTATATCTTTCCTTGTCTCCTTTGTTTTGTCTTCTCTTCTTTTCACAGCTATTTGTAAGGCTTCCTCAGACACCCATTTCGCTTTCTTGCATTTCTTTTTCTTGGGGATGGTCTTGCTCCCCGTGTAATTCTATTTTTATTTTTCTGCAGAACCTCCATACTGTTCTCCATAGTCGCTGCACCAAGTCATATTTCCACCCTCAGTGCAGGAGGGATCCCTGGAAAAGTACACTTTCAACTGTTTAGTGATAACAATGATTTAGTAAATATTCTCATTTGAAAAAGGAAGAAACAGATTCACTTCAAGCTATTTTCCATCTCAGGGCTTTTTCAGCTTGTGCTTCCTCTTCTTGAAATGTTATTTCTCCTTCTCATAACTGGTGTTTTCTCACCTTTAAGGTCTAAGCTTAAATGTCATCTTCTCAGAGAGCCTTTCCTGACCCTTAGTCTCATCTCCCCACCCCAACTCTGCTGCAAGTCACTCTATAACTTTTCTTGGTTTGAATTTCTCCTCCACACTTTTCATGACCTGAAGTCCTTATCTGCAGACTTCTTTTCTGACTTATCTATCTTCCCAACTAGATGCCAATTCCAACGAGCAAGGACCTTTTTGGTCATTTTCATTGGATTAGCACCCAAATGGATGAAAGGAAAATGAAATAATCAAAATTGTCATATTTACAGAAACAAAAGAATAGGTAGACCTTTTGAACAGTTTGAGGGAGTATTCACAATTCTGTTATAGTAGACTTATTGTTGCAGTGTGCAATTTTTAGATTAGATTTGTAATTTTTCATCTAAAACACGTGCTGCTTATAAGCTGTGTTTGTCAGTATCACCACTTTGGGAACCAAGATAGGTAAAATTAGCTAAGGGGCTCTTTTCCAGATCCCACAGCCCTGGCAGCAAAAAGGACATTCCTGTCACAGTAGTATCAGGATATTTTAGCTTCAAGGTATTTAAATCATCATTCTAATTGGATCAAAGCTTGAGTCTCATGAGAGGATCAGATCAGGATAAGTTGTTTCAGCAGCTCAAAATGCTTCAAGAACTCAAATTCTTTCCATCTCTCTGCTCTACCCTCATTGGCTGGACCATGTCTGACTAAGAAGAGAGAAGGCTTCCTTTCTTTTCCTAGACTTGCCCCAGCAGTCTTCCTCCAGGGTCTCACAGGCTGTTTTGAGGGTATATGCCCACTGTTGAACCAGTTACTGGAGAGGGAATGAGATTATGCAGAACGGTCAGCCCCTTCCCAGGAGGTGTATGAGGTGCTTGGGGGAGCGGCAGGCAGCTGAACAGAACTGAGATTCCTTTGGGAAGGGAGGAGGGGGACACTTCATTTATTGTGTATTTCGTTCATTGTTCTGTTGTTTGGAAGAAGTAGATAATGGTGTTGCTAGAACTTTCCCCCCTAAGTTTTGTACTGTTTGGCTTGATGGAAACAGACTGATTCAAGGTTCTAGAGGTAGATGCAGACTGGAGACCCAAGCAATCACCACCCTTTGGATTAAGTCCAAGCTTGTGCTCACGAGCTCAAGGAGGAGCTCCTGTGCTGGCGTAGCTGCTGCTGCTGAGCAAGAGGGAAAGAGGAGGAGGGGACTCAGGTTCCTCTTTCAGTTGCTTTAATCCCTCGCCTTCTCTCTTAGAGAAGTGCAAACTATTTTGGAGAGCCCATCTCATTTCCACATGCTTTTTTTTTTTCTTTAACGTGACCCCGTCCTTCTTCCCCAAAGGCTTAGGAAAAGGTTTGGGGATAGTTTGGGAAGCTACAGTGGAAGGATGAGAGTTCACCACAGGCTCTGTTTATCCTGCTCAAAGTAAATTTGCCCTTTATAGAATTCTCCTTCTGGAACTTTTTTATGGCCTGTGATGATGAAAGTATTTACAGGATAGATAAAATAGTACAAATGATGAAATCTTTAAAACTCCACAGCCCCTATGTTATTACCTACAGTTATTCAACATGTAAGGGTGGTTGAAGTTGAAGGTCAAGCCAGGAAATGTCATGAAGCAGAGGGACTTTGATGTTTGTTTGGTGATACATTCTGAATACTTTTTAATATTGTACTCATATTTTGGCAGATTTTAAAAATGAGGAAGGCCGTCTTTGCTTTCTTTGTTTCTTTAACCTTGATCGATCTATGTGATGTAGTAAAGTGAAGTCGCTCAGTCGTGTCCGACTCTGCGACCCCATGGACGGCAGCCCACCAGGCTCCTCTGTCCATGGGATTTTCCAGGCAATAGTCCTGGAGTGGATTGCCATTTCCTTCTCCAGGGGATCTTCCCAACCCAGGAATAGAACCCGGGTCTCCTGCATTGTAGACAGACGCTTTACCGTCTGAGCCACCAGGGAAATCCGTATAGATAGATCTATATGACCTAGTAAACAAGCTGCCAGTTTGGGATTTTCCCTTCTTATCTTGTATCTCATCACTGACCTAATTCTGCCCATTCTCCTTACTACAGCCACTAACTCAGTTTTGGCCCTCATCACAGTACAGACACATACTTTTGTTTTTTAACTTTTACCCAATTACTTTGCAAGTGCCTCTTGGATAAAGTTCACCTTTTATCTTCTTTGCTGTCTCCAGAAAGCCAGCTCAAGGCCATACAGAAAAGGGAGGAAAATCAATGTCTGGTCATCTCTTACTGATGTTTTCTCTTCTTCTTTTGATTTTAGAATCTGAACTGAAGGTATTTTGCTCTAAAAACATACTGAGCATCCTTGGTTTCTCCTGCATCATCGCTGTGATAGCATTACTCGCTCTGGGGCTGACCCAGAACAAAGCACTGCCAGAAAATGTTAAGGTAACTCAAATCCCTGAGAGTGTGTGTGTGTGTGTGTGTGTGTGTGTGTGAACATGTGTTTTAGGGTCCCTGGATGGGGCAGAGGGAAGGGGGAGTTATGGTAAATCAGAGCAGTAGGAGATGAGGTTCTGGAAGCCCAGGGCAGGTCAGTCTCCATTGAACTAGGTGAGTAAAATGGTAGCAGATGCTTATTCTGGAGGAGAGAATGCCTTGGGTCAGTTAGGGGTGGAAAGATAATTGTCTTTACGATTGTTCAGCAAACTGACGAAATCAGTATTCTAACAGAGACAAATGCTTTATTCACCACATCCAGATCTGTGATATACTGTGTTGGTTTCCATAACTCTAGTACTATCTCTGCTTCCTACTGTTTGTTTCCTTGTGGAAACAATGAACTCTTTGTTTACTGAACACTGCATTCTTTGTTCTTACTCCATTATTATCACTATCACCAAAATAATAAACTTTACTAGACAGCTCTGTATGAAGCACTTTGGAAGTCAGAGATTCTGGAGAAGACTTGTTCCTCATCTCTAAAATATTAAAAAGAAATCAATTTAAAGATCAGTTTTTTTAAAAGCCCCTGGAGACCACATACATGTATTGAATATAGTAATTTGAAATGAACTCATGGATGTATAGACTTCTTGTGAAATTTCCACATTTGAAGAGCTAGTGTGTGTGTGTGTATGTGTGTGTGTGTGTGTGTATCATTAAAAATAATTAGGGTCATTAACTCTGCTGTGATTTATTTCTGCTTCCTTTCAAATTCATCAAAGTTCAATTTCAAAGACATGAATACCTCACTAATACCTTGTAATATGTTCATTATTTAAGCCATTAATTTAAAAGCATACAGTAAGTTTAAGTTTTTATTGTAAATACATTGATTTTAAACTTTCATTTGAATTATAGTTAATAAATCTTCAAGGGCCCAGAGGCCAGTGTGCTAATAAACACATACATATGTGTGCGCAGTGACATATCCATGGAAATCCTGAAATACATATGCAAAAGTATATATATTTTTGCATTTGAATATACTAAACTTTGAGCCTGGAAAGATGGGTGCATATGCCAGGCCTCTGAAACTACGGCCACTTACTCAAATCATTTGCTCTATAGCAGAGGCCTGGATGTTACATTGGCATCTGTTTGCCACACACATTCAACTCAGTGGGGCTGTGCACAGCAGCCCCTTTGTCAGCACTGAAGGCTGATACTATCTCACTGTCAATGGTCTCTTGACTTTAAATATTCAGTGATGCTGGCTCTCTTGGCTAAACTTCACTCACAATTGAAGCCTCATGACATCTTGGTTGTGCTATTTGTTTACCAGCTGCAAAAGTATGTGATTGCCTTCTTGATTTGACCTTTTTATATGTGCATTATTGCATCATTGGTGAGGGAGATGGCTTAGGAGGCAAAATCCATGACAGACTCAGGCTCTGTGTTCTCAGTGAATACTTGTGGTCATGGATGACTTTTTGTCATTCATGATGGTTGTCCTCAAGACTGTTGTGATTCTGTGTTATTGTGTTGGCCTGGAAAAATGGAACAAAGTCTTTGTCATCTAAAGTGAATCTTTATAGTAGTATGATTGGCTCAGTCCCACTAGGACCCTCTGAAGAGCTGTGGAGAAAGCACTTCTGAATTTCTGCTCTAGGGATTTATCCTTGGGTTCTCATCCCTGTTGGTCAAGGGTTGCCCCAGAGGTTAGCTCCTTGGCACTTTCAGGTTTACGCGTATGTCAGAGGGGCTGTGTGGGACTACGAGGTGGTAGGAGAGAAGACTCTGTGAAGAAATAGAGAGATAAGATACAGGTTGAGCTAGAAAAATGCTGGTCAAAAAGCATGAAGTGGCCACCAAAGTTATCTGAAGCATCACTGTTCTGATACCCTTTTGTAGGAGAGAGAGTCGTTTGTATACATAGTTTCAGAACAATAGAGACGTGTGAATATAGGTGGAGTGCTACAGCTGCCGAGAGGAAGGAGTCACCAGTTGTGCCTGGTCATGTGAAGACTTCACGGAGGAGGGGGCCTTGGCGCCAAGTAATGAAGAACACTAAGGAGTCTGACAGGAGGTGAGCTAGGACATTTTCTGGACACAGACCATACCATTTGTTGCAGAGTGGCAGCTGAAAATAAACAGATGATCCTGGGGAATCACCAACAGCTCATCATGGCTAGAATATTGAACATAGGGCAGGAAGGAACGGTGGGAGAGGAGACTTCAACCTGAGTATGCCTAGCTCAGTGATGGATATCTCATTCAGCTGTAGCAGTGCTCAAGATTGGCTCCTGGGGAGCTTTTTAAAAATACTCACTTCTGGACTCTACCCTGGGTCAATTAGAATCTTTGGGGGTATGTTTTAGAACCTTCCCAGGTGATTTTAATGAGCAGTCATGCTTGTCAACCACTGCTTAGATTTCAAACAGGGTGTGTGCCTGTGTGCTCAGTCATGTCTGACTCTTTGCAACCCATGGACTGTAGCCTCGCAGACTCCTCTGTCCATGGAACTCTCCAGGAAGAATATTGGAGTGGGTTGCATGCTCTCCTCTAGTAAATCTTCCCAAGCCGGGGATAGAACCCGCATCTCTTGTGTCTCCTGTGTTGGTGGGCAGATTCTTTACCACTGAGCTACCTGGGAAGCAAACAGGGAGGTGGGGCGCAGATTGTGTTTCTGAGATTCTTCTTGGCTGGAGAGCAGATTAGACGAGAGATCAGGTAGGCTATTCCTGACTTTGTGTAGACAAGGCAGGTTAGGCTGGAACTAAGGCACTGCCATGGAATTAAGGTATTAAGGAGATACTGTGAGAGACACTGAGGTCCACCAGATCTTAGTGATTAGATTCCTTTCAGTTCAGTTCAGTCACTCAGTCATGTCTGACTCTTTGCAATCCCATGGACTGCAGCACGCCAGGCTTCCCTATCCATCACCAATTCCTGGAGCTTGCTAAACTCATATCCATCGAGTCAGTGATACCATCCAACCATCTCATCCTCTGTCGTCCCCTTCTCCTCCTGCCCTCAATCTTTCCCAGCATCAGGGTCTTTTCTAGTGAGTCAGTTCTTTGCATCAGGTGGCCAAAGTATTGGAGTTTCAGCTTCAGCATCAGTCCTTCCAATGAATATTCAGGACTGATTTCCTTCAGGATGGACTGGTTGGATCTCCTTGCAGTCCAAGGGACTCTCAAGAGTCTTCTCCAACACCACAGTTCAAAAGCATCAATTCTTCAGCACTCTGCTTTTTTTATAGTCCAACCCTCACATCTATACATGACTGCTGGAAAAACCATAGTTTTGACTAGACAGACCTTTGTTGGCAAAGTAATATCTCTGCTTTTTAATATGCTGTCTAGGTTGGTCATAGCTTTTCTTCCAAGGATCAAGCATATTTTAATTTCATGGCTGCAGTCACCATCTGTAGTTATTCTGGAGCTCCCCAAAATAAAGTTTCTCACTGTTTCTACTGTTTCCCCACCTATTTGCCATGAAGTGATGGGATCTGATGCCATGATCTTAGTGTTTTGAATGTTGAGTTTTAAGCCAACTTTTTCACTCTCCTCTTTCATTTTCATCAAGAGGCTCTTTGATTCTTCTTTGCTTTCTACCGTAAGGATGGTGTCATCTGCGTATCTGAGGTTATTGATATTTCTCCTGGCAATCTTGATTCCAGCTTGTACTTCATCCAAGCATGATGTACTCTGCATATAAGTTAAATAATCAGGGTGACAATAAGTAGCCTTGACATACTCCTTTCCCAATTTATTTATTCATAATTATTTATCATTAGATTCTTTAGAGGACCTTTTAAGATAAAGATGGAACACCTTGGATGTCATGTTGAGAACAATCTCTCCATGCTTCTGTTTAAAGAGAGTGGTGGCCATATGCTTCTGAACGGGAAGGCTTTCAGCTGTCTCTACACATTTCCTGACTCTTCATCCCTGTCTTATTGTGGGGATCATTAATTCTCTCTGCTTGGAGTGCAACACAGCAGGGGCCATGGATTCATACCACCTGGGTTTAAACCTCAGCTCTGCTCTTATAGAGATAGGACATAACTTCTCTGAGCCTCAGTTTCCCCATTTGTAAGACAGAGCTGATCACTGCTATCTTGTAGATTACTGGAGGAGTTGAGTGGGATAACGTAAATGCAGTGTGAAGTGCAGGACAGGATACTGGCCCCCCACACACCCTTGTTGCTGGCAACTTATGTGTTATCATTATCATCTTTGCAGCCCATCTGCCTGGTGACAAATCACCACTTATCTTTTCCCTGCCTCTTCCCATCTGACTCGCCCTCTTCTAGCCCAGTTCAAGTTAGCCCTCCAGTTCCAAAGATCCAGTCTTCTCATCTTCTTGCCTGATCCAGTTTGGGTTCAGCCTGGTTGGAAAGTGGTTGCCTCATGCCTGACCATATCTCACAAAACACAAGAACTCTCTTTTGTACTGATGGCCTTACTTGCCCAGCCACCCAGGTTGTAAGCATTCTGAGGCAAGGACTGGGTTTCATTCATCTTTGCATATATCAATATTGTCTTAACCTTTCACTCCATCCATTCATTTAATAAATAGTCATTGACCATCTACCCTGCTTTAGGCCCTAGGAATACAGCAGTGAGCAAGACTGGCCAGGTCCTGATCCTCACGAAGCTATAGTCTAGCAGAAGAGACAATCATTAACTGAACTGTCAACAGAATAAATGTTAAATTACAGCCAGCACAGCATCTGACTGGGATGGCCTCACAGAAGTTTGCTGACTCATGAGTAGAGTGGGCACCCTGCTTGGATGTGAAGAGGATGTGAAGAAGGACAGCAGAATTTGTCAGTGTGGGAGGCAGACCTCTGCCTCAGGATGCCCTCTGGGTCCTGGCTCCGCATCCTCATTCCCAGAGCCTACATAATTCAGACCTCCAGTGTGTAGGGCCCAGGAATCCACACACATAACAGGCATCCTGGGCCATTCTCGTGACATTAAAGTCTGGGAACTGCTGTTGGGTAAATATGCAGTGACCACATTAAAGCAAACAAACTGGGACCGTAGTATACTGAAGAGTCATGATCTGTACCTAAACATCCCCTGGGAAAGTGTTTTTGTCCTGTGGACCTGGTGGGGAGGTAGCTCTGAGGTCTGTTTGGCTCACCACTTCCTAAATTGCAGTTATCAACCTGTCAGGATATTGCTACAGCGCAAACATTGCACATTCTGGCACACACAGAACCCCACAGGTTTCTTTCTAAGGCACCAAACTGACCCTGTCCAAAACCACATGCCTTCATTAAAACTTGCC